>NC_090302.1:40152500-40752500 GCF_039906515.1 Pseudorca crassidens | reverse complement strand
CGGCAGTTGCACCCAGAACTATAGTGTAACCACTACCAAATGAGGTGGTGCTTCTCATCTCTGCTGCTGCCCAGAGGCCCCGAGGGGTGAAAGTGTGTTAGGTATATCTAAAGAAGCAGTAGCAGTCTCAGTGTGGGGATTTGGGCCAGTTGAACCACTGTAAAATCCCAGCTGGTCTGATTCAAGAGGCACTTCTGAGCCTTGAGCTGGGCTCCCTTCCTTGCCCCCGTCTTGACACATAGCATTATAAAATTGTTGAGATCCTTGTGGGAGGAACATTGGTGGGTTTCAGGATGGCTGAGAATTTTTTTTTTTGAATTTTTGAATTTTTTTATACAGCAGGTTCTTATTAGTCATCCATTTTATACACATCAGTGTATACATGTCAGTCCCAATCTCCCAATTCATCCCACCACCACCACCACCCACCACCACTTTCCCCACTTGGTGTCCATACATTTGTTCTCTACATCTGTGTCTCTATTTCTGCCCTGCACACCGGTTCATCTGTACCATTTTTCTAGGTTCCACATGTATGCGTTAATATATGATATTTGTTTTTCACTTTCTGACTTACTTCACTCTGCATGACAGTCTCTAGATCCATCCACATCTCTGCAAATTACCCATTTTCGTTCCTTTTTATGGCCGAGTAATATTCCATTGTGTATATGTACCACATTTTCTTTATCCATTCGTCTGTTGATGGGCATTTAGCTTGCTTCCATGACCTGGCTATTGTAAATAGAGCTGCAGTGAACATTCTGGTACATGACTCTTTGAATTATGGTTTTCTCTCAGTATAAGCCCAGTAGTGGGATTGCTGGGTCGTATGGTAGTTCTATTTTTAGTTTTTTAAGGAACCTCCATACTGTTCTGTATAGTGGCTGTTATCAATTTACATTCCCACCCACTGGGAAAGAGGGTTCCCTTTTCTCCACACCCTCTCCAGCATTTGTTGTTTGTAGATTTTGTGATGATGCCCATTCTAACTGGTGTGAGGTGATACCTCATTGTAGTTTTGATTTGCATTTCTCTAATAATTAGTGATGTTGAGCAGCTTTTCATGTGCTTCTTGGCCATCTGTATGTCTTCTTTGGAGAAATGTCTATTTAGGTCTTCTGCCCATTTTTGGATTGGGTTGTTTGTTTTTTTAATATTGAGCTGCATGAGCTGTTTATATATTTTGGAGATTAATCCTTTGTCCGTTGATTCATTTGCAAATATTTCCTCCCATTCTGAGGGTTGTCTTTTCGTCTTGTTTATGGTTTCCTTTGCTCTGCAAATGTTTTTAAGTTTCATTAGGTCCCATTTGTTTTGTTTTTATTTCCATTACTCTAGGAGGTGGATGAAAAAAGATCTTGCTGTGATGTATGTCAAAGCGTGTTCTTCCTATGTTTTCCTCTAAGAGTTTTATAGTGACCGGTCTTACATTTAGGTCTTTAATCCATTTTGAGTTTATTTTTGTGTATGGTGTTAGGGAGTGTTGTAATTTCATTCTTTTACATGTAGCTGTCCAGTTTTCCCAGCACCACTTATTGAAGAGGCTGTCTTTTCTCCATTGTATATCCTTGCCTGCTTTTTCAAAAATAAGGTGACCATATGTGCATGGGTTTATCTCTGGGCTTTCTATCCTGTTCTGTTGATCTATATTTCTGGTTTTGTGCCAGTACCATATTGTCTTCATTACTGTAGCTTTGTAGTACAGTCTGAAGTCGGGGAGTCGGATTTCTCCAGCTACGTTTTTTTCCCTCAAGACTGCTCTGGCTATTCAGGGTCTTTTGTGTCTCCATACAATTTTAAGCTTTTTTTTTGTTCTAGTTCTGTAAAAAAAAAAAAATGCCATTGGTAATTTGATAGGGATTGCATTGAGTATGTAGATTGCTTTGCGTAGTATAGTCATTTTCACAATATTGATCCTTCCAGTCCAGGAACAGGTATATCTCTCCATCTGTTGGTATCATCTTTAATTTCTTTCATCAGTGTCTTACAGTTTTCTGCATACAGGTCTTTGTCTCCCTAGGTAGGTTTATTCCTAGGTATTTTATTCTTTTTGTTGCAGTGGTAAATGGGAGTGTTTCCATAATTTCTGTTTCAGATTTTTCATCATTAGTGTATAGGAATGCCAGAGATTTCTGTGCATTAATTTTGTAACCTGCTACTTTACCCAATTCATTGATTAGCTCTAGTAGTTTTCTGGCGGCATCTTTAAGATTCTGTATGTATAGTATCATGTCATCTGCAAACAGTGACAGCTTTACTTCTTTTTTTCCGATTTGGATTCCTTTTATATCTTTTTCTTCCCTGATTGCTGTGGCTAAAACTTCCAAAAGTATGTTGAATAAGAGTGGTGAGAGTGGACAACCTTGTCTTGTTCCTGATCTTAGAGGAAATGCTTTCAGTTTTTCACCATTAAGAATGACGTTTGCTGTGGGTTTGTCGTATGTGGCCTTTATTATGTTGAGGTAGGTTCCCTCTGTGCCCACTTTCTGGACAGTTTTTATCATAAATGGGTGTAGAATTTTGTCAAAAGTTTTTTCTGCATCTACTGAGATGATCATATGATTTTCTTCAATTTATTAATATGGTGTGTCACATTGATTTATTTGCATATATTGAAGAATCCTTGCATCCCTGGGATAAATCCCACTCGATCATGGTATATAATCCTTTTAATGTGTTGTTGGATTCTGTTTGCTAGTATTTTGTTGAGGATTTTTGCATCTATATTCATCAGTGGTATTGGTCTGTAATTTTCTTTTTTTGTAGTATTTTTGCCTGGTTTTGGTATCAGGGTGATGGTGGCCTCGTAGAATGAGTTTGGGAGTGTTCCTTCCTCTGCAGTTTTTTTGGAAGAGTTTGAGAAGGATGGGTGTTAGCTCTTCTCTAAATGTTTGATCGAATTCACCTGTGAAGCGTCTAGTCCTGGACTTTTGTTTGTTGGAAGATTTTCCATCACAGTTTCGATTTCATTACTTGTGATTGGTCTGTTCATATTTTCTATTTCTTCCTGGTTCAGTCTTGGAAGGTTATACCTTTCTAAGAATTTGTCCATTTCTTCCAGGTTGTCCATGTTATTGGTATAGAGTTGCTTGTAATAGTCTCTTAGGATGCTTTGTATTTCTGTGGTTTCTGTTATAACTTCTCCTTTTTTCATTTCTAGTTTTATTGATTTGAGTCCTCTCCCTCTTTTTCTTGATGAGTCTGGCTAATGGTTTATCAATTTTGTTTATCTTCTCAAAGAACCAGCTTTTAGTTTTATTGATCTTTGCTATTGTTTTCTTTGTTTCTATTTCATTTATCTCTGCTCTGATCTTTATGATTTCTTTCCTTCTACTAACTTTGGGTTTTCTTTGTTCTTCTTTCTCTAGTTCCTTTAGGTGTAAGGTTAGATTGTTTATTTCAGATTTTTCTTGTTTCTTGAGGTAGGCTTGTATTCCTATAAACTTCGCTCTTAGAACTGCTTTTGCTGCATCCCATAGGTTTTGGATCATCATGTTTTCATTGTCATTTGTCTCTAGGTTTTTTTGTTTTGTTTTTTTGTTTTGTTTTTTTCGGTACACGGACCTCTTTGTGGCCTCTCCCGTTGCGGAGTACAGGCTCTGGACACTCAGGCTCAGCGGCCATGGCTCACGGGCCCAGCCGCTCCACGGCATGTGGGATCTTCCCGGACCGGGGTACAAACCCGTGTCCCCTGCATCGGCAGGTGGACTCTCAACCACTGCACCACCAGGGAAGCCCTGTCTCTAGGTATTTTTTGATCTCTTCAGTGGTCTCTTGGTCATTTAGTAACGTTTTGTTTAACCTCTGTGTGTTTGTGTTTTTTACGTTTTTTTCCCTTGTAATTGATTTCTAATCTCATAACGTTGTGGTCAGAAAAGATGCTTGATATGATTTCAATTTTCTTAAATTTACTGAGGCTTGATTTGTGACCCAAGATGTGATCTATCCTGGAGAATGTTCCATGCACACTTGAGAAGAAAGTGTAATCTGCTGTTTTTGGCTGGAATGTCCTATAAATATCAATTAAATCTATCTGGTCTATTGTGTCATTTGAAGCTTGTGTTTCCTTATTAATTTTCTGTTTGGATGACCTGTCCATTGGTGTAAGTGAGGTTGTAAGTCCCCCACTATTATTGTGTTACTGTCAATTTCCTCTTTTATAGCCATTAGCAGTTGCCTTATGTATTGAGGTGCTCCTATGTTGGGTGCATATATGTTTATAATTGTTATATCTTCTTCTTGGATTGATCCCTTGATCATTGTGTAGTGTCCTTCCTTGTCTCTTGTAACATTCATTATTTTAAAGTCTATTTTATCTGATATGAATATTGCTACTCCAGCTTTCTTTTGATTTGCATTTGCATGGAATATGTTTTCCCTCCCCTCACTTTCAGTCTGTATGTGTCCCTAGGTTTGAAGTGGGTCTCTTATAGACAGCATATATACGGGTCTTGTTTTTGTATCCATTCAGTGAGCCTGTGTCTTTTGTTTGGAGCATTTAATCCATTCACGATTAAGGTAATTATCGATATGTATGTTCCTATTATCATTTTGTTAATTGTTATGGGTTTGTTTTTGTAGGTCCTTTTCTTCTCTTGTGTTCCCCTCTTAGAGAAATTCCTTTAGCATTTGTTGCAGAACTGGTTTGGTGGTGCCCAATTCTCTTAGCTTTTGCTTGTCTGTAAAGCTTTTGATTTCTATGTGGAATCTGAGTGAGACCCCTGCAGGGTAATCTTGGTTGTAGGTTCTTCCCCTTCATCACTTTAAATATATCATGCCACTCCCTTCTATCCTGTAGAGTTTCTGCTGAGATCAGCTGTTAACCTTATGGGAGTTTGCTTGTATTTTATTTGTTGTTTTTTCCTTGTTGCTTTCAGTAATTTTTCTTTGTCTTTTATTTTTGTCAGTTTGATTACTATGTGTCTCGGCGTGCTTCTCCTTGGGTTTCTCCTGCCTGGGACTATCTGTGTTTCCTGGACTTGGGTGGCTATTTCCTTTCCCATGTTAGGGAAGTTTTTGACTATAATCTCTTCAGATATTTTCTCAGGTCCTTTCTCTCTTCTTCTGGGACCCCTATAATGTGAATGTTGTTACATTTAATGTTGTCCCAGAGGTCTCTTAGGCTGTTTTTATTTCTTTGCATTCTTTGTTCTTTATTCTGTTCTACAGCAGTGAATTCCACTATTCTGTCTTCCAGGTCACTTACCATTCTTCTGCTGTTGATTCTTTCTAGTGTATTTTTCATTTCAGTTATTGTATTGTTCATCCCTGTTTGTTTGTTCTTTAATTCTTCTAGGTCTTTGTTAAACGTTTCTTGCATCTTCTCGATCTTTGCCTCCATCGTTTTTCCGAGGTCCTGGATCATCTTCACTGTCATTATTCTGAATTCTTTTTCTGGAAGGTTGCCTATCTCCACTTCATTTAGTTGTTTTTCTGGGGTTTTATCTTGTTCCTTCATCTGGTACATAGCCCTCTGCCTTTTCATCTTGTCTTTCTGTGAATGTGGTCTTTGTTCCACACGCTGCAGGACTGTAGTTCTTCTTGCTTCTGCTGTCTGCCCTCTGGTGGGTGAGGCTATCTAAGAGGCTTGTGCAAGTTTCCTGATGGGAGGGACTGGTGGTAGGCAGAGCTGGCTGTTGCTCTGGTGGGCAGAGCTCAGTAAAACTTTAATCCACTTGTCTGCTGATGGGTGGGGCTGGGTTCCCTCCCTGTTGGTTGTTTTGCCTGAGGCGACCCAACACTGCAGCCTACCCGAGCTCTTTGGTGGGGCTAATGGCGGACTCTGGGAGGGCTCACTCCAAGGATTACTTCCCAGAACTTCTGCTGCTAGTGTCCTTGTCCTCATGGTGAGACACAGCCACACCCCGCCTCTGCAGGAGACCCTCCAACACTAGCAGGTAGGTCTGGTTCAGTCTCCTATGGGGTCACTGCTCCTTCCCCTGGGTCCCGATGAGCACACTACTTTGTGTGTGTCCTCCAAGAGTGGAGTCTCTGTTTCCTCCAGTCCTGCAATCAAATCCCGCTATCTTTCAAAGGCTGATTCTCTAGGAATTCCTCCTCCCATTGCCAGCCTCCCAGGTTGGGAAGCCTGATGTGGGGCTCAGAACCTTCACTCCAGTGGGTGGACTTCTGTGGTATAAGTGTTCTCCAGTTTGTGAGTCACCCACCCAGCAGTTATGGGATTTGATTTTACTGTGATTGTGCTCCTCCTACTGTGTCATTGTGGCTTCTCCTTTGTCTTTGGATGTGGGGTATCATTTTTGGTGAGTTCCAGTGTCTTCCTGTCGATGATAGTTCAGCCGTTAGTGGTGATTTCAGTGCTCTCACAAGAGGGAGTGAGCGCACGTCCTTCTAATCTGCCATCTTGAACCAATCTCCATGGCTGAGAATTTTTGTTCCTGGAGTGACACACGCCAAATGCAATTGGCAAATGACATCAAGAACCCCAAAGAGAGCACGGTGTGTTCAACAATATGAATCCTGGAGTGTGACAGATGCAAGTTTGGATTCTGACTCTGCCGGTTGACACTGGGAAGGAGGTGACTTTATTAGGAGCTTCAGTTGGCTCATCTTTACAGCAGGGCTGGCACCTCCCTGATAAGGAGGGCATGAGGATGCGATGATACAGTATATGTTTGGCACAGTGTTTGCTATGCAGTGGCTCTTGAGTCAACTGCAGCATCATTTCCCCTTGAGCTTTGCCCAGGTTATTACCGTTCTTTCAATTGCTCATGCAGTAGACCATAGTGGGAGGCAGAGATGGCCCAAGGAGATTAGACTGAGTAAATTAGACTCCCTGTTCCTGTCATTGGTGTGTCTTTACCAAGACACCAAGGCCTATAAATTCACACTCATTTATGCATATAGAGAGAAGTACTTTCATTGAAGAGTTTTACAAAGCTATGAAACTTGTACATGTTTTTCAACAGGAAAACTATTTTTTGTGCTAGAACATAAAACGTAATAAATCACCCAAAGGCCTCCCTCACCACACACACAAAGTAACTGCCTTTCTCTAGAAAGACAAGTCGCGCATCTCTGTCCTAATTATTTTTACAGAATAATTGCTAGATATTATCAAAAATTATAATTAAATGCGTGTTCCAAACTAATTAATAAAATAGCATTTATTTGATAATGCACATTGGGTCCAGTTGCTTATGCTGGTGAATTAGCAAAGGTTCCACTCAATAACTGACTAGAATGACAGCAGAGTTTAATTTCAACATAAGCCAAAAGTGGACTTTCTTCCTCACTTGCTACTTACATGAGACTTTTATAAATAGCGTAAAAGTATTTGATTAAAACCATTGCACTAATTATATTATGGGAAATGACATGTGATTTCAGCCATAACAAAAAATCTCAGATTTATGGGTTTTAGGCTGCTCAGAATTCAGAAATTCTTCTCTGTTGTTGTTTTTATTTGTCTTTATAAAGGAAGATTTTTCAAAATAGGAACAATTCCTGACACACAGCCAACCCTCAAGTATTTGTGGGCTGGCTAACCTGCTAGTGGGTTCACATGCTCCTAGAACCCAGTCTTCTGTCCTCCTGCATGAAGTATCAGTACAACAGCCAGACCTTTCATTGTGAATTCAAGGTCTAGTTCTATCTTGTGAGACGTTGGAAACTTGGGCAAGGTGTCGCAAAGCATGGAACTGATGAGTATGGCATTACTGAAGTGGGCCTCTCATAGAGGGAGGTGGAGGTGGGAAGGCCAAGGATCTTCTCAACTATGCTGGGGTTTCATCAAAAGATGATGATCCAGATAAAACAGCAACTTCGATACACGTTTTAAACAGATTTGCAGATGTCTGAATTGTTTGAAGTATAGTTCTGTCAGAAAGTCCAAACTTCCTCTTTTCACCATCTCCCTTGGAGATCACTCTTAGCTTTTAGTAGCTTTGCCTCCCGAGAGGGAATTTCTCTGTCTCCCTGCCCCTATTCCTTCCAGCCCCGTATTTTTAGTTCTTTGTTGGACATCTCAGCTAGACATCTTGAGTGTGTATTACTTGCACTACAAATTCATCATACTCACAAAATGCTTCCCCAGACTAGATGTTCCTCCCAATCGCCTGGTTTTCAGAGTACTCTGTTCCTTGTTCCCTGAGCTCAGAAACTCAGTTATTATTGGCTTCTTCCTCACATCTCATTAGTTAAGTCCTACACAGTTTCATATCCAGTTACTTCTAGTGTGTCATCCTTCTCCTTGCCCAGTTCAGGTCCCCCATTGCCTCTCGTCTAGATTATTCAAATAATTGTCTCTTATTCCTCCTATCCATTGTACTCCTTGCTACCAAATTTATTCTATGAGTGGCTTTGCCCCAGTAATGTCCCACTCCTCCTCCTCCTAAAAAACACTCTTCAGTAAATTCTGTTTGTGAAATTCTCAGGCCGACCTTCTAGGCCCTCCCTCTTATACATTGTGTGTGTGTGTGTGCGCACGCGCGCGCGCAGTGTATTTTATCAGGCTGTACTCGGGTCAGCTCCTTCAAGTACTTACTGTGTTGGGTCATTGTTGAATAAGTGAATTCCCCAATTAAAACCAATCCAGGACTTTCCCAGATGATTTTACCTCTTCCTTTTAGAGCTGCTCCCTCCACCTGGAATGGTTTTTCCATCTTCCTCCCTCTTTGGAAAAATCCTTCCATTCTCTAAAACCCATCTCCAATACCATGTGTCTCATGAAACATAAGCTTTATTTTTGGTTTTTGAACCACCACAGAACTTCATCCTTCCCATCTTGCACCTGGTATTGTAATCACTTCTGTACTTTTCTCATCATGCTTCCTAGATTACAAGCCACTTGTGGGCAAGGCAAGTGTCTTACCTGATACTGTATCTCAGCATGACATCTAAATCAGAATATGTGGATAAGGAGTATTGATGCATTTAATTAGGTAGAAAAAGAAAAGGTTTTCAAGCCTGGGCCTCCCTAATTTCTAGGAAGGTTGGCTTTTATTACACATTCCAGTACTCTTTGCTAGTTACACATCAAAGAGTTTGTTGAAATCTGATGATAAGTATGTACTAGAGCTTTCTTTCTTCCAGTTTTGAGTGTCTTATATAAATAGTAAACACGGGGCTACATTATATCCTTAATGCAATTAGACTCTTGAAATTCTTAATAAGGGAGTTCCAGGAACATAGTAGGTGCTCACAGAGTGGTTGTGGTTGAGTTGAATAATGTCATATTGAAAACCTCAAGAGAAATGGTGTGCCTGATTTCTTAACTATTTTAAATTCTCAAGACTCTTTAAAAACCATTTAGTTATTCTAGAGGGGAGAGAAGGGATGTCTTTTCAAGGAGATTATCATTAAGAATGTATAACACCATCTCTAAACTTGGAATAATCTTCCTTTTTCTTTCTTTAAGATTTAGTCGTCATGACCTCTTAATTGCTAAATCAGTTAGCCTTTGTCTCCATTGTCATCCCTCAGAATCTCAGCCTTTCTCTACAAGCATTACTGCCTTCCCCTCCTTGCCTGAACGGATGCCTGGCTCTCTCCCGAGGGGACCCCTTCACCTGCAGCCCTCCAAAGGGTGCCCTTTCATTCACTTCACATCAGCAGTCGAAGCCAGTGGCAGGGCTGATAAAGGCTGTGGTTGATTCCCACCCCCACCTCCTGTTCCTTTCCAGTCTCTTCCGGAACTGAACTCCTTCTACCTTCTTGTGAAAACCCAACCCCTTTCAGGCCTGTGCCGTGGGTCTCTACCCCCTCCTCAGCCTTGCTGGGAGATTTCCCAATTAATTAAAAACTTGACACTTGGTCCACTCAGAGCCTGCCATCATCCTGGGTGTCACTGCTGTTCACAAGGTCAGGCCCCCAGTAACATCATCTCAGGGCTTGGGCCACATCACCTCTAGTGAACCTCTGCCCGTCTCGACTTCAGTTACCTACTTACAGACCCCAAAGAAGACCTTGTCATCAGCCCTCACTGTCACCTCCAGGATCCACGCGTGCCATCCAGTACAGCCTTCTCTGCCTCTACGCAGAGAAATCTGGAATTGCAGATCCGTTCCCAGCTTTCTAACCGCCTCTCAAGCCCTGGCTACTAGCTTCCCCTTAGCTTGCTGCACTAGCCCCCTGACTAGTTTTCCCTCTTCCATTCTGCCACCTACAATCCATGCTTCCCCCAACAACCAGAACAGTCTTTTGAAAACATGAACTGAATCATGGCGCTCACTGCCCCCACACACAAGTCTCCAGTGACTTCCCACTCCACTCGGAATAACAGGCCGGACTCTGCCTCACAGCCTACGAGGCCCTTTTTCACATGGCCCCTGCACCCCTCTCCAGCCTGTCACTCTCCCCTGAGTGCCCCTGGCTTTCTCCCTTGCTGCTGCTTCTAAGACTTGCATTGACCGCCCCATCCCTTCTCTATGCGTGCAAGACTAGGTCCTGCCTCAGCTCTCAGCTTGCACACCGCCTCGGACCTTGCTGCGCGCCTTCCCGTCTCTTTTATCTGAAACTCTGTGTGTGTGTGTGGGTGGGTGTGTGGGTGTGTGTGTGTGTGAGAGAGAGAGAGAGAGCGCACATTTACTGCCGTCGGAGGTTACTGATTTATCAGCTTATATATTAGCTCTTTTCCCTTCTGGGATGTAGGCTCTGGAGGATAGGGACTTTGAATATCTTATTCACCTCTGATTCCCCAGCATCTGATAGTACCTGATTCATATTGGGTATTTAATAAATATTTTCTGACTAAGTGAATAGCGTAAGCATCCTACCTCCCTCTGGCCTTCAGTGTACCATACTCCTTCTCATACCATCTTCCTTTCTTGGCCGAGGAAATGAATACCTGTTCTTTATATTGCAGCCCCATTGCCATGAATTTCCCTGTTATCTCACTTTGTCCAATTCCCAGAGTACATGGCCTGTCCATTGTTCATAGCATTGACCATCTGACATATTAATCTTTATATATGTTAGTATCTCACTAATGAATCAGCCCCTCAGCCCACCTGCCACCTACCCCCAGCCCCCAGAAAGTAACTTGTGGAGAATAAGGAGTAGGTGGGTTTTTTCCTCTCTGTTGTATCCCCAGTCCTTTCTGTTGCATCCCCAAGTGCTTCTCGCACTGGGATAACCCAAGAAATATGTGATTGACCATCTACTCCCCCTTTCCATGTTCTTGTCTCTCCTGATTATCTGACTGCTCTTGCTGGAGGTCCCCTACATGTTGTAAGCATTTTCTTAAATTTTGCATCTAGTCTACTCATTATATAATCTGCCCCAGGATTATTCTTTTCTTCTCCTTTAGCTTCAACTATCACTTCTTTGTGGATGAGCACACATCGATCTTTCTGACGTGAACTCTCTTCTGAATCACAGTGCTCAACTTCTGGTTGAGATGTTTGGGTTCTCACCTGCCCTCAGGTTGGAGAAAACCGTACCATTTACCTCCCCACGTGTGTCCCCTTCGGTTATGCTTCCCTGTCACCGTCACTAATGTATTGTGGCCTACCTAGCCACCTGGGTTCCGAGCCTGAGAGCCCTGCTCAGCATCTCTCTCTCCCAGGCCACGCATCCAACATTTCTCCAAGTCCGTTGCTTCGACCACGGGAATATGTCTCTTGTCTTCCCAGCTTCCCACCACTTCCCCCTCAGCAGTCCAACATACTCCTTCTCTTCTACAGCCCAGTTCTAACCCACTTCTCTGCGTAATTTACAGAGAGAGAGAAAGCCCTCTGCCCTCTGGTCCCCAAATCTGCCACAGCCGCGTCCTTTCTGGGGACACTTGGGACTTTGTTGATGATGTCCCCTCAATAGTGGGCTGAATTTTGATGCATGTGGCTAACCTGTAGATTTTTGCATTAAGGAACTGTAAACTGTTTTGGTTCTAAAACTTCCCCGATAGGTCCAAGCTCCTGTCCTTTGTCTACCCACAAATGTTTTCCCTTGGTATGTCTTTCATAAACTTCTTCCCATAAACAGAGCACATTCTGAAGCTCAGTGCCAAAGACAATGACATCATCTCCAAAGTGGGCTACTGCCCGTGATGGTTCCCCAAGACAGGCCCTGCTCCCTCCTGCCTACCGCCGACATCTCCTGCCTCCTGAAGCCCAACATGCATCCCAACAGCCTCACTTGCTGACTGTTCCCTGACTTCAGTGCCTTAAGAATAGAGGTGTCTGCTGAGGCAGATGCTTTAACTTAACTTGCATTTTAGAGCCAAATGCTTTCACAACTGGAGGGTTTTCCCTGGAAATGGCCTGGAGTTGGAGCTGCTGATAGGAACTCACAGGTGGGCCTCTGGGGCAGTCACACAGGATGCTTTTTTAGGTTCTGACTCTATTGGGAATGGGATTACTAGGATTTGTTATTGTCAAGTCTGATGGGACTTAATCCAGTTTTTTTTTTCCTTTTTTGGTGGGTCATGTGCCATTTCAGTATCTAGGCCTAGATCCTCTTAACACCTTAAAACTTCATAATTTTAGCTTACAGATTTTCATTAGTAAGTCACTTGATTGGAGTGAAGTGATCTATAGGTTAAAATCTTACCACAGGCTTCTGAATCACCTGAAGTAGAAGGCAATGCAAGTTTGTAGAGTGCCCTGGAGAAGTAGTTACTATGCTGGGCATTGGTGATCTTATTAAATTCTCTAAGAAGCGTAGGTAGCCTTCACTCCATTTTAAAGATCAGAATCAAGTAAGGTTCAGAGAGGTTATGTAACTACTGATGTCACACAGCAGCTAGCAAAGAGTTGATGCAGTATTTGATCATAGATTTAGCTCTGTGGCTCTGAAAGTTATGTTCTTTCCACCATATTCAGTAAATTTGACTTGTTTGCAGATCATACGTAGCACTGAAAATGTTTTATTTCTCGTCTCATTACAGTGATCAGTTAAGTAACATTTTTTGCATTCTCCCTTTCCTATCTTTTCTCCTCGCCACTGCCTTAGAGCATACTCCTTCCACGTTACTGCGGACGGTCAGATGCAGCCTGTCCCCTTCCCCCCGGACGCCCTCATTGGCCCCGGCATCCCCCGCCATGCTCGCCAGATCAACACCCTGAACCACGGGGAGGTGGTGTGTGCGGTGACCATCAGCAACCCCACGCGACACGTGTACACGGGCGGCAAGGGCTGCGTCAAGGTCTGGGACATCAGCCACCCCGGCAACAAGAGCCCCGTCTCTCAGCTCGACTGTCTGGTGAGTGAACGTGGATGAACGTGGTTTAAGCCCTCATGCAGAAAATAGGACCTGGATGTATCAGCAACACACAGAATTGATCCCAAGCGGGTAGTTGTCTTCAGTGGTTTGTGCTGTTTGACTTGGAGCGCTGACGAGAAGGTGTGTCTTCTTTCAGTTACTTAAGGTAGATTTATCCGGTTCTTCACGTGTGGCACTTGCTCCAGTGCAGTTTTCATTCACCCTGCCCAGTGCATGGGAACAGGCAGACCACTTGCTTTCCTATCTGATAAAGGAGTTTAAGAAAACTACGAGCCCACGGTGGTTTCTGTGAGAGTGCACCCAAGTATCAGAATCTGTCACACTGTGAGACAAGAGTAACTTAATACTTCACGTGGCAAACACTAGCTCCCCCGTTAGCTGTCTCATGGGTATTCGTCCTTGGGTTATTTAGGAAATTTCAGTTTGATTTTCATCCTCGGACCAGCAGTAGCATGTTTCGCGGCAGCACTGTGCTAGGTCAGTTTAAGGTCACTGCACAAGATTCCCATAACCTCACGAGCTGGGAGGACGTGGTGTTTTCTGTCACGTAACACGCCTTGGTCAAGCCTTGCCTCCAGTTGGTGCTGCTTAATCGAGCCCATGCTGTCCCTTGGCCAGGTAACGCAGGGCCAGGCGAACGGAAGGGACCACAAGGTCTCTAACTCCCTGGCACTTGTTTGGCAGCAGAAAGAGGGCCTTTCAGCAGCCAGGCCGTGTGTACCCAGTTCCCGGTGTGGCTCCTCCGGGGTTGTGAGCGCTGCTGCGTCTGCATGTGCGAATGACTCAGGCGGCTGGTTGATTTGCTGGTGCCGAGAGTGAGCCTAGATCTTTGCATTTTCATGCTAATTAAGATTAAATATCTCAGTACTGAATTTTGTAGATCAAGTTTAAGTACTTCCTTAATTTCATGTAATTTACTAGCATTAATCCACTTTATCATTGTCATAAGTGAAAATAGCTCATTGAAACCAGGAGGGAACACAATACTTTTATGGATTTTTGCTCTCATGTTAATGCTGTTTTCCTTTCCCCATGAATAACCTCTTGATGGGTTTTGTCTCTACAGAACAGGGATAACTACATCCGTTCCTGCCGATTGCTCCCTGATGGTCGCACCCTAATTGTGGGAGGGGAAGCCAGTACCCTGTCCATTTGGGACCTGGCGGCTCCCACCCCGCGCATCAAGGCAGAGCTGACGTCCTCGGCCCCCGCCTGCTACGCCTTGGCCATCAGCCCCGACTCCAAGGTCTGCTTCTCATGCTGCAGCGATGGCAACATCGCCGTGTGGGACCTGCACAACCAGACGCTGGTGAGGTGGGTCAGCAGGGTCCCTGACCAGGGCACTGGATTTACCTGTGCTGTGCCAGAGAGCTGTGTGTGTGTCTTTTTAAAAAGATGAAACATAACTGTCTTACTAAAAATTGTTAAGAATAGGGCCGTTTTAAGATGCTGTAAAATCTTGTTTTCTGCACCATTTGAACTTTATCGGATGAGGGGTTGTTTTCTTTCTTTTTTTTTTTTTTTTTAATTATACTAAGCATCACCAATTCAGGTTTTAAAATAGGAGGTCGCTTTTATTTATTTTTCTTTTTTATAAATTTATTTATGTATTTATTTATCTTTGGCCGTGTTGGGTCTTTGTTGCAGTGCTCGGGCTTCTCATTGCGGTGACTTCTCTTGTTGCGGAGCACGGGCTCTAGGCATGCAGTCTTCAGTAGTTGTGGCACACAGGCTCAGTAGTTGTGGCTCATGGGCTCTAGAGTGCAAGCTCAGTAGTTGTGGCACACGGGCTTTGTGGCACTGCGGCATGTGAGATCTTCCCGGACCAGGGCTCGAACCCGTGTCCCCTGCATTGGCAGGCGGATTCTTAACCATTGCACTACGAGGGAAGTCCCAGGAGGTCAGTTTTACATAATTAATGCACATAAGGTGCCCGTGACCTCATGAGCTCGTTAGACTTATGTAGTTTGCCACCTGTGCTAACAAACCATCGTTGTCAGTAGGCACTCACTGAGAAGGTTCACAGTGCGTGGCGCAGTCCTTGGTGCTGTGTGTATCTGACACGTTCTTTCCTTCGACAAATGATCATTGAGCTCTTACCCTGGGCCCAGGCATTGTGTTGGGTGTGCCTCACCCTGAAATGATCTAGATAATCTGTTGCCCACCTTACAGGATGGATAGACATAACTGTTTGTTTAGAAATGAGGTTGTGTAGGATCGGCACTGATAGGAAAAGCCCTGAAACACGTGTGTCTCCAGATGTCACCACCTGAGAGAGCAGGAAGCCAGAGGTGTGATCCGCTAACGGGTGTGCAGAGGGTGTAGTGGAGCCCAGCTACAGGTCCAGGGGAAGGAGGGAGGAGAAGAGGCCCCTGCTGCCTGTCTGTAATGTATTTTGCAGGACGGAGCTCTATAAATGATTCTAAAAACAAAACAGTTAATCACTTTTTCCCCTTTTGAGTAAGGCTCTTATGAGGAACGGCTTCGAGGCCCCAGGCCCCCTGTTTTTCGTACATTTTACCTGCTCCTGGGGCAGCTGAGTCACGCTGAGGTGCTTTCCACGCTCCTTCCTTGAGAGCACGGCCTCTCATCCTGCACGGCCTCCTACAGTTGCGTTGTTGCTCGCTGGCAGGATTTGTTCTGCTGCTCACTGTGCTCATCCCCAGAGCTTTTAGCAGGGAAACGACTCCTTGCACCCTCTGAAATTCTCGCCTTCTTTCACATCACACCGACAGAATAGGTCTCAGGTTGTATCTTGGATTAGTTCATTTTCACGTGGCTGTGTTTTCTTTTGATTCAGGTGGAGAATTCCTTCCATCAGTTGTTTCAGTTGTTTTTAGCATAAGAGTAATTTGAAGAGGACTTCGTAAGTGTTCAGAAATAAACAAAACGTGCAGGAGATTCAGCATCTCAATTAAACTTTAATCTCTCTACGTATATGCTTTGTTATTACTTTGAATAATAGAAAATATAATAAAAACCAAAAGGAAATCTACGCATAGGGCCTGTAATGAAATTGATGGCTGAGGAATTCTAAACTGAGTTCACCTAAAAATTAACTGTTGAAGGACTTTTCTCCACGTTGGCATCTTCAGGCAATTCCAGGGCCACACAGACGGGGCCAGCTGTATTGACATTTCTAACGATGGCACCAAGCTCTGGACGGGCGGCTTGGACAACACGGTCCGGTCCTGGGACCTGCGCGAAGGGCGGCAGCTGCAGCAGCACGACTTCACCTCCCAGGTGTGCACTCGTGCACGTGACATTTTAGAGACCTGGTTTTGTGAAATATATGAGAGACTTCAGCGGCAATTCATTGACCACATGACAGAGTCACTTTTACTCTGAATTAGATAACTAAAAATTTTGTTGTTTTCTGTCAAAATACAACAGTATATATTTTATTGAAGGACAGAAAAAAATTTCATTTATTACAGGCTTTTAGCAGGTTTTTATTTCAATGACCATTACTCTATAGATCTTTGAATTTCACACAATTGATTAGTAAGTTAGATTGTGGAGATCTGACTCATTACTTGGGATCACACCTTTGGCTTTGATTTCTTCCTGTACAATTCACATTATCTTGATTTCCTTCATTATTTAAGTAGTATCCCCAGAGGAAGCAGTGCCTCCCCTTTAAAGGAAGTGTGTCCTCTATAGCCACCATCACCGTCACCTGTTTTAATTCTAGATCTTTTCTCTGGGCTACTGCCCAACTGGAGAGTGGCTGGCGGTGGGGATGGAGAACAGCAACGTGGAGGTGCTGCACGTCACCAAGCCCGACAAGTACCAGCTCCATCTCCATGAGAGCTGTGTCCTGTCACTCAAGTTCGCCCATTGTGGTAAGCAGGCCCCTGGCGTCCACTGCCTGTCATTCCTCCTTCCTCCTGATTCATTTCAAGTCCGGTCTTTAGTTCATTGACCTGTCCCTCTTCAGAATTATATTACTTCCTCACGCATGCCTACTTCCCAAATACCATGTAATTTTCTGCAGTTTATCCACTTTATCCTTGTCCTGAGTATAAATGACTCATTAAATCTAGGAGAGTGAGCTTTATTTTTCCAACGAAAAGAAACTCTTATTTGTTGCAGATCAGATTAGGTGAGTTTTCTGTGTATCATTTGACGCTCTGTAACACAAGTCTCGGGACTCTGACAAAGGAATAAACACTACCTTTTTTGAAACCCTGTTCCTATAGGCAAGTGGTTTGTAAGCACGGGAAAGGACAACCTTCTGAATGCCTGGAGAACACCTTACGGGGCCAGTATATTCCAGGTAACACTTCACTTGTGTAGCCTTCACCCACTGTGCGCTCACTGCATGGTTCTCTGTGCCTTCTCGCAGGTTAATAACGCACGGACGTGTCCTAGGAGGTAGGAGCTAGTGTCACTCCCATCGCACAGAGGGGAAAACTGTGCCTGAGGGGGAGACTAGGGTCACAGCTGCAAGCTGTGCAGACAGGAGTTGTGTCCAGTTCTCTCTGAGCTCAGAGCCAAGGTGCCGTGCCCGTGGCCCTAACTAGCTCTTCACACCCCATCCCTTTTTACATGTTAGAGTAGCAGTTTCATGTCTTCTGTGAAATTTATTTATTTATTTAATTTTAATTATGGCTTTTAAAATTTTTGTTTAAAATTTGAGCATTTTGCTTGAATATTCATTCGTGTTGTTATTCCTGATTTCCCGCCCCCAAAAGAGTGCTGTGGAAAAGTGTAATAAATCTTGATTAATTTTATGAACTTTTATTCTTATTAACTCAGTGATACTTTGTGTAGTTTGTGGAATTATTTGCAGGAGAACCAGATTGTAGGCATGATACACACTCACATACAGATCTCTCTCTTCTCTCCTGCTAGTAGGTGAGAATTTCATAGGCAAGTTAAAGAAGATTTCCTTTTTAACCTTCTGTATTTAGGATGTTATTTTCTAGGTGGTGGTCTGTTTTTAGGAATAACATAACAGCGTTGCAGTTTTCTTGACCATGTGGTACTAAGTCGTAGAGGAGATTAATTCATTTGAATCTAAAACTGCATATATTGAGTGAAAGTACTGTGCAAGATCATAGGACAAAAATAGCAGATTCTCACTGTCGTGAAGTTTATAATGTAATACAGTGGTTTTTGTATTGTCGATCACAACCTTTTAGATGGTCCCAACCAGCACTTTTTTAAAAAATGAAATTAAAAATGTTAAGAGTATATTTTTTGTAGTGAGTATAAGTATTATATCTCGTTTCTCTGGGTTATGAAGTAAAATTATGTCTCGGGTCTCTGGGTTGTGAAGTAAAATGTATTTATTACAGGTTGCGTTCCAAAAGTTTGAGAAACACTGGTAGTAGGTTAGCATCTGCGTGTCAAACGTTCAAAGTCCCAGTTAAAATCCTGTGGGCTTTGTTTGTTTGTTTGTTTAGCACAGTTTAGTTTAAAGTTAACCATGACTGCTTTGCAGTGGGTGTAGTTGAACATGGTGTTTGGAGCTCTAATAAGAGTGGTAACATTTTTCTTACTAACTATTGAACTCCTCCCTACTTGCACATTTATATTCTATTTTTACATAGGGGACGACGAGGTTTTATGTTGAAATATTTTTACATTCCCTATCTCAAAAACTATAGTATTTTCAATATGGTTCCCCACTATTACCTCACCTGGACTCCGAGGCCACCTTCTGTCGTGGCAGACAGGTAAGCCGTCTTTACCTAATTACCTCTTTTACGGAAGGTGAGGGCCGAGACAGGTTAAGTGACGTGTCTAGCATTCTGCAGCTCCATCTACATCCAAGCCATCCGAGTGAAGGTGAGGGTTTTCACACTGAGAACCCTGTGCTCTTAGCTGGAGACTAGGATTTGAAGTAGAGCCTTCCTTCGTCAGCGTCCAGGACTGCCTTTCCTCGCTTGGGCTCCTGTTTTGGTCGAGGGAACATGTTATGCTTCTTTTTGCTCCAGATCCTCCAGGCCTGCCTCTCAGTGTTCATGGGTTTTCTTTCAGTCTTTAACGTGTTCCTGTGTCTCTTCCCAGTCCAAAGAATCCTCATCGGTGCTCAGCTGTGACATTTCTGTGGATGACAAATACATTGTCACTGGCTCTGGGGATAAGAAGGCCACGGTTTATGAAGTTATTTATTAAGGACAAATCTTCATGCGAACTGGACTCCTCCTTGTAGCACTTTGTTCTGTCATCCTTCTGTTCCCCCGCATCCGAAACCAAGGATTTCCAGTACTCATTGCAGTCGTGGAGCTCAGTCCCCGCCTTCCCCCACTTCCTTCCTGCTGTTGAATTGTGAATACTCGTTAAGAACCTGTGATACCAAATCTTCAGCTATCTACTCGGAAGAACATGGATAAAACCTACTTAACAGTGAAAGGAATCTTTAATTATGTATTATATCTGTAATATATTTATTTTGTTTAAAGAAGGCTTTCTAACAATGACTGACTAAATAAAGCTGTCTGCTCCTGCATTGATAATGAAGATGCGTTGTATTTGATACCCCTCCCCCCCTTTTTTTGGCAAAGGAGGGGAAAGGAAGGTCTAAAATAACTGATTAAAAATGTCACTAAATGTAGACTAATGACTGTATAGAGATGTGAAATGTATAATTACATATGGAAGCAATATGTTGCTGTGTTGTTAGATGTTTTTGTTTTTTACTTATTTTAAAGATGTTTGGAAATTTGAATAATTAGAAGGTGACAGACCATGTCATATTCATTTGAGTCTATTTGGACAACTTTAACCAATATATCTATAGCTTTAGATTATATTCGATAAAAGTAATTGGACTTTTTCTTTTTTTCTTTTTTTGACTTGTTGACAAGTGTCTTTGTAATATGTTTTTAATTCCCTTTTTTTAATTGTATTATAGACAGATGAACAAATTAAATTTGGCCTCAAAGTGAGAACTTAATCCCTTCTGGGTATTTTTGCCACATTTCTTTGCAGAGGGAGATGTATACCTTTGGGCAGTTTTGTCAACACGAGAAATGATGGGTTATTTTTTGGCGTGTTCTTTGGGAACTGCACAGATTCAGGGGAGGATTCCTCCCACTGTGCAAGTCAAGTCTTTTACAAGACAAGGAGCAGAGGAGGATTTGCAAGGACCTCCCTCTGAAAATCAGAAAGAATGGACTCTCACCTGGGATGAGAACTTGCTTTCTTTACCTCCGGTTCTTTCCATGTCTTAGCTGGATGTCCCTGAAATGGACACAGGCTGTGCCATTGTGCCAGAAATATTGTTGTTAACTTTTATGTTGTTGTTGTTGCTGTTAAACTATGATATGTGACTCCTTTTTTTTTATTATTATTTTTTGTTTGAATGCTTTAAAAATCCTTTAAGTCTGTGGATCTGCTGATGTACAGTGCCTTTGCTGCTATGGATCAAAATCAAGAGAACTGTGTAGATAAACTTTATTGTATAAGTAGAAAATTACTTAATTTCATACTAGAAATGGATGGATGCTGCAAGTTGAAATGGATTGTCCATTGACGTTCCTAATGTGGTAGCAGGAAAAAAAAATGGTGTCTTAAGTGCTTAGTGTTTGATGTCTTTAACAGTTTCGTAAAACTCTACAGTGTAGAAAGATTTTGATACTAAACTGTGCATTGTACATAGTTCTAATGCATTGTATTGACCACCAGTACTTCTATAATGGTAGATTGTTTGTGCATTCAGACTTTTAAGCATTAAACATAAATAACTTCTAGTATGCTTATTTCTAATTCTTTGTTTTGCTGGCTTTAGTTTATTTTCATCTTTGACTGTGCCACTCGTATATATTAAAGATTACTAGTTTTATTCAAGGGAGATTGCTGTAAAAAGTCATGTGGGCTTTCTGATTGTTGCTGTTTTGGTTCTGTGTTTGTTCCTACTTGAGAAGAGCTAGAAGGGAGGGTGGATGGAGGTTATCGATGACGGCAAGTATTTATTGCGTGCCTCTTTAGTTTGTCAAAAAGTTGTCATGTTACCGAAAGCCGTGATGCTTTAGAGCTGTGCTGTTCAATATAGTTACCACTGGCCATTTGTGGCTGTTTGATTTTAACTTGATTAAAATTTAAAATGCAGCTTATCAGTCATACTAACTACATCTCAAATGTCCAGTTTGCCACATACAACTAGTGGCTAGCATGTTGGACTACGTCAATTTATAGAACATTTCCAAGATCCCAGAAAGCTCTGTGGGACCAAGGCTGCTTTAGAGTTACCCGATGCATACCATTTCCAGCCTTGGGGGTTTGGGAACCGTTTCCAACGTGATACACTGAAGGCTTTGAACGCCTGAGGTCCCTCGGGCTGCTCCTGCTTGGCTTTGTGAAGCTTCAGCGTAAGAAGGTCCTTAAAGAATTCTAAACTTCTGGGACTCAAAAACCTGACATTTTATGCATCCACTGGGTAGAAAGAAGGCTGGGCGTTGGGAGCCCCCACGGTGGTCTGGAGTGTCTCAGTGATCAGCTGTGAGAGGTAGCGAGTCTTTAGGTGCTAAGAGTTCAGCAGTGTTCATCATGGAAGCAGCACTTCACATGTGAGTGCCATGAGTGCTGCTACATCAGATGAATAACGTTTTTGAAGTATTAGCTTAATTAATTTCTGTTTATCCTTATTAACATTTCTTATAAAGTAATAGAGAATTGGAGTAAAAGAAAAATCATCTTGACACAAGGAGTCTGACACTTGCCTACTGTGTTGACACTTGTAGAAGAAGAAAGCGCCTACCTCAGGGAGTTAGAACTTTTGTTTGGTGCCTGGTGGGTCAAGTCTGTGATGCCCTTCAGTTTTCTCCTTAGAGAGATCCAAAACACTGGCCGTTGTACTGGATCAAAAATCGAGGTGAACGTGTGAATAAACCTAGCTTTTTAAAATAAATGGGCATCTACTTCCTCTCACTGCTGAGGTTTTATCAGATTAGATTTTTATGTCTCTGATATCAATCTCAGGCCTGGATTGCTGTGCACAGCAGTCTTGATGTTGTCGTTTTAATTATAACTTGGTCTGCCATAGTTTTTACTCCCAGTCTGGTCTTGCAGAGTCTGAAGAACGACAAAGACAGAATCACCCTGAACCAGGGAAAACTTAGTTCCAATGAAAGAAGAGAATGGTGCGTAGGACTGGAAGGTTGACTTACGTAGAACTACCAAGAAGTAAAAAGAATCCCTGATTGAAGACCTTCTAAGACCGGCAGGTCAAATGTACAGTGATAGATGCTAACATCTAAAAGTTTTTGCAGGTACACACCTCACTTGTGGGCCACTACTTACTGGCTTCTTGGCCAGTGAGCTGCAGAAGATCAGTCTTACCCTGGAATGGTGTGTGTTGAAGCTTGAACCGCAGCCCTGTAACACCTGCAAGTGGTTGGAGTTCCGCAGCCATGGCATATCCAGAAACTCAGTTTCAGGCCATCTCGTAGCCACGAAATCCTGGGACCCTACAGCCAAGAGCAGGAGAAATTGATGTCGCAATTCCTGGACAGAGGTGCAGTCCCCGAGCAAGACTTTGATCAGCTAGACCGTCAGTGATGCTCTCAGCTGCGCCATATGGCCAGTTTTTGTATCCTCAGTTGGACATTCTTGCACTGGCATCATATAACTAAAGGGATTTGTCAACTTATATTTTTGGCAGTTGTAAGGAGATTTGTACTGGAATTCCTTGCCCAGCATTAAGTAAGCAGTTACAAAATTCTAGAGATGTGGGTACCAAAAGAAATTCTTTCGACATTCTTGGATATACATGTCTGGAGCTACCAGCTCCTGGGCAACCTGTAGGGTGGCATCAGCAACGAGCTCTGGGTCCTGCCACCCCTCAGTTTCCCACTGGGGCATCAGCAGCAGAAGCAGTGACTCACCACCATCCCTGTTTTTTGTTTTTTTGGGTTTTTTTGTTCTTTTGTTTTTTGTGTGGTTTTTTTTTTTTTTTTTTTTTTTTGCTTTTAACTAATTGCACTTATTTGCCTTTCAGTTCAAGCTTCCATTCAGAACTGACAATGGAAATACTGTATTTTTGACAACCCAAGCACGTCAGAAAACCTCTCGTGTTGGAACATTTTAACACCAATGCTGTTCTAGTGGTAGGAACTTAACTTTCGTTACAAGCTGCTGTTAACATTTTATTTTAGTTCTTTTAGTTTTAGTTCGGGTTTTTGGCAGCAAGTGGCAGAATTTTTTGGTCCCAGATAGGAACTAGCAGCGGAGCTGGGCTCTAGTTTACCTCTCCCCAGGGAAGGAAATCCTCAGCTGGGATCTTAGGTATTTGGCCTACAGGGAAGGAGAATTCCCACAGGGCTGCCTTTAGTCCAGAGGAAAACCATGAGCACAGTGCTTTCGCAGAAGTTGTTCTGTCTGATCTCACAGCAGGCCTAGACAGGCTGGATGCCAGAATACTGAATTTACGCTATAGGGCACAAAGCATCAGAGGACAACAATGATTTTCCCAAACTCTCTTATCTCCCAGGGAAGACAAGTCAGCCTAAACCCCAAGGCTCTGGACTTGCAGTTGAAATTCTGTGCCCACTGTGGCAGATGAGAAGGAAATTGGGAAGGGAGCGTTCCAGATGCTTATACCTTGCTGCTCTTCACCCCTTAGTTTCACATGAATTAACTGGCTCTGGAGACTTTGACATCACAGCATTGCTTGAAAACTCCTTGAATCAGTCACAGGTAGTCTTTTGAGTTCTTGCAATGTGTGTACTCACTGTGTCCATGATGGGCTCGTAGAATTCCCCACGCCTGACCCTGGCATCTCACTGCTCAGGCGGGGAGCCTCCCCCGTTAACCTGACACTGTAGCTTGATGAAAATATTTGGAACTAATAAGTTTTCTGTTATTTTGGCAGAAGACTTAAACTCACATAAACGTCGTGCTTTATTTGACTCGCGTGCAGCAAATAAACGTACACACACTAAAAGGTACATGTGAGGTGTCTGGGTTTTGAGAATTTAGGCAGTAAATGTTTGGACTCTTCAGGTGGAGTCCAAACTAATGTCCAAATGGTTTCTAGTGGCCCAGCATTTCTCCCCAGACTTAGGTAGTAGTTGGCCATTTCTCAGTCTTTACTAGATGCCTCCACAGCCTCTTCTAAAAGAAGCTACCATAGGTGGTACCCTGGCCATGTCTTGTGTCATGTGGCAGAAAGAATGAGCTGAGTTCGCTATTTTTCTTCTTCCAGGAGGCTGGGAAGTAGCAGGAGAATGAGTTAGTGGTGGGAATTAAGTCAAAGGAAACCGTCAGGGCGAGCATGCGCCCTTCCACCTGTGGACAGCAGCACATGGACAGGAAGCGACCCCATCAGGAACCACCAGGAGGGATGGCGTGAGACCCCCCTCCGACCACCATGCATCGAGCAGAGCAGAGTCTTCCTTAGGACAACTACCCATTATTTGAAGAACTTCCGTCAGATGCCTCTGTGCCCCCAAAGAGTTCAGCTGAAACAAATACTACTCGCCTCAACCTTTACTGGGTCGAGTCTTAGCGTCATGCATCCAACTCGGAGAAGCTTGGTGCTGCTGAAAACAAAGCACCCTCCCCCCCCCCAAAGTCTGTTCATCTTTCCCAGATGAATGTATTAGTCGAAGCAGTCGTCTGTTAGGCTTTGTTCTTCAATCTCCTGCAGCTACTCATAGCCCCTTTAATTTTTCTCCCAAGTAGACAATCAGTGTTAAAGAAATGTGATTTCAGGTTTTGTGGCTGGGTTGGGAAGTTAGGGTTTCCAGGCTGACGGTCAGTCAACCCCACTGCGTGCACATCTTTAGGCCTCAAAGTTTTCGAGAGAACAAGAACAGCCTCCTGGGCGCAAGGTGGTGGTTGTGAAGGTTACTCTGAGGACAAAGGCCTTGATTCACAGACCCCTGTTCCTGAGTGACCGTCTTAAAGCATAAAGTGCCCCTAGTGAGAATTTTAGTGATACACAAGCTGCCTAAAAGTGAAGGATTTAGCTTCAATCCCTGAGGGGCTGTGGGCTTGCATTCCTATCAAGATGCTCAGCACGAGGTAGTTGCCCTGGGCCGATGCTGGCTTTGCAGGGATCCTGCTGTGCGCGCAGCTTTGAGCCAGGAGCACCAGACTTGCGTTCAACACCTTCAGACGTTTAGCTGACAGCATTTCCATCCCACAGCCTTTTTCTGTTTGTTTGAATATGTATTTTTCTCGCCGAAGATTTGTTTTCACATGAGTTACAGAGAACAGCACTATGGTGTCTTTTTCATAATACATGTTCTTAGATTTGTGGAACTCATGGAAACTTGGAACCTGACCCCAGACCTGCAGGAGTGCATAAGATAAGGCAAGTTGGTGGTGTTCAAGCTTATAAAGGTTTATCTCTTTTTTTCCACAGCTTTATGGAGATATAATTGACATGTAACATTGTGTGAGCTGAAGGTGTACAATGTGATGATCTGATACACATATAATACTGTGAAATGATGACCGCAGTAAGGTTAGTTGGCACACCCACCACCTCACTTAATGACTGTGTGTGTGGTGGGAATATTTAAGGTTTACTGTCATAGCAACTTTCAAGTATATAATACAGTACTGTTACTTAGAGTCACCGTGCTGCACATTAGATCCCCAGAACTTATGTATCTTATAGCTGGAAGTTTGTATCCTTTGACCATTGTCTCCCCTATTTCCCCCCAATCCCCTTTCCCTTATCCCCAAGCCCCTGGAAACCACTGTCCTATGCTGTTTCTATGAGTTGGGCTTTGTTTAGATTCCACATACAAGTGGGATCATAGAGTGTTTGTTTTCTCTGTCTGACTTATTTCACTTAGCATCATGCCCTGGGGGGTCCATGCATGTTGTAAACAGCAGAATTTCCTTCTTTCTCATAGCTGCATCATATTTCCTGTGTGTGTGTGTGTGTGTGTGTGTGTGTGTGTGTGTATGTATGTATCACATTTTTTTAACCCACGTGTTGATGGACACTTAGGTTGTTTCCATTTCTTGGCTGTTGTGGATAATGCTGCAGTGAACATGGGGGTACTGTTTTAGTGGCTGCACCAATTTACATTCCCACCAAAAGTGCATGAGGGTTTCCTTTTCTCTACAACCTCACCAACATCTATTTCTTTTCTTCTTGATCATAACCATTCTGACAGGTGTGAGGTGCTATCTCATTGTGGTTCTGGTTTGCATTACCTTAGTGTTTAATGATGTTGAGCATGTTTTCATTTACCTGTAGATATCTGTATGTGTTCTTTGGAAAAATATTTAGGTCCTGTACTCATTTTTAAATCAAAATTATTGTTTGCTATTACGTTGTATGAATTTCTTAAATATTTTGGATATTAACCCCTTATCTGATATGTGATTTGCAAATATTTTCTCCCATTCCATAGGTTGCCTCTTCACTTTGTTGATTTTTTTTTCTTTTGCTGTGCAGACAGCTTTTTAGTTTGATTTAGTCCCACTTGTTTATTTTTGATTTTCTTGCTTGTGCTTTTGGTATCACATCAAAAAGTTCATTGCCAAGACCATTGTGAAGGAAATTTTCCCCTGTATTTTCTTTTAGGAGTTTTATAGTTTCAGGTCTCACATTTAAATCTTTAATCCATTTTGAGTTAATTTTTGTGAATGGCATAAGATAAGGGTCCAGTTTCATTATTTTGCATGTGATTATCCAGTTTTAACACTATTTATGGAAAAGACTATCTTTTCCCCATTGTGTATTCTTAGGTCCCTTGTCAAATATTATGTGGCTATATAGGCATGGATTTATTTCTGGGCTCTCAATTCTGTTCCATTGGCCTGTGTCTGTTTTTATGCCGGTACCATACTGTTTTGATTACTATAGCTTTGTAGTATAGTTTGAAATCAGGGAGTGTGATACTTCCAGCTTTGTTATTCTTTCTCAAGATTTGGCTATTCAAGGTCTTTGGGGGTTCCATACAAATTTTAGCATTGTTTTTTCTATTTCTGTGAAAAAATGCCATTGAAATTTTGATAGGGATTGCATTGAATCTATAGATGACTTTGGGTAGTATGGATTTTTTAACAATGTTCTTCTGATCTACAAACGCAGGATATCTTTCCATTTATTTGTGTCCTCTTCAATTTCTTTCATCATAGTTTTCAGTGTAGAGATCTTTCACCTTTTTGGTTAAATTTATTCCTAAGCATTTTATTGTTTTTTTATTACATCCTGCCCAGAGGCACTACATAATCAAGCACATTAATATTTCTGGGGCAAAACATAAATGTTCATACTAAGTGGAGTAGTAATGACTCTAAACTTCTACATCTCAGTTCAGGGCAATTTTGCCCCAAATGCATCATGAAAAAACTTCTGGTGTTCTTCAAATTTTCCATCTTGGAATAGGAAATAAGGGATTTGTGGACCGGTACTCGTGTTGTCCCCTTTTTATAGATTAGAAATCAGATCCACAGAGGTCAAGTGACTTGAATGACAAGACGCTTGTTCTGTCTCGCACCAGAGCCAGTATCAGCCCGTCAGTGACTGGAACGAGGTTGCCCAGATGTTCTTCTGGCTCTCTCTTTTATACTGCTGTGTCTTACTCCCATATACACTTCCAAATCTTCTGCATCTCTAATAATCTGTCACTGAAAATTACTCTCATTATGCCCAAGCAAAATTCCATACTTTTTCCTTAAAAAGAAGAAAATAGGCCCTGAGCTTTGCCATAGTGTCCTGAGTTCTGAGAAGCTTACTTCTTGGTTTGATACTATTTTCTATATGATGAAAAGTCTGATCTTTAAACGTGAGGCATTGTTAAAAGCAGTATGCTTCAATGGTAACAAAAACATGAGCAAAAAACATGAAGCATCGAAATATCTTTCAAATAATTTTCTGATTGGAAATGCCCTAATACATGTTTTGTTTTCCTCTTCCAAACTTCAAACATGCTTAGCTTTTTTCCATGTTACTCTTTTGATAAAAAGTTGTGTTTTGTTTTGGCTTTTTGTTTTGTTTTGTTTCGCTTTGTTTGAAAAGTACTTTGTAGCATGTACAATAGACTTGTTTGAAAGATGGGTCACACAGGAAGATTTTCTTTGATTACTAGTGTGTGTTTTGATTCGTGAGCTCATAAAAGCCCAACCACGGTGGTTAAAACAAAATTGTTTACTGCACTGAGATAACAGGAGGCCCAGCTCACAGGATAGACTGAGCTGTGAGGCAAAGGACAGAGGTTGCTTGAAATCATGGGAGCCACTATTCTGGGTCCACAAAGGCGTTTTGATCCAATGTTATAGTTTGGGGAAACTTTGATTATGTACCCTGTGTACTTGCTGTCACACACCTGTATGAAACAGGTTGATTCTCTCCATCGCCAAGAAAGGAACTCTCAGGGAATTCAAAGAGATGACATTGTAGAGTTGTTTTGTTTTTTTTAACATCTTTTTTGGAGTATAATTGCTTTACAATGGTGTGTTAGTTTTTGCTTTATAACAAAGTGAATCAGCTATACATATACATATGTCCCCATATCTCTTCCCTCTTGCGTCTCTCTCCCTCCCACCCTCCCTATCCCACCCCTCTAGGTGGTCACAAACCAACAAGCTGATCTCCCTGTGCTATGCGGCTGCTTCCCACTAGCTATTTTACATTTGGTAGTGTATATATGTACGTGCCACTCTCTCACTTTGTCACAGCGTACCCTTCCCCCTCCCCATATCCTCAAGTCCATTCTCTACTAGGTCTGTGTCTTTATTCGCGTCTTACCCCTGGGTTCTTCATGACTTTTTTTTTTTTTTCTTAGATTCCATATATATGTGTTGGCATATGGTACTTGTTTTTCTCTTTCTGACTTACTTCACTCTGTTTGACAGACTCTAGGTCCATCCACCTCACTACAAATAACTCAATTT
The DNA here is from genome assembly GCF_039906515.1 of Pseudorca crassidens. NCBI lineage: Eukaryota > Metazoa > Chordata > Mammalia > Artiodactyla > Delphinidae > Pseudorca > Pseudorca crassidens. The sequence continues at coordinate 40,723,501 of NC_090302.1, read as the reverse complement.
CGTTTCTTTTTATGGCTGAGTAATATTCCATTGTATATATGTGCCACATCTTCTTTATCCATTCATCTGTTGATGGACACTTAGGTTGCTTCCATGTCCTGGCTATTGTAAATAGAGCTGAAATGAACATTCTGGTACGTGACTCGTTTTGAATTATGGTTTTCTCAGGGTTATATGCCCAGTAGTGGGATTGCTGGGTCATATGGTAGTTCTTTGTTTGTAGTTTTTTAAGGAACCTCCATACTGTTCTCCATAGTGGCTGTATCAATTCACATTCCCACCAACAGTGCAAGAGGGTTCTCTTTTCTCCACACCCTCTCCAGCATTTATTGTTTCTAGATTTTTTGATGATGGCCATTCTGACCAGTGTGAGATGATATCTCATTGTAGTTTTGATTTACATTTCTCTAATGATTAATGATGTTGGGCATTCTTTCATGTGTTTGTTGGCAATCTGTGTATCTTCTTTGGAGAAATGTCTATTTAGGTCTTCTGCCCATTTTTGGATTGGGTTGTTTCTTTTTTTGTTATTGAGCTGCATGAGCTGCTTGTAAATTTTGGAGATGAATCCTTTGTCAGTTGCTTCATTTGCAAATATTTTCTCCCATTCTGAGGGTTGTCTTTTGGTCTTGTTTACGGTTTCCTTTGCTGTGCAAAAGCTTTGAAGTTTCATTAGGTCCCATTTGTTTATTTTTGTTTTTATTTCCATTTCTCTAGGAGGTGGGTCAAAAAGGATCTTGCTGTGATTTATGTCCTAGAGTGTTCTGCCTATGTTTTCCTCTAAGAGTTTGATAGTTTCTGGCCTTACATTTAGGTCTTTAATCATTTTGAGCTTATTTTTGTGTATGGTGTTAGGGAGTGTTCTAATTTCATACTTTTACATGTAGCTGTCCAGTTTTCCCAGCACCACTTATTGAAGAGGCTGTCTTTTCTCCATTGTATATTCTTGCCTCCTTTATCAAAGATAAGGTGACCATATGTGCGTGGGTTTATCTCTGGGCTTTCTATCCTGTTCCATTGATCTATATTTCTGTTTTTGTGCCAGTACCATACTGTCTTGATTACTGTAGCTTTGTAGTATAGTCTGAAGTCAGGGAGCCTGATTCCTCGAGCTCCAGTTTTCGTTCTCAAGATTGCTTTGGCTAATCGGGGTCTTTTCGTGTTTCCATACAAATTGTGAAATTTTTTTGTTCTAGTTCTGTGAAAAATGCCAGTGGTAGTTTGATAGGGATTGCATTGAATCTGTAGATTGCTTTGGGTAGTAGAGTCATTTTCACAATGTTGATTCTTCCAATCCAAGAACATGGTATATCTCTCCATCTATTTGTATCATCCTTAATTTCTTTCATCAGTGTCATAATTTTCTGCATACAGCTCTTTTGTCTCCTTAGGTAGGTTTATTCCTAGATATTTTATTCTTTTTGTTGCAGTGGTAAATGGGAGTGTTTTCTTAATTTCACTTTCAGATTTTTCATCATTAGTGTATAAGAATGCCAGAGATTTCTGTGCGTTAATTTTGTATCCTGCTACTTTACCAAATTCATTGATTAGTCCTGGTAGTTTTCTGGTAGCATCTTTAGGATTCTCTACGTATAGTATCATGTCATCTGCAAACAGTGACAGCTTTACTTCTTCTTTTCCGATTTGGATTCCTTTTATATCTTTTTCTTCTCTGATTGCTGTGGCTTAAACTTCCAAAATATGTGTAGAGTTTTTTGTTTGTTTGTTTGATTCTTTTTTTTTTGCGGTACGCGGCCCTCTCACTGTTGTGGCCTCTCCTGTTGCAGAGCACAGGCTCCGGACGCGCAGGCTTAGTGGCCGTGGCTCACGGGCCCAGCCGATCCGTGGCATATGGGATCTTCCCAGACCGGGGCACGAACCTGCATCCCCTGCATTGGCAGGCGGACTCTCAACCACTGCGCCACCAGGGAAGCCCCTGTTTGTAGAGTTTTAATTAAGATCTCATCACAGAACTTGGACCAGTTAAGTTATTATCTGAATTGCTTTCCTGTGAAAAAAACAAGGGCTGCCAGAGCCAGCGCAGTGATGCATAACCAATTAGTGAATGTAATTGGTTCCTTGAGGAGAATTGGGCTGCTATGAGTGTTTTAAGTGTGTTTTCAGGGTCATCTTTTAGAGATGTTGCAAAATTGTAATCCTGTTCAGCTGTGGTAACTGACAAATCTTTCCTGAAGTCTCCAGCCATCCAGGGAGGTATCACTACGTCCAGAATCGAACATTGATGCCTTATGTCACCCGCTCTTTGGAGGTAGGGATTGTACACGATGCTACTGGTGGGCACAGCAGGCAGTAGTGAGTGTTAGCTCTTCCCCTGATTAACCCACCCCCCTCACACTGTTAGACAAGACAGCATTTCCAGTGGATATTTGCTGTCTGATCTATTATAGGACTAACTTATGTGTATAGAAGTTTCCATGTAAAATGTGGCAATAATCAAGCTGGTTAGCAACCGTGTCGAAGAAGAAGAATTTGTGGAACTTTTACAATGCAGATGAAGGAAACTTTTCTAAAGGAAAAATTTCCATTCCAATGTTTTCGAAGACCAAGTCTTAATGTCCAAGTAAATACATACCCTATCAGATGTGTGTGGCTACCAATATTGAAAGGATATTGATGGAAAAACTTGGCCTTTTTTGCTACATATCTTTATGAGCGAGATGTTTGTTTTTTAGCATTCTACATGGGGCTCAAATTAAATTCATACTTTAACACGTAAAGTTTGCTGAAGCTGAGTTGTAAAAATCCTATCGCCCATGTATTTGCCATCATGGCGACTTAGGAAAGTGATTAGGTTCTGTGATTAGGTTGGTAGATAATTGAGAACAAATCTGAGAAGAGTTAAATACCCATCCGTTTATTCAACAAATGTTCATTAGCTACTCTATGTTTTAAAGAGCTGAGCTAGACACTGGGGATACAGATACGCACAGAACAGGGACAGTCCTGACTTCACAGAATCTAGGATAGAATAGGGCTTCATGTAGGTAATTCAGTGATTCCAGCATGGTTGGATGCATAGGACACCAGGCGAGTTCAAGACTATAGGACCACATGGAAGGAAACATAACCCAGACTTGTTGGGTCAGGGGAGGCTTCTGGAAGAAGTGACATCTAAGCCAAAACCTGAAGCATACATAAGGATTGGTCACATGGGGAGTTTTTGTATATAGGAAAATACTCAATGCAGAGGGAACAAGTGCAAACACCCAGAGGTGACAGAGAGCATGGGGACTTCCAAAAACTTGGGAGCCCTGTGGTGTGGCTGGTGGTTAGGGCACAGGGGGTGGGGCTTAATAACCAATGACAGCTAGACCCTAAGACCCTGTGAGCCACGTACAGATCTTCACTTTCACTAAGGGCCCTGAGGACCTATAGAGGATTTAAACCAGAGGAGCAGCATTGTCAGGTATTTATTTTGAGAGGATCACCCAGGTGCATGCGAAGAATAGAGCAGAAGGAGAATGGACTGAAGGCAGGGACTACTTAGGAAGCTATAGGAGCAACTCAGGTGAGACATGGTGCGGCCAGCCCTGAACAAGAATGGTGACAATGAGGGTATGAAAGGGCCCTAGAGACATTGAAGGGGATAGAAGTGACCAGGACTGGGCGATTTATTGCCCACTGAATTAAGGTGGTTGTTTGTTTTTCTGTTCTGTTAGCAAGCAACAGAAAGTGTCCTTGACTAACATAAGCAACAAAAGGGATTTCTTGGAAAGCTATCAGTATAGGCCACAACAACCTGGGGTCCAGAAAGCAGAAAACTTTATCTCTTCAAAGTCTTCCAAAGTCCAAGGGGCCATTTTGTCTAGAGTGCTGCCATAAAATGTGTTGGTTCTAATCATTTCCTGTGTCTCAGATACATTCACTCAGAATTCAGTCTCAGGAGAGAAAATCTGAATGCACCGGCTTAGCCCCACCCCATTCCCCTGTGCATTCCGCTACTGGCACAGTGGGAGGAAGAGGAGCAGGGCCAACCAAAGCAGTGACCCCAACGATGTGGAGGGGGTGGCCGAGGGAGGTGTCACCTGCAGGTGATCCCTGGCGCGGATGACGGGGCGGATGGAGGCGCCATGCTCTGAGAGAGCAGCGGGAGCGGGTGTGAAGGGGGCAGTGGGGCGTGGCCTTTAGCACTGGACATACGCTTGAAGAGATCTTGTCAGAAAGTGAAGATACAAGTCTCAAATCCGGAGAGAAATATCTAGGCTGAGGAGATAGTCCTCAGTATTCACACTGTCATAGAATCCACGGGAATGGAGGCGATGGTGTAAGGACAGTGTGTAGTATGCGGGGAAGAGAGACTTGGGCAGAATCCGGTAGGTCCCCTACATACAGACTTTCAAGTTGCAAACTTTCAAAGATGCGAATGTGCATTTGCATGTCCAATCAATAAGTTAGTACAGTACTAGGTAGCCGATTGTGTTAGTTGGGTACCTAGGCTAACTTGGTTGGACTTACGAACAAATTGGACTTAACAAACGCACTCTTGGAACGGAACTCATTCGTATGTAGGGGACTTACTGTCCTCAGAGTTAAGATGGGTAGATCTAAAAGGAAAAGGGGCTAAGATAAGTTGAACACAGGCAGTAGTCACCAGGCTCTGAGTTGGCCACCGATCATCCCCACCTTCTGGTATTCACACCTGTGTGTAGCCGCCCTCCCCCCACTAACCAGAATCCATCTGTGTAACCAGTAGACTGTGTAGAAGTGATGTTGTATTAGGTTACAGGAGGTTATGAAATTCACAGGGGCTCCTGTTTTGCTCTCTCTGCCTCTTTGGACCACTTACTCTGCCAGCTGCCATGTTGTGAGCACCCCGTGGAGAGGCCCATTCTCAGGTCCTTGGCTACTCCCTTGTGAGTGGGCTGGAGGCAGATCCTCCAGCCCCAGTCACATCTTATTTGTAGATTCATGAGAGACCCTGAACCATCACCACCCGGCTCAGCTGCTCCCAGATTTCTGACCCATAGAAACTGAGATAATAAATTTGTGCTGCCTTAAACCACCTACCTTTGAGGTGGTTTGTTACACAGCAGTAAATACCTAGTACGCGGGCTCTCTGTAGCTTGGATCTTCTTGATGTTTTTTCTCCTCCATTGATTCAGTTCTCTTTGCATCACTTTTCATTTCTGATCTCCCTCCAAATTACTAATAAAGAAAAATGAAAGGGAGATAATATTTTTCACCTATTAAGCTGGAAAATATTTTTTTTTAAATCCAGTGTTAGAGAGAGGTAGGTAATAGTACATTCTCATGTACTGCAGATGAGGGTTGAAATTAATAAAACTTTTCTGAAAGACTTGGGAAATGTGCTTCAATCATTTTAATAATGTACATTAGCTTTGACTCAAAAATACAATTTCTATGATTTTACTCTAAGTATCTGAGGATGTGATCAACGATTTTTTTAAAAAGGATTTTGGTTGTGGTAATTTTTTTGAAATCTGGTTACAGATGACAGAAACCCAACCTGAAAAGGCATAAGCAAAAGCAGTTTATTGGGTAGGAGAATCTGAAGGTTTTAAGAACTGAGCCGCAGAAGGGCAGAGATGCAGCTGTGTCTCAGGAACAGTTGGAATCAGGGCTTGAATATTGCCAGGTCTTGTCCCATCACCCTTATCTGCTGCTCTCTGAGTGTTCTTTTATTTCTAGGACAGACTGGCTTTTCCTCACGGTGGGAAGCGTTGGTCCAATGGATGTTCTTAACAAAGGAGAGGCTGACTAATCTCAAACTCCATGAGTTCTAGTTCACAACAATTCTATGGAAAGACTCTGAAGGCTCAGTCTGGATCAGAAGCTCATCCATGGAATAATCAACTGCAGTGGTGACGATTGGCATCTATTGACCTAAGTACCCAATTTAGATGGATTGGTGTGGCCAAGATGGCAAGCAAATGAGAAAACATGGTCGTTTCTGTTCAAATTTTTACACTTGAGTTTATGAAGTTTGATTTTCTCCAAAATAAAATGTATAGTGTCATTTCTACATATTCATAAAACCTGTCAAAATAATTTTTAATGGAATCTATCCCAAACAATGTAAATTCCATACCTCTATTGTCTCAGGTGTCCTTAGAGAGTTGGCTCTTCATAGGGAGGGGAAAGTATTCTTCTTCTCCAACATTCTGGTCTCTGACCACCCATTCCTCTTAGAGTCAGGATGACGCACCATAACGCACCAAGCAGCAGCTATCGTACTGCCATTCCTCCGTTGGACAAGTGTTGTTGAGCACAGGCTAGGACTGTGTTTGGGACTGGTGGGCATAGTGAAGGGCCCAGGAGCAACTCATTCCTGTGCCAAGTATCACACCAAATTGCTCCCACGCAACCCCACCCAGCCACCACCAACTGAACACTGGAACGCTGAGAGCCGTGCTTTCCAGTAAACCTGTATAGCACATTTCTTCTGGTGTGAAGTCATCTGTTGATAAGCATATCATGGAAGACAGAATCAAGAGCTTTGTAAAATTCAAGCTCTATTACATCTATTTCATCCCTCTGATCTACCAGGCCTGTCACTCTGTTTTAGAAGGAAATTAGATGGTTCTGACAAGACTGTTCTTCACAAAGCAGTGTTGATTATTACCTAGTATTCTGTGAGCAAATGGGTGTTTGCAAATTGATTTTTTGATGATTTGTTCTAGTATTTTCCAGGTATGAAAACTAAATTGACTATGATTTTCAGGGCTGTCCCTTTCTCAGTTTCAAATACAAGATCTTATCTCTACTTTTTTACTGTTTAGTGGCCTCACTGATCCCTGTCGAATTTTTTAAATTGCTTTTGTAAAACATCATTAGACTTACTTAAAAGTTACGTAAGGGGAAACACTTAAAGGAAATGATAACTCGAATATTTACAGTTTTTTGTTGTTGTTTTTTTTAAAGAAAACACAGTAAAAAAAACTAAAATCTGGAATTTCTTACAAATGGGCAAACTCCTAAAAGATGTACTAGGCCACCATCCACAGCTCTAAGGTTGGCCTAAAACAAAATTTAAAATTCATAAGGTTACCATTACAGGGGCAAAACAGTAAGTAATGCTTAGTGAAATAGTTAAGGATGTTTAAGGAAATTAATTCAAATATTTCTTCCCCTTGGCAAGCTTGCTTTGTAAAAGACCCAGATTACAGGATAATGTATACTTTTGAGCTGTAAAGAGATTTGTTGATTAGCAGACATTTGATCCTGTCCAAAACGTCCATTGAGAAACTTGGCCATGACAAAAGGTCCTTGAAATTTGGTCCTGTCAAAACATCCATGCTTACAAGACGTCCCAGGGTTCAAATATCCCATAATGTTTATTTATACTTTGGTTTGTAGGAATAATACATAAAAAATACTATCATGTTTTATTGGTCCAGTAATTGTGTTGTGACTGTATTGCCAATAATAATGTTTCTTGCCTCCATAGTGTAGCTGGTAATGGCACACGGGGCTAGGTAGATGGGTCAGGGTCCAAATCTTGTAGAAGAGCGGGATTTATGTTAACTGTGTAAACTGAGGAAGAGTCCTAAGTTAGAGAAGTGCACAGAGGACGACAAGTCAAGGATGGATCTCACGATGAAAGGTACGTTAATGGGTTTGCTATTAATACATTAATGGTACTAACTAATGGGCATCTGGTTGGATGTGGCTGGTTTGCTCAATAAGGGCAAAGCTTGAAAGGAGGAGCTTGGTCAGGCCGCTTTGTAAAATGGGCAGAGAACGTGTTGATATAAACACTTTAAGAGAAGCTAGCTTTTTCGGGAGGAGTGAGGGCAGGTATGGCTCTCCTACCGCACAGCTGTCCAGTGTAAGAACCACCATGAGGGGGATATTGGGCATCTAATTAACCCCCCTACAGCTATCCTGTCGCCCAGGGTTAATGGGCGATGTTTCCCTTGAATGGATGTCCTAGACGGGTACAATCGTGGTAGACCGCAAGGAGTGTGTACCTCTCTTTGGAGAGGTTTTAGTGGGAGTGACTGCCCATCAGCGTGCACCCTCAGCTGCCCCCATGCCCTCAGCTGGTGCCTGCCTACTGGCTGATCCTGCCCGGCGAACCAGGTGTTGAATCCATAAGACATTAGTAAGGTTTCCCCTACCAATAAACCAGTGACCACTGGTCAGACAGTCACAAAAGAAAATACACACACACACACACACACACACTTCTTCTGTGGCTTTGCAATATGACATCTTTATTTGAAAATTCTCAGTAGAATATGGCAGAAATAGTATACTTACAAGAAGAAAAGCCAATGTCGCATTATAATGGTTTTTACCATTTCCATTCCTTTAACAGAGATAGGAGTAAAAGCTACTTGGTACTATGAAGAGAGGAGAATCTGCAGAGCCCAGCGTACAACTTGTCAGGATTTGGATAAAATAATCATCCAAGATGGGACAGAAAAACATCAACACAATGTTGGTGTTGAAGGGGAAGTAAGGAAAACCCAGAAGAGGTTAAAAGGATGCTCAGAAGGAATGAAATGCCACAATGTCGCAGGTACTTTGAAGAAATCTCCATGACATCCAGGATGAAGAGGTCCTATTAATGCTACCGCAAAGAAATTCATTAAAGAGGCAAGTAAATAGAATCCAAAGCAGACATCAGCCTCCAAACCCAACTTCATTGCATGGAATTGAAATTTCAGAAGAGTATAAAGTGACCACACGCAGAGAACCATTTCTTGTGCACAATTCCCGTGCTCAAGATGACAAAAGAATTCTTATTTACACAACTTTGACAATATTCGATATTTGAGTGCCAGTTCCACGTTATTCAGTGATGGCATCTTCAAGATGGCAACCAACACAGTTCCCTCAGTTATTTCCTGTGCACAGTGTGGAATTGGGTTATACTATGTCATTAATTTATGCACTAACAATGAAAAGGCGAGAAGATACATATTTGAGAAAGTACTTATATTTACACGGGAAAGAAATCTTGACACTAACCCTTCATTGTGCATGATGGTTTTTTTTTTTTATTGAAATATGGTTGATTGACAATGTTGTGTTAGTTTCAGGTGTATAGCACAGTGATTCATTTACACACACACACACATTGTTATACAGCAGAAACTAACACAACATTGTAAATAAACTCCAGTGAAGATGTTAAAAAAATAAAATAGATAACCAACAAGGACCTACTTTATAGCACAGGGAACCATACTCAATATTTTGTAATAAGCTATAAGGGAAAATCACCTGAAAAAATATATGCATGAGGGGTTTTGAGATTGCAAATGTGAATGCGATTTGACTACTCCTACCAAATGCACAAGTAAAAGGATGCTTGTTTCACTCTTCACCATCACTCTGGCAAAAAATATCTTCTTTGGGTCTAACACACGAGTACATGAGAATGGAAACTAACACCCAGAAGTGTGCATCTAAGTTGTTTGGACTTCCATTTGTACCTTCAGAAGATGTAAGTGAAACTTTTGAGTACATTGTGGAGAATGCAGAAGAAAATTTAGGTGACCTAGTGGATTATGTTGAGAGGATATGTGTTCATAGAAGGCATGGAAGAGGTAGAAGAAGATCAGAAGCTCCAAGATTTCTACCAGAAACTAGGAATGTTCATACATCAGTACTGAGCAACAGGACAAACAATGCACTGGAAATCTGGCATACCACATTTCAGAAGCTGGTGGTAGTACATCATCCTTCATTTGGAGATGTACTGAAGTGTTACAAGGTGAACAGCAAAGCAATGAACGATTTGTATCACCCAGGTTCTTGGTGGTCGCACTCAAATATGGCCACCAACTTCACGGCAATACAGACAAAATCAAATTCACGTAACTAAAACTCTTCACAAATAAAACAAACGCAAAGCCAATAATCAGGTGGGTATATACTTAAGAGCAATTGCTTATCAATTTAAGAGTAACCTTGCTGAACTTCATGATGAGGAAGAACAAGAATGAATGTGAAATCCAAACTTCCTCTCCAATTACAATAAAAATAATGTAAATAAAATTTTAACAAAGTTAAATGTTTGTATTATTTAATGAATTGTGGGCCAACTGTCTCAATGGACATTTTGGCCAGGACCAGGTGTCCTGCAAGGGGTTCGTTTAGCCCTCTCAAAAGAATAATCAATGCTAGAGATCAGTGTAACTGCCTTTTCCTTGCATTAAGGCAAGTTCAATACCCTATTGGAAGCACAGGTGAAATCTTCTAATGTATTATGAAAATGTGGTCAACAACTAGCTTTACTGGTGTGGAAATGATATAAAAATGGCAATTTTTGAGGTTGTACTAAATTCATAGGAAAACAGCTGTGAAAATCCCCTCCCCAAAAACATTTGGGGTAAAAACTAGGTGAATAGACCTGGATGTGCTCCTTGAAAGAGAAATGATGGGATTTTCTTCGTTCTCTAGTTACTTTCTTGGCACCATCATAGGCTCATTGGTACACTTAGCTTTGAAGTCTCCAAGCACTAGTTCAGTAAAAAAGAGCTTTGTGACTCCAAGGCAGACAGAACCATTTTTCAATCGCAGAAGCACTTAATTCTTTCTCACTTTAAGTGTGAAAGCCATTTGGGCGATAGCCCAGGCAGGGTATTGCAGACCGGGAGTGAAAAACTCTTGGCCTCTAAGAAGAAATAGTAAGGGAAAAAAATTCAGTTACCATTTAGGAGACCAAGAAAAAAAAATATTGCATTTAGAAAAAAATTGCTTTTGGCAACTGTGTTTAAGACTCAAATTTGGAAGTTAAACATGGGAAAATGTTATAAACGAGTTGCACCATATTTGTCTATCACTCTCTTTTTGAAGTGGCAATCTGGGTGACAGGCAAGTATGAACACATCTCTATTCTGGTAGGGCTTGCTGAGAAATGCAAGTTATAGAATGAAGCCTGCCTGTTGGGCTGCTGCTTATAAATGGAAGGAGTCTGGCTCTGCTGTAGAGTGGGAGCTCCGGTTTGATTTTTTTGCATGTGTGTGAAGGCAGCTAGTGTGTGTTTGATAGGACAGCTCAGCTGTCGTGAGCTGGCAAGTAGGGACAGAAGGGAAAAAGGGGCCCAGCAAATAGCCATTCTCTGAATGTTCTCCTTGATGAGTCGGGATGTTTCCTGTACCAGGAATCCTCATGCTTGGCTTACGACGCTGGGGCTGGCTGGAGTGTCACAGAGGAGGCCGAGGGAGTTCTGGAGTGTCACAGGCCTTCGCAGATGCCCATAGCCGTTTGGCGACAACTCGTCTTCTAAGGTGACGGGCATGTACTTCCTCTTCCTTATTTTTTGCTGGTGGTAGTCATTTTATGAGATGATGGGCCCATAGAAATTTTGAGAGAATTAAATTATGGGATGTTCATATTCAGGTAGGAATATATATCATTAAAAAAGAAACTATCTGCTGAGTAGGTTGCTGCATTTATAACATTTAATTCCTGCAGTAACACAGTTATGCAGGTGGCATCAGCCCAATTTAAATGCGTTGAAATGGAGGTTCAGGGAAGTGAAGGGATTGGCCCAAAGTCTAAAACCAGTAAGTGGCGTGATCAGTCTACCCAACTTGACCTCGACAGCCCGTGATCAGTTGCTTCACCTCTTCCCCATGACGAAAGCGCACCTGTGGGCTGCACCGAGAGCCCTATTATCCTAGGAGACCTGTGGGTGCCTTTGCCTTGTAGCCTGGGATGCCTTAGGTCTTCACACCTCTACAGAGGAGCAGTGGGAGCTCAGTGGCCGGCCACTCCCTGGCAGTTCTGTCCAGAGACCACATAGTTCCACACCAGACCTCCTTTATAGAGGGGATTATAAGCCACTTGTCAACATTCTGTGAGCCTTTCATTTTTCAGGCTGAGCAAAAAGTCCTTAGTCATTCTTCTGGGACTGTTGTCATCCAGCTGTCATCTGGGCCCTTGCAGCACAAAGTTTGTGCTGCTCACCTGGCCATATTTCTCACAGCAACATCTGTGTTCCTTTCTCTTTCCTTCCCTAGCACCTGGTTCAATTTAGATGAATATGCTACTGTTTTCTTATGCTTAATGTCTATATAAGCCAAAACCATCTTGATTAGCTGATGCAATCATAGGGATGTTTTGAAACGAATGCATACTCAATGATTTTTACACTTCTATCAGTTTGGTAATAAATTCCTCACCAACCTGTTCACAAAAAAAAATGTGTCCTGCGGTATCGGAGCTCTGCAGTGTCCTTCAGCAGAGACCTTACAAGAGCTCCACTGGGTCGGCCTGGTTGAACACGCCCGGGCACTGGATCCTGAAAGTTGGTCCAAGGATAAGTCCATGTTCCTGATGAGGCTTTCACTAAATCTTGGCAACAAGTGAATGAACAAACAGACAAATTAATAAATAAATACAAAAATAAGTTTTTAAAAATGAATCAATTTAAAGAAATCGTCTTTAATCTAAGTATATGTTCTTCATGATTGTGTGTATATGTATTAGAAATGTCTTTTTTCTGAATTGATGGAAATCACAGATGGTTGATGTCAATTTTCAGTGGCCTATTTTACCCTTCCCCTTCGGCAAATGGTCAATTCCATATAGATTCCTAAAATTACCTCCACCAAAAAACTTCCTACTGTTCTCTGAAATCCTAAATCTGGGAACCAGTAATGCCAAATATGATGTCTGTGTCTCCACCATCCTACACCTGCCTCCCTCAGAAACTCCATCAGTGGAGAGCTTCTAAGAGGGTGAAAGCAGAAGGAATTGGGAAGAAGGAAATAATCCCATTTGCTATAGATAGAGAAACAAGAAAAGGAAATATATATTTATATATTTAAATGATGTAATATAATTATATATTATATAAGGTATATATGTACATATTTATATGTATTTGTTTATGGAAGCTCTTTGAATGTAGGTGAGCTGACAATTTTTCATTGTGTGCTCTTGAGCCTTGGGGCATTTTTGACTGAGACTGTTAAGGGCAGAAGCTTTAATTTCTTGTGGGGTGTGAGAGGGAGCTTTCGATTCTTTCTCATCTGTTCTCTTTTAGTCGTTTTCCTTCTCTTCATTCCCCCTTCTTCTCAGTACTGAGCTTGCACCAGACAAAAGGGGTCCTTCCCTGCCCTCACACTTCAGAGGGCCCTGCTTATCACAAAGAGACATAAATGAACTCATTCAAGAACACGTGAGCATCTCTGTCTCTTGGGACCCAGTGGTCAGTGCTGGGACCACCTAAACACCCACCCTCAGAACGAACACCGTTCAGGCTCCAGAGAATTACTTCTCATTCCTTGCCCTTTGTTCTTAAAATAAAAAAGGTGACTCCATCCAAAGGCCATGAAGTCTTACAGCTGTACTACTGCTACTTACATCAGAAACAAGCACTACTTTGGAGTGTGGGAAAAGATTTGGGCGGCAGAAGCTCTTAGGTAAGAGAAAAGACAAATTAATTAACTTGTCAAATAATTTCTCTCTGGTAGCATGAATGTGATGGAGTCTCGTGTGATCAAATATCATTTCCCAGTACTGCTGAGAATCCACTTTCTTACTTCTCTTTGTGGTTCCAGAGGTATTTACACATTAGAGCAGTGTTCAGAGCACTGGTATGTGGAGTATGAGGAACATTTTCTAAAATTAAATACTCCCAGTTACTACTAGTCTGTATAGATGTGGATCTAGCTACAATGTGAGAAGTGTTAACATTATTACATGGCTCTAGACATTGCTTTAAAAGGTGGTGAAAATCATGATATGACAATTTATATGTTGAAACTAAAATATTCTGTAATTTTTTGTGGTAACAATAATCTATTATACACACCCAAATAAAATGTTTGCTCATGATATATAAAGGAATTTTATTAAAAACTCCCATTACTACTGCCCTAGCAGAGTGAATGTTCTCTACATAGAAATTAATAATTAAAAAATTATCTTAGAACTATAATATTTCAAGAAATGTGTCTATTTTAGCATTACTGTCAATAGAACATAAAACATATGAAAGTGTTGATTATAATATAATTAGTGTTTTGCTGAAACAAAGGCAAGAGAAACAAATTTTATGGAACATATCTGTGAATTAATGAGAGAGATCTTGTCAAACATCACTAGCCCATCAAGAAAACACTCAGACGTGCACAATATAATTAAATCCAGTCATCTTTGAGAGTTTGTTGACTTTCCGTCATACGAAAACCATAGTTTTAAACAAAGTTTTTCATTCTATCGTTGTGAATATGTATTTGTCAAGGAAGGGTGTGGACTACGTATCATTGAACACTTTAACTTGTTTTAAGTCTCTTCATTGTTTAGATCTATGCCTGTGGGTTTCCATTTGAACTCTTGGCACATTTTGTCTTGATTCCCCTCATTCTCTCTTCTTTTTCTCTCTCCTCCCTTTGATACACCTTTATTTCTCTCTCTTTTTCCTCTCTTCTCTCCTCTTTGGCTTTATAAGTCTTACTGCATCATCTCAAGTGCTTAATAAATGCAATTTTTGTTTATTTTTACAGAATCAAATCAAATCCATCTCTGAGGCTCCCTCTCTCCCAAACGGCAAGAAAATCCAATCTCAGCCATGATGGAGAGGGGCATGAGGGTGGAATTCTCCTCCTCTTTCTCTTTCTCTAGGGCCATATAGCAAATTGATTTTAGTTTTAAAGGGAAATTTCAGATTTGGGTCTAGGCTATCCATTCAACTCACCAGAAAAGCAATGGAGACAAGGACTCAAGGTTGTACTACTGGCCAGGAGTGAAGTCAGTGCACTTGGCTGCTGCATTCCCTGAGGTGTGTCTCTTGGAATTTGGTGTTGTCTTCAAGCTCCTGGATCTGCCTCTCTCCAACATCTGCCTGCTGTCCCATATATACTAAAATACAGACAGAATTAAACATGCTTAAAGGTGAGTTCCTTCTTTCTTTTATTCACATATTCATTCAACAAATATTTGTTGAGAGCCTTCTAATTGCCAGGCATTGTACTAGGTGCTAGGTGTGTATTAGTGAATAAAATAGACATGATATTGCCTTATGGAATTTGTAGTTCAATAGGGGAGATATTCAGTAAACAAGAAAACAAATAAGTATGTACACAGAGAAAGACTAGGAAGTTGGAAGAACCTAAAATGTGGTTGTACAAAGAGTTGAAGGAATTAGGAAGGTTTGGCCTTCTCCATGGAAGGCTCAGAAGAACTTCTTTAACAACTACATAAATTTTAAAGAATTTCACATGAAAAAGTACTTTCTTTCATCAATTCTAAGCAGCTGAGCTAGCATCAAAAGCTGGAAGCTTTAGTAAGATCCATGTTGGATGGACAGAATGCAGAATTTTTTGAGCTGTGAAAGAATGGAATAGGCTGCTTGGAGCAGGAGGGGAGTGGGTCAGGTCAGGAGTTCTCTTGATTAAAAGGAGCCACAGTTACTACTCAGTAATAAAGAGGAGTAGACATGCAACAACATGTATGAATCTCAGAAACATTACGCTAAGTGAAAGAAGCCTTACACAAAAGACTATATGTTGTATGATTCCATTTATTTGAAATTCTAGATTAGGCAAAACTAATCTATAGCAGATACCCAGAACAATGATTGCCGGGGAGGAGAGCAGGGCAGTGAGGGCTAAGATTAATGAGGAAAGGGTATGAGGGAACTTTCTGGGATAATGGACATGTTCTCTATTTTGATAGAGATTTGGCTTACATAGGATATATGCGTTGTCAACATTCATCCAATGGTTCATTTAATATTTGTACATTTCACTATATACATATTTCATCTAGAAATAAATAAGGCAGGAAGACAGAAAGTCAAAGGGAAAGAAAAAGGAAGAAAGAAAGAAAAAGAGACAAATATTGAACTTTAGTTAATCATACACATGCTGGAGTTTTACGGGTGTCTGCACTGATGTCTGTAATTTACTTTGAAATACATGAGAAAGTAAGATGGGCTGATGAATGGATATATAGATAGAAATGCAATAAGGCAGATGTAATCAAATGTTAACAATTGTAGAATCTAGGTAGTGAGTATATGGGGATTCATTGTACAATTCTTTAGCTTTCTTGATGTTTCAATTTTTTCCTAATTAAATGTTAAGGAAAAAATACTCACAATTCATTGAAGATTTACTACAACCTATTAGTCACCGTGCTATACATTTTTGATGTATTACCTCAAATACTGAACAGAACAATTTGTGGTAGATATTATATTTTGTTTTGTTGTCAGTTACTAAATATGTAAATTTAATAATTGACAACAATATGTAAATTGTAAATCAGAAAACTGGGGCTAAGAAAAGTTATAACTTGCCCAGGGCCATATGATTAAGTGGCAGGCCTATCTTCAAAGTCTGCGCCTGTGCTATCCAATATGGTGCCCACTGGTCACACGTGGCTCTTGAGTACCTGGAATGTGGCCAGTGCGACTGATGAACTGAATTTATAATTTTATTTAATTTTAAGCTGAAAAAATTAAATTCAGTTATTAGAAAACTCACTTCAGTTTCAAGTGTGTTTGAAGGTATTTTTTCAAACGTAGTATTTATGAATTCTAAATACTAAATATTCCCAATGAAAAATAAACACATTTTGAAGACTTATTGTGAAAAAAAATGTAAACTATCTCATTCATAATTTTTATATTGATAAAATGTTGAAATGATAATATTTTGGATGCATGGGTTAAATTTATAAATATTAAAATTAGTTTTTACTTTAAAAACTTTGAACATTACATATGTGACTCATATTTCTATTGGACAGAGTTGGCATATACTCTTACCAGTGTACCCCAGCATGTATAATATTCATATCAAGGCTAGGGGATGCAAATTACCAGGAGTGGGGGTGGAGTGGTGTAAGGTGGGGTGGATGTGCACCAACTCACTAAGACCCTTTGTAACTATGAGATCCTGTGAAATTTTATGTAGCACTTACTATGAACCAGGGACTATTTTCAAGTCTTGACATTTATACATTGAAGGATATGTAATCCTTACCACAATTCTATGAGGTAAATTATCCCCATTTTACAGATGAGGAAACTGAGGCACAGGAGTGCATACACAGATATTTAGTTGCAGCTAAATCAAAAGTAAAGGAACCACTGCCATTAATATACACTCAGAATTTAAAACTTACCCTTTCAGAACTTTCTTTAAATGGCTTCGATTTAGATTCAATCTCTCAGACTCTGGAGAACATTTTCCTCCAAGGACACTGGCCCCTTTTCCGTGCACAAGCAGCTCTTTGAATTGTGCATCCCTTCCCAGAATTCTAAGGCATTTATTCACACAATGTGGATCAAACTAGGTAATTGGCCAACAGGAGTACACTATAGCTGAGCAAATGGGTATTAGAGGGGTCCCATTTGAGAATTCGTCATTTTCTTTCAGGAGAAAGGGCAGTTTAATCTCTCTAAAAGCCTGCCACATCCTGTGATAATTGACTTAGCAATGGAATTGCCTTGCAGAAATCTTCTGCATTTCTATGGCGGTGATGCTGACAGAAGTCTTGAGGAGGCCCAGGAACTGCTGGGTTGTTCTTCCTAAGTATTCGCAGAAGGAGTGAAGGTGACTACTGCATTCAGAGGCAGTTAATTTCCTAAGTGCAAGGCTTTATTCATTTTGAAGAGAACTTGGATTGGCTGGTGTTCCAGAAACTGCAACAAAGAAACTCAGGTGAGTTGTCAAAAAGTTACTTGAGCAGCTTGCACTGTTGGTTCTCAGTACCAGAGATCAAGCCTTTCTCCTCTTTTATGAGTATGCCTTAAAATTCGGGTTAGTACCAATGCCAGTTATAATCCATGTCTACTTCCAGAAGGCATTGCCTGCTATGGTTATGAGACCCAGCATGTGCAGGCTGTTAATGCATTGGCAAAGTTTTCAAACAGTAAAAGAGGAAGCTCTAACAATTCAGGAGAATGTCACCCTAGTGCCAGTCCTCGAGAGGGTAGAAGGCGATAACATGGGAAAGTCTTGGACCATTGCTTCTTAAAGTGTGGTTCTGACCAGCAGCATCGGCATCACCAGGAAGCTTTGTGGAAATGCAAACTGACAGACCTACCGAATCAGCATCTCTGGGATCGGTGATCAAGAATATGCATTTAAAAAAGAAAAAAAAAAAGAATATGCATTTTAACAATACCCCTAGACCAGTGCTTCTCAAACTATCTATGGCAAAAGACAAGTTCTGTTTTAGTTTTTTTAATTTGCTGCTAACTCATTCTTTGGTAAAACATCCTGTTCAATGAGGCGAATTCAGTAATCATTCCCTGGGCTGTTGCAGCAATGTCCTTTGCTACAGAAGTTTTAAACACTTACTCTCAGCTTGTAGACCTTTCTTTTTGGAGACTGGTAACAATGAGTTCATGGGATGCACCGGTCCATGGACCACACTTATCTAAGTAGCACTTATCTAAGCCATAGCTCTCCGGTACACCAGCCTTCCTCAGCCCAGAATGATCACTGTTGCTGCCTGGAACTCATGCATCTTTGCCATGGAACACCAGTAAGCCTCACAGAGAACAAAAACATGGAGATGAGAGTTAATCAGGAACCACCCCTTCTATCTAGTTTGGTCACACAGTTACTATACAGACTTTCAAATAACCATTTCAGCTGAACTAGTCAGGCAAAGTTTGGTCATGGATGGATCGCCTTCTTATGTTGTTGCATTAAGGTGGTAAATTGCAAAGATTTGCTTTTCATGTAGTATTATTGCTGTGGTTCATGAAACTCACAGTTGCCATGAGTCTGTAGATATTATGGAGCAAAGTAAATTTCTTTTTGTATCTCTCTTCCAGTAGGGCTGAATTTCTAATTTTCTGCTGAAAGGCTGGGTTACAGAATTTGGCTGGTCAGATGACATTTGGAGTTCATCAAATTCTAATTGATGAATAAACACAGGGAGAATGTTTCTCTCCTGGACTTGATTATAGAGTTGTCACTATCATATGACATTGAGGTGTTATAAAAATGTTGCTTTAATCTGTACTCTATTTGGTTATCCTCATCCCATAGCCACATCTCTTAAAATTTTGTTAAAATACATTAGGGCTTATTACATCCCTTGTTTATATTAGGGATTCGGTAACAGAAGGTGTCAATGATGTAAACATTACATAAAAGTAAAGGCTTCAGAGATGAAAACAGTGCTTAATGGAGCTGCTTTGCCAGTGGGAAATGAATTCTGATATTATCCAGAACCAGTTCTTACCCTGAGATGCTCCCCACTTACAAAGAGTGTCAAACAGCCTTTTAGCAACCTTCCAAAAAAAATCTAGATTGTTTACACGAAAGTGTTTCAAACTCTTCATCTGCTGTAAATTGTGTACAGCCAAGTGGGTGCATTAGGATTTATACTGAATCTCTTTATCTGGTAAGGTAAAAGAAATGTTTATAATTTCCCTGAAATGTATTTGCTTTTCCCATGGCTTTAGATAATACTCCTAAAAGGAGCCATTTATGAAACAGTTGGTTAACCTACAACACAAAGAGTAGCATAAGCCCTTTGGTATTTTCTAAGTCCAAAAATGAATAATTGTGCCTTTTTCAATTATTTGACCTCTTCTATATGAAGGGCCCTGGCTTGTGAAGTTTATCTGGTGGTTAGGAATACCTGTGGCAAATCATTTTGAATGGTTTCTCACCTTGGTTTCTTGAATCCACATGTGATGAAAGTATGCCCTAAAGAAAATGCAAACGAAAATCACAATAAGATACTATCTTACACCCACCAGAGGGGCCAAGCAAGAAAAGGCTGACAATAGCAAGTGCTGACGAGGACATGAGGCAGAGAGAACTCTCATACAAGCTTGTGGCAGTGTGAATTGGTACAACCGCTTTGGAAAACAATTTGACCCTATGTAGTAAAGTAGAGCATGTGAATACTCTACAACTCAGCATTTCTGTTCCTAGGTGTACACCCTACAGAGGTTCCTTTATACGTGCATTAGGCTATATACAAGACTATTCTTATTAATGTAGTTTCTAATGGCAAAAATTCCCAATAGGAAACTCAGGTGGCCATCTAATAGGAGAAGGGATAAATTCATATTGTTACATTCATGCAACTGCAGCAAAGTGAATAAAATATAACCACATGTGTCAGCAAAGATGAATCTTAAAAACATAAAATTAGATAAAAAAGCAAGTTCCAGGAACATACATACAATAAAATTTCATTTGAATAAAGTTAAATAATGTGCAAAACTAAGCAGCATACATGTGAGATAAAATGATTAAGAAATGCAAATGAATTTAACAGAAAATAAGATAATTGTCATCTTTTGGGGGTGAAGGAGGAACAATCAATGGAGGAGAGTCACAGTGGGATCTGGAGGTGCTAGTCATGTTCTATTGCTGAAGCTGGGTGGTAGTTACGTGGGTAGTTACGTACCACCCATTTAAAAAAATCAGATAGGTGTGGTGTATGTTACAATTTGCAAGCATGAACTTTTTCATGACAAAAGTAAATGGAAAAAGAGTATGTCCTAAAAAGAAACTATGGGGCTTCCCTGGTGGCACAGTGGTTGAGAGTCCGCCTGCCGATGCAGGGGACGCGGGTTCGTGCCCTGGTCCGCGAGGATCCCACATGCCATGGAGCGGCTGGGCCCGTGAGCCATGGTCGCTGGGCCTGCGCGTCCGGAGCCTGTGCTCCGCAACGGGAGAGGCCGCAGCAGTGAGAGGCCCGCGTACCGCAAAAAAAAAAAAAAAAAAAAAAAAAAAAGAAACTATGAGACCTCTATCTATTGGGTCCCATTAGGTTATTCTGGGTAACAAACCATCTCCAACTGGCTTAATGAAGCAAAGTTTATTTTTCTCTCATGGCTACATGTCCAATGAGAGTCATCAGGGGCCTCTGATTATTGTGGTAACTGAGGGACACTGGCTGACACAGTTTCTATGGAAAAGAGCCTCTAGGACTACTGCCTGTGGGAAAAAATTATCACCAGATCGTCACCGAGGGGAGGAGGGGAAGGAGAAGGGACAGGACAAGTCAAGCACTGGCTCCTCAAATTGCTCCCTGGAAATGGTAGGTCACTTCCACTCACATTTTATTGACCAGGTTAAGCCCTGCTAACATCAAAGGTGTTAGGGAAGTGCAATCTTACTCTGTCTCTGGAAAGAGAACCTTAATATTTGTGAACCGACCTGATGCCCATAATGACTTCCATACAACCACAGCTAAATGCTGAGTTCACTGCTGCTTCTCCTCCCAAGCTCCAGAAGAATACACATTTGGGCTTATCTGCCACTACAACTCTAATAAGGATTCAACACTTTGG
The DNA here is from genome assembly GCF_039906515.1 of Pseudorca crassidens. NCBI lineage: Eukaryota > Metazoa > Chordata > Mammalia > Artiodactyla > Delphinidae > Pseudorca > Pseudorca crassidens. The sequence continues at coordinate 40,702,275 of NC_090302.1, read as the reverse complement.
GAAGGCTTCTTTCTTGATGGTCTTGGGAGAGAATCCCTTCTGAAGACAGGACACTCTTATTCCAAACAAAAGTCATACCCTTGGAGTAAAATCCTCTTATCAGGATAAAGTTTCATAGGTCTTCTCTGTATCTGGGGAGGTAGAAGGCAAAGATACTCAGTGTTCCACTTCCCAGAACTGGGAAAAGGCATGTTGGGGTGGCAGTGAGGGTGGGTAGGAAATGGCTGGCGGGGATACCAACAGACACCTAAGCCTATTTGAAAACACAGCATCCAGTAGTTGCAAATTCACGGCCAAGATCTACCCCTCCTTCCGTGTCAGAGTGCCAGTGCCTCATGTGCGTTGGACATAACTGCATCCAGCCAATCAGGGGAGTGAGCAACTACATGCCAACCATCTGACCTGGGTGGTGCAGCCAGCCTTCAGTGTCTTCTCCCCAGGGGTGAGGCAGAGGCTGGCTCTTTGCTCTCCAGTCCCATTCCTTGGCCAAGACACACTGGAAGACTATGTTTCCCAACCTCCTTGGCAGTTAGGTTTGGGTCATGGGGTCTGGGTTCTGGACACTGGAACATGGTGGACATGATGTGATATACAGACCTGACCATTAAACAGCAGCACAACATCCCTTGTTTTGGGCCAAATGCCGAGGAACCACTCTAAGGAACCGACTAGATGGTAGGAGCCTGTGTCCTCCAACCACCTCATTGAAGCCTGGCCACTAAAAACTCAGTCAGAAGATGATGTGAGCAAGAAATAAGCCTTTATTTTGCGACACCAGTGAGATCTGGGGGCTGTTAGTTTCATCAGCTAGTGTTACTTTACCGTAAATAACATAAGGGATCACAGCCCCTTTCTTCAAAGCTACTGCTGGCGAAGAACTCTGCTGGGCTGAACTCAGATAATTATCTGGGACAAGTCCTCCTGTCATATAAGAGGGGCTTGTCATCTTTTCTTACTAACCTCAAAATGGATAGGCAAGCCAGGCTTTGCCCATGTGTTGGGTGATCATTGAGTTGGTATTATAATTAGAACACATATAAATGCTTCAACTGACAAAAAATTCCAGTTCCACTTAGGCATTCTGGTTGTCTGGGATTTTGAACATTGGATTACCTCTGCAGATGATATAAGAGCTGGATAATTTTAGCAGAAGGTGTGATATGATTTGAGATGATATAATTCTATGAATGTCTAGACAGCCTGCTTTATATGCTTTAGGGTCAATTGGGAACAATAAGCCCATTTGGATGAAGGAGGATACAGGCTCTAAATGCTATATTATGTTATGTGGAATATGGAGAGAGAAATGCCCAGAGGGGAAAAGTCTGGAGTCCAAACTAGATGAGCAGACAAAAATGGTGGTCACGAAGGGAGTTATCTAGTGAATTGGTTTTTTGGCAGTGAGAAAAGAAGATAAAATGCAGATGTAGTCACAGTGATGGGAGCTATAGAGTGACACTTTTGTGCCCATGATGGAGATGGAGTGGCCCTAAGTGTGTTTACTATTCCTTACAGAAGGGGAAGAATAAGTTTGTGCTTGGTCCAGGACACACAGTGACCGTGAGAAAGCTATAATGGCTGGGTGACCTCTCAAGAAGAGTTAGTGACACATCAGCTGAAGCATTTGAAGTGCTTGGCCCTTATCACATGGAGCCTTGAATTCTTGCTTCTTGTATGCACGTCCAAGAAGCAGCCTGGTCACTGGTTGACTCATGAGTTAGAAATCTAAACCTAAATGTTGATTCCATGACTTGTTATAGGTGTCACCCTGAGTAAATTCTATCACCCTTTGGAGCTATGACGTCCACATCTATAAAATGAGGATGCCATAGAAATTTTGTGAGATGCAAAGGACAAAACATGTGAAAACAACTACAGCAGTGCCTGGCATATTACCAGCATTCAGTCATATTTGCTCCCTTAATTCTTTCCTCTATTTGATAGTAAGTTCCTTCGGGGAAGGATCAGGGCACATTCATGCTGCATTGCCCCAGGGGCTTGGAACACTGTCTGGAACACTGGAGATGCTTGATAAATGTTTATTAAATGTGAAAATGAAAGGGCTAGGGTGAGACTCTTAGATGCTGGTAAATAGTGACCTTTTCCCCTTTATGAAATATCCCTTAAGATGGATATGTTAGGGAGGCCTTAGTTTCAGCAGCATTTAACAGAGACCTGAATGACAGTGGCTGAAAAGATAAAAGTTGACTTCTCTCTCATGTAAAAGCCTTAACAGGCAGTGCAAGGCTGGTGTAGTGGCTCCATTGGGTGTCCCGGTGGCCTTTGACCTCGTTGTCCACGATGGAGAAAAGGCAGTAAGAGATGGTACACTGCCACTGCCTTTAATGACACAGCCAGGAATCTCTCCTCTCTCACCTCTCATTACCAGAAGTTGTAGCTACAACAGTGACTGGGAATGGAATTTTTATCCTAAGCGTCCAAGTGACTTCCAATTACTTGGAAAGGGAGAGTAGATATTGGAAAACAACATGAAGTTCCTTCCATAGTCTTTCTTCTATAATACAATACTTTTTGAAAAAATGGAATGATTGCTGGTCTCCTGTGCTGGACCACGAGGATGGCAGCCACTTCCCAGTGATAGAGCAGAGAAAGTCTAGAAGCATCCTGATTCCCAGATAATTGAGGAGCCTCCAGAGAGTTTTGAATTGCCTGTTTATGTGTGAGAAATAAATTGCTTTCTTGAAACCCATATTATTTTGGACCTTTGCTATTCACAACTGTATATATATTTTAAATAATGCATAGGGCTGGCGTGCAGGTGGGTCTTTGTGGCTGTGTGTGACATGAAGGGACTTTAGCCCTTCTTCCCATGAGGGAGCGAGTGGTTCCTTTCTCTTCTGACTCGGCAGCTACAGTGACTGGCAGGAAACCACTCTTCTCTCCATCCAGCTGTGACTTCATTCTATTAGACTAAAATTGAAATCAGGGGTGAGTTAATGTACCGAATTGTACACTAGTAGCCGCCAGTTTATCCTCTTCTCACTTACAGGGTCTGTACATGTGTTTTATACTAGCAGTGCAAATTGTACAAGACTTAAAAAAAAAATCAAGCCAATCAGAGGTAATAAGATTATAAAACACAGTCCTGCCTCGCTGTAGGAAATCTCAGTGTGTGAAAATTCAGATATATTTAAAGTGATAATGCCTCTACAATAAGATTGATCTCATTCCAAAATAATTTACTGAACACCTAATAATTTACTGAATACCTAAATACTTTTAGTGACACTTCCTTACACATTTATAATACTGCGTCCAAATTACTTCAAATTTTCACCTAATCTGTCTGTTACACAAAGTGGGATACATGGGCTCAAAGACCCATCCTGGGTCTGAATAAAATAGATGGAATTTTATCAATACAGCATCGTGTTTTCTGCTTTGATATTAACAGACTGTATTAATAACCAAAGAAATAGTAAAGAAATATTTTCTTTTTTTAAACTTTTTCTTTTTTGGCTGCCTTGGGTCTTTGTTGCTGTGTGTGGGCTTTTTCTAGTTGCGGTGAGCAGGAGTTACTCTTCGTTGCGGTGCACGGGCTTCTCATTGCCATGGCTCCTTTGCTTGTGGAGCATGGGCTCTAAGTGCGTGGGCTTCAGTAGCTATGGAACTCGGGCTCAGTAGTTGTGGCATGCGGGGTCTAGGGAACAGGTTCAGTAGTCGTGGTGCACGGGCTTAGATGCTCTTCGGCATGTGGTATCTTCCCGGACCAGGGCTCGAACCCGTGTCCCTGCATTGGCAGGCGGATTCTTAACCACTGCGCCACCAGACAAGTCCCCAAGAAATAGTTTCTAAAGAAATAATAAAGGAATGAAAATGGTGTTCCAGTTTGCACAAGATCAAGCCTTCCTCATTTCTTCCTGCTATGTTTTACCACAGTTTTGACACATCTTTTTTTCTCACATTTTAGAATTCATACCTTGTGTACTTTATACCTTGTACATTTTTAATGTCATTAAAAAAAAAATCTCAAGTCTAGGCATTTTCCCTTCTTACACTGTAGCTATGATACCACAGAAGGTTGTAACTAAAATAATTATGATCCCTTAAGGCAAGACCTCCAGCTTATGAAGTAGGCCAGTCTTCATACCTAACAGCTTTAATCTCTAATAATACAGAGAAATAGAAAAAGTGTCTACAAGGAGAAGCCAGCCTCTCGTCTGGGCTATCTTTTCATTGTGAGTTCTTTAAAAAAACAAACAAAACAAAACAAAACAACCCCCCCCCCCAAAAAACCTACTTTAATGATCTATTCCCTTGCTTTTCTTTAAGAGAAATCTTCTGTATTTGAATATGGCATATTTCATGAGTCTCTAAGTCTATGCAGACTCATTTCCATGAGTCTATGCAGAAGTCCACTTTTTGGGAGAAGTCAAATAACTCATCAGCTTTGCAGCTTTCGTCCCATTTGCAACTCATGCTGCTACTTTGCGGGGGAGGAAAGGCCTTAGCAAATGTCTGCGTTCCCACACCAGGCAAGAAAACCAACGTCTGCAAAGAGTGTTGAGTACCATCTCTACTGGATCATGCCAGGACAAGTGGACCATTCAGAACCACTATTGGAGTCCAAGTTCAGGTGTGTTATCTTCTCTTCCATTCCAGAGAGCATCTTCTCCAGATAGGCAGGGGTTAGAAAATCTTTTATCAGTACTCTGATAAATGCAAGTTTATAGAAAGAAATTCAATTAGCAGAGGAAAATCATAACATAGATAAAGTGATGTATGAATATACAAACAACTTTTACATCTGTAGGCTCTTTTCTGCCCAGAATATCTGCTCTACAGCCCATTCTTCTCACTCTCTGCCTCTGGGAAGCAGGAGGCTCCCTTACCAGGGCTGCCTCATCCAAGGCTGGTTTACACTCCCAACCCTGACCTGGCCAGTGTCCTCTGAGACTTCTCCAAGACTCCAGTGGACGTCTGCCTTGGGGCTTTTGCTTGCCTGGTTTCTGGCTTCCCCATGTTTGTTGCTGAACTACAGTGCCCTCCAGTTGGAGGAAAGAAGGAGAGAAAACTCTCTCAGATCCACTTCTGAAGTCTTGCTTTGCTTTTTCTTCTTGCCACCATGTTGCTGGCCCATCTCCGGCCTCCATCTATCTACACGCCAGACAAAGAAGACACGAGAAAAATTCAAGCAGCTCCTCTCCATGCTTCGTAAATGATCAGCAGAACTCCACCTAACCACAGACCAGGTGTTTCCGGCTCGCATTTTTCTGCCTGACAGACCCCTGCAAAGGATCTGGTAATCACTTTCTGTTCTGCCTTTTGTTTAGTTCCGGCATGAACCATAGACACCCTTGGGGTGGAGGACAGTGGAGTGGAATGGAGAGAGCTTTGAACTTGAAGCCAGTCGTTTTAGTCCTCCTGGTTTGCAAGCTTAGTGTCTGTGTGATCTTCAGATGTCATTTAACTCCCTTGAGACTCAGTTTCATCTGTAAAATGGGTATACACATGTCCCCCTGATGAGTCAGCAGGAGCCGACAGAAACCCCTTCCCTAGCGGCTCCCCCTCAGACTTAGTCTCCGTATAGTTTTTAAAAGAGTCACCACACGTGTTCTACTTAATAGCTAGAAGCTGGACCACTTAAGAAAGCAGTAATAGAAATTAGTATCAAAATCTAGAGATTTTCTAATAATGTGCAGTTGTGAAGTTTAGCTGCGTTAATTGACAGAAGAGAGCTGGGGGAGCCTGCCGCGTGGTGGAAGCTTCAGGAGGCTGGTTCTCCTCTGGTTTCCCTTAGAGCAGTCCTCTGCGGAGCCCGATGGTCACATCTCCATCTCCAGATTCCAGGCGTAAGTCCCAAGGAAATCAGGGAAGAGGGGTGCAAAGTATCCTATCCCCATGCAGGACATTCGGAACTTCGGGCTTTCCTTCCTAGAGCGAGCAGTGATACATAGTTCCTGCAAACATAAAGGATATAGCTAAATCCTACCGACTTAATTCTGTCTAGGCTGACCCCCGCCCCGCAAGGTGTGTGAGTGAATCCACGCGAGACTTCTCGAGACCTCTGGTGTCTCTTTACGGGTCGCGAGCTAGGCCACGGAGCATGCGCACGCAGGGACCGTCTCTGCCGGGCTGTGGTCCTTGGAGTCGCCTGCCAACTACACTGTGGTTGAGACCGCAACGGCTCAGAGCGGTGGCTGTGGCTGTGAGGTGAGGCCGAAGCTGTTACCGGAGAGGGTCCTCTCTTTAGAAAGGCTTCCCGTTTCTCTCAGTGTGTGGTTTTGGTTGGCTGCAAAGAAGTGGAAATCAGATTCTGGTCAGCCTCCATCGCCCCGTGTGGCTCAGGCCGGGCAGTCTGCTGGGTATTAATTCTGCGTCTAAGTCTGCCACGGAGAGATTGATGGCTGACCTTTTATTCATTCATCCCGTGTGCATGCGTACTGAGCCCTTATTATGTGCCATGTATTGTTTTCTAAGCGCTCTGCTGGTCTTATTTTTTCCCCGCAGCACCGCTGTGAGGTGGGTACCAATTTTAACCCCACTGCACAAAGGAAGAAACTGAGGCAGAGGGAGGTGAAGCTGTCTTCGTGCCCTTCTATTATTAGGAATCGTTTTAGTTTTACAGTTATTTACTTGAAGGTGGCAATTTCCAGAGAGTGTTTCCTAAATGATCTGGCCTGAACTATTTGCTAGCTAAGCAATTAAGTGTTTGTTTCAGACAATGACAGACGAACCAGACGGGGCCAGGGAGAGCCCTGTGGGGAGGTATCACTGATATTAGACCCTTCCATGCCATGGAGCAGGTGGCCTGGGTAACCGCGTTTATAGGGGACACCTGTAGTTTTCGGATCTTTAATCAGTCTCTGACCTTAGGACTGTGGTTCTATAAAACATCTCACATTTCCTTCCAAAGCAAAGGCATCAACCTGTACCGCTTCTCAGCTGACTCTTTAAAGGGGTTTCGATAACCCCTGCAGATTCCAAATTGCATATTGTATCTTCTGTCATGGTTACCTTAAAACAAATAAGGAGAGATTAAGAATGGAATTAAATATCTAAAATTACTCCATTGGCAATGAGGAATAATTTGGGCAGGATGGTAGCAGCTCTCACACTGCGTCTGAGATCCAGTCCTGCCCTTGGAACTCAGTAGAATCTGGTGTGAGGTTTGACTGCAAATGTGACTGAAATAGGAGACCCAGAGCCAGGCTCCAGCTGAACTGGGACTGTATTATCAAAGCATCAAGGATACTGTGTGATACATAATGATAAACTGGGCTTATTGGGGGATTGTTGGCAGACAGTATTGGAAAATTGAAGTAAAGTGAAAGGATGTGGAGGGCAAGTGAAATTGATTAAGGCAAGTGGTTCACAATTTAGGCTGTTAATTCCAGGTGCTGTCACCACATTCTTTTTTCTAGGAGCTGGCATATACCGTGGTGGTCGGTGGAGCACCACCAGGAAAGTAGGCGGAACGGCACTGGACTAGCCCATTATGAGCCAAAGAAATGCTTAGTTATGCATGACAACCAACCGCTTTAAGGGTGGAGAAGGAGCAGGGCCCGATGCTCTGCTCTATTCTTACCCCATGACCTAGTGACAATACATTATGTGTTTCCATCCCCCGCCCCCCCAGTGCTGTGGTCTTCAGGAATTCTGTCCATTTGGCCTCTTAGGATGGGTTAGTCCAGTGCAGGTTGGAAGTGCTGGTATTTCAGGTATTCTCTGGCAGTCTGACAAGCTCTTCCATCTTGCTTCCCTCTCTTCCCAATCTCTTGACATCCTTTATACACTTCAGTGTGCATCTCAGAGGCTGCTTTGTCTCTAAGGCTTCCCCAACATTCTGTTTCCTCCTATCTTGAGCTGGTTTTAACCTTTCTCTCCTTTGTGCTTCCTGTATTATAGCATGCACCAAAGACTATCTTGTATTTAGCTTTATTATTTCTGTTCCTGTCTTAACCCTTACCGAAAGCTCCCTTAGGGTAAGTTTCATGTTTTCTTTATCATAGCCGCCTCCGTATCACTTTGCACAGTGCCTTGTACAAAGCAGATGCTTAATAACTTCTTGTTGAATTGTAGTAGTTTAAAAACCTTCCATAGTCCAGGTTGAACTGAGAACATCAGACATTTCCAAAAAACGCTAAGATTTGTGTGGCAGGTGAAGGCAGCAGCAGGTGAGCGCCCCCAGGGAGGGGAGACATTTGCAGATCCAAGTGTTTCTGCACCAAGCCAGTCCTGAGCACTTTCCTCCCTTAGCAACTTATCTTTCTCATTTTCCCCCACTACCCAGTGGTCTCTTTGTCCTTGCTTTTTCAGAGATTAAATGGCCTTATTTTTCGGTGGCATGCTCTAAAGATCTCACTAGCATCTCCTTTGCTTTTTGGAGAGCCTGGTTTGTCAGCAGAGGGGAGGACCTCTCTGGTTCCCAGTAGGGATGTTGTGCTCCTCTCTGTTAACCTTAGTCTGGAGTAGGGAGGCCAACTCCTTCTCAGCCCATGAGGGCGCCTCCCATCTGACCACCAGGCTTGGACTGGTGTGGCCTGAGGAGATCCTGGGATAATGTAACCAACAAGTTACTTTTAATATCAGCTGCTCAAGGAGCAGCCTCACCAGCCCCAAGGCAAAGCTTGCCATTGCCGTTTTAAAAATAATAATCCCTAATCATTTTTGTATATCTTAAGCTCAGGGCCTAATAGTTCAAAAATGAAAGGTGAATACAAAGATTTTTCTTCTGCTCTTACTCTGTTCTAATTTTTTTTTTTGGTGGGGGGCATTTGTTTTAAAACCTAGGAGATATTCTATACCTGTGATGGCCCCCAGCTGAATAAAGTATTAGACAGTCTCTAGATCTTGATACCAATTTCCATCTCTACTTTCTCAAGACAGCCTGGCTTTTAGCTATTTAACAGAATTCTTGTGATAGATAAAGTCTTATAAAAATACAGGGAGACAAAAATATGAGGGCCTGGGCAAGGGATTTGTCCTCAGCTCCTGGCAACTCAGCTGGGATATCTGGGTAGGGAAGACACGTAAGAAGAGAGGACTTTGGAAGCAGGTGGCTGGAGTGGCCACATCTCATTCAGTCCACGTGGTCAGTAAAAACTTGGAAGGAGGCATGAAATGTCCCCTAGCCCTTCTAGTATACCTTGTCTATTTTAGATTCCAATGTTCTTTGATTCCTGACAATTCTCATCTTCTACAGTCTCTGGTCACGACCAGGACCTAGTGACTGAAGACAGAAGAATTTCACCTATTCCTAAGTGTGGGCAAGACACTGGAAAAAGTGTTCATCAATCATCAAGAGTCCAAATGCAGCTTCAACAGCATGTAACTGGTGAGTTTAACAAGCCTCACTTTTGACATAAACAAAACACAGCATTATAGTGTTTCACCCGTCTTACCTTTAAGCTTGATGCAGTGGATTAATTTTCCCCTGCCCTGGGATGTCAGCTCTGGCAGATCTTATACTTTTGCCTCCAGTCTTATAGAAAAGATACTCCAAGGTCACTTTAGGTTGCAAACACAATCTCAATTCAGTAATTAGAATGTCATGGCAAAGATGTTAATCAAAACTTGGAACGTGACAGCATTCAGTAGTTTGCCTTCCTTCAGCTCTGACCTGCTTCAGGGGTGGTCCTCCAGTCTTCACTCCTCCCCTGCCCCTCCCTGGTCACGCCGCCCTCTCTGCACACTTTTCCTCACCAAGGTCAAAGATAGGAGAAGGAGAGAGAAGGAAACGTTATGGTTTTCACTAGGCTGGCAACTTTGTTATTCCTGAGCCTACAGCTGCAGTCCCTAATTAGTTACTGATAATTAAGACAGACCTTTTCCCCATGGCTGCTTTTCTGGGCTCTTTGAGGTGCTCTGCTGAAGTCTTCCTCCTGCAGCTTCCATTAGCTATTCGGATTCTTTGCTATTTCAGCTGGCCATTTGCAGCTCCTCCCTCAGCCTGTAGGGATCCAGTGACACCCTTCCAACTCCTTCCACTCAGGTCTTCTCACCTTCTGTGTTACCCTATTGCGCAGGACCAAAGACAAGATGAGCTGGGTCTCTCTCTGGAGTGGCTTATGTCAGTTCCCATGATCCTTTGTCCAGTGAGCCCTTTGTCCAGTGAGCCCAGGTTGCAGGCTGACCCTACCACAGAGCACAGGACGATGCCCCTTGATAGAATTAAGATTGGTTGGAAACCTTTCTGCATAAAAACTAATTGCACATAAAAATTAGTTAATCTCTGTTTTTCTCAGTTATAGCTTGTTAATTTTATAAGCAATATTTCAATGCGTTAGAGGTAATGAATACAAAAATTGTATTTGATTCATCATATAGTCTCATACATTTTTGAGTTGCAGATTCTCCCAGAGAGATATCGTACCAACTCTATGTTAGTGTGTAATGTTCAGAATTTGGTTCCTTGCTTTTGTTCAATGCAGTGACTTCACAGTTTTTTTGATATTTAACTTTTGGTTTTGTGAAAATAAGAAGATTTGAGCATGGAAATAAAGCACTGCTGTTAGCATGATTTAATTTTTTCTTGCTTTTGAAGTAGCAAAAATTCATTGACTTGAGGGTAAATTATTTTATTTCTCTGAAAAAAATGTAGTATACAATGAGTGAGGGTTGATGATATGTTTCCTTGACAAGTCCTTTTAAGAAGACTGTTTCTAAATGCAAAATGCCAAGTGAAATCTTGGGAAGCAGAATTTTTTTTAATAAGTTCGTAGGGATCCACTGTGCCCTTCTGTTTCTTTCGTGCTCTTTAGGAATCCTTCCTGTATATACTTAGAGTTTTTTTTCTGCTTTGAATTGAAATAGTCTATGGAACAGCCACTTTATATATGTTTTAAACTCTTGCTTGGTTCATAAAAATGCATTTTTAAGAGTTCCCGTGCAGCATAGATTTGTTTAAACATTTAAAGTCAACAACATATCATGTCTGGTATGGTTGATGGAGCAGAGAGAATATTGAGTGCAAAGTACTGAAATTTTATAAGCTTTGGCAATAAAGGGTAAAGATCTCTATTCATTTAGAAACTATTATTAGAAAATAATGTCTTGTAACTTTATCATTTATTATCTCAGTTGATTCTCAGCCCTTGTCAGGGGTTTGTCAATAGGCAGGTCGGATTGTCATATCCTCATGTTAATGATGAGGAAACTGAGGCTCAGAGAGGTTGAGTGAATTAGCCAGTGTCATCCTGCTGGTACACTGAAGAACCAGGATAGGAATCCAGGTTTGCTGTCTTTAAGTCCTAAATTTTTACATTATAGCATTATGATTTTCAAGACAACAGTGATTAGTTATGGTTAGGGCATGCAAAGATGGACGAGACTGGCCCTATTTCCAAAAGCTAGTTGAGAGGTAGAGCTGGGAGACAGACAAGTCATGAAACCCTTGCAGTAAGATTTGGTAAGGACGATAATAAGAACTATTAAATGCGGCACTAAGGAAGGCCTAATTCTATCAAGGGTGGAAGTGGGAAGGAGTTTAAGCTCTTGTGTTTAGGAGAAGGAGTTTTGATCCGTGACAGTATCTCTGTTCCACAGACCTGTATATGAGAAAGGAAGTCCCTCCTCTCCCCATCCTCCCTTACCCCAGCCCCTGTGGTCAAGAGACTGAGTGATTGAGGAATTATGTTGATGGTACTGAATACAACAACTCCAGCTGAGCAAGAAAGTCTGTGGCAATTGAAGAATTCTTGGTCTGGGAGTAAGGAGCCTTCCCAGGGAAAGGCAGTAGAGTTAAGGTTTTATAGAGAAGATGGCTCCAGACCTTTGACCTCACTTGGAGCTTCAGAAAGTCATCCTGGTATTTTCTAAAGATGTGACCCAAGACGGGTCACAAAAGGCAAGGCAGCATTGTTTGCTGGAACACTCTTGCTTTATTCAGGCTACTTTCTATAAAAATGAAATCTATACTGTTAAATATGAACTAAGCTGTTTATGTATCTTTTTTCTCCCTCTCATGTATCTATGTCTGTCTATCCATCTATTCATCCATCTATCTACCTATCTAATCATCTATCATCTATTATCTTTCTCTCTTAATACAAGAGAAAATGTTTCTGTTGAAATTAGTTCTATTCTACTATTTGTTCTTTTAACATTGGAGTCAAGTTATGGATATGTGAAATTTGTTTATACAAAGAATCAGAATGAAAGTTGAAGTTGAAAACGGATCCATTTGTTTATTAAGAAGACTTGAGAAGGACGAGAACTGGTGAAAAGAGGGAATGTTGTACCTATCCTAACATAGTCTGAGGCTTACTCCTCTATAACCTCATGTTTTCTGAGGTTTTTCTCATTCCCTCTGGCTCCTCCCACTCAGTGTTTTGGTAGCCTCCTGGGCTTTGTCCACCTCGCACTTCTTGGTGGTTTCCACGGTTACTTCCAAGACCCTCTTTCCCTTCCTTTTTCTTTCCATATGTCCCTTCCTTTCTCCCTCTCCACACTCTCCAAGGATAATCTTATTCCTTCTTTTGGCTTAACTACCATTTATTGTAGATAGTCGTTAGCTCCACAGACATTTATTGAGTGCTTTCTTTGTGCCAGGCGTTCATCTAAGAGCTGGAGATACGGTTATAGCTTAACATTTTTAGTGGTTTTATGCTTGTGAATTTTATTTTCAACTGGTAGTGATCACCACAGACATTCAAATATTATCATATACATTTACATTAACGTAAAATATGGGTTCTGAAGATGACGAGCTTTTAGGAAAGAATGAGTAGCTGGTTAGCAGCTTGAGCCAGAAGACTTTTCCGCCTCTTGGAAAGCGTATCTGTTTATCCTTGGAATCAAGGTAGCACGATTGATGAGAAAATACTTTTCCCTTTTGACACATATTGCACTGGGTTGGATGCAATTGGGAACTCCTCAATGATGACAGTTATTAATGGCAGAAAGCCTGTTTGAGGCAGATGCCAAGACGGGAAGAAGTCATCTTACTTAGGAAGTGTCATCTTACCCTGGTCTCCTTGGCTCTCAGACATTGCGGATTGTACTGGGTCACTGTGAGCCAGGCTTCCGGACTTTAGGTTATCCTGATCGACTTCTTTCTTGGACTGAAGTTATTTGGTAATGGTACTAATAGGGACTTTCCAGAGAAAGAACTAGGGAAAATACCATAAAACCATTCATGCAGTTGAAAGCAGACGTCTCTGGTGATATTTATATTGGGCAGAGACTGTGCCTTATTTTGGGTTGTATAGAAGGACGTTCTTGGCTTCCAGCAAATTCTAACCCTAATGTAATTTGCAAAATTATTTGGTTTGGAAAGATGCAGAAAAGTAAATTTTAAATTGTCGTGTAACTTTTACTTTCAATCTATTGAGGAGCTTAAAAGTCAACATGAAGCCACATCCCACTGGTACTGTTTAAAAAAAAAATAACAGTTCATTTAAAAAAAAAAGTCCATCTACATCAAAATAAAAAGCCAACGTCTTTCCTAGACTTTTTGAGTATTTTTTATTTTTTATTACAATGCTGTTTAGGACTCCTTTTCCTTTTGAATTCAAGACACCAAAGGGCTCTGTTCTAAACCTGTCTTCCACCAAAGCAGCTGGTGGTCTGTTACACACAAAAAGAGTGCTTAACTTTTACAAAGCTTAGCACCCTCTTCTTATATCCAAGTTTTACTGTTCTCTAATGCCAGTCATTACTAATTATCTTCAGCTGTGTCACGCTGTTTCCTGAGGTGCACTCTGATATTTTAGTAACAAAGACCTATAGGCCAATTATTAAATCACACCCAACCTTAGTGATGGGTTTTGTTGCAGACAGCTGGTTTGAGTTCCCTTTTGTTCTGCCTCCTCAAGAATTTACCAGTTAAACTGAGGAGAAACACAAGTGCGTTTGTGATAGTTATGGGATAGAAAATAGACAGGAGAAATTAATAACACAGTGGAGTGCATCTTTGGGTAGTTGCAATATCAAAACTCATAAAATTTCTCTGAAGCATGGTAACTGCTGAGTATAGCAGAGTAGAGTGGGAGGGAGTGAATACTTACTGAAATACCTACCGTGTGTCAGGCTTCGTGCTAAGATTTTCCTACACTTTCTTGTTTAAATTTCACAACAAAAATTAGGAAGTGAGTATTCTCTCTAACTCACAGATGAGAAAGCTAAAGCTCACAGATGTGAAGCATTGCTGCCAGATCACACAGCTAGTAAAGGACATAGCCAGTATTTGAACCCAAATTTGAATCCAGAAGCTTTGCTTTTTCCCAGTATATTATGAACACCAAACTATATTTGGTATCCATCAACTAGTTTATTGCATGATGCCTCAAGAAAGAGTGGGCCAGGACATCCTCAGAATTGCTTGAAATGTGACACTTGACCTCTGTAAGTGAAAACAACCAGAGGGATGACCTGCACAGAAAATGAGGAAAACAGTTGATGGTCTGCAAACATCAGCTCAAGAAACAGTCTTTACACTCAGATTGACAATCCCTGTCTGTACCATCAGAGATGAAAACCTGAGTCTCTTATTTTCTTGTTATAACCAAAGAAAAAGGGAAGCATTATGCTGGTTTTTCTGTGTGTTGAAAGGAAGGGATCAGGCGACTGTGAAGATGCTGCCTTTCCGTGGTTCACCTTTTACCTTCCACTAATTGGCTTCTGAATGTTTTTCCTCCAAAACTTAATTAGAAACATCCTACCTGGTGCTTTAGAAATATGACATTTTTTTCATTGTTGTTAAGCAGTTCTTTAAAAAAAAAAAAAAAGAAAGAAACTTAATTCAAAGTTTAGTTTCAATATGCTTGAGTTTTAATCTCATATTTCTTAGCTGAGAGACACTTTTGCTTTTGGATCAGAAAGCACTCCTGGCTGCTATCAAGAGTAAGAAATACCGTCTTGAGACAGATGTCTGTTTCCTCTGCCAGGCTGGTGTGGAAGCCGACCCATGTTTCCTCCCCCATCTGAATGGTGGGGAAGCAGCAAGGAGGTATCAAGCATTCTGCCTAAAACACTTTTTCTCACCACATTGCTCTTGCCACATCCCGTGTCTTTAAAACTAACAACAAAATGGCTCTGCAAGTAGATGGCATTCATGTGAGGTGAGTCCCCAAGAATCATGCATAACCTGAGAGTCGGGCAGGGACAAGCTTTGAGTTGGGTCAGACCTGGATTTGAATCTCGGCCCTAATCGTTTAGCAGCAGCTTTGTCTTGGAATAGTGATGGGACAAGACCTTTCCTGGGATCTTGGAATTTTAATTAAGGCTCATAAATTGAAGACAATGGGCGGTAAGTGCCTATACTTTGTAAGGAGAGGCCTAGACATTTCTTTGTAGACTTTATTAGGAGGTTGTAAAACTAGTCTTTGAACTCTTGGCCCCCTATTACCCAGCTCCAGTCTACATCAGAGAAAGTTAGGTGGTGTGATAGAGAACAAGGGGGTGCTTTGAAGGGTATGAACAGGATTAGAAAGTGCCAGGTATTTCTCCTGTGCTCCCTTCTTGGCCTCAAACCCTGGAAAACCATTGTTAGAGACAGGGGCCATCTGATGGAAAGGAAAATTGACATTTCACAATCTTGCTGTTTGCTTGATGACCTAAAGCAGAGGTCAGCAAACTTTTTCTATAAAGAGCCAAATAGTAAATATATCAGGCATTGTGGGCTATGCAGTCCTGGTTGCAACTGTTCATCTGTGCTGTCGTGGAGTGAAAGGAGTCCTAGGCAATAGGTCAGTGTGACTGAATTCCAATAAAACTATCTTCAAAATTCTAATGGTCAGACTTGGCCTGAGGGTCACAGTTTGCTGACCCCTGACTTAGAGGTTCACCCTTTAGTTCTTTGGGTTGGATCACAAGTGAATTCCTAACAGAATTTTTGATGAGCATATGGGAAAATAAAGGTTAGGGTATCGCATGGTGGCCTCGTCAAGAAAAATGGGGAGAGACTTTGAAGGGGGCAAAAATGATAACTGGGTCTTTTAAAATGGAAACTAGGCATTGTCTAGAACACTCCCCTTGGTTATGTGATTCTCTGGGACTGCAGCTTTTATTTTCTTTGAGTTACTTTATAACTTTGTAAATTATAGAAAATTGATAGTAATACAAATTATTCCTGTTCATAGAGATGCAAGTGAATTTTGTCTCAGGGAGATGCAATTGATTCCTCCCTCTTTTTACTCCAGAGAAGCTAGTTTTATATCAATTAAGCAAACTCCTTTCATTCCGGTATTCCTAAGGGCCTAACCATGTATCTGCACTTTGAATTCTCCTTTGAACAGGTTCTGACATCTTACTGGTTCCCTCATTAGTTAATAAGTTAAAGGGCATCTTTGATAAACATTCATTTTATATTTGTGCAAGAGTCATGACTTTGTCTTTTAACATCCAGGAGAGGAGAGAGAGGGTGTTAGAGAAAGTGTGTTGGGCACCTTTTGTGCACCACTTCACAATTCTCTTGGCCCCTCACCTCCTACTGAGGTCACTGCTGGTGTTTCGTATAAGTACAATGAGAGAGGGTCTGGCCCCAGGCCCACACTGCATAGCCTTCCCTTTCTGCTCTAGGGCTTCTCTGATATAGTGGCCCTGAATTCATTCATACTCAACTTGAAATTGTGGGGAGCTAATACCAGTGGGGCCACACTTGATCAATGGGGGAGGAGAAACGGTAGATAAATGCTTCCTACTTTCCTCAGCACCTCCAACTCCCCACCTTCACCCCACCCCCAGAAGCATTTCTTACAGGTCTGCAGTCTGTCCTGACGGGATCCCCATCCTTGTCCTTCATGGTGGCCAGCTTGAAAATGTGTACCTGTATTGGCTTTGCCTCCTTCTGTTTCTGTCTTCTTCTCCTGCTCTCTTGCTCCCTGGGATCATTACCCCAAGTAAACTACCTGCACACAAAGCTCTATCTGAGGCCCTACTTCTTGGCAACTTAGGCTAAGACAGGGAGAGACCTGCACTTTAATGGTTTGCCGGGCAGGTGTGCACAGTGTTTCCTGGAGGCCATGTTGACCATGAACAGGACAGCCAGGAGTGAACTCTGCTGGAAGAAACCTGTCCTGGAGGGGGTTTTGCTGAGGTGAGGGAGCCCTGACAGAAAGAGGTTGCATGAAGAGTACAAAGAGAGGGCGAGAATTAAGGTGAAGTTAAAGAGCTCAGCCTGAAATTGCATTCCCTGCCCCGAGAAATGGTGCATGGGGAGGTCTCTGAGGAGGGCTTGGAAAAATGTACTATGAACCCCATAGAAGAAGAGCCACAATTTGATGATGACTTTGCAAAGGTTATCAGTCATGTCAAAGAGAACCATGAACAGCATCAACTGAGAAAAGAAGCTCTTACTCCTTTACCACTATTCTGCCTACTGCCCTTGCCCGTGAGTAGGTGAGAAAGGCTTTGGATTAAAAGGAGGAAAAGAAGAGACCATGCCACTTCCCCCGCTTCACTCCTGGTCTGTAAAATTGTGGGTTAGGATTAAGGGTACAGGAGGGGAGAAGTTATTTGGTTGAGGGATTGAAGTTTTGATTTCAACTGGATTAGACTTCAGTTAGGAGGAGGCATGGGGCTGAGAGGCACATTTTTTTATTCTCAAATGCCTTACCCTTAACAATTTAATCCTGGGAGCACATACATATACATCTTATGACTTAAGATGTGATTTGTCCCTCATCAAAATAAAGATGACATTCTCAGGATGAATTTACTGGAGTGCTTCCCTCTTTGCTCCATGGTGCTTCTGACTTAGGCTTTGTTCTTATTATTTTATCTTGCTGAGAAGTATGTGTACAAAGCATTTTGTCTGGGGACTGTGATCGGGTCTGACAATATTTTCAAAAAGTTCAATCATCAGGAGGAGAGTTTCTTTTATCAACGCCCCCCTCATTTTCTCCCCCCTCCAATTTACTTTGTAAAGTTTTCTCAAAGAAGAGAATAGTGGTATGTGAAGAAGCGTAAAAAATTCCTTCTGTGATACTACTAACGGCCCATAAAATCTTCACAGAGGAGCTGTAGACATCCTGACCTTAGTCCATGATGTGCAGGGTCTCCTTAACACAAGCAGTAGCATGTCTCTGACCAGGGTTGGTCCAAACATATGCCTCTCTCCTCTGAGGAAGAAAGGAAGTCTAGGGAACGTCTCTTTGGGTGGCTTTGGGGCAAGTCTGAAGCAGGGCTGGCCCTTAGTAAAATGTCCAAGTCACAGAAGTTTGAAACAGGTAACATTTTGGCTGTTATTTTAAGTATTTTTTTCCCTACTCCCACCCCCACACCCATTTCCACGTGCTCCAAGCTCCTCATGGTGCCTTGCTGTCCTGTAGGTCCAACTACCTTAAAGTGCACCATGCTTGGCTATGCAGTAGGTCTTCAGTGAGTATTTGTTGAATGAGTAAATGACACACATGACGAAGGGACTTTTATCCCTCCCTGTTGCTAAAGGGCTTGTTTTTCCCTGTGAAGTGGTTTCCAACGTGTGGACCATAGAAGTCATGGAACGGAGGTATTGCAGTGATCCCTGTGTCCCGAAACATCCAGGTCCACCAGGACACCCAATTAAATACATTTCCATAATGTATATGCTACAGTTTTTTCATGTATGTAAATGAAATTGGGATTAATAAGTAAAAATGTTTATAAGCCTTATTGGACAGGATTTAAAAATAATGATGGAAATGTATGAATCTGTATTTATTGCCATGATAGGATGTTGATATGTAATTCTGTGAGAGAGCTTAGTTATAAAATGGTGTACAAAGTGTGATATCATCCCTGCAAGACAGTACATAAAATACTAGATAGATAAATAGATTGGTGTAAATTAGGGCAAAAATGAATTATCTGACAAGTGCTCTTCATTTTTAGTTTATTTCTTCATTTTGGTGGAATATATCATCCAGTTGCTTTCTGAGAAAATGAGCACAGGAGTTTTTTTTAGATCATTCATTTTATTTTTCCTGTCATATTTTTAGTTTGTAAGATTTTTTTTTCTTATTCTCTCCATGTTCCTTCTTAAAAATAGTGTTCTGTTCTTGTTCCATGGATATGAGTTTCCCTAATGTCCTGGAAATTTAATTATAATTTTTAAAGTGTTCTTCTCTCTTTTATTTTCCTGCAATTTTTTTCTTATTTTTTTTGTTTTGATCTTAGACTTTAATGTTTGCTGTTGGCGAACCCTGGTGATCATGTTTAAGAACAAGGCATTCAAGGTGAATGGAAGCTCTGGGGTGTGATGGAGCTTTGCCAACTGGTGGCCTTTGCTGGTGGCTTCTCTGGCACTGTCATTTGGTCGTCTACATTTCTCCAGTTTCCTGCTAGTGTGAGACAGATTAGGAGTCGGCTTGCCATCATTCTGAAAGGCAACCAGGAAAGGGACTGGGAGATCACTGTTTAGTATGTACATTTTCACTGTAATCTCCCACTGTTCAGCTTTTTTCGTGATCCCAGTGATCAGCTGTGCCTGGCTAGTAACTCCAGAGCCGCTTGTTTAAGTGCTCGGGGTAAACCTCTTCATTCTTTCCTGGGTGGAATAGGTGAGAACTGAATGCCTAGGGTAGAACTGGCATCTGGGGATCTAACTACTGCCTATACAGACTTCAACCATAAAAGGTCTGAAGATATAATATGCAATATGTATAAAAGATATATTTGACTTATAAACATACATTTTGATATATTTTAAGTATACTTAATATGTTCAAAATATAAATTTAATATATTTAAGATATAGTTGTAGTTATATTTAACTCACAAAAATAAATAGTGCTTTGACCATAACTTTAATGTGTATTCTTTGCTGGAAATAGCTAATTACTTACACAGGCAATTAATTTATTTTTACAGTTGTTTATGCAGTTAGTTAATTTAAACAGGTGATTAGTTTTCATATACTTTCTTTTTCTTGTTATCTTGAATTATAGAATATACATGCTGCTATGAAATATTAAATTGATACAGAAGGGGACACAGTAGAAATTGAATGTTCATTCACCGTCTTTCCTACTCCTCAATCATGCATTCCTTCCCAGAAGTAATCACTTTTAAGAATTGGTATCAATAGTCTGTACTGCCTTTTGTGCTGTTGTTTTGGACCTTCTCCCTTTAGTTAATTTAGTATCTATTATCATGCCTACTGGAAAATGGATGGGAAAGTTCAGGATTCTACTTCTCAAATGCATATAATTTACTTGAATATTGGAGCAGGTTTGGTGGAAGGTGAAGAGCTGTGCCCTACGTGAATTCTGGTTCCTTTCAAGAGCTTTCAATTAATTATAACAGGCCAATATTTCCCCAGTTGCCATGGCTAACTGAAGACTGACTATCATGCAAATTGGTTTTACAGATCATAACATTGGGTATCAGACTTTAAGAAAGATGATTTAAAAGAGTTTCCTTGTATTCTGTACGAGGAGAGAGAACCAATTGGGAGAAGTAGAATGAAATGAAGAATCTGGGCAGACACCACAATGAAAGCCTGTGTGCTGTGAGAGGCATTCAAATAATTCTTTAATGAACTGGTTCCTTTGACTTATTTTAAGATCTATATGTAGGGGGAAATAAAAGCATGACAGGAGTAGAATAGATGGAAAAAAATTAAACAAGATTCAGTCCCATTAGTTATGACTGACAAGGAAAAGATAATAGCCAAAGAGCAAACAGAGTTTTTTAGCAGAAAAAGATAATGATAATGGAACTTTCACAAATATATCAGGGAAGAAGTAGATAAAAGTTTTTAAAGAGTTCAATAATCAGTAGAGATATGCATAATATGAATGACTCAAAAATGGCTGAGATATTGGTGTTTAAATTCTGTCATTACTGAGAGAAATAAAGAAGGGAAGTTTAGAGCACTAATGACAAATGACGGGAATCGCAAACATGGCTACTAAAAATGCAGATAAGTGACTGTTCGTACTGAGAAATTTTGAACTTAGATTTATCAGCACATCTGGTTGACATGCCTTCTCTTGGGTAATATGAGAATCAGCTAATGTGCTTACCAAGCCACTTACGATGCATAATTTTTATAAGATAATTGTGCGGATTTAACATGAACTAAATATTGAAATGCTTTGAACTCTGGAGCTGCCAATTTTCAAAGAAGGAAAACAGGAAAACTGGAATAACAAATATTTGAAGGCTCTATTGTTTTATTCTTCAGATCTACCTCTCCTTCCGTTAGCTCAGAAGGTCATTAGTCACAAAAAGTTATGCATAATCCCTTTCCTAATGTGAATTTAAGAGGAAATGTAAACACAGTTGCCGTCTCATTTCCTCTTCACCTTTATTTTCAAAAGAAAGAAAAAAAACCTGTTTGCTGATTAAATTCAGGGACATCATATAGTAGCAGACTGGTCTACAAAGCATATCTCCACACAAGTATCCATTGAGCAGTGGGAGGAAAATATTAGAACTTCTATTTATCTATTAATTTGCTATTCATATATTATCTAAAATGAGAAATAAGTTTACTAATATTTAAGTTATTGATTGACACTTATTTTGGGGTGTTCCACAAAAAATTGGATGTTGGTAGACAGTTGACTGTTCGCTTTCAGCATCCTGCAAACTTTTATAGACTATATGGGCCTGTTTTAATAGTTGTATAGAGGATATTATCTTGTTTGCATTTCAGTCTTGAGATGGAAAGTGGACTAAAAAGGTTCTGGCAGAGACACCACAGATAAAATATAATAATAACAGTGATTAAGCACAGGCAAGCATTTAGAACATGGCAGAGCTGACATTTTACCCACACCTACTATGAGTTCATGTTTAGCCATTTAAGAGGCAAAAACAATAACAATCTAATCATCGAACTATTAGACATAAAACTTGGAAATTATTTTAAAAGCTTTTTGTGAATTTACACCCACAACAAAGGCATTAGCTACTGATAGCGTGAAGTCATCATGATTCACCAAATGTTTAAAAGTAGTTTTATTTCACTTTATCTCATCCTCTAAATTGTCTAAATTTGTTACATGTACAAGTGTATAAATAAGTATCTATATTTTGGTAGTGCTTGCCAAAATTTATTAATGGTGTACAAATTTAAAGATGCTTGGAGATCACTGTATGTGAGAATGTATTAAAAAAAGATGTTACAGAGATTCTCAAAGGGGGGTGCTCTTAAATGTTTACATGTATTTCTTACCTTGTATGTCATATTTAGGTATAAATTCCATGATACACACTTTGCAATAACTAAGTGACTTTGCCTTTTTATGAATTCTTTTACAAGTTTGTCATGGCATTTTCTCAGTTCTTCCATGGTGTGGAAATAAATGAAAACCAATCAAATGAGAAAAACAAAGGATATTTATTTAGAGCTTGCTGTAGCAAGGAAGTCAGCCACCATCACTCGTGTTTGGCAGAGACTCATATACAGGGAGAGACATGGGAAAGCTTTATAGTGGCAAAAGGCGAAGGCTTCAGGTATGCCCTGCTTGGCGGTTGTTGGCATGGTGAAGCTGGAGGTGGGATAACCAGAAGCAGGGTATCCTATGTGACTGGTTAGGCGTATATTTTTGGCTTTCTCTGGTTGATCCTAAGCTGGAAGCAGGGACAAAAATTAGGGAAGCTGTCAGTTATTAATTAAGTCCTGGCCGTTTTGGACTGGTTGTTACAGATGTATTTGTAGAACAAAGTTTTCCTACGTGGACAGACCATGAAGGGTGCCCATTCCAAACCAGTTCTCATTTTACCGAGCCATAGGAGGTTCTAGAATGCTGCTCTAGACTGGTAATTATGCAAAAGGGTCCATGAGTATTCAGGATAATTATCCCACAAATATAATGCTCATCATAAATATTTTATACATTAGAAGTATATAATTAACATATTTTTTTCTGGTTCTATCCCATTCATCTGTGTTAAATAATTTGCTTTATGTTTCAAACCATAGCTAGTATTTAGGTTGCAGTCAACTAAATTATTATAAATAAGACTACCATGAATAACTTGGTATATAGCTTTCTGAATTTAAGTTTAAGGTAGTATTCTAGAAGAAAAAGTTTTCTGTAGAAAGAGGCTCTATCAACACATAGTCTTATTTTCTTTTCGTTGATTTTGTTTTTGAAATCTACAAAGTTCTTTTTTTGGTGTTGTGTAATTAAAAATAATCCAACTAATATTTCTTCATTATAATACCAAGGATATATATGTACTTATTCCTCCCGTCTTTTCTTCCTATTTGTGTGTTATGTTATAATTTAGTACAACATGTTGGTGAAACTTAATTTCTTGTTTATTCAATTAAAAGTGCATTCTTTTAATTGAAAATTAGTCAGATAATATTGCAGTTTAATAGTGAAATGCCTTAATTTGAAGAAATAAACTGAATTATGTGATTACTTCTTTTTTTTTTGTGATTACTTTCTTGAATAGATTTTCTGAACTGCTAACAAATACGTATTATATTAAAATTTCTTCCAAAAGATTACACCAATGAGTGATTTCAAAATATGAACTGGGGATTCCCTGGAGGTCCAGTGGTTAGGACTCCGTGTTTTCACTGTCACGGGCCTGGGTTTGATCCCTGGTCTGAGAACTAAGATTCCACAAGCCACGCGGCATGGCCCCCCCCAAAAAAAAAAAATGCACCATCTCATAAAAAAAAAACAAAACAAAACCAAAAAACAAAATATGAAGCAATTTGTGTAAAAATAAAGATTTTATTTTGAATTATCTATAAAGTAAAAAGAATTATTATCCTTACTTCAATTTTTTTCGATATCCACGAACATTTCTAATAAATGCTTTAATCCCCACATGGTTTTTAAATTAGCTTAATTTTTAATTAATTAATTGTATTGAAGTGTAGTTGATTTACAGGGCTGTGGCAATCTCTGCTGTACAGCAAAGTGACTCAGTTATATACATGTAGACAGACATTCTTCTTTTAATATTCTTTTCCATTAAGAAACAGGTAACATTTTGGCTGTTATTTTAAGTTTTTTTAAGGTTTGTAGATGCAAACTATTACATTTAGAATGGATAATTAGCTTAATTTTTGAGAAATCTTATAAGTCTAGAGAGTGGGAATTCACTGGGAAAGTAAATCATTCTTAGGTTTTAATTTGACATCTCATCAAATATTTAATAATCTGTGTTGTATGGGATACAAAGAAATACAGAGTAAACTCACTGCATTCAAAGAATAATTCAAATGAAAAAGTGCAGAGCATAAAAATATAAAAAGTTAAACATTTTATCTGAGCCTCAATTTAATTGCAGAATTGGACCATCTGACCATTCATTACATGTAGTCACAAATAATACTGCATTTCTGAGAAGCCATAGCTACATCTGGACAAGCTCAATGTCTTTGGTTATACTTCTGGGACAGTTTTTACATCTTACCTGGTTCTTAGTCAGGAGCTGAACTAGGCTAATTTTGGTCTTCTCTGAAACTTCCTAGGATTTCCTGTGATCTGGGAAATTTACTTAAAGGTAGACTCTTCCCTTGGAATCTCTAAATCTCAGGATTTTCTTCCTTTCCTTTCCTTCCTTCTTTCCCTCCTTCCCTCCTTCCCTCCTTCCTTCCTTCCTTCCTTCCTTCCTTTCCCTCCCTCCTTCCTCCCTCCTTCCTTCCTTCCTTCCTTCCTTCCGTTGTCCTAAAATCCCTATCTTTTTAGCATCCTGAAAGCAGCTATGGCTATTGGATTGGCCAAGCTTGTTCTAATTAGGCCTGAGTCTGGGTGGCTCTTGGGATGTTAGAGCTGTTCTGGATTTTATGTTATGGCAGGAAACAGGGAGTTTGGGTTATCCTTGTACTAGGTGTCAATGAGCTGCACTTCCCCACCGTGTGGCTGGCTCATGTGGTTGTGTTAGGGAACCCAACACAATTTAGTTGGTCTAGCCTTGTGTGCCTTCCTTAAGCTAATGTAACCACTTCAGAGATAAGGCCCAAGGCACCAAAGGGAAGCCCTGTTGGTTCCTACAATGCCTAGTCCTCTTTCCGAACTTCCTCCCACTTTGCTTTAGCTCTCTAGGCTACTCACTTTGCTCCATGTAACCCGTGGGGTGGATACTGTTGTGCTCCCAAACGTGATCTTGCCATATCCATGGACTTGACTTCATTTGTTTTCTGGCTCTTATGGCAGTGATTTCCATTGTTCCTTTACCCCCTGTGTTTCCTCAGTTAAACAGCCCTCTTAGTTAGATTTCAGTCCAGTTTGAGAACCTGTCTCCAGTCCAGCTACGACCTGGGCTTGTGGATGTCTGAGGTGGGGATCTGTGCAGAGTGATATAGTTATTCCACAGTTTTCTAATTAGTGGTATTTTTTCATAACATAAAATATGTACTGAATTGTGGAAAGTTTAAAAAATATAAAGAGTATAAAGAAAATAAATATGACTTGTAATCCTACCATTTAGGGAATTCCTTTGTTAATTTTTGGTACATTTACTACCTGAAATGTATATGTGTATGTAAATGACTAAATGAATACATTTTTAAAGAAGAAATGGATTATACTGTACATTCAGACTTTATGCTACTTTGTTCCTTAATACAAATAAATACTATGCCAACCTCATAAAAATCTTTATAAACACAATTTTAAATGATTGCATAATATTTCAGCATACATGTGCTTTAAACTTAATATTTTATTCTGTTTTTAAAATTTGTGCTATCTTTTTTCTCCTGGAAACCTCATTTTCTTCCTGAAAAAACAATGACATTTGCTAGTATTATTTTTTCTTGATATCATTACATTTTGTCTTATATTTCTAACTATAATTATTTTTTAAAAAGAAGAATTATGAATGCTGGGATCCTTTTTCTTTTTGGCTGCGTTGGGTCTTCGTTGCTGCAGGCAGGCTTTTCTCTAGTTGCAGCGAGCAGGGGCTACTCTTTGTTGTGGTGCGCAGGCTTCTTGTTGCGGTGGCTTCTCTTGTTGCAGAGCACGGGCTCTAGGCGCGCGGGCTTCAGTAGTTTTGTCGCGTGGGCTCCAGAGCGCAGGCTCAGTAGTTGTGGCGCATGGGCTTAGTTGCTCCGTGGCATGTGGGATCTTGCCAGACTAGGACTCAAACCTGTGTCCCCTGCACTGGCAGGAGGATTCTTAACCACTGCACCACCAGGGAAGCCCAAATGCTGGGATTCTTAAATGCAAAGTAATTTTACCTTTGTGAAAGGATTCAATTTTTTTAACTTTCTTTTTACTTCCTTTCATAAGTAAGTTAGCTTTGGGTATTTTTGAAGATTTAGAGTCTTATTAACTTAATGGAGTAACAACTGAATCTCCAGGTTCTTTAGGAATAGACTTCTAATGTCTGAGGAAGACTAGCTAACCAGAATTTCAGTTTCACTTTTCTAGGGAGAAAGATTGTACTTCGAAAAATGTCCCTGACGCTTTTAGACCAATGAGCAGCTCCTTTTATAAACTATCAGAAACTTCAGAAGTAGAACTATTTTCTGTTTCATCTCTTTATCTCCCCAGTATCCAGTCCACTCTCCACCACTGTGTGGCTGTGAGTTTTTGGCCAAACGGTGAGCCTCTCCAATCATCAGTTTCCTCCTGTGTAAAACTGGGATGATGGTTGTACTGTTCTCAGGGGTTGTGGCAGAGATTACAGACACCCTGCACAGTCTCTAGCCTGGCTCATTAAAGTTTAGGTATTATTTATGGTGTTATTATTGCTGCTGGTGGAGATAGCGCAGCATGGTGGTTAATGTCGTGGACTTTGGTGTAAGCCTACATAGGTTCAAACCTGGACTGCCACTGACTAGTTTTGTGGCCTTGGAAAGTCGCCTATCCTCTGGGGCCTCAGTCTTCTCATCTGTAAAAGAGATATAATAATAGCATCTACTCCATGGGATTTTTAGGAGGTTAAATTATTGTAATATGGATGAAAAGTACTGAGAACAATGTCTAGCTAGTGCTGTATGTGTGATTGTTTAAATCGAATAGAATACCTGATCCATATTTTTTTTTCCTGATCCATATTTTAAGTAATAGGTGGGTGAAGTAGTTACAGAGCAAAAGTAAATCATGTCGCTTTTGTTTCCTTACATGTGTAAATATTTCCTTTTCTTTGAAGTGTTCAGTAACCAGAGGAACTGCATGCTTTGAGATCATTGGCCTAAAGGGTGCTCAATTTGACCAGTCCCCAAGGAGGTACTTGCCAGATTGCTAGGATGGAACGTAAATGACTCAGAATCATCAAAATCTGAGATGAGTCAGCTGATGCCTATCTTAGAGTCTTTAGTAGAACCCCACCAAGAACACAAGAGAAGTACTATGAATAGGTAACCTTCTCTATATATGTTTGTGGGACTATTGCCATCCTTTCTAGTGCAGGAGAGTAGTTGTGGATTAGAGAGACTGATTTGCTTTTAGAGATTAAATGTCTTGGACTATCCCTGGGCAAAGAGGAGTTCACATAGAACGAAGAAAATATAAACAGTGTAACTCTATTTCTCTTACAGTAAGGCTCTTCATAAAGAATGATCCAATAGGCTAGAAGATTTTGAAGCAAATTAAAATTATTTTCCACAAGGCACATGAGCATTTTGATTGCTTCCCTATGTTTTAGAACTATTAAGAGTTCTTCAAATGAGGTCCAAAGTGCAGCAAAACATAATCATCCAACTTGGAAGGCAGCCATGGAATGGGATGACTGAATAAATATTACCATCTAGCATCATTTATCTCAGGCTTTAGTGCGAATGGGAGAGAGGTTGGGGAGGGATTTCCTGCCAAAATCCAAGGTTAAACCCGAAGAGAAGTTAGTACCCTCCAAGGGCCATTTTTTCTCCATTATGAGCCTTGGCTATGATTTCATTTCAATGATTATTTTAAAAAATTGTATTTTGAATGGGGGTAGGCAAAGCTGGTTTTGAACATGTATAATTTGAAAATTCATCTAGAAGTGTGATGGTCAATTTGAATAGATGAATATACTTTAGCTGCTGACCTATTCTTCAATATGTTTTTTTTTTGCTGACAAATTAGGGCTATTAAAAATTCCTTGCAATAGAGGTATTTGATTGTTTAAAGTGAGATTGTAGATACCTCCGTCAGCCTTTGACAGGGGACACAAACCATAATTTGGGAACTGTAATGTAAACCTTGAGACAACGAAGTAACTTAACAGACCTGAGTCAAGCATAAACAATGAAGTGGTTTGAAAGGATTGGTCTCCCCGAAATGGCACGTTCCACGGAAGAATGCTTTCTCTGTTTGATCTGTCACTAGAGCTCTCAAAACATGACACTCCTTGAACATAATATACTTTGATGATAAACTAGATTAACTTTCCCAGTGCAAGTGAAAGGCCACCTGTTGCCAGAATGGCCATATTCCTCATTGGCTGTCTTGTAGCTGTCATCACTTCAATGCAATCTGCAACCGACATGCTAGAATATAATGAATATGTCAGAAGTTGGAGGTCAGCCATCCAAGTACATGAAAACTTGGCTCGCCTACAGTGTCAGCATGGAGGCCTCCCCTATCATCTCGTGCAGAGGATTTCTGCACCACTTGATTTGTTTGTACAGGATTTGTTGCTGTTGGATGGGGCGTATTTCTGAGAGGCTTTTTGACAGCCCGTTCAAATATTTTCACTGGAAAAAATAGGGCTTCTGGTTTCAAGCTCTTCAAATAATAATAGGTGGTGTAAAATGCCAAGGTACCTGATGGTGGTGGGGGTCTGTTGTTGCTTTTCACTGGAAATATCCACAGAGACTGTTAGAAGTGTTTTGATTGGAGTGGAGAGGAGTGTTGGTTGGAAGATCAGAGCCACTAAAGAAATTGTAGGGATGCTCAATTTCTGCCTTCTCCTCCCCACCTGTAACATAAAGTGGTGTTGGATCCGTTGGCCCACAAACTCTTGCTATAGGGAAATATAAAGTAGTGCATCATATTTATTTATATGTCAAATATTTATATATCATATGCAATATAGTACGGATCAGTTTTCTGGGTCACAGTGTTAAGGAACAGTGTGGGATTCTTATTTATTCATGAAATATCTGTTCTTTCTTCTCAAAAAGTGAAGTATGTTTTAGCTAACAGCATCAGGAAGAAGCTTTCTGAAGTCTTGGTCAGTATGATGAAAGAATCATGAGTAGTTCCATTGGCTAAAAGTAAGAAAGCTTAAAATCAGTCTTAGCTGTTGTTAAATGCTTGCCCCAAACCTTTAAAGGCCAACTAAAAGGAGAATTCTGTTCCTGGCTTTAACTTGGCAGAGTTGCTCAACCTTGGCACTATTGACATTTTGAACTGGATAATGCTTTGTGGGTGGGGGACTGTCCTGTGCACTGTGGGATGTTTAGCAGCATCCCTAGTCTCTACCCACCAGATGCCAGTAGCACCTTCCCAGTCATGGCAATAAAAAAATGTCTCCAGATGTCCCAAATTGCCTTTCGTCCCCTGGAACTCACTTGGGGGCAAAACTGCCCCTGATTGAGAAACCCTGACTTAGTTGGATACTGGGTTCCTAGAAGTATATTACATTGCAATATCATAAAGGAGCATGCATAAACCCATCCTTCTAACTTTACCTCCCCAGTTTTAATATCAAAATATCAACCGAAAAGGAGCGGGAAGTTTATTACACTCCGTACAGTAATTCACATTCATACATCCTAAAAATATGGGTTTGGGTAGCCAAGGGCCTAAGATTATCTTCTGGTGGTTTTGATAATAACAGCAATAATGGCTCTCATTTACAGAGGGGTAATTACAGTACCCCACCCTGTGCTAAGTCATGTGCTATTTTACTTGATCCTTGCAACAAATGTAGACGTTAACTACATTGTCATGCTCTCTTATCAGATGAGCACACGGAAGCTTGGGGCATTTAAAGAATTTGCCTAAACTTGTACCCTTAGTAAGAAACAGAGTTTGTGTTTAAATTCAGGTGGTCCCACCCAGAACTTGTAAAATGAACTACTTATACATTGTTTCTCCCTTTGTGGACTGGATTACAGCTGCTTCCAGGGACTGCAGGTCGCGGGGCCTCCACAGCTGATGCTCAGCAGATTTCTTTCTAGCACTTTCACATAATTTAGGTCTCAGTGAGTCACATCCTATAATCGTTTTATAAGAACGAAGTGGCAAATAGCTAATTTAAAATTATCCCTGTCAAAAGAAGATAAGAAAATTACGAGTGGGTTTGATAAAAAAACATTTTATATCTCTTCTAAAACACTTGTTAAATTTTATCGAGATGTGACCTTATTTTTTTTTTAATTATTTATTTTTGGCTGTGTTGGGTCTTTGTTGCTGCGCGTGGGCTTTCTCTAGCTGCAGCGAGCGGGGGCTATTCTTCGTTGAGGTGTGCCTGCTTCTCATTGTGGTGGCTTCTCTTGTTGCAGAGCAAGGGCTCTAGGCGTGCAGGTTTCAGTAGTTGTGGCACGAGGGCTCAGTAGTTGTGGCTTGTGGTCTCTAGAGTGCAGGCTCAGTAGTTGTGGCACACGGGCTTAGTTGCTCCATGGCATGTGGGATCTTCCCAGATCAGGGATCGAACCTGTGTCCCCTGCATTGGCAGGCGGATTCTTAACCACTGCAACACCAGGGAAGTCCCTCGAGATGTGACCTTATAAATATAAACTTAGACCTCTAATGACTTGGCAAGCTGTACGCTCTGTGGGAATTTGAATCCACGTTCAGTATTTAATTTGTGTGAATTAACTCAGTGTTTAATTTTTTCTGGTGGTTTCCATCATCTTTAACATTTTCTACATGTGTTGACAAGGGGAAATATGTGACTATTACATCCCTTTTTTTTTCCTCTTGCCCTGCGGTTTAAAAACGAGTAAAATTGTCAAAAGTCAGGCAGATTGAACAAAACAAAACAAAACAAAAAGAAATAAAAACAGAGACACCTATTAATCCACAGCCTGGAAAATGAACTAATACATTTGCCCTCATCTATTCTTTCTTAGTCCATTGTCAGAGGTCCTTTTTTCCCCTTCTTTATTTATATATCCTTTTAATCATCACTTTAGTTTACCTTCACGTATTCTGTTGCCATTCCCCAAATTGATCATAGACATAATATAAAAAGAGCCTTTTCTCTTAGTTTTGTTTTTTTTAAGTCAGTGCATTAGACCATTTTTTCATTAGCACTTAGCAGATACTCAGTAAACATTTACCGTCTTATGGAGCCTAGTAGACAAATCAGAGTAGGAAATACAGCAAAATGCAAGATACAGAAAAAGTGCAGCCGTGTAGAGGATAACTATACTGCCATGAAGTTGTGGGGCACAGGAGGGGCAGTGAATTGTTATTACCGTATTTCACTGATTGCTTTTGAAGTACTCTTTATCGTGGAGAATTTCTTTTTTTTTTTACATCTTTATTGGAGTATAATTCCTTTACAATGGTGTGTTAGTTTCTGCTTTATAACCAAGTGAATCAGTTATACATATGTTCCCATATCTCTTCCCTCTTGTGTCTCCCTCCCTCCCACCCTCCCAATCCCACCCCTGTAGGTGGTCACAAAGCACCGAGCTGATATCCCTGTGCTATGCAGCTGCTTCCCACTAGTTATCTGTTTTACATTTGGTAGTGTATGTATGTCCATGCCAATCTCTCACTTTGTCACAGCTTACCCTTCCCCCTCCCAATATCCTCAAGTCCATTCTCTAGTAGGTCTGTGTCTTTATTTCTGTCTTACCCCTAGGTTCTTCATGACATTTTTTTTTCTTAAATTCCATATATATGTGTTAGCATACGGTATTTGTCGTTCTCCTTCTGACTTACTTCACTCTGTATGACAGACTCTAGGTCCATCCACCTCATTACAAATAGCTCAATTTCGTTTCTTTCTATGGCTGAGTAATATTCCATTGTATATATGTGCCACGTCTTCTTTATCCATTCATCCGATGATGGACACTTAGGTTGTTCCCATTTCCTGGCTATTGTAAATAGAGCTGCAATGAACATTTTGGCACATGACTCTTTTTGAATTATGGTTTTCTCAGGGTTATATACCCAGTAGTGGGATTGCTGGGTCATATGGTAGTTCTATTTGTAGTTTTTTAAGGAACCTCCATACTTTTCTCCTTAGTGGCTCTACCAATTCACATTCCCACCAACAGTGCAAGAGTGTTCCCATTTCTCCACACCCTCTCCAGCATTTATTGTTTCTCGATTTTTTGATGATGGCCATTCTGACTGGTGTGAGATGATATCCCGTTGTAGTTTGGATTTGCATTTCTCTAATGATTAGTGATGTGGAGCATTCTTTCATGTGTTTGTTGGCAATCTGTGTATCTTCTTTGGAGAAATGTCTATTTAGGTCTTCTGCCCATTTTTGGATTGGGTTGTTTGTTTTTTTGTTATTGAGCTGCATGAGCTGCTTGTAAGTTTTAGCGATTAATCCTTTGTCAGTTGCTTCATTTGCAAATATTTTCTCCCATTCTGAGGGTTGTCTTTTCATCTGGTTTATGGTTTCCTTTGCTGTGCAAAAGCTTTGAAGTTTCATTAGGTCCCATTTGTTTATTTTTATATCCATTTCTCTAGGAGGTGGGTCAAAAAGGATCTTGCTGTGATTTATGTCATAGAGTGTTCTGCCTATGTTTTCCTCTAAGAGTTTGATAGTTTCTGGCCTTACATTTAGGTCTTTAATCATTTTGAGCTTATTTTTGTGTATGGTGTTAGGGAGTAATCTAATCTCATACTTTTACATGTACCTGTCCAGTTTTCCTAGCACCACTTATTGAAGAGGATGTCCTTCTCCACTGTACATTCCTGCCTCCTTTATCAAAGATAAGGTGACCATATGTGCGTGGGTTTCTCTCTGGGCTTTCTATCCTGTTCCATTGATCTATATTTCTGTTTTTGTGCCAGTACCATACTGTCTTGATTACTGTTGCTCTGTAGTATAGTCTGAAGTCAGGGAGCCTGATTCCTCCAGCTCCATTTTTCGTTCTCAAGATTGCTTTGGCTAATTGGGGTCTTTCGTGTTTCCATACAAATTGTGAAATTTTTTGTTTTAGTTCTGTGAAAAATGCCAGTGGTAGTTTGATAGGGATTGCATTGAATCTGTAGATTGCTTTGGGTAGTAGAGTCATTTTCACGATGTTGATTCTTCCAGTCCAGGAACATGGTATATCTCTCCATCTATTTGTATCATCCTTAATTTCTTTCATCAGTGTCTTATAATTTTCTGCATACAGGTCTTTTGTCTCCTTAGGTAGGTTTATTCCTAGATATTTTATTCTTTTTGTTGCATTGGTAAATGAGAGTGTTTTCTTGATTTCACTTTCAGATTTTTCATCATTAGTGTATAGGAATGCCAGACATTTCTGTGCATTAATTTTGTATCCTGCTACTTTACCAAATTCATTGATTAGCTCTAGTAGTTTTCTGGTATCATCTTTAGGATTCTCTATGTATGGTATCATGTCATCTGCAAGCAGTGACAGCTTTACTTCTTCTTTTCCAATTTGGATTCCTTTTATTTCCTTTTCTTCTCTGATTGCTGTGGCTGAAACTTCCAAAACTATGTTGAATAAGAGTGGTGAGAGTGGGCAACCTTGTCTTCTTCCTGATCGTAGTGGAAATGCTTTCAGTTTTTCACCATTGAGGACGATATTGGCTGTGGGCTTGTCATAGATGGCCTTTATTATGTTGAGGAAAGTTCCCTCTCTGCCTGCTTTCTGGAGGGTTTTTATCATAAATCAGTGTTGAATTTTGTTGAAAGCTTCCTCTGCATCTATTGAGATGACCATATGGTTTTTCTCCTTCAATTTGTTAATATGGTGTATCACCATATTGAAGAATCTTTGCATTCCTGGAATAAACCCCACTTGATCATGGTATATGATCCTTTTAATGTGCTACTGGATTCTGTTTGCTAGTATTTTGTTGAGGATTTTTGCATCTATGTTTTCAGTGATATTGGCCTGTAGTTTTCTTTCTTTGTGTCATCCTTCTCTGGTATTGGTATCAGGGTGATGGTGGCCTCGTAGAATGAGTTTGGTTGTGTTCCTCCCTCTGCTATATTTTGGAAGAATTTGAGAAGAATAGGTGTTAGCTCTTCTCTAAATGTTTGATAGAATTCGCCAGTGAAGCCATCTGGTCCTGGGCTTTTGTTTATTGGAAGATTTTTAATCACAGTTCCAATTTCAGTGCTTGTGATTGGTCTGTTCATATTTTCTATTTCTTCCTGATTCAGTCTTGGAAGGCTGTACATTTCTAAGAATTTGTCCATTTCTTCCAGGTTGTCTATTTTATTGGCATAGAGTTGCTTGTAGTAGTCTCTTAGGATGCTTTGTATTTCTGTGCTGTCTGTTGTAACTTCTCCTTTTTCATTTCTAATTCTATTGATTTGGGTCTTCCCCCTTTTTTTCTTGATGAGTCTGGCTAATGGTTTATCAATTTTGTTTATCTTGTCAAAGAACCAGCTTTTAGTTTTATTGATCTTTGCTATCGTTTCTTTCATTTCTTTTTCATTTATTTTTGATCTGATCTTTATGATTTCTTTCCTTCTGCTAACTTTGGGGTTTTTTTTGTTCTTTCTCTAATTGCTTTAGGTGCAAGGTTAGGATGTTTATTTGAGATGTTTCCTCTGTCTTAAGGTAGGATTGTATTGCTATAAACTTCCCTCTTAGAACTGCTTTTGCTGCATCCCATAGGTTTTGGGTCGTCGTGTCTCCATTGTCATTTGTTTTTAGGTATTTTTTGATTTCGTCTTTGATTTCTTCAGTGATCACTTCATTATTAAGTAGTGTATTGTTTAGCCTTCATGTGTTTGTATTTTTTACAGAGCTTTTCCTGTAATTGATATCTAGTCTCATAGCGTTGTGGTCGGAAAAGATACTTGATACAATTTCAGTTTTCTTAAATTTACCAAGACTTGATTTGTGACCCAAGATATGATATGTCCTGGAGAATGTTCCATGAGCACTTGAGAAAAATGTGTATTCTGTTGTTTTAGGATAGAATGTCCTATAAATATCAATTAAGTCTATCTTGTTTAATGTATCATTTAAAGCTTGTGTTTCCTTATTTATTTTCATTTTGGATGATCTGTCCATTGGTGAAAGTGGGGTGTTAACGTCCCCTACTATGAATATGTTAAGATCGATTTCCCCTTTTATGGCTGTTAGTATTTGCCTTATGTATTGAGGTGCTCCTATGTTAGGTGCATAAATATTTACAATTGTTATATCTTCTTCTTGGATCGATACCTTGATCACTATGTAGTGTCCTCTTTATCTCTTCTAATGGTCTTTATTTTAAAGTCTATTTTGTCTGATATGAGAATTGCTACTCCAGCTTTCTTTTGGTTTCCATTTGCATGGAATATCTTTTCCTGTCTCCTCACTTTCAGTCTGTATGTGTCTCTAGGTCTGAAGTGTGTCTCTTGTAGACAGCATATATATGGATCTTGTTTTTGTATCCATTCAGCCAGTCTGTATCTTTTGGTGGGAGCATTTAATCCATTTACATTTAAGGTAATTATCAATATGTATGATCCTATTCCCATTTTCTTAATTGTTTTGGGTTTGTTATTATAGGTCTTTTCCTTGTCTTGTGTTTCTTGCCTAGAGAAGATCCTTTAGCATTTGTTGTAAAGCTGGTTTGGTGGTGCTGAACTCTCTCAGCTTTTGCTTGTCTGTAAAGGTTTTAATTTCTCCATCAAATCTGAATGAGATCCTTGCTGGGTAGAGTAATCTTGGTTGTAGGTTTTTCTTCTTCATCACTTTAAATATGTCCTGCCAGTCCCTTCTGGCTTGCAGAGTTTCTGCTGAAAGATCAGCTGTTAACCTTATGGGGATTCCCTTGTGTGTTATTTGTTGTTTTTCCCTTGCTGCTTTTAATATGTTTTCTTTGTATTTAATTTTTGACAGTTTGATTAATATGTGTCTTGGCGTATTTCTCCTTGGATTTATCCTGTATGGGACTCTCTGTGCTTCCTGGACTTGATTAACTATTTCCTTTCCCATATTAGGGAAGTTTTCAACTATAATCTCTTCAAATATTTTCTCAGTCCCTTTTTCTCTTCTTCTTCTGGAACCCCTATAATTTGAATGTTGGTGCGTTTAATGTTGTCCCAGAGGTCTCTGAGACTGTCCTCAGTTCTTTTCATTCTTTTTTCTTTATCCTGCTCTGCAGTAGTTATTTCCACTATTTTATCTTCCAGGTCACTTATCCATTCTTCTGCCTCAGTTATTCTGCTATTGATCCCTTCTAGAGTATTTTTAATTTCATTTATTGTGTTGTTCATCGTTGCTTGTTTCATCTTTAGTTCTTCTAGGTCCTTGTTAAATGTTTCTTGCATTTTCTCTATTCTATTTCCAAGATTTTGGATCATCTTTACTATCATTACTCGAATTCTTTTTCAGGTAGACTGCCTATTTCCTCTTCATCTGGTGGGTTTTTATCTTGCTCCTTCATCTGCTGTGTATTTTTCTGTCTTCTCATTTTGCTTATCTTACTGTGTTTGGGGTCTCCTTTTTGCAGGCTACAGGTTTGTAGTTCCCGTTGTTTTTGGTGTCTGTCGTCGGTGGCTAAAGTTGGTTCAGTGGGTTGTGTAGGCTTCCTGGTGGAGGGGACTAGTGCCTGTGTTCTGGTAGATGAGGCTGGATCTTGTTTTTCTGGTGGGCAGGTCCACGTCTGGTGGTGTGTTTTGGGGTGTCTGTGGAGTTATTATGATTTTAGGCAGCCTCTCTGCTAATGGGTGGGGTTGTGTTCCTGTCTTGCTAGTTGTTTGGCATAGGGTGTCCAGCACTGTAGCTTGCTGGTCGTTGAGTGAAGCTGGGTGTTTGTGTTGAGATGGTGATCTCTGGGAGATTTTCGCCGTTTGATATTATGTGGAGCTGGGAGGTCTCTTGTGGACCAGTGTCCTGAAGTTGGCTCTCCCACCTCAGAGGCACAGCAGTGACTCCTGGCTGTAGCACCAAGAGCCTTTCATCCACATGGCTTATTTGTAAAGCATGCAACATCAATGTGTGCTATTCTGCACAGCTGAGCTGGAGAGGAACTAGCTCTGCTCCACAGCACAGCAAAAAACAAAAAAACCCTCGTGCAGCTGCGTCCGCACACACGCGTGTTCCGTCGCTGGGCTATACAAGGGCGATTCAGCCTAACTTGTTGCAGCCAGGTCGGGCCTATCATGGAGAATTTTACACATATACAAAAGTAGAAAGCCTGGTAAATGAACCCCCATATACTTTTAGTCACCCCAAAATTCATCAAACCATGGCCAGTCACATACTTTATTAGTTATCTATTTGGGTAAAATGAATTACCCCAAATTTAGCAGTTTAAAACAACATACATTTATTATCTCACAGTTTTTGTGGAGTAGGTCTCTAGATGGGGTTTTTTTGGATCCTCTGGCTTTGGGTCTCTCACAAGACTGTAGTCATCTCAGATCTCACCTGAAGGGTCCACTTCCAAGTTTACTGAAGTGGTCGTTGGCAGGATTCAGTTACGAGAGCTGTTGATGGGAGGCCTCCCTCCTTCCTTTCCACATGGACATCTCTATAGAGCATCTCACAACATGGCAGCTTGCTTCATCAGATTGCCCACAAGAAGGAGAGCAAGAGAGGGTGAACAAGAAGGGAAGTTACAGTCTTTTGAATCACCAAGTCCAGCCCACACTCAAGGGGAAGGTATTACATAAGGGTGTAACTACCAGAAGGTGGGGACAATAGGGAACTGTTTTA
Organism: Pseudorca crassidens; assembly: GCF_039906515.1. Lineage (NCBI taxonomy): Eukaryota > Metazoa > Chordata > Mammalia > Artiodactyla > Delphinidae > Pseudorca > Pseudorca crassidens. The sequence goes on along the minus strand of NC_090302.1, from coordinate 40,664,726 downwards.
GGAGTCTGCCCATCACACACACACATTCGCATTCTTTCTACCCGCCCAGATTATTTTGAAGCAGATCCCAGATTTCATATCATCCCTTCTGTAACTGTTTTAACATGTATTCCTAAAAGATAAGGGTTCTTTTGAAAAATACATAACCAAAGCACCATTATTACACCTAAAATTTAATAATATTTTCAGATATGCAGTGTTCAAATTTCCAGTTGTCTCATGAATATAGTAATCCATTGAGATATATTCATGTATTTTAAAATGTCTTCTAAGTCTCTCTTTAATCTATTGTTTTCCCCTTCTCTCTCTCTTTTTTTCCTTCCTTGTAATTTATTTGAAACAGCTACCTTGTTTGACCTGTAGAGTTTCCTGCAGTCTGAGTTTTGCTGATTGGATTCCTGAGTTAAAGTTTATCACATTCCTAATATTTCCATATAAATTGATAAGTATTGATTTTAAGATGGCAGTATTTACACATTGAAATCAAGGTGCATCTTACCATCAAAGGCATTGTGTAATTTCTCAGGTGACAGTTATGATACTGTTGTCATTGCCTCAGCATGAGCAAACTCGTCTTGACTATATTGTTATCGCTTCAGTTGAATTATGTACATTGTTCCTGTTACATGTGTTGAGTTTTATTGCTGTTTAAATTTTTTTTCAAGAAGATTACATTTTGATTTTGCATTGAAAGAAAAAGTCACTGCAAGTTCAGGAAAACACAGAAACAGAACAGAGGGGATTAAATTTGATTCATTCATGACTGGGCCACTAAAATCCCTTGATGTTTCAGGCTGCAAACCAAATAAGGACATTTGAAGAAGGAATGGAAGTCCTGATGTTGTCTGAAATGGATCAAGGAAGCACCAACATCAGCATTTGCCAACAGAGCGTCAGTCCCTTGGAATAAAATTCCATAGTCAGTAGCGGAGCACTCTTTCAAGTTCTATTCAAGATATATATTATCCTTCAATAAAATAGTGTGGAAAAACACAGAGATCAATGGCTTTGAATATAAAAGTGATTCCTGTTGGATTATTATTTTTTTTCAGAATATTCTGTTGGCTTCAGGAAATACTAAGTGAAAACAAAACTAACAAAATTACATCACTAGTATTAGTCTAATTAAGGCACAGGAAAAGGATGGGCAGGAAATACATCAAATTGCTATCAATATTGATGAGATTCTGGGACATACATTTTTCCTTTATATTTTGTTATTGTGTTGTTTTCCTGAATTATTTACAATCACAAGAATACCTTTTAAAATCAAGGGAAAAAAACCCCAGTAAATATTATTCTTGTAAAAGCACCATGTCAGAGAAGTGACAAGCCAGATTGTGGGATGGCTTCTGTAGGGTGGCTGTGAGGTTCTCAGGCTTGTAGGCTGCAAGGTGAATTTTAGTTTTTGACCTTGGAGGCTCTTGGCAGTCTTCCTGTGGATGGACCGCTGTCTTCTCCCTGCTTGGGACGTGCCCCATCCATCCGGACTCTGGAACTGTTTCAGTGTTGTCTGTGAGGGATGTTCTTCAATCCTTGTTAATTTTTGCCCGAAGTGCTCAAGTATGTTGTTCTCATGATGATCTATCTTGGAGTTCAGAAAGGTCTGTTGGATTCTTCACGTGAAGAATTTTTTATAGCATCTTAATCATTGGCATTTTTGCTAATGTTTTCCTTTTTGTGGATACTACATGGGAGTGATAAATGATATAAATCTCTAAAAATAAGTTTTAAGAAATCATTCCAATAAATGTAAAATAAAAAATTCTAAATGATAGGAAGGTACTTGTATCAGTTTAATTGGCAGGGGTTTTTTTTTCTTAGTCACTTTGAAAATAATTGTGTGTTTTTCAATTAAGTTACCAGGTTCAGTGAAATGCATTACTAACAATAAAACTAATGAAATTAAATAAAATTTAAAAAGCTCTGTCCTCTAGAGCTAAGTTTAGGGGATCGGGGATTTGTCTTTTCTTTCCTCATATGTCTCTTCTTGCTGATAATCCCATATTTCCTTGATACCAGATATCATAAGTTGTTAGATACATCATGAATTTTATAACAACTTTTCAGAAAAAAGAAGCACCTATAAAATCACAAAACTTTTTTTTCCTGATAGACATACATTCTTCAGTTTTAAAGTTTGGTTGGAGCCTAAGCTTTTTTCACAGTCAAAGTCTGAAAGTTCTCCTGAGTCGATTTTGGTTTGGACACTATCTGTAGCACCATGGTGACCTCCTCCACCCCACCTCAAAACCTACCTTTTATAATCTGTTCCTCTTTAGCATGTTTGAGAACAAAGGACATTTTAAGGCATATCTCAGTATTCAGGCTTGATGAATAATTCCTGTGTGGTTAAAATCATCATTATGCTTTTCCCTCCTAATTGAGTTATATATTAATGGACATTAAACAGTTCTTAAGAATCAACTGGGTATTTCTGATAGATGGATACTGGTACCAGAATGATCACTAGAATTCAAGAAAAGATATCATCAAACCTTCATAGTTTTGAGAAACCTATTCCTATTCCAAGAGATTTGGCAATTTCTATTGCCTTTAATTGTATTTTGTAGAGCCTGACAATATTCTGCAAAGACAATTATTATTTGTTTCTCTGTTAAATTTTAATATATTCTTTTTTGAAGACATTTTCAAGGACAATTGGAATCCAAACTTAAAATAAGGTTCAACTACATGCCATGCAAACAAGGCTTATTTCCCAGCTTAGGTGAGACTCAGATGAATCTATAACCTTCTACACACGTGCTAATTTGCACATGTGCAGGCATTGACATCTATGTCACAACTCACTTCTCTGCCAAGTTTCTATTGGCACTGACTGTAAATTACATACAAATTTGAGATATGTTAAAATGTGAAAAGTTCTGCATCTTAGACTTGATGAAATACAGTAGTAAATAACATTTATCGATTGTGTGTATATGCTAGATACCTTACCTATATTATTTCACTTAATTTTCATAATTACCCTATAAAGCAGTGCTGTTATTGCCTCAGTTTTACAGATGAAGAAAACTGAGTCTTGGGGAGTTTAAGTCATTAGCCTAAGGAAAAGGCAGAATTGAGTCAAAGCTTGAACTTGAAGGCACATAGGATCTTTACTTCCCTGCTTCTCTCTTGGTAAACCTTATGTTTTTATGCACTATTAGCACTGTCCAATAGAACTTTCTATTATGGAAATGTTCTCTGTGCTGTCCAACATGGCAGTCACTAGCCTCCTGGGGCTATTGAGCATTTGAAATGTGCTTAGTATGACTGAGCAATTAAAATTAATGTTATTTAATTTTAATTTAGATGGACACGTGTGGCTGGTGGCTCCCACACTGGAGAGTGCAACACTAGAATGAAGGTCACTATAGTCTCATGATAATTCTAAAGAGTTGAGGACACAGAGTTCACTTTTGTGCTTGCAAAAGTCAGGTCTACACAATTGCAAATATTCGGAAGTAATTACTTCTCTGAGACAACTTGACTATTCTCGTGGCTTTTTGGAAGCTGGTCAGCAGTTTTAAACAAGAAGGGGCAGCTAGAAAACTATCTTACCACTGATTGGGGTGCTTACTCATGATCTAGAGAAGTCCCTTATGGGATTCTTCTTAGGTTTACTGTGATGTGTTTTTGTTGATGTTGTTGTTTTTTCATTTTTTTTTACCGTTTAAATATTTCATTTATTTATTTGGCTGTGCCGGTTCTTAGTTGTGGCATGCGGGATCTTTGTTGCTGCCTGCAAGTTCTTCATTGTGGCATGTGGGATCTTTAGTTGTGGCACACGGGATATTTTAGTTGAGGCACGCAGGATCTCTTAGTTGTGGCACACGGGATCTAGTTCCCTGACCAGGGATCGAACCCAGGCACCCTGTATTGGTAGTGTGGGGTCTTAACCACTGGACCACCAGGGAAGTCCCTTGTTGATGTTGTTATTAATCCTGTATTTTACATTTTACCTACCAGTTTGCAGTTATCTTATGAAACTTTCCCAAACATTCTATAAGGTAAGTAGATTGGTATTACCATTCCTGTTTTACAGATGAGGGAATTAAGACTCAGAGAGGTTATGTGATTTGCCTAGGGTCACCCAGATAAGGAGTGACTTACCTGGGGTTGGTATCTAGATCTTTGGACTTCTTATCTGTTGTGCTTTCCATACTAGGAGCTATTTCTCCACTTTTGCATTCAAGCATATTTTATTTAAAAACAGCAAACAGACTCTGCAGGAAGAAACTCTGACTTTGGGTGAGGATGATTCCAGGCAAGCTGGTAGAACAAGGTGTCACCCAATGGGCATTGGCCCTCCCAAAGGAAGCCTTTACCAATGGCTTGAGTAATGTCACTGTTTTCAGGGTGATTGGCTTCAAGCCAGGTGGTTGTGGTGGAAGATCAGTTGCTGGGGCACTAATTCTGCTTCTTCTCAATGTGACCGTTTTTTTTGCACTTTGTAGAGAAAATGAGTAGGTCATAATATCAATTACTTCTTGGGTATTTTGGTTGGCTTCAAGTATTTTTCCTTTTGTAATTAAGTGGGAAAGGGAAAACAGATGGTCACCTTGTCAAATCTCGTTTTCAAGTTAAATACACAGCCCTCTTTTCTAAGTAGGCTAATTCCCCCTTTTTTTTTCGGCGGTATGTGGGCCTCTCACTGCTGTGGCGTCTCCCGTTGTGGAGCACAGGCTCCGGACGCACAGGCTCAGCGGCCATGGCTCACGGGCCTAGCCGCTCCGCGGCACGCGGGATCCTCCCGGACTGGGGCACGAACCCATGTCCCCTGCATCGGCAGGCGGACCCCCAACCACTGTGCCACCAGGGAAGCCCTAATTCCCTTTAAATGGGGATGCTTTAAAATAGGGAGACACTGGTGGTTTTGCATAGGATCTAATGAATGTGTACATAATGTCACCTGCTTGGACAGTGCACTTGGAAAAAATGCCTTAATTTTTATGGAAGTACCACCTGTAATCTTCTGTTGTCTAGAACAGTAATCATTTAGCTTCTCTGTACTTTAGTCTCTTCAGGGTTTTACCTTCTGTACACATAGCCAAAGCACACACAGGGAGCATTGATATGTATCTGGGCACTGGAAGGTGCCATTCAGTTGGAGATTACAGGAACAGTGGGAGAGTTCTGCAGATCGTCCCACCGTCATCTCATTTTGGTTACTTTTTGGATATTGAGGAGGAGCTGCAGAGATGAAGGAATAATAATTACTCAAAACTGGAAGTCGTTTCTTTCTTTTTTTAAATTTTATTTTATTGAAGTATAGTTGATATACAATGTTGTATTAATTTCTACTGTACAGCAAAGTGATTCCGTTATACATATATATATATACACATTCTTTTTCATATTCTTTTCCATTATGGTTTATCGCAGGATATTGAATATAGTTCCCTGTGCTATATAGTAGGACCTTGTTGTTCATCCATTCTATATGTTATAATAGTTTGCATCTGCTAACCCCAAACTCCCAATCCATCCCTCTCTCACCCCCTCCCCCTTGGCAACCACAAGTCTGTTCTCTATGTCTGTGGGTCTGTTTCTCTTTTGTAGATATGTTCATTTGTGTCATATTTTAGATTCCACACGTAAGTGGCATCATATGGTATTTGTCTTTTCTCCTTATGGCTTACTTCACTTAGTATGATAATCTGTAGGTCCATCCATGTTGCTGCAAATGGCATTATTTCATTCTTTTTTATTGGAAGCCATCTCTTTCTATCCCACTTACTTCCTAGAACAATGAGGACCAATTGATTAGGGAGATCTTATGCCCTTCCCAGAATTATTCTCCATATTAAGGAGAAAACAGAAAAAAATACCTTCAGTTTAAAAAAATCCTTTTTTTGAGATGGTGTGAAAACGAGAAGCTGGTCTTCTTGTCTTTGCCAATCCTAACGTCTCTTTTTCACACCTTTTTATGAATGTCTACTTACTTCCTTGCCCTTATAAAGTCACACTCTCTGAATCGGCCACATTACACAGAATAAAAGTAGACTTCCAGACAAAGAGAAAGCCTAGATTCTGCCTCTGTTTCTAGAAAAACATGAGATTCTTGTCACTGCTTTTTTGTTAATCAACAATTTATTGAGCACCTAGTGTGTACTTAGAACTGTGTTGGAATTTTCTTTCTTGCCCTGAAGCAGAACACATTGATTTTTTTTAAAGATTTAATTAATTAATTAATTGGCTGCATTGGGTCTTTGTTGCTGCGCACAGGCTTTCGCTAGTTGCGGTGAGCAGGGGCTACTCTTCATTGCGGTGCGCGGGCTTTTCATTGCGGTGGCTTCTCTTGTTGCGGAGCACAGGCTCTAGGTGCACGGGCTTCAGTAGTTGTGGCACGCGGACCTCAGTAGTTGTGGCTTGCAGGCTCTAGAGTGCAGGCTGAGTAGTTGTGGCACATGGGCTTAGTTGCTCCTCAGCATGTGGGATCTTCCCAGACCAGGGCTCGAATCCTTGTCCCCTGCATTGGCAGTCAGATTCTTAACCACTGCGCCACCAGGGAAGCCCCAAGCACATTGATTTTTAGAACCATCTTTAGTTAAGACTTTAATTTAAAATCCAGTGGTGCCATTCCTCTTGGAGTTCTGAAGTCTTCTGCTTTCTGCCTATTGTTGGCTTGGGAGAAATCTCCTTTTTCTTTATTTCATTTAGCCAGAAGTAAAGGAAACAACTTAAACTTGGTATGAAATTTCTTTTAAAGTGTTTTGACATTGTGTCTAATGGCCTGGCTAATTCATAAAAGATTTGTAGTTACTTTACATTCTTACTATTTAAAAACATACAGTGTGGAAGGTTAACTAATGCTGTGTGCACACATAAAATATATGCCTACATACAGCACGAGTGGATTTAGGCTTAGTTTATTGAAATATCTTTTAAACTAGAACAACATTATGTACCACCCCCTAACCCTTATGCTTAAGTGTTGGCTAACTAGGGGACAATAAAAGATATATATGTAAAAACTTATTTGATAATCATTTTGTATCCTGTGAACATATTGTAGAACCTACATAAGTCTAAATTTAAAAGACAAACAAACCCTGCATTCTACCATTACTGAATAAACATTGTTACTAGCTGGGAAGTGGAGACTTAGATGCCAATTCATTGATATTTAATGAAATTTATTTTTAATGAATTAATTGGTCAGAAGACAAGTCTGGGTCATGTGAGTTTCACTATGTATGAGGCTACACTGCAAAAATAAATGACTTTTTCACTGAATCTTGTTTTCCTCTGTAGTTCTTAAGGAGGGTCCCCTTTGCATCAGTGTTTTGGGCTTATTTATAATTCTTGGACGTAATGTTACACAAAATCACAAATATTTCTGATATCACTGTTATCACTGCATTACTCACTCAGACTGCACATGAGACCAGGAATGTTTTTGCCATTTAAAACTTCCAGAACAAGAGGGAGCAAAACCATGAGTCTCCAAGGTTAAGCAGATGTGGTAAAAGCACATTCACTTGATGTTTGCTTTGCTAACAAAAGCTAAAGCTTAGTATATGTTACAGATCTCTTTCCCTTTTCCTTTTGTTAAATTGTTAGTTGGTTATTGTTCCAACAGTAATTCCTTTTATTGCTTAAAAAGGAAATTATAAGAACATACTCTTCTTTAAGATCTGAAAACTCAAGTATCCTTGATTCTGTGAAATATATCTTTTATTTTTTAATGAATGCATTTGTCTGTGTGACATTAGAATTTAGAAGTTATATTTTACTGGAAATGGCTTTAATAGTTTTGTTTGCTAAGCCAGGTTCAACTTTATATGTAAGAAAACCATATTCAAGCTCTTCAGAATCATTTCTAAGACTCAGATCTCCTTAAGGATGCCTTATTCACTGTTGGCCTTTACGCTTGATCTTTAATTTATAAAATGAGATTTTCCTGTATCTCTATGCCCTATATCCTAACTTCCTACTTTCTTTGTGTGGGGCAGATTTGGAGATGGTCACAAGAATTTATCTTTTTCCCCTCTTTGCATCTTGAAGATGAGAAAAACATTACCTATAGAAACTCCTAGATTATTATTTAGGATAATAATAATGGCATGTGGTACTTACATGAAAGGATGCTATAAATTAAGAGAAATCTGATTCTGATTTCCTTTTAAATGGTTTTTAATCTGGGTACATTCAGAAAAATGTCTATGAGGTACTCTGGATGGTGGGCTTCATGTTCTTGTTGCCAATGGTTTCTGGCATTTATAACTATTTTTAAAAATTTTTATCTTTTTGGGTGCGTTGGGTCTTCGTTGTGGCATGCAGGATCTTCGTTGAGGCATGTGGGGTCTTTCATTGCAGCGCATGGACTCTTCGTTGTGGCGTGCAGGCTTCTCTCTAGTTGTGGCGCGCGGGTTTTCTCTCTCTAGTTGTGGTGCGCAGGCTCCAGGGCACATGGGCTTTGTAGTTTGTGGCAGGCAGGCTCTCTAGTTGAGGGGTGTTGGCTCAGTAGTTGTGGCATGTGGGCTTAGTTGCCCTGCGGCATGTGGGATCTTAGTTCCCTGACCAGGGATTGAACACGCTTCCCCTACATTGGAAGGCGGATTCTTTACCACTGGACCACCAGGGAAGTCCCTGGCATTTATATCCAGATTTCCATTATTTACCCACTTTTGCCTTATCTTCAAAGCCTATTCCCCTGCAGTCACCATCTGCTTTCCCTTCCCTGACACGAGCGCACAGTATTTCATACTCAGCATTGAATACCATAGTTTGCTATTGAGTTCAATATCTAACTAAATACGAACAATGAGCGATCAATATCCATCTGAAAGTTAAAACATTCTATGAGGCCTCACCTTCCCCACCCCAGGGGTTACAACTTGAAAATCAACATTTGTATCCACCTCAGGGAAAATTATTATGGAAATTTTTGGAATAGCTACACACTCCCTATTTGATTTCAAATGATAATATAATCAATCCAGGAAAGGAAATGATAAAATTTAGTATTATGATTAGAAGTGTAATCTGGCTGAAAGAGAAAATTTCTAATTATTAAATTAGAAGAGTCGCAGTTCCTGAAACACAGATTCTGAGCACTGCATCTCTGGAGAAAATGGCTACTTTGGATGAAAAAGTACAGTTGGCACTCTGCCTGTCACGTGGTAAGTGCTCAATAAATATTTGTCGTGTTAGAATGTAAAAGTTAGCCCACTCCCCAAACCATAGGAAGCTTTTCTAATTTTTCTTTTGCCATTTAAAAATAGCATACTGATTTATTTCCATTACGAAAAGAAAATTTTCCTTCTAAACCTAGCTAAAAATTTAATTATATAGTGGAGGCGTAAGAGAAGAAAAAAGACTGAGAAAGAAAAGAGAAAATAAGGGGAAAAAAGGAAGGGAAAGAGGAAGAAAAGAGAAGGAAGGAAGTAAAGGCAGTCTGCATTCACATTTGGTTGCTGTCCTGAGATTAAGCCCGACCACACAAAAACCCAAAGGAAGCAAGTATCATTTAACATTCAACTTGCAATTCATTTTGTGACTCTATCATTATGCCAGCTCATTTGCAGTTTAAAATGTGTTATAAAGTCAAAACTTAGAAGTAAAATTCTTTCACTTCCTCATACTAGAGTGAGCATAGTACATCTGCCTGTTTTGGATCATTTCTAAGCATTTCTCAAAGGTTAGTTCCACTTTGCCTCAAAGATGGTGTTGTGAACTATTGAAAACTGTTTCATCAAAACTTTATCAGATCATCATTTCTTTTTTAAAACTCCCTATTGGTAGATATTACCATTCAAACAGTTTATCATTAGTCACCTTGCCCTATTAATTTTATTTCTAAAATGTCTCTTGAATATGTCCCCTTTTATCTCTGCCGCAGACATCGTCTTTATGTTCTGAACGCCTCTCACCAGGCCTGCTACTGGGTCCTGGGTTGACTTCTATTCCACTCTTTTTCCTAATTTAATTGTTTCCTTAGGCAGGGAATTATTTTCTGAAGGATTATTTTCTGAAGAAATAGGATAAATCACGAGGTTTTTTTTTTTCCCCCAGGTTTTCATTTTCTTACATAATAAAGTCTGAACTGCTTCAAGATCTTTTATCATCTAGCTCCCAAATACTTCCCCAGCCTCAACTTCTCCTTCCTCCGTCTATGTATATATATATATTTTGTATCAGTGAGTTCCACAGATGCACCAGAAGCTTCCACATTTCTTTGTGAAAGTCTTTGTTCACACTGATTCCTCATCCCAAATGTCCTTACTCTGCTTTTACATGGAAAACCCTAGCTCAATTCAAATATCACCCCTTTATGAAGCCTTGGGTACCTTCCCCAGCTGAAGGTAATTCTTCTTTCCTCTACCCTCCTATAGCATCTGGAGTAAATTAATATATTAGAGGTGGAATAAGTTTTACAGTTCAATCGAACTTCATTCAGGAATCACCTTGGTGTTAGATTATTTAGTTTTCAATGAAAGAAACACAAACTAAATTTGGGTAAATAAAAAAAGTATCTATTGGTTCACGTAACCAAAAATTGCGCTGGCTGAATGCAGTGCCCAGCTAGTGTTCTCAGGGATCTGTCCCATTTCTTGGCTCTCGTTTCCTCCCTGTTGATTTTAGTCTTCAGCAGACCCTTCATTCAGCATGATAGGAAAGTGGTTCTCAGAGGCCCCAGATATACGTGGTATTTTTAGCTCTTAATCTCAGAAGGAAAGAAATCCTCTTCCACAGCACTGATATCAGCCCTCTTCCCCCTCGGACACTGACTGTCCCTGTTTGGGTCATTTGTCCACCTGGGCTCTCTCACTGTTTCTGGGAAGTTGGGTTCTCTCATTGGTCAGTCCAAGTCTTGTGTTCCTTCTGGTGAAGGAGGTGGAGCCACGTGATGGACAGATACACCAGAATACTGTAGAATGAGAAAGAAGCAGTCTCCAAGAGGAAAGTGATTCTTATTACATCCTCTGTTGGGTATTTTAATTTTACCCTTTGTTGTAACTCAGTGTTCAAGTATATCTTACCCTTTTAATTCTGAGCTTCTTGAGGGCAAGTATCAACACACATTCAATAAATGTTAGCTGATTCAATAAATGTTAGCCCAGTGAAGGACTTATCAGGCAGATAACAAATGAAATAGCACCCAGAGTTACCATTTTAATGGACTAAAGGTTCTTTTTGACCTTTTCAAAGCCTCATTAGTGAGACTTGATATTTTCCGGTGATTAAGGGAGATTGGAGTTCACAGAAAATGGGGAAGGGGATTAATATTTAAGATATAACAGATTTATTTAAAATATCAGATCCCAAATGCTTCTAGTTATGATTTGGCTATCAGAAACCATTTAAAGTAAGATGTTTTGAAGTAGAAAAATTATTGCTTTTAAAGGTAGAGAAAACGTTGATATAGTTTATTACCATCACGAAAACAATACTACTGCATTTCTAATCTCTCACAGTTAGACAGTTTTGTTTTACACTCTTAGAAAGTATGAGGTCTTGCCAACTAGAGTTTTAAAGTATTCAAAATGGGAAATTAAAGTTTAGTTCCTCATTTCTTTTCTTAGTAACTTTAAATAATCTAAGAAAATGACCCTGCTTTGCAATTTTTTGCTCTAAATAGTTTGTGCCTTATTTAAACTAGTTATTTCATTAGCATGATGCTACACAGGAGAGTTGATCACACTTGGCCATGCCACAAGCAGTACCATATTGTGAACACTGAATCTATATTGTTGCTTTTAATAAAGCAATTTCTAAGGCTGTTATAATCAAATCTGTGTTCTAGAGGTTGTTAGTATAGAGGTTAAGCATTCTGGATTTGGAACCAGACTTAACCTGATGTGAAATCTGACTCTGCCACTAGTTATCTTTGGGTGTCCTTAGACAAGTTACATCAGCTCCCTGAATTTTTTACTTATCTATAAAATGGGGTTAATACTAACTGGCTCAGAGAATTGTGAGAATTAAAGGGGATAATGTGATATTGTGTATGGAGTGTATGGGACATTATAAAGGCTCAGTGTAGTATATGGGCTATTGTCACGATAGCCGTTACTGTACTTCAACCGGTACCTATTGCTTTAGAGAGGAAGCAAAGCTGGAAATCACTGGGGAAGGAATATTTGAGCAGTTGTAATAAAAGTACTCCTGCTTAAAATGGAAAATGTGGCATTTAAAAGAGAGAACAGTGTCCTTATTTCATCACCGATAAGATGTCCTGCTTTCAATCCTTCATGGACTGGTGCCTCTACTACGTGATTCTCTCTGCCTCTCACCTGGACCACCAATGCTTCTCTTCCTTAACTGCAACTGCCAGTATTTTGCAACAAAAGACCCCTCCTCCATAGATGGACCATGAGGACCACGAGGCCAGACCCAGTGTGACTTTTCATCTCCCTCAAGATAAAAATATCTTGCTCCATTTGAGATTAAATTTAATCTTTTTGCCAAATGTGAAGCTGCTATACTCCAGTTTCTTAAATATAAAAGATGTGAGATGAAGCAAGGCATAGCATACAGGGAGATCTAACCAGACATCTCAGAGTTCCAATGAGGCCACAAATCACAGAGCTTCATTATTTGTGATGAGAGTAATGGTAGAAATAGACTGATGGTGGCTTGCTCAACCTAACCCTTGCCACGATTCTGGATTGAACACGCTGTCTCCTGTAAAGAACATCTGTGCTTAGTACGTGCACACAGCAGGTATTGGTTCATTCTTGCACCAATTTCCACCTACTATCATTTGTTGTTTATAGTGATTTTCGAAACTTTTTATTTTGCAAACATTTCAAGCTTACAGAAGTGCTGCAATCTTTGTTAAGAGAACTATATAGCTTTTACCCAAATTCACCAATTTTGTTTTGAATGAACACGTTAAATATTTTAACTCATTATTAACGAGGGAAAAAGGCAATGTCACAACCGGTTCAAAGGTTCATTTATAGATCAGAAATATGGATATGAATTTGCAAATGGATGCAAAACTGGCTTCTTCCACAAAGGGGGAAGGAAGTCAGCTGCACCTCCACTTGACAGAATTTATGTACAAGAATTATTTTGCCTCGCTGTGATGACTCACTGACTTTTAACATTTTGCCACAAATCCTTTATCATTCCCTTTTTCTCTAATTAAATTTTTCTGAACCCTTTGAGAATAATTTGCATGCATCGTGCTCCTATAACCATTAATACCTTTAATTCACTGTGAATTGTGAAAGAAAACACATTTTCTTACATAACCATGGCAGATTATTGAATTCAGAAAATTTAGCATTGATATGGTACTTTTCTTTAATCTACAATCCATGTTTTGTTAGTTATTCTAATAACATCCTTTTTTAACTGTTTTATCATTTAAATTTTATCTTATTTATATTTTTATACAGCAGGTTCTTATTAGTTATCTGTTTTATACATATTAGTGTATATATGTCAATCCCAATCTCCCAGTTCATCCCCCCACCATCCCCCCCCCCCCGTTCCATTAACATCCTTGATGGCATTTTTCTTTCTTTAGTACTGAATTCAGTCTGGGGTCATATATTTCATATACTTATCATGTCTCTTGTTTTTTATTGAGGTGTAATTGACACACAACATTATATTAGTTTCAGGTGTACAACGTAATGATTCGATATTTGTATATATATATATTTGATTGGATATTTGTATATAAAATGATCACCAAAATAAGTCTGGTTAACATCTGTCACCATACATAGTCACAGAATGTTTTTCTTATGATCAGAACATTTAAGACCTACTCTCCTAGCAACTTTCAAATATGCAACACAGTATTATTAACTATAGTCACCAAGCTGGTCATTACATCTCCAGGACTTGTTTATTTTATAATAAACCACCTTCACTCATTTCACTCTTCAACCCTCCACCCCCCTGCCTCTGGCCACCACCAATCTGATCTCTGTAGTTATCATATCTCTTTACGTTCTTAATATTTTTCAGAAAAAGTTTGAAGTTTGTGTTGGAAATTGTGACATTTCTATATTTGTGTGTTTGTGTGTGTGTGTGTTGCTTCATTTACGATAATATCCTTAGCTATTATGTCAAAAGCTGACTTAAAAAAATACATTTCAACTCCAAAGTGATACTGGGGGAAAATAGCAAACATAAATCAGAACATCAAAGTAAGTCCCACCATACCTACAGTGTACAAATAGCTGTTGATGAGTTTGCCATGCTTACTGAACTGAATAAATATAAAAGCTTATACGTGTGCATTCCTATTTTCAGGCCCAGTACAGTACGTTAACCTCAGAATATCAAATTGAATCAAGGGTTCTGAGAAGAGCCGCCTGCAAAGCAGTTAGAATGACAACTCTTCATTACACTATCTAGATTTGGGTTTCAGACAACCGTAACCGGGGCCTTTTCTAACCTCTCACCTATAGTCAGATACGCACAGCCACTCAAATCAAGGGCTCTGTACCTCTTAAATGTGAGGTCCACTGAGGCCCGCAAAGCTGAGCCCAAAATTGTTAGGAACGATGACATTTTTCCTGGTGAGGCCCAAATAACCAGCCCTTGCAAGGCTGCTGGCCACACAGTATGTCAGCACATGTTATGCAGTCTGGGGCTGAGTGGATGTGTCAGCTGCCCATTAGACCACACTAAAATAGAATTGCTGGGCGCCTGAAGCATGAAGCATGATATTAGATAAAGTGATGAAATTTCACTCGATGAAAGAGCCAGGTCAAGGACAGTTACCTCAGGAAATTCCTTCTTTCCTCGAATATTCTCACAGCTTTGATGAATTTATCGTTTTCTTGCTTATTTTTCATTATCGTTTGGGGCGTTATGAACAATAAAAGGTGCACTCAGCAGGCACTGACATATTGGAGTGATCAGAATCATAGGTTATATTGATTCAAAGAAAGAAAGGGGGGGGAAAGATGGAATTGACATTGCCGCAGGTCAAAAGCCCTTGGAAATGTTGGATTGATTTGTTTAGACAGTTGTTTGATTTCTCTCTCTCTTTCTCTTTCTCTAGCTCTTTTGTTTTGTTTTTGCCTTTTGTTTTTCTTAATAAAGGCATAGGAAAAAGAACAGAAAACAGTAATCTTTTTTATTTTAGGCCAGTTGAAGGATAGGAACAGAAGCATATGGCTTGGCAGAAAGTTTTATTTTTATTTATTTGACTTATAAGGACAGGAGAGAGATGCTTCTTGCAAAGGGCTTCTTTTATCAAAAGGACTTGCAGACTGAGGGTAATGACTGCATACCTGCATTGCTTCTTAAATCTGTGTTGGAAAACCACAGCTGGCCAGGGTAAAGCAGGAGGGAAACAAACAAAAAACACCATTTCATTTCATTAGTACTGTACTCTGACTTATTTTCATTTACAGTAACATTTGAGAAGCAAAAGAAATGAGAAGTGAATATTCAGATCACTTCAGTTCCACGCTTAGAGCTTAATGATTCTCCCACCTCTCCTCCTCCCCTCCTATCATGCCAGTGAGGGTGAGGTTCTTAAGTGAGCGTGGCATCCCGGGACATCCCCGAGGGAGCAGCGCTGAGGCCAGCTAGTCGGAACGTGTAGAGCTCTAATTCAGTTGGTTCAGCTGCTCCTTCTTTGGGTCAGAAAATCCACATTTGCAAATGTGCTCATCTGGGGGGTTGAGGACATTTTGGAGGAATAAGCTTTCGGCACCACCACTTGAGGGTCATTACAAACTCTCAACTCAATAAATGATTGAGGAGCCTTAGTTTAGTAAATTTTGCAGGCAATATTTTGACTTTGGTGCGCCTCTTCTACCTTATAAGAATATAAAGAAGATGAAAAAAAGGGCATCTATTTACAGGTTTGTTGAGTTCTAAAGAGAAAAAGTATTATCTAGATTCCAAATGGTGTCATGATTATATTTCCATATAATATTAATTTTTAATACTAGTGGACAAAGAATTTGTGTGACCCAGTGATCTGTACTTACTTGGAATGTGAACCATAGACACACCTAAAATTTACATCTGCTTTTTTAGCAGACTCCTTACGCATTACAGGAATATTTCTATAAATTGAACTTCTTTTATAACACCATTTCCTAGGTAAGAGTCTCTGTCCAAGGAAGAAATATGTTAAATGATAGCCTAGTGGAATGCACAGGAAATGCAGGAAGCCTTGTTGGGTATAATGCTGGTTTTTCAGTGTCTTTATAATTGATAGAACAAAAGTGAGAGAGCAAATTTTTTTTTTATATATATATTACAGGAAAAAAGGACAATTACTTGTTACATAGAAATGTTTGGATCTGATCAACTGTAGTCTTTATTTTCTTTTTCCCCTGGGGGTTTTATTTTTTGTTTTTCAAAATATTGAAGTGGTTTGAAAGATCAGAAGGCAGTTATGCCTGGTTTTCTATTATTAGCATGGAAGTGATAGCATCTTTCTTATCCCTTGGGAGAAGAGATGGCAGTTGGAGGCTGAGTTCTCAATGCTGTATCGGCAAGCTTTTCACCAAAGCAAAAGAAGAAATAAGAATATCTGCCTGTAATAAAAGGAGAAGTCTGTTACTTTTTCTCAGTGTAAAGTAAGGGGTAAAGACATACCAATCGAGATAAAAGTGCCATGAAATGGGAGGAATTTTAAACTCTCCCTTCCCTATTCTGGGTGAGTTGGAGTCTGGTCTCTTGGAGGCCAAGGACCACTTGGCTGCCACTCTCTGTGTTGTCACGTCTCCAAGAGTCAGCTCACCATCTCCTGTGTTTTTCACTAGTTGCTGGCTTTGTTTGTGTCATGTTATTTTGGCTTAATAAAATCCTTCACTCAGCCACAGGATGGGGAAGGTCCACACCAAGCATTGGTTGGCAAAGTAAGGGTGCGTCAGTTTTTTTTAAGATGCAGGAGGAGGCCTGTGACACATGTTTTCTTCCTCTTCATCGAACCCTTGGGCAGCAGGAGGCAAGAATTGTATTCTACTTATGGTCATCTTGCTTATGATGAAAATTACATGCTTTGTCCGAGTAACAATAAAAAAAAATTACTTTGAAACCTCTCATTGGCACCTTTAATGAGCACGATAGATAGCAGAATATGCTTATCAAAATGTGTCCTCCTTTTCTCCATGGTAAACTCTAGTAAATATTCCATTAGAAGAAGGGTTTGGTTTCCCACATGGATTGTGAAATCTCTTGGGTTATATTAAGGCTGTAAATGCAGCTCAAAGCAGCTCAGAGCCTTGCTCTAGGAGATGGGTGCTTTTTATTTTTGATTCTTTCCCAAGAGGTTCTGATTACCCCAATGCTCATTTGATGCAGTAATGGAAAGGAAATTTCCTACAGGCGACTGCAACAGAGCCTCAGTTGAGTGTTTGCTACCTTAGGAGAACCAGGTCGTTCTCATATCTGCTGGGGAAACACATGCTCCCTGAGAGAAAAGAACTGGGAAAACAGACTCCTCTGACAAATGCAGCACTTCTGTTGCAGAACATTCCCAGACAGTGCCAGAGGGCAGATCTAGTATTCCTGATCAAATTGTCTCCACATTTTCTTCTTCTTTTTAAAATTTATGGGTTTTGTCTTATTTATTTTGTTTTAACATGAGAGAACTGAAAGGGCAAACTGTTCAAGATGTACATTCTTCTAATGTGAAGGCTTCATGATTTCAGTTCTGAATACTGATTTCTGTCACCTCGGCCAACAAGAAGGAAGACACATATTTCTTTTTCTCTCCATGATGCCTTCAACGACGTGACACATGGTTGATGGACTATGTGATGATTTAACCAAGCCTGATCTTTCCGCCTGGGGGCACACACAGCACTCAGAGCCTCACTGAGTCCTTATTTATTTATTTACTCATTATTTTTTAGATTTCTCTTGAGAAACCGTGGTATTTAAAATCCACTTCCTTTTTCATCCTTTAAACAGAGAATTCATTTTTCTTATTACAGAGCAACTATCTTCAGAAGCCAAAGTAGTCAAGTTCTAATTACAGGGAAATTCCACAAATATTTCAATTGTGATTCTTTCATTATTCAATTACTAGAGTTTTTGTATGACCTCTTCTTTACCTGGGCACTGCGCAGAGGAGAAATTGCATGTCCTTCAGTCTTAAGGTTAATTCATCAGTCGTGTCACTTTGACTGATTATTTTCTTTCCCATGTACTACACGGCATAACACTTTCTGCTGGATTCAGCTAGATTCATTCCCGTCTGGTTTCCTGTGTTGCTAGTAATGTGACTTGCCAGGGAGTTTGCTTGTAGCCAATGCTGGATTGCCTAAGAGCAATGGGGCACCTCTTGAATGACATAGGAATTCCTTTAACTCCATTGACATTGTGATTCCTTTAGGATAAGACATGCTACAGTCTTTTTTTTTTTTCTTTCTGCCTGGCTTATCTAGGTAGGAATTAATATACAGATGAGTGAGTGAACAGAAAAGAGGATGAGGTGTAGGTCTCAGAGATCTGGGTTTTAGATTATTCACATGGAACATTAAAGATTAAACTACATTTGAAGTGGTCTCAGGGGAAATCTGCCGGTATCCAAGATCCTGTGACATTTAAACATCATTCAAGACAAAGCTGCAAAATGCCCAGTTGGTCTTAAAACTCATCACAAAATGTGGAAACAAAAAGGATGAAGGCATAGCAGAAACACATTTTATTTAGGAAGGCCTTAACAGTACAGATGTGGTCAAAGAGAGTTCTCAGTGGCCATTTCTGAAAGATGTTGTTGGTTTTGACGAATGTCAATTATTACCTGAATCCAACTGAGGCTGAATTTCAAATCCCAAGCAATAAACAAGAGAAGAGGGGTGGGGACTGCTGGTCAGTGAGGGACAGAGGAGTTGGGGCCAGGGAAAGTATCATGGAGAAGATGACATTTGATCAAGACCATGAATGAGAAGTTCAAGTCAGCCTCATAGAATCTTCTGGGTAGGGATAATAGCAAGTTAAAGGCTGTGAGGTAAGAGGGTGCCTGGCAAGTTTAAAGAAAACTGAGGAGACCAGATTTTCATGGAATGTTGCTGTAAATGGTGCGATAGAAGAAAATGTGGGGTCATGAGAGGGTTTTCTTCAAGATGCTTGACACCAACGGGGATGACCCAATAGAAAGAAAGAAATTCATGATGTAGAGAGAAGACTTGGAGAGGAAGTTTCAGGAGTTAGAATGGCTAAGAGAGGGGAGATATGGTCTAGTACACATGGGAAGTGTTGGCTATAGAGAGGAGCCTAAAGAGTTTACCCACTATAGCAGGAGGAAAGCACAAAGGCAACACTCCAGATAACAAAGGAGATTAGTGTTGGGAGCTTCAAAATCTCTTCTGATTATGTGTGTGTGTGTGTGTGTGTGTGTGTGTGTGTGTGTGTGTAAAAAAAGTCATTGAGTGTAAAGATGGGGAATATGTATTAGAAGTCTGAGGAGAAAGAAAAACACTTGAGATAGTCATCTAGGGCATTGTTTCTTAAAGTGTGGTCCACACCAGCAGCATCAGCATCACCTGGGCATTTGTTAGTGATAGTTTCTCAGGCTCCACCCCCAAACTAACTGATTCAGAAACTTTGGGAGGGGACCCAGCAGTTTGAGTTTTCACGTGCCCTCCAGGTGATTCTGTGGTAGTCTCAAGTTCCGTGACCACTTGTTCAGGGTAATAGGAGAGTGATGGATTATGGAAATGTTGTATGACTGATGGGTAGAAAGAAGGACCTCCCTGAGGACAGTGGTCAGGAATTTGAAATGAGATGAGTCAGCAAGCTTGTGTGGCTTTCTCCAGGCATGGCCATCTGTGTGGGTGGACAGAGCAAGCCAGGTAGATTTGATCTGGCCTGGGTCTTTTTCAGATGAGAACAATGAGACAAGATTGTTAAGAATATATGCCAGGATATAATATAGTGATGGGCCCATTGTCACAAGCTAGGTGAGATGAGAAGCCCAGGGACTGTGAAAATATATGATTAATGCCTGATAGCTGCTGGTGGGGCCAAAGTTTCTTAGAGTTGGAGTATTATCAAGAATGAGCTGGGGCTTCCCTGGTGGCACAGTGGTTGAGAGTCCGCCTGCCGATGCAGGGGACACGGGTTCGTGCCCCAGTCCGGGAAGATCCCACATGCCGCGGAGCGGCTGGGCCCGTGAGCCATGGCCGCTGGGCCTGCACGTCCGGAGCCTGTGCTCCGCAACGGGAGAGGCCACAACAGTGAGAGGCCCATGTACCGCAAAAAAAACCCAAAAAAACAAACTAATGATATGACATTCAAGGATGGGGATTTTTGTTGTTGTCGTTCTTGTGATGGGAGGGAGGCAGTATGAAACCAGAAGGACACCTACCCCGCCTGCAGGCCTGGTGTTGCAAGTCTTGCAAGGCACGACAACTATCACTTGAGAGGGCTGGGTGAAGAGCAAGTAGTTTCCTAAGAGGAGACTCAGTTCATTTAGAGAAAGAAGCGAAAGGAAAGTTCGGAGAAGAACTGAGCGTGAATTCCAGAGGACAGTGTGGAACGGTTCCAGGAATTGGGGGTGAGTGTAGAGTGGATAAGAAAAGGGGAACTGTAGAGATGGTTGAGGAAAGCATCCAGGAAGGTGAGAGGTGATTGAAAGTCTTGGCTTCTTGTGGGGCCTGACACCCATCAGAACACGTGGCAAAATGAGGTTTGCCTAGATGTTCTCAACGTAGATACTGAGCACAAGGCTGGGAGTGTTGTAGGGCAGTGGGCCGTGGTGGTCTTGCCAGCAGCATCCTGAGGCCCTCTCTTTCACTCCTGCCAGTGGTGGTGTGAGACCAGGGATGGGCGGCCTTATTCTCAGTACGTATCTGGAGATCCACGAGAGGTGTGGAGGCCAGGGAAAGGTGATTTTCTCCCCTGTAAGGCTGGCTCTCCAGTCAGAGTAGATTTGAAAGTATCTATTTGAAAATGGTGTTGGAAATGAGTTGAAGAGCAGATGAGTCAAGGCTACTATAATTTCAACACCCTAAACCATGGCCTACTCGAGAGTTATGGGGTGGTCATGCAAGTTCCACTTACCTATTCTTGTCTTCTTTAAACGTTGCAAATGAAAAAGAAAAAAAGGAGATTAAAAAGTATCTGAATTTGTATCCATTTATCCCTTCAGTTTTGTGAGATCAAGTGATCGTACCTCTGGTGTATTCATTGGTATAATTCCCAGCAAAAGAGCCCACTTTATTCCATGTTGGGGCCCCATTCATTTCCCCTGGCATGTTCCTGTATGTGTAGGTATTTGGTTTGTTTACTGGTGAAGAGATGCTCTTAGGACCCAGCATGGTTTGATGGCTTGAGCACAGGTCCTGGGTGTGAGGAGTATACCTAGGATGCAATAATTCATACTTCTCTGGGGATGCACACCTGATGCAGAGATGGGGACTACCAAAAAAGCAGTTGTTTTAGATGCCACATGCTTTCAGAACAGCTAACTCCAGTGGAAGCCTCTTCAAATATGGCAAGAATCCAAGGTCTCTAGGCTGTACACACTGTTTTCACACTGTAAGCCATTGCTCTGTGTGGAAATGCTCAAATGCAATTAGAATTCTTATCATGTGTCTTTAGTGGCAGAATATCGAATGCAGACTGACAGGTCCAGTTAGAAAATGCACCCCTTCCCCACCCCCAGCTAGGCTTAATGTACAGCAAGGGAAGGGACTGATGCAAAAATAATACCTCTTGATGCGTCAAGATCGATTCTAGAAAAATGTAAAGAAGACTTATATATTTTCAAGGAAATGGGTAACGGAGGAAGCTCTGGACAGCTTCTGGCGACTTTGAGTATCTGCAGCGAGTTGGAGGGATGAGAGAAAGAGATTTGCTTCTCCAAGGCCTCTCCTAAGAAACAGAAGAAGACAAAAACCAACATGAAATGACAACCAAAAAAACCCCTTTAAACCTGAAAGGAAGCCTTACCTTTAAAGTGGAAGGTCACAAAGAAGACATACAGATGGCCAACAATTGCATGAAAAGATGCTCAACATCACCAATCGTTAGAGAAATGCAAATCAAAACTACAATGAGGTATCACCTCATACTGGTCAGAATGGCCATCATCAAAAAATCTACAAACAATAAATGTTGGAAAGGGCGTGGAGAAAAGGTAACCGTCTTGCACTGTTGGTGGGAATGTAAATTGATATACCCACGATAGAGAACAGTATGGAGGTTCCTTAAAGAAGGAGGAGGTAAAAATAGAACTACCATATGACCCAGCAATCCCACTACTGAGCATACCCTGAGAAAACCATAATTCAAAAAGAGTCATGTACCACAGTGTTCACTGCAGCACTATTTACAATAGCCAGGACATGGAAGCAACCTAAATGTCCATCAACAGATGATTGGATAAAGAAGAGATGACACATATATACAATGGAATATTACTAGGCCATAAAAAGGGATGAAATTGAGTTATTTGTAGTGAGGTGGATGGACCTAGAGTCTGTCATACAGAGTGAAGTAAGTCAGAAAGAGAAAAACAAATACCGTATGCTAACGTATATATATGGAATTTAAAAAAGCGGTACTGATGAACCTAATGGCAGGGCAGGAATAAAAACACAGACATAGAGAATGGACTTGAGGGCACAGGGTGGGCTGGGAGAGGGGAAGCTGGGATGAAGTGAGAGAGTAGCATTGACATATATACACTACCAAATGTAAAATGAATGGCTAGTGGGAAGCTGCTTTGTGACGACCTAGAGGGATGGGATAGGGAGAGTGGGAGGGAGGCTCAAGAGGGAGGGGATATGGGGATATATGTATACATATAGCTGATTCACTTTGTTGTACAGCAGAAATTAACACAACATTGTAAAACATGTATACTCCAATAAAGATGTGAAAAAAAAATAAAGAGGAAGGTCAATCATTTTCTCACTCACTTCTCTTTTTATTACTGTTACCACCAACCACTGTTAGTTTATTTACCGATATTTTCTATATTTAGAAAATATCATTTTGAAAAACACAAATGGAATCAACCTATATCTGTTACTTTGCAATTTTTTTTTTCAATTTAATGTGCTTTGGACCTGAAGTTTTACTGTAATCTTTTGTTCAGTTGTTTAATGCTCTGTGTATACTTATGGCATAATTTATATAACCTATCCTTATTAACCCTTAAATGGCTTCATTTGGACTATTACAACAGTTGCTGCAGTTAATATCCTTGTGCATGTATTTTTGTGCACTGAGGCAAGTCTATCTGTGGGCTAAATTTTTAGAAGTGTAATTCCTGGGTCAAAGAATACATGCATACTTTTTTAGCTTGTTAAAGTATTTTATTTTAGGTTTAAAGTGTTCTTAAGAATCAATAAGTAGAAGATGAAAAAATATGTAAAACTAAGTAATGGTAAAGGTATATGACAGGAAAAGAAATACAATTGGTTAATAAGCAAGTGAAAAGATACACAAAGTCACTCATAATTAAAGAAATGAAAATTAAAACAAGATACTATTTTACCTATAAAGTTCATAAATACTTGTAAGTCTGATCCCACATTTCATTGGTGAGGATGGGGAACCCAGGACAGGCACGTGATATTGGTGGTGGTGTAAGTGATCATCACTTTTTTTTGGAAGATGCTTCAGCAATAGCTTTGCCAATATTTTTACTCCCGAATGCCCTGCCACTTGGCCTGGACCTACACTCTGCTCACATGATTAGAGAAAGATCTTTAGGCTAAACTAATTATAGTTTATTTTTCAGTTTTGAAAGCTGCCTGACTTACCTCATTATGGATCGATTAACTAGTTTAAGTCTGAAGGCATTTTTTTCATTCCTTTAATTAATGTTTATTAGGCATCTATTATATGCCAGTGGGAACACAGTGGGGGACATAGTGATGACTAGCAGTCGAGTGACAGACAAGGCTTGTGCTCTCACAGATTTTGTATGCTAATGGAGGAAGGTGGCAACAAGCAAATGTACAGTCAGATATATAATGTATAGCAGGAGATGACAAGTACTGTGGTGGAAACAAAACAGGTAACAAAACAAAACAGTGGTGGCAAGTGCCTGGAGGGCTATTTAGGTAGTATGCCAGAGAGTCTCTCCGAAAAGGTGATATTTAAGCTGAATGATGAATGACAGGAAAGAGGTGGCTATGCAAAGACCTAGAAAGGGTCCTCTAAGCAGAGAGCACAGCATGGGCAAAGGTCCTGGGGCAGGCAGGAGGACTAGTGTTACGGGGTGAATTGTGTCCTTCCAAAATTCATATGTTGAAGCCCTAACCCCCAATGTGACTGTATTTGAAGAAAGGGCCTTTAAAGAGGTACTTCAGGTTAATGAGGTCATAAGGGCAGGGCTCTAATCCAATATGACTCGTATCCTTATAAGAACAGGAAAAGACACCAGGCATGTGCATGCCCAGGAGGAAGGCCATGTGAGCACACAGGGAGAAGGCAGCCCGCTGCAAGCCAAGGAGAGAGGTCTCAAGGGAAACCAAGCCTGTTTGGTTTGGGCTTCTAGCCTCCAGAATTATGAGAAAATAAACACCTGTTGGTTAAGCCACCAGTCTGGTATTTTGTTATTGCAGCTCGAGCACACTAAGACAACCAGTGTGGCCGAAGCTTAGTGACGAGGAAGCAAAAGGGAAGACGTGGAGTCTGCGATGTAGGCAGCGGCCAGAGCCAGGATGACAGGGCTTTGAGGGCCAAGGTTAAGAGGCTGGGTTCCATTCTAAGTGTGATAGGAAGGTATGTGTGGGTAACATTTAAAAATCTTGCTCTGATTGCTTTGATGAGAAAGGAATGGAATGGGCAAACAAGGGGTAGAAAGGACATGAGGAAGCCTTCACACAAGTCCAGAAAAAAGAGCAGGTGATGGTGTCAGCTAGAGTGTAGAGGTGGAGATTGAGGGAGGTGAACAGATTTGGGATGTGGTTTGCTGTAAGTGAGGGAAGCCTAGGAGACCCCTCCCCAGTGGTGTACCAAGAGGTGGTGGGAGTGATCCATCCAATAAGGGATGCACTGTCCACAGAGAATTTAAAGGCACTAATAACATCGACCAAAAGTCTTCTGCTTTTAATTATCATCATGTGCTGATAATTCTAGACAGTGTCCGTGATACCACATTCCTCCTGGCAAGCTTGGAAATCTCCTACTATCTCCCACCACCCACCTGCCTAGGCCCAGAGGCTGGGGGAGGGAGTGTGAGCCCAGTAAGTGCAGTCACCGGTGCAGTGAAGCTGAGTCTCTCAAGTTCTTCCCTCTAAGACTAGCGACTTCCCCTCTCTCCCTGAAGGGTGAGTGGATAAAGGTGTGAGTGGAGAAAGCAACAGCATCCTTTCTGCCAGCACGTTTCCACAGGACGAGACAGAGCAGATCCCTCCTTTGCACCTGAGGCACAGACATAGGGAGAGGTGGTGAGGTATTCCTGAATTCTCCTTAGCTTCCTGTTCTGTTCTGTTGTCTGTTGAAATTAGAGTTCAAAAGTGAAATCCAAGGGCAAGGCTGTCCCCTGAGGAAAGGGGCCAGCAGCATGTCAGGGCAGCCCAGCTCCCCTTGTGCCACTCCCAGCACCCAGCAAGACTGAGGATCATTTCCTGGCACAAGTGAGCTGTGTAGTTCAGCTTTTATGATATAGAGGGGTCATAAAAGAACATGAAGTTATTTCAAAGGCCAAGCTGAGTTTCAGGCTGATTCTTATCTCAAACTATACCCAAGCACATTAGCCAAAATAGCTCACCAGAGATTATGGAATGGATCCAAATAATACAGTATCGATTCCCCAAATATGAACAATGGATCACTTCTTAAAGTCCTAGAAGAAATTAGGGTTCAAAAGTGAAATCCAAATGGAAATCACCTTTCCCTTGTAAACCAAGACACTTAATTCTAAAATGCCTCCCTCCTCCATTTCCCGTTCTGCTGAGTCAGAGAGCCTCACGCAGCTGCTGCAGCCTGTGCCGTCTTCCTGGGAAGCTGCCCCAGGGGCTGTATCCTCCTGAGACTGGATCCATCCAGCCCCAGGACTCTAAGGTGTCCCATGTCCCCAAAGAGTCAGAAGGTCAATCTGATTCCTAAGATGGTTGATGATAGCCACAGATCTATACAAATAGCATTCACGGATGGTCCCCAGAGACAGCATGTCACAGATAGAGGCAGTGTTCCCCTTATTTTCTGAGCCAGCAATGGATCAAAGCTGAGAGTTGGTGGAGGAAGTAACACAGAGAAAAGAAAGTACGAAGGAAAAAAATCATTTTGTCTTTAGATTTGCCAGGGTGCCAGCTGTCTGGAGTATACAACATGTTCACTTAAACTCAGTTGGGAAAATTTTCCATCATGAGCTTCAACATACTGCCATATGCTTCTCCCTGAGCCTTACATAAGGCCAGAGCTTCTTGCCTGAGCCACTGCCGTTGGAACTTTCTTCCTCAGAATTCTGAGAAGTAAAGACCTCTGTTTGCTGCATGCTTGTCCCACCAAACTTGCGGTAGCTGTGGATTCCTTCACGGGTGTGGATTCCTCTCTGTGGCTGTCGAAATCCCCCATACCTGTGCCTCAGTGCACCCCCAAAGCTTTTCCTTCTCTCAATTGTTTTCTTAATTCTCGAGGCTGTGAATAAATTTAACTGCTCAAGAGGCAACACAGAAATCCCTTGTTAAACACCCATTTCCTGGTACGTTAAGGCCACAGCTGTGGGCAAATGGGAAGAACCAAGCAAATATCCTTTGTGTCTTGTATGCCCAGTCCTCCAAAAATCTCATGCATTCATGTCTCCACACATATCCCCAGACCTTTTTGAGGTGAAGCTCCTTACATCTATTAAGGACCCTACTCTTTCCAGGGCCATGGGTATGTCAAAAGCTCTGTGAGACCCTGAACTCCTACGTGTCTTAAGTGAGGTGACCCAGAGAAGTCTTTACTGATGCCAGATGAGAAATCTCTGTCTCTGCTCTCCACCAGATGCCTGCTCATTCATTTTGAGGCTCTGAGTCAACAGTGGGTTGCTTTCAGTGGTAATTCCTCCGGTGGCTGCCCACCTGAGGATTCTGGGCATGGATGCAGATAATTGTCAGTTGCTGGGGCCTGTGATTACTAAGTCCAGACTCCTTGGCCCTGACATCCCAGACCTGCTTTAGCCATCCACTTGTAAGAGGCGGAGGAACTGGAATAGAGGGAGAAGGATGTGGCCTGCATCTCAGTCACCATAAGTAACGGAACAAGAAGGAAGCAGGTGCTGCTTCTGAGCACATGAAAAGTGAAAAAGGAAGCTGATGGCTTAGTTTCTGCATTGGAGACATGGTGTCTTAGTCCATTTGGGCTGCTATAATGAATTACCATAGACTGAGTGCCTTATAAACAACAAATATTTATTTCTCGTGGTTGTGGAGGCTGGAAGTCCAAGATCTAGGTGCTGGCAGATTTGGTGTCTGGTGAAGGCCCGCTTTCATTAATGGCTGTCTTCTCACTGCAACCTCGCATGGTGAAGGGATGAGCTAGCTCCCTGGGGCCCTTTTATAAGAGCACTAATCCCGATCAGGAGGGCTCTAACCTCATGACCTACTCATCTTCCAAAGGCCCTACCAACTAATACCATCACTTTGGGGGTTAGGATTTCAACATATGAATTTGGGGGGGGCACAAACATTCAAAGAACATGATAATCCTGGCAGTTACTATATGTGGTCAATGAATGTTTGGTCCACTGACCCAAACAGTTCCATAGGCAAGGACTAGAAACTTGCTGCAAAAGGCGGGTTGTGGGTGCCACTGGGTGGGCATGCCTGGGCTTGAGATTTGAAAGAAGATGCTGGTCTTTTTACAACAACAAGATACAGTAACTGTGAATTAGTAAAATGTGAACCATTGAATATCTGGCTCTGACTGTATGGATTAGCCACTACTTTTCCCATGGGGCAGAGAAACTTAGAGAAAGAGAGGGGACAGGAAAGCACCAAGTATTTACCATAATACTTGTGGTATTTGTGCAGAATGCCAGATAGAGAGGCGTGAGCAGTGTATCAGTCGGGGTTCCAGCAAAAAAAGAGAACCAGTAGAGTGTGTGTGTGTGTGTGTGTGTGTGTGTGTGTGTAAAATGATATTTGTTGCAAGGTATGGGCTCATGTAATTGTGGGGACTGGTGAGGCAAGTTTGAAATCTCTAGGGCAGTCCATCAGGAAGGGAAGGCTGGAAACTCTGGGGCAGGAGCTGATATTGCAGTCCACGGGAGAATTTTTTCCTTACTCAGGGAAACCTCAGTTCTGCTTTTCAGGCCTTCCAACTGCTTGGATCAGTCACGTCCAGATTATCCTGTCCAAAGGATGATCTCCTTTACTTAAAGTTAACTGATTATAGATATTAGTCACATCTACAAAATATCTTTGCAGAAACACCTAGATTAGTGTTTGAATAGGTACTAGAGTTGAGCCAATTTGACACATAAAAATTAAGGGGGATTGTCTGCCTTTTTCCAGCGGCTGGGCAGATGGTCAGGGAAAGGCGTTTCAGAGAGTGGGAGCGCCATATGCAAAGAGGAATTGGAAGAAACTTAGAGTGAAGGAGAAGAAGGTTACAAAGGCAGATGAGAAAGTAGGCAGAGGCAAAATCATAAGTACCATTCTGTTTTAGAACGAGACAGTTTGGATTTTATCCAGATAGAGGAGTCTTGAGATTCTAAGGTAGCAAAGGATATGACAAGATACGTCATAGATATGTCATAGAAAGATCAGACAGGTGACTATATAAAGGGCCTGGACAAGCAAAACTGGAGACAAGAAGGCTGACTAAGAGATAGTGGACAGGATCCTGGCTGGAAATGTGTTTTGGGGTAAAGTTTGAGAGCAGGGTATAAATTCACTGTAATTTAAATTATTTAAGAAGTAGAATTTACAACACCTGGTCAGGATTGAAATGGAGTTGAGAGAGAAGTCCAGCTGCCTGGTCTGGGCAACAGGGTTTTTGGCCATTCATTTGCTGAAAGAGTGAATTGGGAAGGAGATACAATTTGGTGCCTCTGCTGACATGTAGTGTGCATCATGGCTTTGGTATCACAAGGTGTCTGTGAACATCCATGTGTTGATAGGCAATTCTGGAGTCTTGGAGAGATGTCTGAGCTAAAAATAAAATGTTGTGATCTTTTGATGGATATTTACAGGAGAGTTATGCAAATGGAAAAAGATTATTTAGGAAGTCTGTGAGCAAGAGAAAACCCCAAAGAGAATAGGAAAAGAGGAAATAAGAGAGAAGAGAAGAGGGACAAGGAGAGAATCCTCAGGGACACTTAACATTTAATAGACCGAACAGGAAGAGAATCTTGTGAATGATGTAAAAATCAGATGAAGAAGAAGCGTATGCTCTTTCCAACCACTCCCTAAACAGTGATTTTCAATAAAGTATTCCTTTGGTCCTCTTCTGTTCTTTCACCAGAGATGTATCAAATGCCTTCTGGTGCCACACACTATCCTCGAGATACAATGATGAACAAGTCACCCTTGTGACTTCTGCCCTTGAGTACTTTAGATCAAGATTTCTTGTGTCTGTCGATGCTAGGATGGAGCAGAATCACCCCCAGATGAGAACCACTGCTCTCAGGTCTAACGGCAGGGACAGATACATAAGCAGAATGTAATTACCTCATAATATATGTTATAAGAGGTTTAAAATTGGTCAAGATAATTGGTTCCAAATGACAGAATCCATTCTTGCTATTTAAGCAGCAAGGGATAATGAATATTCCCAGAAAGGGATATTAGGTAACTTATGGAATCTACGGGAGACTGCTGGGAGCAACACAGCCAGAAACATCACAGCCAGAAAAAAACAGCCAAGTGTACCCCTCCATATCACTCTGGTAGAGCACCACCACTGCCACTGCCTCCACTTAAGACCCAGTGTACTAGAGCCTGGATACTAGAAGCCCTCCACAGCTACCCCAGGAAAACCTGCCACACTCTACCTGCATGGGTGCCGGATGATCTTCCCATCTGATGCTTGCTCACTTCCAAAATTTCCATAGGCATATCTGATTGGCAGAACTGAGGTTATGTACCTGGTTGTGTTTTGTTTGTTTGTTTGGTTTTTTTGGCTGCGTTGAATCTTTGTTGCTGCGTGTGGGCTTTCTCTAGCTGCAGCGAGCACGGGCTACTCTTCGTTGCTGTGTGCAGGCTCTAGGGCACACGGGCTTCAGTGGTTGTGGCTCACGGGCTCCGTAGTTGTGGCTCACGGGCTCTAGAGCGCAGACTTAGTAGTTGTGGCACACTGGCTTAGTTCCTCTGCGGCATGTGGGATCTTCCCGGACCAGGGATCAAACCCGTGTCCCCTTCATTGGCAGGCAGCTTCTTAACGACTGCGCCACCAGGGAAGTCCCCTGGTTGTGTTTTAAGTGCAGTGGGAACCTGATGATTTTGAAGCAAGGAAATGATGAGATTTTATTCATGATTTTAAGATATCACATCACTTTCCACTTGTGACCTTTGAAATTTATATTCAAATTCAAATTCATAAATAAATCTCTTTATTCCTTAGCACAGGCTTTCTATTTCTAATTGACTTCTCCATAGCTTCTCCTGGTATCTCAATCTGTATCTCAAGTTGACTCCTCTTGAAAACCATTCCATTCTGAGGAAAGGGACCTCTCCTGCACTATTGCTGAGAATGTAAATTGGTACAGCCACTATGGAAAACAGTATGGATGTTCCTATAAAAACTTAAACTAGAGTTACCATGTGATCCCACTACTGGGCATATATCCGGAAAAGACAAAAACTCTAATTTGAAAATATACATGCACCCTATGTTCATAGCAGCACTATTCACAATAGCCAAGACAAGGAAGCAACCTAAATGTCCATCAACAGATGAATGGATAAAGAAGATGTGATACATATATACAATAGAATACTACTCAGCCATAAAAAAGAATGAAATAATGCCATTTGCGGCAACATGGATGGCCCTAGAGATTATTATGTTAAGTGAAGTCAGAAAGAGAAAGACAAATATCATATGATATCACTTATATGTGGAATCTAAAATACGATACAAATGAACTTATTATTGAAACAGACTCACAGACTTAGAAAACAAACTTATGGTTACCAAAGGGGAAGGGGGGTGGGGGAGGGATAAATTAGGAGTTTGGGATTAGCAGATATAAACTACTATACATAAAATAGATAAACAACAAGGTCCTACTGTATAGCACAGGGAACTAGATTCAATATCCTGTAATAAACCATAAGGGAAAAGAATATGAAAAAGAATATATATATATAAAACTGAGTCACTTTGCTGTTCCCCAGAAATGATCACAACATTGTAAATCAACTACACTTCAGTTAAAAAACCAAAACCAAACAAACAAACAAAACATTCCATTTGTCTGGTCAAGAAAGCTTGGCAACTGTGAATGTCTTTACGCTATGTCTAATCAGCTGTCCCATTCCGTTGATTCTACTATCCTATTCCCTCTGTCCTCACTTTAGGTTTTGGACGTTTCTCTCAGTTTATCTGAGTCTAGCCATTTGTCCCATCCAAGTTCTTTCTCTTCTTGGCTTCCTGAGTATGGAAAGAAGGAACTAAAATTTATTGAAATTCTATGATGTGTCAGATGCTGTGGCAGGGACTTTGCATAACTGATCTCATTTAGAAGCAACTGGATAGTGTGAGAGGAAGAACTATAAAATCAGAGGATTCTAAGAAGCACAAGCAACTAGAGGAAAAAAATAGATCAATTAGACTTTAACAAAATTAAAGTCTTTTGTGCATCAAAGGGCACTCTCAAGAAAGTGAGAAAGACAACCCATAGATTGGGAAAAAATACTTGCAAATCACATATGATAAAGGACTAGTAGTCAAAACATTAAAGAACCCTTACAACTCAACAGGAAAAAGACAAAACCTAATTTTAAAATGGGCAAAGTATTTGAAGACATTTCTGTAAAAAAAGATATATGGGTGGTCAATAAGCACATAAAAAAGATGCTTAACATCATTAGACATTAGGGAAATGTAAATTAAGGCTACAGTGATATACCACTGCACACCCACTGGGATTGCTATAATAATAAAAGAAAAGGAAAATTACACTTGTTGATGAGGATGTGGGACAATTGGAACCCTTCCACATTGCTTGTGTGAATGTGAAATGGTGCAACTTTTCATAATAGTATCTAAAATTTTAATCATAAAGCCATTTATGAGCCAGGCACAGTGATAAGCACTTACATGCATTATCTTATCTAGTTATTTCAGTAACCCTAGAAAGTCTATTCAACTCATTCTTTCCCAGAGTGGGTTTTCCTCAGACTCTCAAGATGCTCTGGGTTAAAGTAAAACAAAACTGGGACACATTGCATCTTCAAAGCACTTCTGCAGAATCACAACACACACTACCCTATTACAGGCTGAGAACTGCAGTAATAAACAGTTAACTTAGATAATCTAGTGTTTTGCAGATCATTTGGCCACTTAACACACTTATTAACAGCAATTGCATGGAACATACTTTGGGGGACATTGACTTGGAGTTGTGAGCTGTCCCACTGACAGTTTCTGCAGGGAACAAGGAATGGTCCTTTTGAGTTTTCACTACCGGCCTACATGAGCATGCCTGCATCTGATAGAGTTAGTTTAAGAAAAGGTAATCAAAATAAACAAGTCATTATTTGATGTTATAGAAAGTAATCAAAATAAACAATTCATTCTTTGAGTGTGTGTTTGTGTGTGCATGCACGTGCATATGTGTTTTCATATAGGAAGTAGCAATATTTTTGAAAGTTTGTTTTGTGCTTTGCCTAATTCTTGACTGTTTACTCTCAAGCTTAATATATTATCAAACGAGTGACTGTAAAGTAAACATAAATGTAAAACCATGTGCAGCGTATCAACAGTTAAGGTTCATATTGGAATGGAGAAACAAGGGAATGGCATTCGGTGTCTGAGCTTCAGTTAAACAAGATTTAAAGCTGATACAATGCAAATGGTTGTGGCAGTAGAAATCCATATTGGTGCTTATGTGGGCTCAGGTACCAGAACGCCATGTGATTAGATGCAGGACCGAAAGGACAGTTTAAACTAAGATTTCCAAGCTCAATTTGGAAAAGTCCTTGAATTTTTATTAAAAAGCCGAGCTTTATACGAATACAGCAGAAGCATTTTCTGGGAAACATGGATGGCTATCTATTTGCTGAGTGATAGCAAGTGACCCTAATTGGCCCTGTTTAGAAGAGAGTCATAATTTATTTGTAAGCCAGTGAACATGGTCTGTCAAAGGATCATTTTCTGCTTTGTGAATTTATTTATATAAGAAGTCTTAGAAAGATATAAAATTTAAATCACATTTGATGAAATTTTTTTTTAAAAAAAGATTAGAATTATATGAATTTAAGACTTTTCTTAAAAACTGGCTTCTACAATTGTCCTGTGCTCCATGTACCTATTAACTTATGGGGGCATAAGAACATTTAAAAATTCATTTGGATTTTTTTTTTGATTTAACGTCGAGTTTTAGTGCACCAAGGAGAAGGAAGAAAACATCTACCTAAGAGAATATTACTAAGTCAATTTAATGTATAGGGGGAAAAATTTATCATAGGTTTTATAGGATTTGAGTTGTATTTTGTGTTTTCACAGCTGACAATGGAGATGTTTAGATTGAAATATAATCACAATGAAACCTTTTTAATTCTTACTTATAAAGTTACCAAATTTGTAGGTCCTATTCCCTTCCAAAAAGCTTTTAACCAGTAAGAAGCTACAGTAAAAGTCTCAAGTTATATAGAATGCCTTTTTAACAGAAATGCTGGTTTTGCAAAATTCAAGAAACTTTTAAAGAATTAAATAATGCTTATGAATTTTTAAAAATATAATAAATTGAATTTTTGTGTATCCACTTTTACTATTAAAGAGAAAAGGGGGGCATTACTATGTTAGATTTGTGTTCACTATAAAAATATACAGAAACATTTGCTAAGTGAACTTTCAGGGTTAACCGTACATTTTAGAAATTTAATGTACACAATTACTCTGATTCTGAAGTATTTCATTTTTCACATAAAGTTTATTTTACTGTGATATTTTAAAATATCTTAAGAGGGGTAAATAAAATGCTGTTGGATAGTGAATCAACACCTGTATCATCTCATCATTACACATATGTTGCTATATCCCCCAATAATCAATGTAGCTTAAAAATATTCAAATAATATGGTACTTGCATTGCCCAGTTTCAATGCCACTCTTAGGAGTAAGCATAATAAAGTATTTTAAAATACATTATTCACAAAACTGCTAGCATCCCAGCATTCTGAAAAATGCACTAGTGCCCCTATGAATTTAATTACTACAAGGAAATAATTTTTTTTTAGTTAATTAATTTTTATTTTTGGCTGTGTTGGGTCTTCGTTGCTGCACATGGGCTTTCTCTAGTTCCGGCGAGTGGGGGCTACTCTTTGTTGCGGTGCGCGGCATTCTCACTGCGGTGGCCTCTCATGTTACAGAGCACGGGCTCTAGGCACGCAGGCTTCAGTAGTTGTGGCACACGGGCTCAGTAGTTGTGGCACACAGGCTTAGTTGCTCCTCGGCATGTGGGATCTTCCCGGACCAGGGCTTGAACGCTTGTCCCCTGCATTGGCAGACGGATTCTTAACCACTGTGCCACCAGGGAGGCCTCAGGAAGGAATTTTTGACCCTGGGTAAAATTATGCACATGAGGGAGTTTTAGCTGGGCTGGACCAGAGACTTAGATTTACCTATTTATGGATAGCCATCACCCCACTAAAGTTCCTCCTTGTGACTGGACAAATAGTACCATTAATTGACAGTTAAAAAGCCACACTCACCAGTTTTATTGGGGTTCAGGATGTTCAAGGAAAAGAACTTGGACATGACCGTTACTGGGTTTTAGACAAACTAGTGAATTGGAAAGGTCACGATGGAAGTCAATTTCAGAGAATAGCAGTGGCAGAAATTTTCTGAATGTGCAGAAGGAATTGGGTATACAGGGGCTGACTCAGAAATGAGACCTTCAAACAGGAGCAGTGATTTTGGGTACAGAGTCAGGCTGTGATCCTGAATATACTTTGTATTCTTTCTTCCTAGACTGCCTAAGCACTTTGCTAAAAAGAGAGCGTTGTCAGTAGAAATTAAAGAATTGTGGCACTGGAGGCCCACATCAATTCTATTGAAGGTTGGTCTTTTATCCAGAGGGCTCTGGATGGAACAGACTGGGTTGTTTCAATAGGGACTTTAATCATTTTACAATAGGATGTCCTACATGACTAGAAACTGAAAGAGAAATAAATGCTGGAGATAATGAGACAGATGGTGAAGACTCTTGGGTGTCAAAACACTGAAATTAGATGCTCCAGGAGCTTGGGAATCAGAGCCTCTATAGGTGAGGCCTGCCCAAGCAGCACATTAGTAATGATGTTCCTGGACTGAATAGGTAGAGAATCTCCAGGCTTCAAAGGCAAGTATGGTGAAGCAAGTACCCTCGAGGGTCTTCCCTTGACAGTTGTGTTTCTCACTGCTCTGGTGAAGGGTCTTGGTAGAACTTATTTGGGTATAGGAAGGGGTTGGGTGAGCAGTTCTTAGATGACAAATCTACTCTAGCATTCCAATTTCCCTGGGTCTTGGAGACTGTCTTCTACAACACACAAACCGAGCCCTGGCATTTCATCTTGGTTTAGTGTGGCCTACCAGGTTTCAGTTAATTAATCAAGCAAACTCTTAGAGCCACTTAGCCACTAAGTAATTCTTTTGCCGCTATGTAGTATGCACACTTCAGTTCTTTCAAAAATATTTTTCAAGCATCTACTGCATGTCAGAGACTCCTCTAGTCCTGGAGATACAGCCATAACCAAGACAGAGATAGTCCCTGCTCTCTCTCTTTCAGCTTGGTTCTAATGGGAAAGACAGATAGATTAAAAATAAATTTTTATTAAATTTTCAAGAATTTAAGTACTTTGTTGGAAAATAAAACTGGTAAAGAGACAGATACTGACAGGAAGGAACGCTTTTAGGTCTGGTGGCAATAAACACAGACATTAGCTCGTATTAGTAAAAGAGTGTTTAAGAATAAAAATAAGTATAATCAGTGCCCCTTACTTTGGAGACAAACTGAAGTACTTAACGTACTTCTATTTTTGACTTCTTCCTTAGCATGGTGAGTTGTTTGGGAAATGATTCAATAGTTATTTGTAGTTCCTAAATTCTCAACAGCAGTTGCCTCCTGATATGTGTCACTATGTATTCTGAGTTGACATCTGCTATCTGAATCACCAAAATAGTGCCTTGTTTTAAAATTTATCCACTATTGGCTTATGTTTTATCTTACTCTAGGCCATGTTATCACTACATGTGACATCTCTGTATATGTGTTTGTGAAACTGGGATAAAGTTGGCAAAACTTGAGATGGAGGAAACTCTCTATGAAACATGTTTTTGCGTTGGTAGAACAGCAGGCATAAGCACGTTAGGAATAGAGGGAAGAAGAGAGACGGAGAGATATTGGAGAAATAAGATCTCACAAAGGAAAGTCAAATGCAATTTGGGAACTTAAATGCCATTCAGGCAACAACCTTTGGAGTTTAGACAACTATAGACTTCTAATTGTAGTTTTTGGTCTCCAGCAAATAGATTAAAATCTCCTTTAGAAATAAAGCTTTTGTTTAGTGGAGGAAAATCAGTTAATGTTTATTGATGGTGATTTTGATGGTAGTACTCATGATGACATTCTATTTGAGGAATGTTTCTCAAATGGGACTTGATTCAGCAAACTTTTACACTGATAGGGAGATGGACGCTCTGACACTTAGATATTGACATATGAAGAAGAGAAATCATTGATATGATTAAGTAATTGTGAAGCGTAGTATACGAGTCTCCAGTTTTGTAGAATTAAATAAAGAAAATCATAGTACAGATTATCCTCTGTTGAACAATATAGATTTGTGTACACCTAATGTTGGATAGCTATCAGAGCATCAGAGCAGTTCCTAAAATGCTTTGTTAATGATTGTTCTTAAGAATTCAAATAAATATTAAGCCTTTTAATTATCCTACCAATTCCCATTCCCTCTTCCCTCTGTGACCAAAAGATGAACCAGTCCCAGGGGAGCCTCAGCAGATAAAGATAGGATTTTTTTTTTTTTTTTTTTTTTTTAGTGTCTTTGCTTTTTCAGTCCATTCCAGGCCACCCAGATCCTTACTGGCTATTTCATAATAAGAAAGCCTATTGATCATTCACATGTCCTTGATAAAGGGCTGGTATAGTTTGGACAAGTGAGCTGAGACTCACCCTAACTGGTCTGAACCTACAACCACTGTTCTTTTTGTTCCAAAACACCGACCCCTGGAGAAAGGGTTAGGAGAATTTTCAAGCCTGATCATCCTAGGGTTGGGCTGTGTATGGAAGTGAGGACACAAGCCTGGGAGTTAGGCAGTGCAGGTACTCGTTCTACCTGGTACTCAGCCTACCTGGTCTGTCTTTGTGAAACATACTAGGTGTGTTTCCTCACCAGATGACTTCATGGGCCCCTTCAAAAGCTCACATCCTGCAATTCCTCTCTGTGACACTCAGAGGCCAAACAAATGATTTGACTGTTTTCCAACCTCCTCTCCAAAGTATCTTGTAATATTAAAGCAGAGTATTTTGATTGTCTTATATTGGGATCTGCTAATGAAGTTGGAGGAGAACATATTATTGTTTTTCAACTCTCTTAAATGGATGTGCTGCTTTTTATATCCTCTCCCTTTTCCATCTGTTTTTCTGGTTTTCTGTTGGTTTGGGGCCATATATACGTGCGCAGTAAGGGCGAGCATTTCTGCAGAAGCACCACAGGCCCACTGTGCTTTAGCAGACTTTATTCTTGTTTGTTTCATGAGGGTTTGTAAAGACTGGGACTTTTCCAACAGTCAGCACATAATTAAGGGCACCTACTATGTACTGGTTCTGCTTTAGTTTCTAGGAATTGGGAGAAATCTGCACATAGAGAGCCACGTGTATCTACATATTAAAACTATTATGCCTATTTCCCTGTATTCTTTTGGGACTAAGAAGTTGATGCAAACCAGCACCATGAATGAACTTGATTATATTTAGGAGAATAATTTCTCACTTCTTGCGTCTTTGCTACAAATTTTAACAATGAATAGCTGTTTTCAGAACTAAAAGTTTGGCAGCCCACCAATAAGATGTAAAATGAAGAGAAACCAAAGACACCTCTATCGTTTTGAAGTACATGGAGCTATTTTTCAGAAGCCAGCTTCATTGACAGAGCAAGTCCGTTAATAACCCTGCAGCACTCCCCTTGTTGGAATAACACAAATTAGCATTTAACCCGGGAGGAAGAACACATGAAGTTATTTAACATTTACATAAAATTATGGAGTAAACTCCAAACAGGTCGCCTCTGAAATGTATAATTACACTCAGCAGTCCTGTCAGCATACATGGAAACAATTTTACTTCCAATCATCTTCTGCTTTTATTCACTCAGGAATGTATCATTAAAATTTCCACAGAACAATGAACCTTAATAGGTGCTAATGCAATTGTGAATTATGGTAATTGTTACCTAAATTAATCTCTGTACTTTCCATTCCTTATTGCCTTATGCATAAGGAGTGTGAAAAAGATAATGTTGAAACTGACATTTGTATAAATGGTGTAAAAGATTTGTCTTACTTGATAAAAATTTCAGGAGAACTTGCTATTTTTTAAAGTAATTTACTTGGAAAAAATGTTAGAATTGCTGCAAGTAGAGTTTATGTAATCTTTTTTTGATCAAATTTGTGATGGACAAAGGCTGTTGACTTGTTTAGGTCGTCTTGGTGGATATACACTCACTAAGATACCCAAATGGCAAATGTGTGCCCCT
The DNA here is from genome assembly GCF_039906515.1 of Pseudorca crassidens. Classification (NCBI taxonomy): domain Eukaryota; kingdom Metazoa; phylum Chordata; class Mammalia; order Artiodactyla; family Delphinidae; genus Pseudorca; species Pseudorca crassidens. The sequence continues at coordinate 40,625,964 of NC_090302.1, read as the reverse complement.
GTGTCTATATTGCCAGGACAGAGGTGCATTCACACCCATATCTGTATGGGGTCACCATTTGTGTGTTTACCTTCACTTATTTATGTAAAGTACATACAACTTGCTTGGTGCAATGAAGCCCATTGCTATGGACTGAGTCGTGTTCCCTGCCTCCAAATTCATATGTTGAAGTCCTAACCCCCCAGTACCTCAGAATGTGACTATATTTGGAGATGGGGTCTTTCAATAAGTAATTAAATTAAAATGAGATCATTAGGGTGGTCCCTAATCCAATATGACTTGTGTCCTTATAAGAGGGGGAGATTAGGACACAGAGACCCACAGAGGGGAGACCACGTGAAGACAGAGGGAGAAGACGGCCATCTGCAAATCAAGGAGAGAGGCCTCAGAAGAAACCAACCCTACTGACACCTTGATCTCAGACTTCTAGCCTCTAGAATTGTGAGAAAATAAATTTCTCACAATTGTTGTTTAAGCCACCCAGTTGGTGGTATTTTGTTATGGCAGCGCTAGCAAATGAATGTATCCACCTAGATTGGATGTAAAGAAATGTAGGTCAAATATATTCCAATCTGAAAAAAAAGGAAATACAGGTTTTTGTCCTGTTTCTGTCACTCCTGAGTTATATTTGACCTTGGGTATATCACTTAATCTTCCCATTTGTAATGAGGTCTGGATTTTGTATGTTTGTTTATATCAGACTGCCCAGCATCAGGTCCTTTTTTTCTGCTAACAGCACCCTGGGTTTTCTCCAGGAGAATACTTGCCCTTTGTTCTCAGTCCCCACAGTTTGTGTGAGGCTGTTCTAATGCCCTTGCTCTAGATGTGGGCATGTTACTCGAATCTGGCCAATCATTATGTTTCATGCCCTCTGCTTGCAATGATGGGCTCAAGTATGGGACATAGGACAGAGACCTGGACAATGAGATTCGATTTCAGGACTTAATTTGGAAGTATTGAGCAATTAAGCTCTCCGTTTGTTGAAGCTTCTGAGGTATGGGAGGCGAGTGCCCCGGGCTTGCTATAGCTCTGGCAGCCATAGTGAAAGGCCAGGCTAAGAAGGATGCTCACATGAAGGGAGCCAAACCACAAGATAGAGAACTAGTACTAAGGATCCTTTGTGAGCCCTCATGCAGGCTTGCCTGAAGCTAATGATCCCTGGGACCCTGTCATTTTATTAATAAGCCAGTAAGTCTCTCCACTCTTTCTTCAACCTTAAGGCAGCCTGACTTGCATTTCTATTATTGCTACCAAGAGTCATGAGTAATATAATGGCTTAATGCTTTGTCTTCCTCTGCAAAATGAGTGTGCTCTTCTAATGGAAATGATTTTTCCTCAAATTAACTATTACATAGAACACTGATACTTCTCTGGCATGTATGTGAAAGGAGGCAGCAGCAAGGGTGGGAAGTAAAATCTGACCCATTTGATATTCTGCTGATCCCTTTCTTCTCTGTGGAAACCTTTGGGTTAGATGATCCAGACTCCTGCCAATGCTTAAAATCATTAAATCTTATATACTTGGGAATACTTGTAGGTCTGAGTGTGCAGGAACTCTGGGGGCAAAGTGAAGAGCAGGGTGAGGGGAAAACGGACTAACAGGTAAAGAAAGCATTGTCAGAGGTCCCAGGCAGACATTTGTCCTCCAAGGGCTGCTAAGTCACTAAATGGCTGGAGGCAACGGCTGCTTGTGAAGCGCTTTACCATCGGGTAGTTGATTTTGCTATCCATCTCTGGCAGGGCTCCAGCCTGTCATACACAAGCTGAATAATCGACTTCAGAATGCTTATGGGCAGAGGTGTACTTGGCCTGAGAATAGTAAGAGAATTTAAAAGCAATATCATTGTTGCCGCCAGAAATCCTCCAGATTGGTGAAAAGCCCACTAGGTTGAAGTGGAATACATCATAATTAGTGATCTTTTATTTTATAGAAAATGCTTTATTGAGCCAAGTCTGGGATGAGCTTTGCCATTTATAAGTCTTTAGAACATGCTTATTAACGAAATCTGAAGAAGACTTTGAAAAATGCGTATAGGATGTGTGATCAGTTTTGAGGGTTCTACTTTTGCAGCCCATTTCCCTACTGGACCCCAAGAAAAGGACTCCTGCTCTAGACAGATGTGTTAAACCCATGTTTGTTGATTTTTTTTTTCCAAATGTTCATAGCAGCTTTATTCATATTTTCCCAAAATTGGAAACAAAATGTTCATTAACAGGAGAATAGCCAAACAAATTGTGGTACATTCATACAATGGAATACTACTCAGCAATAAAAAGAAATACATGGTTCAACCTCTCAAAACTTTACACTAATGAAAGCATTAAGTGATTCAATTTAGTTTCAGAGCTGCAGAGGAAGGAAATGCTAGTCTGTGGTGAAAATATGGATAGTAGTTAAAGTACCAACTAAAGTAGTGGTAGTGCTTTGTTGCTTAGGTAGGAGTATAAGGGAACCTTCCTTTGTTCTGATATGGCTGTGGGCTAAAAGTATCCATTTTCAAAATTGTAGTTAAGATTTGTATATTTCAATTTTATAAAGCTTACCTAATAAGAGGTGTGTACAGCGGACAGATGAATGTACCAAAGCAGAATTGAGGACTGTTGAAGCTAGGGTGTGAAGGTTCAAGGTACTATTTTTTTTTAATATACATCCAATTAAGATGTTTAATTACAAATCTTGACCTATTTTTATGGGCTCCTAGCTCAGATATCCAACAGCATATTGGACAGCTCTTGACACTGCCAGTGGTTTTCTTCCAATCTTAGTCACATAACAGACCTCTATGACCCCGCCTCAATTTCATCCTAGGTTTCTGGTTTGAGCAACTCAGGAAAATTCTGGACTGCAAGACGTAGTCTGAAGAGGGTTCAGTTTGGGGATAAGGATTGACACTTGTCAGTTCTTGTAAAGGATCTTGTAAAGGACTAACAAAGTGGACCCTAAGGAGCAAACGCAAGTGGGAAAAAACTAGAAAAGTCAAACAAACTGATGGTGATCAACAGTGGACATGCTTACAGTGAACTCAGTTACAAAATCTCTGAAGGTAGGAGTGGGTGGATGGAATCCAAAGGACCAATACTTCTTCCATTATGACAGAAAGAGAAGGGTAGATGGGAATGTAAAGTCTGAAGGTGGGTAGCCAGGAAATGATGAGTTATCTGGCTAGGACAATAAAAGCCTTTTATCTTTCATAGTGTGATACCACATTTACCATATTTTTCAGATTATGTCCCTGAATCTGATTAACACCAAGTGCCTGCCAAACTCAGTTACCAGTTCATGTAAGAGAATCTGGTGCTATAGGTATTGCACACATATGTAACAACCTGCTCTTCTACGATCAACCCTTTTTAACTCAGATTTTGGACAATATTCTGATAAGCTTATTCTGAGAAAGATCCAAATACACATTTTTATAAGATTCCAGTTCTTAGCTTATTGTGGATGAAGAACTGAAATTTTGCCAGATGATGAGATATGTACCTGAATGGCACAATGATGAAAAGCTTATAACTCTGTTCTAGTTAATAGAAGTAACCATGAGTTAAACTCTGCCCCCACCCCACCATCAAGAGGCTCTTTCATAATAAATGTTGGACTATTCCACCTTCAGACTTTTCACTCTTCTAGCTCCAAACTCTAGCATTCTTATTCTTACTACTTACACCCTTTCTACTCTTTAATATCCTTGTATATAGCCCAGATGATTTCCTTTGAGCTTCAGGTATGAAACCACTGACAAAAAAAATGTTTAAATCTGTTCTCCCAGGAGCTTAAAGATCTTATCTTTATGACAACTCCTATAAATCTTAAAAAAATGATCATTAAATATTGATTTACTCAATTAATTATAAAAACTTTAGAGGTCTAGTATTTGGTCATGTATACTATTTAAAAAATACATCAACAGAAAACTTTCTGAATGTCACTAGACAATGAATTAAGCAAACCTTTACTGAAGCTTAAATTGTGCTACAGAAATACATTTCAATTGATTTAAGTCCAACACCATGACGAGAGAAATTATGGCACCAAAATTTTCCCTCCTCTATCATACACACTAGGATTAATTTAGATTACTATTCAATCTATAGTTTTCATTTTTCTAGGCTTTGTTCCATAAAAATTTGTGCAGTTTTTCAACATTAAATAGAAGTCTTAAATCTCTTGGGGGGGGTGGAAATCAGACCTCAAGCCAATAAATGTTGATCAAATCGACTGGGACACTGTTCAAGAGCAAAATCCACTTTGAGCATTGGTCCTCATAATAGCACCAAAACATAAGGTACTGTGCGCTAATTACAGAATCAGACTGATCCATTGATTGAAATTTCTTCAGTGAAGCTTTGAATCAGCAACATGTTTAAAAGTCAAAAGTGTTCCAACCACTTGATTTCAAACCAAGTAGAATTTATGTTTAGAAACACTAAAAAAGAAGTGTTTCATTTATAAATACAGAAGGAACAAAAACATCTCTGCATCAATCCAGAAAGAATCAAAACTTGTTTGAGGACAAGAAGAAATACAAAATTGTGTCAACTTTGCTCATTTATCAGCTGCTGAATTGTCCGTATTAGCAAATACAGCTAAAAGGCTAAAAACTCTTTTAAGCCTGTATTTCTAGGCATTTCCCTTGACCATTTTGGAATTTTGTGTGTTATGTTTTACGGATAGCATTCTGCTTCACTGTGTAGTATGTCTGAATAACCTAAACAGTTCTCATTCATCACTTGATGTTACTCCATGGAGAAAGAAATGCCAGTAAGAGGAACTGTCAGAACACTATCACATGCATCACAAAGTCACAGAACTTTTTAAGTCACAAGATGGCAAAGACATCAGTTCTGCTTTGAACCAAAGTTTATGGCATTTTATTAATAGAAATTAGTGGAAATGGCTACAGAAGTAAAAGTTAAGGTGAATCATCTGAGCTAACTTGACTTGTTGAATCCAATACAACCTTTATCTGAAATCTCCTTGCTAACAAATTTAGTGATAATTCTTTTATACTACTACTTAGCAAGTTAATAAAGGCGTGGTACTCATGAGAAGCTCATCTCATTTAATGGGGGGCACAGAATGGCATACAGTTTCCATACAGTTCTGCCAGTATTCCCTAGTATCAATCTACACCTTCTTTGCTAATCAACACCAGCTTATTCCCAAAGAGCTCATGGTAACGAAAAATGCCAAACTCCCTTGACCTTAAAAGAAAATTAAGCCTAGGGTCCATCCCCCATCCCCCCTCTAGGGTATAAGGTTAGTGTAAACCCACAGTGTAACAGTGTATTGCTTTATGGAGGGGGTGTGGTTGGGAGGGAGACACCGTGGTGAGGAACGAATCAGTTAAAGTCTTACAAGTATAGGAAGCAGTGAGATAGTAATACATGAAATGGATAACTGGTCATTTTCGTAGAGGACTCGACTCGTGGAAGAACTTTGATTGGTGCTGCAAAAACATCTGTATGAAGTAGAAATTGGTTTCAATAACATTAGTAGAGAATATGTTCTAGTAAGTGGAGGTAACTGGATGCAAAATCCTGGTAGCAATTGAATAGAACAGTCCCAGATGGCTAGGCTGAGGCCAACACCTAATGAGGACGAAAGCCTTGTCTGTGGGGAATTTTGGATGATACCTGGAGAAATATTACACTGTGCATAAACCAGATTGAATTGTTTTCACAAGTGTTGTAAAGTTTCATATAGTGAAAGGTTTTTTCTACATGCACTTCAATTTCACAGCAAGAGTGGCATAGGATACCTAAACACAGAAGAGAGCATTCATGCAAGATATCTAACTCCTTGATATAATAATGCGTACAATTCAAAATGATTACACTATCATTACATCTAGGGCTTTCTGCACCTACAAGGGGGTGGTTATGGAAAGCATGGCCCTTGGTATCAATATCTAAAAAGCAGCCACCACCTTCTTCTATGTGTGTTCTCTTTTTGCTTTTTTCCATCATTTTTCTTAATCAGCTCTGCTGTTGTTGATGCTTCTTAGCAAAACTGGTAAAAACAAAATTGTTATCACTGAATAGAGCACTCTGGCAATCAAGACCTTTAAAACCTTCAGTCTTCTGGGGCGAAGAAAGCACTGTGCGACATTTAGAACTCTGATTTGCAAACAAGGTGGTCACAAATTTTCCTGGCTTGAAGACTTCCACAACTTTCCTGATCAGGTCATCATAGGAGGTCTGACTTAAGTTTGTTTCAAAGCTAACGTAAGAAAATTCTGGTTCTGGAGTGATGTGGATAGATGTGGATAATCCAGTAAATTCCATCTGATTTCATTCCATTCATTGAATACCCACAAGGATCGAACAGTGTGGCATCAATGACAGAACCTGGTATCAGATCACGAATTCTACTCTCATGAGTGACATCCTTTGCAGTAACACCATCTTTCATGTAGCACTGGTCCATAACTGCTGGGTCAAGCTCACTCATCAGAATTTCCAGGGTTTGATATAGCTGATTGATTCCTCGACTCTCTGGGAAATCCAAAGTATACAGGTACCAACAATCAGAATTCATGTGTCCCATACAATTTGCAGCTCCATTTGGGAAAGTTGCATTAAGAAACTCTATTTCTTCCTGGAAATTCCCGTGTGGGTACCCTTGGTGAGAAGGCTTCATGAAATTCTTACGAAAATAAAAGAAGCTTTGAATTGAGTCAAACCCATTGTAATCCCTAGCAAGTTTCAACAGAGGAACCGGCGCTTTCAGCAACAGGGTGGTACCACATGTCTTAAAAATGAAACGTCTCTTGGAGGCAAACATGCTACTCTCACTGAGTACATAAGCTTCCTGCTTGTCAGTTTTTGTCACACTTATGACTGAACATTGCACATCCTTCAGAAGTATGTCCCACTTGTATCTTGGGATGGTGCGAAGATCCCCAGATCCTTGGGTTGCGTCAGGTTGCTGCCGGGAGAACGAAACCTCCAGCAGCTTCTCCGTCCCTTCGAAAAAATGTGCAGCTTCCATCACCGTGAGACTAGTGAACAACCAAAAACCACAGAAAATCAAGTAAATTAAATCTCTTCTCCCAGCGCTGCCACCGCTGCTGCGGATTGTTCCAGCTGTGTTACTAAAGTTCAGGTTCCTTTTTTGCTATAATTTTTTTTTTTTTTTTTTTTTTTTTTTGCAGTACACGGGCCTCTCACTGTTGTGGCCTCTCCCGTTGTGGACCACAGGCTCCGGACGCGCAGGCTCAGCGACCATGGCTCACGGGCCCAGCCGCTCCGCGGCATGTGGGATCTTCCCGGACCGGGGCACGAACCCACGTCCCCTGCATTGGCAGGCAGACTCCCAACCACTGCGCCACCAGGGAAGCCCCTTTGCTATAATTTTATATTAACTTTTTTTTAAAAAAAAAAAAGGGTTAGTAAAATTTTCCCAGCTTTTTTTTTTTTGTGAGCGAAAGTTGAACGTTAGTCTGTTGGAAATAGAGGCTGATACAGCTCAGTCTCTTGTAGTCTGCTGTTTCCCCATTAGAGAGAGTAGAGCGAGCGCTAGCTAATGTTGCTGGCCATACTGTGGGAGCCTGCTGATTTGTTTTTTAAGCTATTTGGATTTTCTGAATCCAGATTCTTTAAATTGTAATTTACGCAACACTAATTCATTTCTTCAACTACCTTTAATTTCTTTCTTTTATTTTGGGGGTTGCTTTTATTCACCTCTGTGTGTAATCTAAAGGAGTTCCTTGTTAATTCAACAAGTTTTTTGGGAGGGGTACATGCCGTGTACCAGAAACTGTGGTAGAGGCTGGGGATATAATGAGAGTAAAGACAGGGGGGCCAAATCCCCCTGGAAATGATGGGCTCCTGGGAGAACACAGGCCTCAGGTAATATTGTATCAGCAGAATCTAATCTTGTCAGTTGGTTCTGTCTCTGGAGTGAGGGCACTATCTCTGTGAGGCCCAGAGTAGCCAGGGACTGGAGTTTCGAGGGGACTGTGGAATCTGAGGATGTATAAAGGCTGCCCCTTCAGCTGTCGTAGCTTTGCAGAAATGCAGTGGGCATCACAGCGAGGGAGACAGGAGGATTGAGGATGGTTAAGAGTGGCCTATTCTTTTACCAAAGACCTCATGCTAGGGCCAGAACTAGGGTGAAGTGAGTGAGATACTTGGTCTCGGGCAGAAAATTTACAGAGGTGCCAAAAAATCCCTCGGTAATCAGGATTCAACAGAACCAGGATTAGGGTGAGGGAGGGAGGTGAGCTGTGCGTGGGATCTTTATTTAAAATTTTGATATTTTCTTCATCATGGCCATTTGGATACTTTGTTCACCATGGATAAATTAATTTTTTTAGCAATATATTTTAAAAATTTTACTGAAGTATAGTTGACTTACAGTGTTGTGTAAGTTTCTGGTACAGCAAAGTGATTTAATTTTATGTATATATATATTCTTTTCCATTGTGGTTTATTACAGGATATTGATTATAGTGCCCTGTGCTATACAGTAACACCTTGTTGTTGATCCATCCTATATATACTAGTTTGCATCTGCTAATCCCAAACTCCCAATCCTTCTCTCCCCCACACCCCTCCCCCTTGGCAACCACAAGTCTGTTCTCTATGTCTGTGAGTCTGTTTCTGTTTCGTAGATATGTTCATTTGTGTCATATTTTAGATTCCACATATCAGTGATATCATTTGGTATTTGTCTTTCTCTTTCTGACTTAACTTCACTTAGTATGATCATCTCTAGTTCCATCCATGTTGCTGCAGATGGCATTATTTCATTCTTTTTTATGGCTAATATTCCATTGTATATATGTACGTAGCACATCTTTATCCTTTCATCTGTTGATGGACATTTAGGTTGTTTCTGTGTCTTGGCTATTGCAAATAGTGCTGCTGTGAGCATAGGGGTGCATGTATCTTTTTGAATTATAGTTTGTCCGGGTATATGCCCAGGAGTGGGATTGCTGGATCCTATGATAACTCTATTTTTAGTTTTTATAGGAACCTCTATACTGTTTTCCATAGTGGCTGGACCAATTTACATTCCCACCAACAGTGTAAGAGGGTTCCATTTTCTCCACACCCTCTGCAACATTTATTATTTGTAGACTTTTTAATGATGGCCATTTTGACTGGTATGAGGTGGTACCTCATTGTAATTTGATTTGATTTGCATTTCTCTAATAATTAGTGATGGTGAGCATCCTTTCCTGTGCCTATTGGCCATCTGTATATCTTCTTTGGAGAAATGTCTATTTAGGTCTTCTGCCCATTTTTTGATTGGGTTGTTTGTTTTTTTGTTATTGAGTTGTATGAGCTGTTTGTATAGTTTGGAAATTAATCTCTTGTCGGTTGCATCATTTGCAATATTTTTCTTCCATTCTGTAGGTTGTCTTTTTTTGTTTATGGTTTATTTCCTTTGCTGTGCAAAAGCTTATAAGTTTGATTAGGTCCCATTTGTTTATTTTTGCTTTTATTTCTATTGCCTTGGGAGACTGACCTAAGAAAAACATTGGTACAATTTATGTCAGAGAATGTTTTGCCTATGTTCTCTTCTAGGAGTTTTGTAGTATCATGTCTTATATTTAAGTCTTTAAGCCATTTTGAGTTTATTTTTGTGTATGGTGTGAGGGTGTGTTCTGACTTCATTGACTTACATGTGGCTGTCCAACTTTTCCAACAGCACTTGCTGGAGAGACTGTCTTTTCCCCATTGTATATTCTTGCCTCGTTTGTTGAAGATTAATTGTCCATAGGTGTGTGGGTTTATTTCTGGGCTCTCTATTTTGTTCCATTGATCCATATGTCTGTTTTTGTGCCAATACCACATTGCTTTGATTACTGTAGCTTTGTAGTATTGTCTGAAATCTGGACAATTTAAATTTTATATTTCAAAAAATACTGCATTAAAATGTTACTTCTCTTGATTGCTAAGATTTTGGAAGGCTCCTTAAATTTTGTGCCTAAAGCAAGTGCCTAACTTTCCTCACCCTGGTCCCAGCCTTGTCTCGCAATGTAGTGGTAAGTCACAGCACTTTATTAAGAAATGTTTGCAATGTATCATTTTTATAATTTAGTTTATATAGGATATGAACTCTTTTGATAAATATTTTGCATAATATATATTTTTATATATATAATTTTTTGTATATATAATTAATTTGACCTCATGGAATACTTAAAAAGTGTAAGGTCATTATAATTTTGAGTCAGTAGACATGAGACACAGAGAGAGAGTATGTGTCTGCACATCGTTTTTTGACTCAACACCTCTCCGTTTGGCTGGGGAATCCTCTGCACTGCACCACATCTGGCTCTGAGGTTTAGTGGCTGTCTCCATCTGCGCTGGGTGGCCACAAAGAGCAGGTGAAGAAGACACTAACTGTGTGCCTGGTGGTGTGGCCTTGCCTGGAGACGAGACCACTGTGCTTTTCCCATTTCCCTGTCCTTCGTGGAAGCCCTCAACGTCACCTCTGGCTTTATGTTGTCCTCATCTCCTCTTATCGCTCCATGTCCCACCTCTCTGTTTTCTCCTCTCCCTAATCTACTTGTTCCCTGGTCTCCCCAAAACCAGACTTTGCTCTGGGTTTCATCCCTGACTTCTCTGTCACTGGCATATATCTGTCTCCCACACGATTTCTCCACCATCTGGAACAAGTTCTAGAAGCCTAATTAACTTGTAAAGTGTGTTCAGTTTGGATGGCAAAACCTATCTTTCTTCCCTGTGACTGGAACCTCCTGACCTTTCCTCATAAAACACTCATGTCCTACTTGCTACCCATGCTCAGTTGTCATTAGTTTGTGTTGACAGTTTATTGTTTACTGCTGACCCTTGTCCATCCACAATTACTATGGTATGTAGCAACCTATTTATTTCAGAGTTAAATGTGTAGAATAAAAACAAAACCAGAAAGTTCCACATGCTAGGGAGAAAAATCCCAGTTTTTAAAATATAACCTATATTCATATATGTATGAATCCTATTGTAATTTATTTCTCTAAATTAGTGAGTAGATCTCTTAAATATGTCCAGATAATAGTTAGTAATCCTTGGCTTTTTAGATCTCTCAGGCTCTAAAAATTATGCATGTGAATAAACAAATATCTAATGCAAATTTTTCATAGAAGCAAAAATTAACCAAAGAATGATACATTGCAGCAATTAACTAAATAAATGCCTTAAAGTATTGACTATAAATGAGAATGATTCACTCTTTCAAAATATCCTGGACTTCAACATAAAATGAATTTTTATATGAAACTTGAGTGACCAAATCATAACTTGGGAATTAAAATAATGAAGGGAAAAATAGTTTGGTATGTAGCAGCATGGGGTGAGGGTGAGGAGACCAACGTCTTTCTTTTAGTCATTGCCACTGATTGCAGACTAAGCTTGGGCAAGACGTGTACCGGGTAGATGCCTCATGCTGATAAGTGAAGATGGGGGCTAAAATGAATGGCTTCTACCCAGTAATCACTAAAGCTGATTTAAATCAGATCACACAGCTATAACCTTATATTTAAGGAAATAATTTATCTCTGGTTGCATTCCTGTTATGAATTTAAATAGCAAGGGACTGTCATTTGCTTTTAAAAGTTGAAAGGCCAGCACAAAGACGCAGAAAGGAAAAAAATATACAGTGTGCTCCATAAGAGGCCAAGAAGTTTGGTATTGCTTTCAGATACAAGTACTTAATCTTCTATGTAGATATGTAATCTTTAGACTGAAGATAACCTACATTTTTATTAATTTCCATATTCCTCTTATGGTTCTGTGGGATTCATATCTTTTGAGAGCATGAACTAGGAATGAAAATATATTTATTTGTAGATGCATGCCCTGGACAGTTTGGCTTTGGATTAATTGATGCATTTTATGAGTCAAATTTTCCAGGACTTTATCCTGAGTTTCTTCAGAGAAGTGAAGGAAGGCAAAAATAACACTTCTCTGGTGCTTTGGGATCCTTGGTAAGAAGCTATGTGAGAAGCACAAAGTATCGCTCTCATTTGGCAATTGTGATTCTAAGGCATATTGAAGCAGACACCCGAGTGCTCCAAATGACAAGATAATCCAGATAAACTTTACGTGTCTTGCAGCTTTTGAAGTTTCTAAAGCCAAAGAGAGTGAAAGGATAAAAGACAAACCAAGTTCCTAAGTTAGTTCATATCATACACTTAGTGTGTCTGCTTCCTATGACTCCTGGCTGCCAGCAACAAATACTCCAGCCAAGCACCTCGAGTCAGTGTATCTGCATGTGGACAGTTCTATCACACATATGTGCCACGGATTACAAAAATGAGACTGTCTTCTTATGTAACTTGCTTTATTTTAATGAACATAGTACTGAGTAATTAAATATGCTGCTCTACAATATCAGTTGTAAAAGCAGAATAGTTCTCCATTATATAGATGAATCAAAATGTGTTTAACTAATCCCCTATAATTGGATATTTACATTATATGGGAAGCCACCACCAACATATCAACATGGAAACAGATTTAACCTTTTAAGTTTCCTAAAGCTATTAATAAGAATGTAACCTGTGGAAGACCCAAGTGGATAGGGCCAGAGTCTTGGGAGGTAATACACAGTGGGGGACTTCCCTGGTGGCGCAGTGGTTAAGAATCTGCCTGCCAATGCAGGGGACACGGGTTCGATCCCTGGTCCAGGAAGATCTCACATGCCGCAGAGCAGCTAAGCCCATGCACCACAACTACTGAGCCTGTGCTCTAGAGCTCATGAGCCACAACTACTGAGCCTGTGTGTCACAACTACTGAGGTCCACATGCCTAGAGCCCGTACTCTGCAGCAAGAGAAGCCACCGCAATGAGAAGTCCGCACACCATAAGGAAGAAGCCCTCACTTGCTGCAGCTAGAGAAAGCCTGCATGCAACAACGAAGACCTAACACAGCCAAATATAATTAATTAATTAATTAATTAATTTAAAAAAACACATTTAATACACACTGGGTCAGAGGCCTTGGACCCCACAGATCTTGGGGGATGACTGGATGTTTAGGTAATAATCCATGTGAAGCCATTGTGTAACTGTATCAAATGTACAAAGTACGACACATTTAGGCTAAGAAATTACTATCTTTCAACATAAACTTATTCTTTCCAGCTAAAGATATTAGCATTTAGTTATTCACTAAGGTTTATACAGTTTTATTTTGAGTATATCTTTTTTAGAAGAGCCTTAATATGGACTTGTGTGTACAATGCAGTTTAAAAAGTGGACAACTGCATTATAATCAAATGAATGCATTTATTTATTTATTTTTAACATCTTTATTGGAGTATAACTGCTTTACAACGGTGTGTTAGTTTCTGCTTTATAACAAAGTGAATCAGCTATACATATACATATATCCCCACATCTCCTCCTTCTTGAGTCTCCCTCCCATCGCCCCTATCCCACCCCTCTAGGTGGTCACAAAGCACTGAGCTGACCTCCCTGTGCTATGCGACTGCTTCCCACTAGCTATCTATTTTACATATGGTAGTGTATATATGTCCATGCCACTCTCACTTCGTCCCAGCTTCCCCTTCCCCTACCCCATGTCCTCAAGTCCATTCTCTATGTCTGTGTCTTTATTCTTGTCCTGCCCCTAGGATCTTCAGAACAATTTTTTTTTTTTTTTTAGATTTCATATATACGTGTTAGCATACGGTATTTGTTTTTCTCTTTCTGACTTACTTCACTCTGTATGACAGACTCTAGGTCCATCCACGTCACTACAAATAATTCAATTTTGTTTCTTTTTATGGCTGAGTAATATTCCACTGTATATATGTGCCACATCTTCTTCATCCGTTCATCTGTCGATGGACACTTAGGTTGCTTGCACACCCTGGCTATTGTAAATAGAGCTGCAATGAACGTTGTGGTACATGACTCTTTTGAATTATGGTTTTCTCAGGATATATGCCCAGTAGTGGGATTGCTGGGTTGTATGGTAGTTCTATTTTTAGTTTTTTAAGGAACCTCCATACTGTTCTCCGTAGTGGCTGGAGTAATTTACATTCCCACCAGCAGTGCAAGAGGGTTCCCTTTTCTCCACACCCTCTCCAGCATTTATTTTTTCTAGATTTTTTGGTGATGGCCATTCTGACTGTAGTTTTGATGTGCCTTTCTCTAATGATTAGTGATGTTGAGCATTCTTTCATGTGTCTGCTGGCAATCTGTATATCTTCTTTAGAGAAATGTCTATTTAGGTCTTCTGCCCATTTTTGGATTGGGTTGTTTGTTTTTTTTGACCTTGAGCTGCGTGAGCTGCTTGTAAATTTTGGAGATGAATCCTTTGTCAGTTGCTTCATTTGCAAATATTTTTTTTCCCATTCTGAGGGTTGTCTTTTGGTCTTATTTATGGTTTCCTTTGCTATGCAAAAGCTTTTAAGTTTCATTAGATCCCATTTGTTTATTTTTGATTTTAGTTCCATTTCTCTGGGAGGTGGGTCAAAAGGCATCTTGCTGTGATTTATGTCATAGAGTGTTCTGCCTGTGTTTTCCTCTGAGAGTTTTATAGTGTCTGGCCTTACCTTTAGGTCTTTAATCTATTTTGAGTTTATTTTTGTGGATGGTGTTAGGGAGTGTTCTAACTTCATACCTTTACATGTACCTGTCCAGTTTTCCCAGCACCACTTATTGAAGAGGCTGTCATTTCTCCATGGCATATTCTTGCCTCCTTTATCAAAAATAAGGTGACCAGGGCTTCCCTGGTGGTGCAGTGGTTGAGAGTGCGCCTGCCGATGCAGGGGACGTGGGTTCGTGCCCTGGTCCAGGAAGATCCCACAGGCCGCGGAGCTGCTGCGCCCGTGAGCCATGGCCGCTGAGCGTGCGCGTCTGGAGCCTGTGCTCTGCAACGGGAGAGGCCACAACAGTGAGAGGCCCACGTACTGCAAAAAAAAAAAAAATAAGGTGACCATATATGCATGGGTTTATCTCTGAGCTTTCTATCCTGTTCCATTGATCTATCTTTCTGTTTTTGTGCCAGTACCTTACTGTCATGGTTACTGTAGCTTTGTAGTATAGTCTGAAGTCCGGGAGCCTAATTTCCAAGCTCTGTTTTTCTTTTGCAAGATTGCTTTGGCTATTCGGGGTCTGTTGTGTTTCCATACAAATTGTGAAATTTTTTTTTCTAGTTCTGTGAAAAATGCCATTGGTAGTTTGATAGGGATTACATTGGATCTGTAGATTGCTTTAGGTAGTATAGTCGTTTTCACAATGTTGTTTCTTCCAATCCAAGAACATGGTCTATCTCTCCATCTGTTTGTATCATCTTTAATTTCTTTCATCAGTGTCTTATAGTTTTCTGCATGCAGGTCTTTTGTCTCCTTGGGTAGGTTTATTCCTAGGTATTTTTTTCTTTTTGTTGCAGTGGTAAATGGGAGTGTTTCCTTAATTTCTCTTTCAGATTTTTCATCATTAGTGTATAGGAATGCTAGAGATTTCTGTGCATTAATTTTGTATCCTGCTACTTTACCAAATTCATTGATTAGCTCTAATAGTTTTCTGGTATCATCTTTAGGATTCTCTAGGTATAGTATCATGTCATCTGCAAACAGTGACAGCTTTAGTTCTTCTTTTCCGATTTGCATTCCTTTTAATTCTTTTTCTTTTCTGATTGCTGTGGCAAAAACTTCCAAAACTATGTTGAATAATAGTGGTGAGAGTGGGCATCCTTGTCTTGTTCTTGATCTTAGAGTTTATGGTTTCAGTTTTTCACCATTGAGGACGATGTTGGCTGTGGGTTTGTCATATATGGCCTTTATTATGTTCAGGAAAGTTCCCTCTATGCCTCCTTTCTGCAGGGTTTTTATCATAAATGGGTGTTGAGTTTTGTTGAAAGGTTTTTCTGCATCTGTTGAGATGATCGTATGGTTTTTCTCCTTCAATTTGTTAACATGCTTTATCACATTGACTGATATGCGTATACTGAAGAATCCTTGCATTCCTGGGATAAACCCCACTTGATCATGGTGTATGATCCTTTTAATGTGCTATTGGATTCTGTTAGCTAGCATTTTGTTGGGGACTTTTGCCTGTATGTTCATCAGTGATATTGGCCTGCAGTTTTCTTTCTTTGTGACATCTTTGTCTGTTTTTGGTGTCAGGGTGATGTTGGCCTCATAGAATGAGTTTGGGAGTGTTCCTCCTTCTGCTGTATTTTGGAAGAGTTTGAGAAGAATAGGTGTTAGCTCTTCTCTAAAGGTTTGAAAGAATTTGCCCATGAAGCCATCTGGTCCTGGGCTTTTGTTTACTGGAAGATTTTTAATCACAGTCTCAATTTCAGTGTTTGTGATTGGTCTGTTTATTCTTTCTATTTCTTCCTGGTTCAGTCTCGGAAGGTTGTGCATTTCTAAGAATTTGTCCATTTCTTCCAGGTTGTCCAGTTTATTGCCATATAGTTGCTTGTACTAATCACTCATGATCCTTTTTATTTCTGCAGTGTCAGTTGTTACATCTCCTTTTTCATTTCTAATTCTGTTGATTTGAATCTTCTCCCTTTTTTTCTTGATGATTCTGGCTAATGGTTTATCAATTTCGTTTATCTTCTCAAAGAACCAGCTTTTAGTTTTATTGATCTTTGCTATTGTTTCTTCACTTCTTTTTCATCTGTTTCTGCTCTGATCTTTATGATTTTTTTCCTTCTGCTAACTTTGGAGGTTTTTTTTCTTTTTTCCTCTAATTGCTTTAAGTGTAAGGTTAGGTTGTTAATTTGAGATGTTTCTTGAGGTAAGCTTGTATTGCTATAAACTTCCCTCTTAGAACTGCTTTTGCTGCATCCCATAAGTTTTGGGTTGTCGTGTTTTCATTGCCATTTGTTTCTAGGTATTTTTTGATTTCCTCTTTGATTTCTTCATTGATCTCTTGGTTATTTAGTAGTGTATTGTTTAGCCTCCATGTGTTTGTATTATTTACAGATTTTTTCCTGTAATTGATATCTAGTCTCATAGTGTTGTGGTCAGAAAAGATACTTGATACAATTTCAATTTTCTTAAATTTACCAAGTCTTGATTTGTGCCCCAAGATATCATCTATGCTGGAGAATGTTCCATGAGCACTTGAGAAGCATGTGTATTGTGTTGTTTTTGGATGGAATGTCCTATAAATATCAATTAAGTCCATCTTGTTAATGTATCATTTAAAGCTTGTGTTTCCTTGTTCATTTTCATTTTGGATGATCTGTCCATTGGTGGAAGTAGGGTGTAAAAGTCTCCTACTATGATTGTGTTGCTGTCGATTTCCCGTTTTATGGCTGTTAGCATTTGCCTTATGTATTGAGGTGCTCCTATGTTGGGTGCATAAATATTTACAATTGTCATATCTTCCTGGATTGATCCCTTGATCATTATATGGTGTCCTTCTTTGTCTCTTGTAATAGTCTTTATTTTAAAGTCTATTTTGTCTGATATGAGAATTGCTACTCCAGCTTTCTTTTGGTTTCCATTTGCATGGAATATGTTTTTCCATCCCCTCACTTTCAATCTGTATGTGTTCCTAGGTTTGAAGTGGGTTTCTTGTAGACAGCATATATATGGGTCTTCTTTTTGTATCCATTCAGCCAGTCTGTGTCTTTTGGTTGGAGCATTTAATCCATTTACATTTAAGATAGTTATCGATATGTATGTTCCTATTACCATTTTCTTAATTGTTTTGGGTTTGTTATTGTAGGTCTTTTCCTTCTCTTGTGTTTCCTGCCAAGAGATGTTCCTTTAGCATTTGTTGTAAAGCTGGTTTGGTGGTGATGAACTCTCTCAGCTTTTGCTTGTCTGTAAAGGTTTTAATTTCTCCATCAAATCTGAATGAGATCCTCGCTGGGTAGGGTAATGTTGGTTGTAGGTTTTTCCCTTTCATCACTTTAAATATGTCCTGCCAGTCCCTTCTGGCTTGCGGAGTGTCTGCTGAAAGATCAGCTGTTAACCTTATGTGGATTCCCTTGTATGTTATTTGTTGTTTTTCCCTTGCTGCTTTTAATAATTTTTCTTTGTATTTAGTTTTTTAAATACAAAGTTTGATTAATTTGTGTCTTGGCATGTTTCTTCTTGGATTTATTTTGTATGGGACTCTGCGCTTTCTGGAGTTTATTGACTGTTTCATTTCCCATATTAGGGAAGTTTTCAACTATAATCTCTTCAAATATTTTCTCAGTCCCTTCCTTTTTCTCTCCTTCTTCTGGGACCCTTATAACTTGAATGTTGGTGCATTTAATGTTATCTCAGAGGTCTCTGAGACTGCCCTCAATTCTTTTCATTCTTTTTTCTTCATTCTGCTCTGCAGTAGTTATTTCCACTATTTTATCTTCCAGGTCACTTATCTGTTCTTCTGCTTCAGTTATTCTGCTATTGATTCCTTATAGAGAATTTTTTATTTCATTTATTGTGTTGTTCATCATTGTTTGTTTGCTCTTTAGTTCTTCTAGGTCATTGTTATACGTTTCTTGTATTTTCTCCATTGTATTTCCAAGATTTTGGATCATCTTTACTATCATTACTCTGAATTCTTTTTCAGGTAGACTGCCTATTTCCTCTTCATTTGTTTGGTCTGGTGGGTTTTTACCTTGCTCCTTCATCTGCTGTGTTTCTTTGTCTTCTCATTTTGCTTAACTTACTGTGTTTGGGGTCTCCTTTTCTCAGGCTGCAGGTTCGTAGTCCTGTTGTTTTTGGTGTCTAAGGTTGGTTCAGTGGGTTGTGTATGCTTCCTGGTGGAGGGGACTGGTGGCTGTGTTGTGGTGGATGAGGCTGGATCTTGTCTTTCTGGTGGGCAGGACCTTGTCTGGTGGTATATTTTGGGATGTCTGCGACCTTATTATGATTTTAGGCAGCCTCTCTGCTAATGAGTGAGGTTGTGTTCCTGTCTTGCTAGTTGTTTGGCATAGGGTGTCCAGTACTGTAGCTTCCTGGTTGTTGAGTAGAGCTGAGTCTTAGCATTGAGATGGACATCTCTGGGATGTCCAAACAGCTTTCGCCGTTTGACATTACGTGGAGCCAGGAAGTCGCTGGTGGACGAATGTCCTGAACTCTGCTCTCCCACCTCAGAGGCACAGGCCTGACACGGCTTGAGCACGAACACACTGTCAGCCACATGGCTCAGAAGAAAAGGGAGAAAAAAAAGAAGGAAAGAAAGAAAAAGATAAAATACAATAAAATAAAGTTATTACCATAAAAATAAAACAAATTACTAAAAGTAAAAAAAATTTAAAGTAATTTAAAAAAAGAAGGAAAGAAGAGAGCAATCAAATCAAATAATTTTTCTACCAATGATAACAAGCGCTAAAAACTGTACTAAAAAAAAAAGACAGACAGAACCCTAGGACAAATGGTAAATGCTAAGCTATACAGACAAAATCACACAAAGAAGCATACATATACACACCCACAAAAAGAGAAAAAGGAAATAAAAATCTATATACAAAAAAAAAATGAAGAGAGCAACCAAATCAATAAACAAATCTACCAATGATAATAAACCCTAAATACTAAACTAAAATAAACATAAAACCAGAAACAAATTAGATGCAGAAAGCAAACTCCAAGTCTACAGTTGCTCCCAAAGCAAACTCCGAGTCTACAGTTGCTCCCAAAGTCCACCACCTCAGTTTTGGGATAACTTGTCTATTCAGGTATTCCAGAGATGCAGGGTGTATCATTTTGATTGTGGAGATTTAATCCACTGCTCCTGAGGCTGCTGGGAGAGATTTCCCTTTCTCTTCTTTGTTCGCACAGCTCCTGGGGCTCAGCTTTGGATTTGGCTCCGCCTCTGTGTGTAGGTCTCCTGAGGGCGTCTGTTCTTAGCTCAGACAGGACAGGGTTAAAGTAGCAGCTGATTAGGGGGCTCTGGCTCACTCAGGCCGGAGGGAGGGAGGGGGATGGAATGCAGCGTGAGCCTGTGGTGGCAGAGGCCATCTTGACATCGCAACTGCCTGAGGCGGGCCGTGTGTTCTCCCGGGGAACTTGTCCCTGTATCATGGGACCCTGGCAGTGGCGGGCTGCGCAGGCTCCCGGGAGGGGAGGTGTGGATAGTGACCTGTGCTTGCACACAGGCTTCTTGGTGGCTGCAGCAGCAGCCTTAGCATCTCATGCCCGTCTCTCGTGTCTGCGCTGATAGCAGCAGCTCGTGCACGTCTCTGGAGCTTGTTTAGGCGGTGCTCTGAATCCCCTCTCCTTGCTCATCCCGAAGCAATGGTCTCTTGCCTCTTAGGCAATTCCAGACGTTTTTCCGGACTCCCTCCCAGCTAGCTTTGGCGCACTGGCCCCTTCAGGCTGTGTTCATGCAGCCAACCCCAGTCTTCTCCCTGGGATATGACCTCCGAAGCCCAGGCCTCAGCTCCCAGCCCCCACCTGCCCCAGCAGATGAGCAGACAAGACTCTCGGGCTGGTGAGTGCTGGTCGGCACCGATCCTCTGTGCGGGAATCTCTCTGCTTTGCTCTCTGCACCCCTCTTGTTGCACTCTCCTCCGTGGCTCCGAAGCTTTCTCCCTTGGAAGGCTGGTGCAGCATACCAGACATGGTGGCAGCTCACATACATTGTCTCTGGTCTGCCAGCTCACCTTGCTGCTGGGGGACAGGACCCACACTCATCCTGCTCCCAGCTCCCACCAGATCTGCTCTTTGAATCATGGGCTACAAATATATGCAGCTCCATGGTTAGAGCACATTTTTTCCTGTAGCTCATCCAAGGCACCAGGGTTGGAGGTGGTGAAAAGCAGGTGTCAGTTTCCATTTATCCATTTCTCATCCTCATCCAGCTTCCTTTCTGGCTGATCTCGAGTAATTGCACAGACTCCTTCAGCTTCCATGATTATGTACAGTCTAACGTCTATAATAAATTTCTTTTGGAGACCATTCTTAGCAGTTCTGTTTCTCTTTAGTCGAATGCTGATGGCTATAATAAGAAAAAAAATGTACACACACACACACACTGAACCTGAAAAAAACCTTCAGGAAGATGCACGTGGTAGCAAAGCCTCAGCACTGAAGAATGGATTGCCAGTGGAGATTGAAAGAGACTTTAGTATAGGGGCCGATGTGCAAGATGTGTGAGACGTATGAAAAAAATGATGGGACTATCCCTAGGGGCCTGATGGGGAATGACCCTAGGGACCTGGGAACATGGAGCACAATTCCAGATACAAAGGCTTTGAGTAGTATAACAGAGAGAGAGCTCTGTATTTTTGAAATTAGTGGACCAAAGTTTATGAATGTAGGGCCCATACATTGAATATGCATATAAGAAACTGTAGGAAGGACAGAAAGGTTATGGAAACGAGTAGTGGACATTGGGTAGTTTTGCCTGCCTAGTAAATGCCTGCAGTCTCCCAGGGCTGTAGAGCTTGTGGCGACTCTCTGGGAATGTACGAAAGATGCTCCTTTCAGCCAGATGATCCAATCTAGGGTACCTGATTTGGAGACTGGACCACATCCTACCATCATCCTCTCATTTCACCACTCAGCTTGTGCCTTTGTGCCCTGATCACGTACAGCTGTATGCATACTCTCCCCACACTCTTTCTCCATGACGTTCAGGTGGGTGGACTGCAGCCTACCCCAGATATGGGGTGGATAGTGGACCAACTCCTGGCTACATTCCCACAACTGATAATCCCAATGGAAAGAGACTCTTATTTTCCACAGAGAAATAGAATCTTATTGGCTTGACTTTGAGGAACATGCTTACTCCTGCACCCATCCCTGTAGTCAGCAGTATGATCTCCTATTTAGGCATGTGTCATGGACTGAATTGTCTCCCCTCCCTACAAATTCATATGTTGAAGTCCTAATCCCTTAGTACCTCAGAATGTGACTGTATTTTGAGATATAAGGCCATTAAGGAGGTAATTAAGGTAAAATGAAGTCATATGGGTGGGCTCTAACCCAGTCTAACTGGTGTCCTTGTAAGAAGAGGTTAAGACGCAGACATGCACAGAGGGAAGACCATGTGAAGACACAGGGAGAAGACAGTCATCTGCAAACCAAGAGAAGAGGCCTCAAAAGAAACCAACCTTGCTGACACCTTGATCTTGGACTTCTAGCCTCCAGAATTATGAGAAAATAAATTTCTGTTGTTTAAGACGCCTAGTCTGTAGCACTTTGTTATGACAACGCTAGGAAACCTATACAGCATTGTTCTTATTAAATGACTCAATTTTTATAAAATGATACCAAACTAATCTCTACTGTCTGCTTAGATATATGTCTGTGTTTAACAAGTGACATAAGCTAGCCCCACAATGATTACCCACTTGAACTTGAGGCCCACCCACCATTTAGCAAAAATTTAGCTGAACAGATTTTATGAAGGGAAGTTTGATTAAAGGCCTTCATGATTATCAATTTCATAGATATTCTAAAGCTTACCTCTGAACAAATTCCATCCTTTGGTAAGCTGGATCCTCTGCTGTATAATGTTGGTTTAGCATTAGATTGTGCTTTTTGCTGGGGTGTCATCAGCATAGACTAAAGAATATTCTAGAAGAGCCTCAAGAAGTACATTTGTGTGTCCACTGAAAGTTTGCTACTGAAAACATTGCATGAGATTTTTGCTAGGAGAACCCTAGGGAGAAATTTCTTATTTAAGCACCAAGGATATCTGTTCTTCTCATGATCAATTAATCCAGAAGATTTAACTTAGTTTTAATTTTTGCAAACATGACTAGAAAGTTGGGTAATAGTTATTAAACTTAATGTGCAAAAGAATCACCCGAGGAACTAATTCTGAAATTCTTCTTGAGAGTGAGTAGGGAAATGTAACAAAATATCCAATTTAGAGTAAGCTTGATCTGATCAAAAAACTTTCAACTGTTCCTTTATGTACTTTTCAATTCCTATTAGGTAAAATTGCTTAGGTCCCATCTCCCTTTATTTTCCTTCCTAGGATGGTACCTGGATACATGAAGAGGCTTAGGTGTCTCCATGGTAGTGGGTGGAGGGGCCCCTGTTCTTGAGTTATCACTGGTTTTGGACCCTTGTTCTCTACTTTGCCTCCCATCTAGCCCTCTGACCAGGCCACCCAGTTCCACCTTCTACTGTGGTGTCACTTTGCCCTACCCAGCACAGTAGTCCCCACATCAGTCTGGCTGGCTCTCAACCCAGACGCCCCCACACCATGGGTCTTGAAGGAGGATCAGAAGTACTAATCCAGATAATTCTCTAACAACATGGTCTGCTTTTCTTATTAGGCTGAGTGGCTCTATGTTGGTCGTCTCCTCCTTGAATCCCAAAGGAAGAAAATGGAGCAAAGGTCCCTTCTCGTTGAGGTTTCTTCCCTTATATGACACAAATAACCCTCTCTAGGCAAAAATCTGAGAGGGGAATATCAGGAGACATAAGAATGAACACTTGAATCTCATTTTTCTTTCTCTTCTGTTCCCTATAATTCCCCAAGCTGGAAATGGGGAGGTTTTCATTTTTCTTTACCTACATTTTGATCTTGCTACAACTGAACAAGAGATTTCCTGCCATTGCATTCACAGGTGGAAATGGAATTTTCTCAGCACTAAGAAGAACTCAGTAGGCCTGGGTGTTCCCGGATTGGTTGATACCCTAAAGAAGGAAATAAGAGCATTTGGGAAAACCTTTCTTTTTAAAAAATTCATGGCTCTAAGCTTATTGACTTTCTGCTAAATCCTATTTTGTATGTGAGATGTTAAATAGTACATCAGTCTTTATTTTTGTTTTTCTCTCCTCACCACATTTCCCAAAGTAGATGGTTGCTCTAGGACATGTACTTGGAAATGCAAAACAAATAAAGCACATTAATAATTTAAAAACTGTCTCCAATATATACTGCTATATTATAAATTATAATAAAAGAGAGATATCAGAAAATAAGGAAAAAGGGGCCTTAAAGGAGAGAAGAAAAAGTAAACAGTAAACTCCAGGTGCTCAAAACTGATTTTTTTGGTCCTAAAGGCATAGATGCTGAGAAAAAATAGTTGGTATCTGGGCCATATTTTGAGTGCCCCTAATTTGGGGCATCTATTGGTACACATGAATTACTTTGAAAATTAGATGTGGATTATGCTATCAGCTGGTTGTCTTTGGTAAGGGATTCAAGAGTTGAGTTCAAGTATTTCTAAGAGTATTAGTAATCCAAGTAATCCACATTTTCTTTGCTTCAAGTTTTTTTCTTCTTTTTTTTACAAACTTTGTTAAAGCCATTCTCACGTCTTTCTTGCTGACCTCAAAGGAATGTGGTGGGGAAAAAGATTGAAGAAGAATAGAGATCCATTTAGAAGGTTGGGATATTAAATTGATTACATCATTTATTGTTACACATCAAGAATGGACAACTTTCTTATTCTGTATCCTTTATTATAGAACCCTTACAAGCTGGAGTCCAGTTATAGACTTTGAAAAGAGGTATCTTTTCCTGTCTCATTTCACATTTCCTCACTTCTTGTTTTGATCGGGATTGAGAAGGACTTAGAAACGCACAGTCATTAGGCAGGGCAGTAGGAGAGTCCTGGCATGTGATATCAGGTGACAGATGATTCCATATGGTGGCCAAACCTCAAAAAGAAAAAGTAGAGCACTTTAAAGAGTAACAGGAAAGATTTCAGAGCAGGATGATTTCATTACAGGGCTTTATTATTTAGACTTCTTCAGCAAGCACACATTGACACAAAATCTTGGAAAATTTTGAAAACTATAGTTGGTTACAGCCTCCCTCATTTCCCTGTTTTCTTCCCGAAAAGAATCCCTGTTTTGACAAGAGGTTGTTACCAGCCTTAAATTCCATCTTTACCATGAAAGTAAGTTGTGGTTTTCATTCCTTTTGCAACCCACACACCGATGTGGCACTCTACCCTAATCTCCATTTTCCTCTCCAAAAGCCTATCCTTTTCCTCTCCACATCATAGCCCTTTTTTCCTGAGTACTTTTGTAGCAATAGGTACATGTCATCACTTTTTTTTTTGGTTGAGAAAACACTGTAATAAAGGTAGGCCATTGAATATATTTTGGTGGTGTGGTTTGTAAGTGAGAAATTTTTTAAAAGATGCCTTTCTTGATGAATCCATTAGTGTTGTCTTGATTGAAAAAATGTGATGCCAGGGTGGAGTCTTCTTTTCTTCCAAGCACCTCTGATCCCAGTGTACAAATAATGTTTATATTCCAGTTCACAGGAAAAAAAAAGGAACGTGAAAATATTTCATTGAAAGCTGACAGCTTTAACGAACTTTAAAGGTTAACCCTGGTGCTAGTTAGCATATCTATTCATGTCTCCATCAGTCTATTGAATTACTCAGCTGAACATGCACACAAAAGCAAAACTTGAAAAAAAATACCCAGAAAGCCAACATTAATAATTCATAAATACTGGAGGCTGCTGACTGACAATTTTCCCCCTACTGTGTTGAAGTCTGTTAAGAACTGAATCCTGATAGCTCCTAAGTTACTTTAGAAACTCCATGAGCAACCCTGTCCAGGAATGTTAATGTTTCTGTAAGTGGTTCGCTACTGAAACATATCGTGGATTTTCCTCCCCTCGAGCACTTGTTCGTGTTCCTTTGGATTAGTATAAGGTACAGCTTTTCATGAGATGTTTAACTGACAGTTTTTATATTTGAATTTCACAAGCATCTGCAGACCATAAAAAACTCCAAATTCAGCCATAATCCTCTGTTACAAAGTAAATCGGCATTTTTGAACAGATTCCAGATACCAGTTATAGCATTAATGAGGATATACAATCACGTTGTCTGCTTGGGCAGGATTAGAAGTGATGCTGCTCCTGACAGGGCTGGCCTGCCTCAAAATTCATTGTCCTCCTTCTTCCACATACATACAACTGTGCTTTATCAAACCTTCCCATTGAAAATAGAAGCTATCAACATCTTCAGGTATTAGCCATTTTCCCAGGGAAATAAGGGATAAATACTACCACTGTTGCCTGACAATAAGTTGATTTCAAGCTCTTGTATAAAAAGAATAAAAATTCAAGCTCGATGCTATTAAAAGATTTAGCAAAGAGCTCCCGCAGAGGCCTGAAGAGAAGGGGACTTGGCATGCTCTCTACCTGGTACCAATTGCTTTTCTCACCTGGGTTTGCTTCCGAAGGGGTTCCAAGGCTGTCGTCTCCCAGCTCACGGTCAGAACTTCTACCACTTGTCAGTGATGAAACTCCCTTTTATGTTTTTCCACTCAGAATTTTTATTGTCATGCCTGCCCTTTGGAAAAAGCAATGGAGGTATGTGGACGAGGGTATCTTCTCAGACTTGGGAAATGGTTATTTTGATATGAGGTTTTCTGTTGGTTCTCACAAGCCAGCTTCTAAACATGAAACTATGGTGGTGTTCCAACGTTAAAAACCCTTACTTGACTTCCTAAATTGCAGTCTTAGTAATCGGTTTATATTAGGGATAGTTAGAGACATAACTCAACCTCTGCCCTTGGTAGCGACAAGCTTGTTTCCATTTCCCTTAAATTGTAGTTACGGCAACAACTGAAAACTATTATGCTAACTAAAGTCCTTCCTCACTAAAATCTTAGACTCATGAACTGGCACTAAAGGTTTAAGTTTCAAGAAGATTTATAAGTTGTAGAGTAGAAACTCAAATATAATTGATCAACGTAAGGCAGTGGTTTCCCTATTAAGTAATAAATAAAGCCCCAAACACATATTGAGCACCTTTCCTCTATGAAGAACTTCACCAGCTACAACTAATGTATTAGTCATTTGGGATAGATGTAGTTTGAAATCCTGCACTGCTGATTAATAACTATGCAAGTTTGGACAAACTGCCTAAAACTTTTGAGCCTCTGTTTGCTCGTCTGCAAATTGGGGGTAATAGTATTTACCTAATAGGGTTGCAGTATGGGTTAAATAAGATGATGTAGATGAAACATCTAGCAGAATTAACAGTAAATCTTATTTCCTTTCCCTTACATTTGAATCAGAACAATCTTCTTTGTCTGTGTGTGTGTGTTTCTTTAGTATAATCCTGTGAGGAAGAAGAAGAGACGTGAATAACTTCTATTTTGCAAATGAAGAAATCCAGGCATGATCAAGTTACATGACCTGCCCATGTAGGTCGTGGTAAACCGGTCCTTGGATTTTCTGGTCACTGTCTGTGACCCTCAAAGACCCATAAGACAAGTGGGTCAATCATTATTTCTCAGCTTGATAATATTTTAGAAAACTTTCACTTTAAAATCCAGAATTTTCCTGTGTCCAATGCACATTTTAAAAATAATCTATTTGCTTTTATTTTCCTTTGGGGATTTGAGGCAGCTTATAACACAGCAAACCAAAGTGAACTTGACAAAAAAGAAATAAAATATCAGGATCAAATAAAAAGAGCATAATTATACACATCATAAGGCTCAAACCTTGTTGCCGTAGCTGGCTTGTGAATTTGGCTCCGAGCCATCATAAAATTCCTTGAGGGCAGTG
The DNA here is from genome assembly GCF_039906515.1 of Pseudorca crassidens. Classification (NCBI taxonomy): domain Eukaryota; kingdom Metazoa; phylum Chordata; class Mammalia; order Artiodactyla; family Delphinidae; genus Pseudorca; species Pseudorca crassidens. Next base: position 40,598,586 of record NC_090302.1, on the reverse strand, counting down.
AGTGATGTAATAGACAATGACCTTAGTCACATTTTTGTAACTTAGAAAACACTAAATTTCAAGACTATATGATGACATTTGATAAAAACTGAAGGTAAACATTACTCTCTTAGGAATAACTCTAATGCATGCCAAATATGTAACTTTCTGGTAGTTCAGCTCACTTCAAGGTATAAGTACCTAGCAAAGTTAATAAACTGCATAACGATTTCTTAGAATGGTTTCTCTGTATTACAGTTATTTTGCAAAAATCTCATTAACTTTCTGTCCCAAATTTATAAAATGTATATAAAAAATTCAGAGCAACATAAATACTAAGTAATTTTTCTCTCCACTCTCCTTTTCTTCCCTTTCCCATAAGCAGTATTAATAGTTGGTGTGTATTAGTCTATTCTACAGTAGAGAATGCTAAAAGTGCTAGGTATAATGCTTCAAAAAAATCCTTTTTTATAAAAGATGTACAACTGAGCTGGGGTTAAAGTTAACATCAATTTTAGACAAACTTTTCCAAAAACTGAAAAAGAAACACTTCTCTATATTTTTCATCTGGCCAACATACACTGTCGATACCTAATTGGCCAAAGAAAACAAAACATATAAAATTATAAATCAATGTCTTGAACATAGATGTAAAAATCCTAAGCAAAAATATTTAAATAGTAAGTTAATGACGTATGGAAAGGCTAATACATCACAACTGAGTTGTTTATTCAAAAAAATATAAGATTAACTTAACATTTGGAAATACTTGAAATTAATTGACCAAATGAAGAAAAAAATCATACTTACCTCAGTAGTGACAGAAAAACTATTTGATAAAATTAAAAAATGGTTCATGATAGAAAACTTTGATAGCAACTAGCAAACCAATGATAAAGGAGAACATTCTCAGCCTGATGAAGAGTATTACTATAGATTGAATGTTTGTGTGTTCCCCAAATTCATGTGTTGAAATCTTAATGCCCAATGTGATGGTATTAGGAAATGAGGCCTTTGAGAAGTGATTAATAGCTTTGTAAAAGAGACTCAGGAGAGTTCCCTTACCCCTTCCACCATGTGAAGACACAGCAAGAAGTTGGCAGTCTGTATAACCCATAAGAGGGCCTCCACCAGAATCTGACGGTGCTGGCACCCTGGACTTGGACTCTCAGCCTCCAGAACCTCCAGAGAAGTAAATTTCTATTGTTTATAAATTACCCAGTCTGGGGTATTCTGTAATAGCAGCCTAAATGAACTAAGCAGGTATACTACAAAATACTTAGAGTCAACATCATACTTAGTGGTGAGATGTTGAAAGCTTTCTCTCTTGTATCAGGAACAACACTGGATCCTAGCTCCTGCAAGTAAGCAAGGAAAAAAAAATGTATTTGAAAATGATGAAACAAAATTTTCACTGTTCACTGATGACATGAATGTGAACGTGGAAAATTCGAAAGAATTAACAAAAAGTTAAAGAGTGAATTTAGCAAAAAACTGGGTAAAATATCAATACCCAGATAGCAGTTGTTTTTCTCTATACTAACCAAGCAATTAGGAAATAAAGTAAAAAACACATGATTTATAGTTGCATCAAATAACATCAGATAACTAGAATAAATCTACTGGAATATGTGAGAATCCTGTACACTGAAAACTAACTTTATTGAAAGACACTGAAGAAGACCAAAATAATAAAAGGATAAACCATGTTCTTATATGAGAAATCTCAATATTAAAAAGACATTAGTCCTTCCCATATGGATTTATAAATTCAATGCAAGTTCAGATTTGTTTGTTTATCTGTTATCTATCTCCTCCACCCATCTGTCTGTCACAGAAAATGGCATGCTGATTCTGTAATGTATATGAAAATGCAAAGGGGTAAGAAGAGCATTTGATCTTGAAGAAGAGGAACAAAGTTGCAGGACTAAACAAGCAGATACCAAGATTTATCATAAAGCTCTTATAACTAAGATAGTGTGATATTGATATAAAGATAGACTGATTAATGAAACAGTACAGAGTCCAAAAAGTGACCCATCTATATAAGGTCACTTGATTTATGAAAAATATTATACTGCAGTACTGTGGGGGAAACAATGGTCCTTTCAATAAATGGTACTGAGTCCATGAGATACACATATTTAGAAAAAGAATCTTATTTAGAAAAAGACCTACATCACTGTAGGTCTTACCCTGCAGGGGAAAAAAAAAGACCTGTTATTGGATAGGTCTAAATAGGGAAGGTAAGACAATAATAGTTCTAGGAAATACTATGGGGACTGTAGGAACTGGAGCTTCTTAGCGGTATTTAGAATTCACCAAAGAGATGCAACTGCTTCTCAAGACTGTCCAAAGTAGGGGAGAGAGAGACAGAGACAGAGAGAGATAGAAAGACAGAGAGATTGAGAATACCTGGCTGGACCTCGAAAAAAGTCATTTATCAAGGAAACTTCGAAATGGAGCAGAGCAGGGGATGGTAGACAAATGGATCTGAGCTGAGAGCAAGCAAAAAAAACTGAAAGCGAAAGAAACAAACAAAATATGCCAGACACAATCATCGAGTTCAAAAACAAGCATGAGTTCAGAAATAGGAGATGAAGCACAAGTGAGGAGATGGGAAGATACAAAAGACAGTCATAGCATCAAATGGCCCATTTTATTGAGGTCCAGCTGTATTCAGGTAGAGACTGATCAGGTATAGGAATTCCACCGTAGGTTTCATGGGGGCTTCCCTCCTGCCTGCTCTGCTTCTTGAGTTGGATTGGTTAGAGTGGACAAATACTCAGAGGAAATAATAGTTAAGGATTTCTTAAAATGCCAGTCTGCTTTATTATTGTTTGGACGAATCTAGTCTATATGAGTCAGAAAAGCTCATGGATGGAATAGGATAATTATTAAAAAAATAAGTTAAAAGTAAGTTATTTTGTTTAACCCTCCAGTTATTTCTTTTTTTAAAATAATTTAGTTGACTTTAAGTTTCCTTAATATCAATAATGCTAATCGTGCAAAACAATCTACCAGTTTATTCTTTTGGCAAAATTGCTTTTTACACATTTAAATGGTCCTTTCACTTTCAAGGAAATGCATAAAAATTGTAAAACGTGGCTGCCTGCTGAGCTTTACCTCTACTTTTACAGTAGTGAGAACCCAGCCCTGCATGAGTAAATTTTCTAAATGTGTTTTTATTTCCACTCAAGGTTTCTGGAGCCTGGAGCTCTTTCAGTCTTTCAAAGTCCCATGCTTTGAAATTCTCACTTTTGCAGAAAGCCTTCCCATTTTGTCTGAATTAGGTACAAACTTTTCAGACCAGAGAAACCCTGTGCCTTTTCAAAATTATACATTTTTCGCAACTCTTCCCATGCTACAAGTAGCAAGACACAGATATTTACTAGATCGTTCTCAACATTAGCATAAGGAAAAAAATATGATACAAAGTCCCAGAAAACCTGCAACAGTAGAGTTTCCTAACAGGGTAACACATTTTTTTAAAATTCAAAGATAAAATATTCTTCTTTCCCAGTAAGTAGAGGCTACCCTGATGTTTTCAGTCACTCTGGGGGAAAATCAAACCATTGACACACGTTCAGCCGCAAGCATCCTTGGATAAGTTACATCTTACCATCGTCCCGTTTCTTCTCACATAGTCTAGACAACACGTTATGACTTAGACCTCAAGACTCCCTAACAGTGTGGCTCCTAAAAGTACAGAGAGAACAGCAGAAAACATCTTTCCCCACATTCTCTATTACTTCCTGGACACACATTACTCAACCCCAGCTAACTAACAAAAGTAGGGAAATATACAGTCTGGAATAGGTCTTAAGGTGTTGTTGTCTCCTTTGTCTGTCATCTTTAATGTGCTGGAATATCTGGCATCAGGCCTAGAAAATCGAGATTTACATCCCCTTCTTTGAAGCTCTCTCTTTCCTCTTGGTATGGATACTCGTCAGTAAGCAAATGCTCTTCGGCTCAGTTTAGCTCAGAGGGACCTAGACTGAACCCCTCCATCACACAAGCTTTCTCCCCAGGTATTTGTATTAATGTGTTCCTTCCTCTACCAGTCCTCTCTGAGGAGACTTCTACCTCCCTGGTAGTGTTGTCAGTGGACAGAAATTAACCCTCATCAGTCTTCAGTCCAACATAGTAGTATTTAGATATTTTCGTGTCTGTTAGCTCACTAGATTCATTTGTTTGTTCAATAAATATTTACTGAGCTTCTACCCGGCCCTCTTACAGGTCAATAAGCATTGCAGAACTCTTGCTTTTGTGGAAGAGCCAACCTAGTGGATCCTGCAAAAGTCCTGTGAGATGGCTTCAGACAGTCAGCATGCTAGGATGTAAGGAAGAAGAAGCATAGAGAACCAGACTAGCACATGCAGACTTCCTGTTCTCAAAGCTCTCATTATTACCCTCTGGGTCCATTTTTCTCACTGATAGGCTGTGTGCTTTGCTTCTTATATTCCCAGAAACATCGGGCTTAATTGTAGGTGTTGTGGGAATACATTTAAGAAATTAGCGAAAGACCATAACAGAAATGACTCACTTGGTAGAAATCCATGTCAATAGTGTATCCGGAATGATCCGTGTTACTAGCTTGGAGTACAAACGCAGTTACCTCACTTTTATTTATTCAGTGTATTGCTTGAGCACTCACCTGCCCTCAGTGACGGAAAGTCCCCTTATTCCCCAAGGCCTCCCCCAACCACCCTCCTTGGGCAGAAACACTAGGGACTTAGTTCATAGAAGATCGGTCCTGCTGCAAAAAGCCAGGAAGTGAGCAAAAATCAGGAAGTGTGACCAGCCCACTAATGCCGTGGCTTGGGTCTCTGCCACGTGAGGTTACAGGTGGCCCTGCACATTCTGATGGCTGGAAATTTGTTCGTGGTTGCTACAATCCTCCTATTGATTCAGCTCTTTTCTTCCCATCACCCCAGCAGCATGCCTCTGAACTCTGAGGACACTTTTCTTTTAGATGACACTTACATGCTCAGCCGTTTCCCCTAATGCTTAGCACAGTGCCAGGTGGGCCACGCTGGAGAAAAACCCAGCCCCAGCCTCCTGAGGTGCTGGAATAAGTCTTCCCCATGGAGCCTGGTTTGCTCCCCCTGCATGGGGCCACCTCGGCCCATCCCAACAAGGGATCTCCCCATTGCACATAAAGGGGAAAGGCAAATGTTGCTAAGCAACAAACACCCATTTTACATACCTACACCTACACACAAACTTTCACTGGCAAGGATTGCCTGTTTGCCTTAAATTTTCATAATTTAGAGGGTCTTTTAAATCCTTCTCTACAACGAAGCAATATCCTCCAAGGGACAGTAGAAGTGGCACCTTAGTGCCACTTAGTATTGCAATGCTAATTTTTTATAAAGAAGAGTCTGCTCCAAGACTGTGGCTATTGAGTGAGACCAAGTAATCATTATTCAGGGCTTGAGTGCTCATGGGGGGAGAGTCGATCAGCCATTTACATCTCCCCCAGTATCTGGTAGTTTTACCCAGCATTAGCATTTTTTAAAAAGTTTCTAACACGTGACTGCAAAGCATTAATATCCAAAATATATAAAGGATGCCAGTGGTCAAGAACGAAACAGTGTAGTAGAAAAATGGGCATTTCACACAAAGGAAATCTAAGTGGCTAATAAGCCTTATTAGTAATCTTGGAAATTCACATGAGAACTATGAGATCAATTTCACACCCACCAAATGGGTAAAAAATAGAAATTGGACAAAACCAAGTGCTGATGGGGTGTGGAGGAATGGAGATGGCCGGTGGGAGAGCAAGTCACCTCAGCACCTTGGGGCCACCGCGTTGTTCAGGTAGCCCCTCACATCAGCTGGTCTGTGAGTTGTGGTGCATTCATCCAAAGGGCGTCTGCAGCAGGGGATAAGCGAGGCCTTTCTGGGACTGGGTGGTGAGAGCAGCCCAGAGCCCTAAAGGAGGCCGCATGCCACCGATATCAACGAATCTCAAAAACCTCCCCAGCCCCCATGCCTCAGGGGTGTGAGCCTGGGGAGAAGCTAGTGCTTTTCCAACTGTAATGGGTATGGTCGGCAGCCTCACGTCTGCTGCAGTGATTCTGTCCCTTGGCAGTCATGGCCCCGGCCATCCCTCGCAGTCTGAGTGGGGCCAACCTGTGTAATGACATAGGTGACCTTGGAGGCACAGAGACTCCTCCTGGCTCTCTTGGACGACTTGCTGTGGTGCCCCAGCTGCCATGTTGTAAGGACACTCGAATTGTCCCATGGGGTGGAGAGGCCCATGATGAGGAGCTGTAACCTGCGGCCACACCAGCATTAACCTACCAGGCAGTGAGTGGGCCCTCCCGTCCCTTTGGCAAGCCTTGGCCGAATCTTACTGCAGCCTTAGGAAGGGCTGAGCTGGAGCCGTTCAGCGAAGCTGCTCCCTGACTCTCAGAAATGGTGTGAGATCATAAATGTTTACTGTTTTTAGCATCTGCGTTTTGGAGTGATTTGTTATGTAGCTATAGGTAATTGAGAAACCTTATCAAATGCAGATTCTCTAACAATCCGCTCCCAAAAGCCTAGGATTCGGGGCACTTTAATAAGATCCAGGTGATGCCAGTGGGCGGGCACGTGGTCCTTAATGAGGAGGACGATTCGGCTCCACCCCCCGCTACGCTGAGAGCCAGTAAAGTAAAGCAGTGCGGCGTCAGCAGCCTCCCCGGTGAAGTAGGGGTCAGAGCAGCCAGGCGGCGAGGACGGATGAGCACAGGGACGCACATTGGCGGTGACCAACCGTGAGTGCTAAGCCTGACGGGGAGGGATGCGTGGTGGACTCCCGAAGGTGCTGTGAGCCTGGAGCCTCCTGATGAGTTCTGGTTCCATTTAATTCAGAGTTTGCTCAGTGGACTCCAGAAGGTTCTGTGCGTTCTGGTTCTGTTTAATGCAGAGTTTGATCAGTGAACTCTGGAAGGTTTTGTGCATTCTGGCTCCATTGGGAGTTTGTTCCAGGGACTCTGGAAGGTTCTGTGCGTTTTGGTTCTGTTTAATTCAGAGTTTGTTCCACGGATTACGGAAAGTTCTGTGCATTCTGGTTCCATTTAATTCAGAGTTTGCTCAGTGGACTCCAGAAGGTTCTGTGCGTTCTGGTTCTGTTAAATTCAGAGTTTGTTCAGTGGATTCTGGAAGGTTCTGTGCGTTCTGGTTCTGTTTAATTCAGAGTTTGTTCTGGAGGCTCCGGAAGGTTCTGTGAGTTCTGGTTCTGTTTAATGCAGAGTTCGATCAGTGAACTCTGGAGGGTTTTGTGCATTCTGGCTCCATTTAATTGGGAGTTTGTTCCAGGGACTCTGGAAGGTTCTGTGCGTTTTGGTTCTGTTTAATTCAGAGTTTGTTCCACGGATTACGGAAAGTTCTGTGCATTCTGGTTCCATTTAATTCTGAGTTTGCTCTGTGGACTCCAGAAGGTTCTGTGAGTTCTGGTTACATTTAACCCAGCATTTGCATTTTAATAACTGAAACAGTCCAACACAGGTGTCCGTGGTTGGATGGGTCTCCCAGGTAGCTTTCTTCCACATGGCAGCTCAGGAACCCAGGTTGCTTACAGTATAAAACCTTCACCATCCTCCATGGTCTTGGAGTTCACCAGGTCTCTGCATCCGGCCACTAGATACCTGATTGACCCATGTTTCATTGGCTAGAACCCAGTTAAATGGCTCCACTTAACAACTTATTATTCACTTTTATTCAAACTTTAAAAAATTTTATTTTATTTTATTTTTTAAAAAGGCTTCTATTGGAAAATTTAAAGATATATATATCTGAATTTGTGTCTGAATATATATTCATTTTTCATATATATATATATATATATTCTGAAAAGTCAAAAGAAGTTGAATAGTTAGTGTTGACAATGAAATTGAATATAATCCTTGACTCTTATTCAGCCTTTAAATTGTTAGTATGAGCTGAGGGGAAGGAAAAAAACTCAACAAACTCCAAACTGGTTCCAAGAATGGCTTTCCTTTTTAGCCAGTGTTACATTTTTCACAGGATGGGGGAAAAAGCTTTCGTGGTTGCCTACTGTTCTCGAGTAATACTTTTTAGTAATGCAAGAGCTTAGTTGGCTGGATAACTTGGTTACTCTGGAGGGCATGCTATTAGCAGAATGGGAAGGAATCAAAAGAAAAAAATAATTTACATTAAGGCCACATACGTGCCATACAATACAGTTACTTAAGGTTTTATATCCAAAAAGCTATTATACTGTCCCCCCCATTCTTTTAGCGCTGTGGTATTCTGGTAAGGGGCTTTATAAGAGGCAGTCAATGGATGCTAGCCCAGAAAATACCCAAGAGATTGTTTTGTGAATGAAAAAGTCCTGATGCTGGGAATAGGTCCATATGGATTTTTCTTTTTAGCTCTTTCCAATGAATTGTAGTTATCCATGGCTAAGCAGTTCACTTCTTTTTACTTTAGTTTTCATGTGGCAATGATCATTCTGGTTTTTATCACAGAAATGTTATATGCATAAAGGAGATAATCCACGTGCAGTGCTTTTGTATACCTGAGAGAAAAATGCAGCGTCCTTCCAAATCATTACCTGGAATCTCACTAAGCGTTATTCACCTGTTAGTAGAAATTGTTATGAGGAAAGAGCATCTTGGAGTAGATATTAGTCATGACAAGTTAGGTTATGCTATAATAATGAATTAGTCCCTACATCTTAGTGGCTTGTTACTTAAATAATATTAAGTTATTTAAATATTTAAATTTAAAAATGGATTTAATTTTCATTCATTCAGTATATCCTACATGGATAGCCTACATGCATCTACAGTGGAAGGCTTTGCTCCAAACTCTCACTCAGATCTAGGCTGAAGGAGCCTCACCATCTTGTGTGGCTGCCATCTCAAAAATATGATTTCCAGGATCTCCCTGAGAGAGGGAAAGAGAAAGCATAGAGCACTCACACCTGCTCCTAAAGAGTCTTGACCAGAAGTGGCATAAGTCATTCTCACTCACCAACCAGTCATGTGATTCCATTTACCTGCAAGAGGCCTGGAAAGTGTAGTCCCAGGTGCCTAGGAAGAAGCAGAGAACCACAGGTGGGTAAGCAATGCACTCTTAACTATAGTTCACTGGGAATCAGTAATTGAAATAAGCAAAGGAGCTCATCAAAAGGAAGCCATGTACAAATTAGGTGAAGCTTTAGAACTTATCTCAGGTACTTCATCAGAGTCGTGTTTTAGTATTATTTCATTCTTGTTTGGGTGGGTGGCCAACCAAAAATTCCTGAGTTTAAGATGAGGCATCAGCATAGACACAAATTCTAACCTCAAGTATATGACTCTTGAGCTTCTCTCTGAGAATATATCAGACTGTGATCCTCTGCTTCCATCAGGAGATTCTTAAGTAGTCCATTTCTCCTTCTAGAAACCTGCTATTGTGTTCTGGCTACAGAGGACAAGACCAAGGCCAAGTAGGATCTTGAAATTCAAAATAAAGACATCTGGTTCGAGTTTGCTGAATTGAATCGAATTGTCCACTAAATTGGGCACACGTCTTAAGGAGATACTTTCTGTAAAAGTGCCCAGCACAGTTCCTGGCATGTCTATAGTAGATGCTCAATAAACGAACGTATACTTCCTTTGCAAAGGAAGTAAAAATCATACTGGTTTCTACTCTATTTGTGAATATATTTAGTGAGATTTTTCAGGTAATGGTCTCCTTCCTCTTATACATCTAACCAGTTTTACAATTATGAAGCTATTAGAACTTCTACTCAAAGGTAGGACTTTATCATAAGCCATGCAGTGGAGATATAGCAGTGAAAAAAACAGCCAAAGTTCTCATTTGGCTCTTGTGTTGTAGCGGTGGGGCAGCCATGGGGACAGAGAGCAAACAAATCAAGGAACAAGGAAACTGTCAAGGGGGCCAGTGAGCGAGAGGAAGAGCAGAAGGAGAAATGGTCCTATAGGCTACAGCAGCCCACTAGGTGTCTGTCTGGCTTGTGCACGCATCCTGTGGTTAAATTGTTTGTGGGTGGAAACTGAAGGAGCTGCTTAGAAAGCAGAATTTTGTGGGAACTGGAGACCCAAGCTTTTCTGTTTGAGTCAGACAGTGGGGGGAGATATAGAGCAGGGAGAGGGGCATCCACCATGGAGTTGCCACAGCACAACAAGGTTCTGTGACATAGAGTGTGTAGGGAACACAGAGCTGCACTGGAGCCTGGAGAAAAGGACATTTGGGGACATCCAGAGACAGTAACTTTGGGAGAGACATCAACATTTTTACAGTGGAAGAGGGCCAGGGGATCAGAAGAGAGGTGCTCTGCAGCAGGTTTGAGTTGTCAACTGACAGATTCAGAAAAAAAATGTGACAACTCCCACCCAGAAATAATAGGATGAAAAACAGAACAAAACTTTGAAAAGAGATGAAAGTCCAGGGAAATATATGTCATTAAATATTAGGGTGGTCCCATTGTCCTCAAAGCCTGGGTAAAAGCCATGGGGAACTTCAAGTTACACTGACGAGGCCTTGCTTGAATGTGTTTAGAAAGTTAAGGGATATTAATTTCCCTTTGGGAATTCATTCAGTGATTTCTTTCCCATTGGATGGACATGTTTTGTTGAAACAACTGGGCTGCTTGGAATTTTTATTAGTCATACTTTCAAACTCAAAAGCTATAGTTTATGATATTTCAGTTCTCCTAACACAAATGCTGGCCAGAGTTAATCAAAGGCAGGTTGGACTATGCCCTGTAGTGACATTTCTGGGATACTGAGATGGCTCCAGTGTCCCCTAAATATTTTCTCTTTCCCATTGTCTGAAATGGCACAATGGCGAGGCAGTTGACCTGTTGTTACGATTGAACCACAGTTGCCCACAGTGATAACTGCTCGTTAATGTGCCTTGAGATCAACTCCCAAATAAACCACTTGCGTGAAAATCCTAGTCTCATTGTCACTTTTGGGGAAACCTCAACTAAAGACAGCAATCACAGCTAAATGTACTGAGGGTAGTAAGGGTGAGCTAGGTGCCAGCTACTATACAATTCTCGTCTAACTGCTAAAACAACCCTATGAGGTAAGTTATTTTATCATTATTATCCCCATTTTATGCAGGAGGAAAGCAAGGCAGAGTAGTAAGGTAACTTGCTTTTGGTCACCGAACTAGTAAATGGCAGAGCCTGGAACCCTCACTTCACTGCCATCCCTCTTTCATCAATTTCTGATCAATCGTGTTCCTTTTGGCATCCCATAAGGAAAATATTTAATCTCTGTCATCCTACTTTCTAAAAATTGCCTCCCCCCACCCTTCCCTTCCTCATTATAATATATAATAATATGGTGCTGTTTTTATAAAATTCCCCTCATCTGAGGACTTCTGTGGAAGCATACATTACTACTGATGATAGTAACAGGCCACAGGCTTCACCAACATCTTCATGTTCCTCACATTTACCAAGGAATGGCTCGATTGATGTATTTCCCCGCAAAGCCCTTGAGGCTAGTCTGCCTCTGTGTGAGAAGCTGAGGCTTTGAGCCCAAGGCTTGCTCTTTGGAGAGTGACGACCGTGCGGAGGGGAATACGTGTGATGCATTTCGATTGCAACGCCTGTGGGTCTTTACTGCGGTTCCTATTTTTGCTTTTTGGGTGCAATCCCAAAATAGCCTACTTTCCTTCACCACCCAATTTGGTTTCTTCTCTCACAGCCCCTAGGGCAACACTGTTATGTCTGTCTGTCGTGGCAAAGTGATACCAGCCGGCCTGGCATGGAAATGTCTGTCTTGGAGTTTGTATGATTGCAATAGAAACACTCTTAAAGAAGCTTAAAATATATTTATTATACCGATTCAGGTCATAGAGGTGGGCTTCGTGATTTCTCTTTCCTCTCTTTACATATATTGTTCACTTCTGCTTCTGTGTTTTGATCACCTCTCTTTCCGTCTGCTGCCTTTTCTGGTCATTCATCTGTTTGTCCATGATAGTGACCCCAGTGCCCATATCAGCTTCCTATAGCTAAATGAATTGGTGCTGTTTCCCAGTTCCTGGGGGAGAGAGTATGATTTGCCCAACTGGAGCCAAGAGCACATCCCTGCTACAACCAGTTGGTGGGGATGCTACTGTTTACTCAGCGGGAGTTGCCAGTCTCAGAAGATTCTCTGTGGCAGCAAAACTGAACCTTCCATGTTGGCTAAAATGGTTTAATTTTACATACGTGTATAACGATTATGTACATTAAATGCCAACAGATTCCCCAAATTGTGCCATAAATATTATCTCATTTAATCCTCACAACGACCCTGCGGTGTAACTATCCCCATTGTATAGGCAGGGAGCCTGAGGGTCTGCGGCTTTCCCGAGGTGAGAGGGCTAGTGTTGAGTTTCCTAAGGGAGCTCACGTCTGTCTCCAAACCTAGTGCCCTTTCTCTATGGGCAAAGCTGAGTAGAAGGACTTGTTAGAAAACCATTTTAAACGCAAGAAGCATACTTGGCAGATGTCACCACTCTCCCGTGAAGGAAGGAGTGGAGTGCAGGGAGCACATTTTAATTTTGTCACTAGATCATCAGCCCAGCTCAGCCCAGCGAAAGGGAAGCCTGACTGCTGATACATGATGATGTTTCAAGATGATGAGCAAGAAAGCCCTGTCCGTTCTGGGGCAGAGGACCCTGGGGGCAAGGCTCAGAGAGCAATGAGGAGAGAATAAGTGAATCATGAAGGCTTCGGAGCGAGGATGAGCACCAGTGCCAGGCATTACAGTGAAGGGCAGCAGGTGGGGGCTGCAAAGAGCTCGGGGAGCATTAGAAAAATGATCACACGGGCCTTAAATGAGGCTCTGCGGAGCGGAGCGGGGCAGCACTCCCGCAAGGATTTGCGGGCATCCTCCCAACTTGCAGGAGCCAGCCTGTGGAGCATGTTCGTTCACTCATAGATATTGGTTGCCTCTGTGACTCCGGACTGTCCCTGAGGTTCTGGACAAATTGCTAACATGTGTGATGTTTTCTTTTTTCTTTTTTTCCCTCAGGTTTATTGAGATACCATTGAAATGTGTGCTGTTTCCTTTTCCACTTTTAGTTTTGGTATGCACTGCCCCCTGCCCTCTGTCTTTCCTTCCTCCAGCCTGCCTTCCTCAGACGCCACTTGTGTACACTCTAGAGTTATGTTTTGTTATTCCCTATTCCAATAGAACTATGATACTGTGTATTCTCACAACATACATTGTCCCATTCCCAGGAGACTAAGGTAGAAGCGTTAGGGAAAAAGTGTTCCTGTAGGGAAAATACACTGATTCATACACAGTGTTAATTACTGACAACTGCTTTATTTGCTCACCAGTCAGGGGTTTTGCTAATTCCCAAGTTTCCTCCTGACCCAGTGTCTTAACCCACATGAATGATACTTTGGTGGAGGACAGCCCTGGCTGTCATTGACAGAACCTGTGCATTCCCAGTTTCTACATGAGGAAGGTTTACTTCTGACTTCAGTAGCTTCAGGCTCAGTAAGAACCAAATGATCAGAGAAAAAGTTCTCCGAAAAGCACACCAAGCACCATGCGGGAGCATATAAATGGAGCCAGGGTGGGAGCAAGGGGCTAATTTATTGAGCATCCACTGTGAGCCAGGCACCCTAGAGATCGTTTCCTTGTACATAATTCCCATCCTTTTGGTTTGATCTTTTTTTTTTTCTTTATTAAAGATATGTGCACAAGGGAGAGTGTGCTCTTAGGAATCCTGCAACATGCCTGGGTTTTCTGGGAGGGGGAGGACTTAAAGCTTTATTTTTCTCCTGAGGTGAAAAGTAAAGGCTGAGGGAGATAGGTAACACAGCTTCCTTATAATATTGGCAATTATATAATTTCTATTAAACAGAGCCCTTGGATTAAGATTAACAACAATGACAACACATAGCTAATACACATGTGACTAGCACTATTCTAGGTCCTTGACTCATATAAGTTCATTTAACCTTGAGAGCACTCCAGTGAAATACATATTATTATCATTCTACAAATGAGGGCATTAAAATAGATAAGGGATCATCTCCAGGTGCACAGCTAGTAAGTGGTGAAACCAGTATTTATATGTAGATAGTTAAGCCTCCGGAATCCACGTTCTTAACAATTACATTTTTATCAAAGGTCTGAAGCAAGTTATACACACATTGTGAAAAGAGAATTATATAGAGAGGGTGGAAACATACCAAGAGGTCACATCATTAGATTTCAGGTATAGTCCAAGCTTTGTGAATCAGTAGCTATATGACCTTGGGCAATTCCTGCTGTAAGCCTCAATCTCCTCATTTGTCAAATGAACACAGAAGTATTAGTTATTTCCCATATTGCTTGGTATTTATGGTCTCATTATTTCTGGTCTCAATTCTTACTATGCCTTGGACATACATTAGGGATTCTAAATAGTATGCCTTATATTGAGGGATAAAATTTGGACAAAATTGAAGCATGGGATATTATCAAATAGAATAAAGTATGTTCTGTAGACATCACATTAACCTGCCTTTGTTGTTATAGGATTAATTAGAGAATAATTGCACACACTCAAATTAAAACACAAGACAACAAGAAGTTGGGAGCTGCATCAGAAAACCAGACTCAGTAAGGAAATATTTTGGCTCATGTAACCGTGAGTCAAAGGAAGGAGGAGCTTCTGAATTAGCTGATACAGTGGCTCAGCCATGTCATCCAGGGCCCAGGTTCTTTCTTTCTGCTCTAATGTCCAAACTGTCAGCGTCATCCTAAGGGTGTTTTCCTTTGTGGTCATAGGATGTTTATCAGAAGCACTTAGGTCAAACACTGCCAATTCTTATCTACAGCTAGACAAAGAGACACTGCAGGAAACTCTTCTAGAAGCCAGAGGAGGAACCCTGTCACACCTGTCTCATTGGCCTGCCATTGTATCACATGCCCATTCCCCTTCCATCGGCAGCAAGGGGTACGGGAGGTCTCTGATCAGGCTACACTGTTGTTTCTCAGCCCTCAGGGCTCATTAGTATCACAAGGGAAGCTTTTTCAAAGTATCAATACTAATACTTGGGCCCCTCCCAGGCTGAGAAAGTCAGAATCTCTGGATGTGGGGCCTGGATATCAGGATGTTTTAAGTGCTCTCAGGTGATTTTAATGCAAAGTCGATTTGAGAAGCATGGGCCCACGCTTATTAGACTTATCCATTAAGCTGGAGATTGGGGCAACATCTGCTGGGTCAAAAGTCCTGAGTATAAAACGGTCATGGGTTCAGAAGAAAATTAGGGCTTTGTTAAGAAAATGGAAATGGGAAATGGATGCTTGGTAGGCATTAAATATTATTCACTCTAAAAGAAATTTGCTAGTCACTGTTTTTAAACTTCACAGGCGCATGCTTATTTAATCCTCATAACAACATGATGAGCAAGCCATGATATTCACCAGTGTGTAATTGTAGCATCTTGTTTGCTGCCAGTATCTGTTCGGTTTGGTTAATGCTTGAACTGTACCAGTTGATAAATATTTTTAATATTACCTATGCCATCGAGTAGAATGGCTTCATAGTTTGTTGTCCAAATTGAAACACTTTTGAGAGTGAAAAGGAATATTCTATTTTTAAGGATATGACTCCAGGACATTAAGAGTAAACTGGGACCATCCTGGGCAAACCAACATACGTCATCACTCTACCTACAAGGTATTATGTATAGTATAGAATTTGGCTTTGTTTAAAGAAAGGTCTGGCCTTTGTCTTGACTTCTAGAATGTAATCTGTGTCATACCTGATAGGCATGTCTTTGCTTAGACCAGATTCTGACCACAGTGGATCTTAAGATGTGGACGCCCACACCTGAGAGTTTTAGGGTGGGGCTGGCCACACCGGAAAGACCAGCTATGTATTTAGAGTGGAGACTTTGGGTAACTGGGTATTGGTTGACCTAGAGACTGAGTTCAACCACGTGGGCAATCAGTCATGCCTATGTAATGAAGTAACAATAAAAACTGAATAACAGTGCTCAGGCACACTTTCTTGATTGGCAGTACTCCATGCGTATTGCCATGCGTCGATACAGGGAGGGTAAAGTGTCCTGAGGACAACAGCAGCTTCCTGTTTGGAACCCTCCCAGACTCTGTCCTATGCATCTCTTCCTTTGGCCGACGTTGATTTGTATCCTTTCCCTGTAATAAACCATAACTGTGAGTGTAATAACTTTCAGTGAGTGCTGGGAGTCCTCTTAGTGAATTGGAAAACTGAGGGTACTTTTGGAAGTCGTCCAAACTTTCCGTTGGTGTCAGAAGGGAGGGCTGTCTTAGGGACTTTGCCCTCAAACCTCACAGTTTGGTTAATTCTGGATGTATTATGAGGCCACTTTAGGAGGCTAAGTAACATGCCCAGTGTCTCAAAACTAATGAAGGATGGAGCTGGTTTTCACTCCCCAGAAATAACTACTTCTATGATATTTCAGTGTTGCTTTTATACTTTTTTTTCTGCCTCTAATTCCTCATGTTAAATTCTTTCTGTTAAAATAACTGATTTTTCTTTCTTTCTGTTTTGCTGACTGGAATTAGATTGATACAACAGTGTTGACATTCAAATACTTTCTTTTTATTAAAAAATACCTCAAATTTATAGGCGACTCTCAACTATAAATACAATAAAATATCTAGACTCTTCGAGTGAGAAAGTGGTGAAAGTGGCAACAAAATAGCTCTTAGAGCTCATGGATCAATGTTTGACTTAGCTGAGTGCATGGTCTTTCCTGGGGCTGTCAGAGGCTTAAAGGAATCAATTGCTCCAAGTCCTGGTTTTGCAAAGCATCTTTCCATTCCTGGGCATCGTGTAACAGGCTGAAGCCAGTGAGACTCAAGGTGCAGAGTGTGAAAAGAAAGCAGCACATGCACAGCTCACTTCCCTTTCCTTTCTCATCTGGCTCCTGAGACTACTGATTTGATTCAGTAAAGGGACACACTTATGTACCAAGGTAAAATTGGGAAAGTGAGGCCATATACAGTGTTTGTTTCATTAATACTCAGTCCGTAGATCTAACTGTGAATGTGAAACTGCAAAGAGAAAACACCTCACTTCAGAATAAATGCCCTGGACATGATACAGCTAGCCGGCGGGGATCATATACTATTTCTAGTTTATAAAAATTTAAATGTGAGAGATAAATGTAGCCAGATGGTTGTTCCTGCTGCCTCACTTCCTGCTTTAAAATATAGTGCTTAATAGAAAATTTGAGGCATAGTGAGGCAATCAGAAAACGACTGGCACTGGAAAGATAGCTTATTACTCACAATTCCCAAGAGGAGGTAGCTTGCCACACCACAGGGAGTTGTATTAGGGTTCTCCAGATGAGCAGAGAAACAACCAATAGTGTGTGTGTGTGTACACACACACACACACACATCTATACCTGTATCTATATATAATAAAGAGATTTATCATATGGAATTGGCTCACATGATTACGGAGGCTGAGAAATCCCAAGATGATGTGTAGTTGGCAAGCTGGAGACCCAGGAGAGCTGATGTAGTTCCAGTCCAAAAGCCAGCTGACTTGAGATCCAAGAATTAATGTGTCAGTTCAAGTCCAAAGGCAGGAAAAGACCAAGGTACCAGCTCAATCAGGCAGGCAGGAGGAATTCCCCCTTCCCTGTGTGTGTGTGTGTGGGGGGGGGGGTCAGCCTTTTTGTGCAATATAGGTCTTCAACTGATTGGATGAGATCCACCCATGTTAGGGAGGGCCATCTGTTTTACTCAGTCTACTGATTCAAATGCTGGTCTTATCCAGTAACACCCTCACAGACACACCCAGCTTAATGTTTGACCAAATATCTGAGCACCGTGTGTCTCAGTCAAATTGACACACAAAATTAATCATCACTGGTGGCCACATGAGAAAATTACTGGGCTTGGTCATAAGGCAGAAAGAGAGGAAAAGACTGTGGTCAGGAGCCTTCACTGTGGTTTCCTTGGGAAGGAACACGTGAGGCAGGGGCAGCATGCTTGGGATTGACTAGTTTGAATAATTTCAGCGGGCTCTGGGGCACAGGGCTGTCCCTAATTGTCTGGAACTTGCCTCTAGAGTGATTTGGACAGGTATATAGTGGCCCAGAGTGTAAGAGTCAGATAAGGAAGGTGGTTGGGGGTGTAGACTTTGGATTGATCGGCTTGTATTTGAAAAGCATATCCCCAAGAAGGGGACTCCTCCTAAGGAGGGGAGATGGGGAGGGAGGCAGGGGGCTAGGGCAAGGTGATTTAGGCATATTTGGGTTGTCCAGTACAAGGCATATCTAGCATGTAGACCTAGAAAAGATGTTAAAGCATCAAGTTTACAGAAGCTAAAAATATGGTTAATTCAGCCCCATGGTGCACAGCCTGTCTAATTCCTACTGTAGGAGTTGGCGCCTAGTCACATGCATTCTCTCTCTAACCAAAGCTGAGTCGCAAGCATCCCCACTCCCAACTGACAGACTTGTGGGTGCACAAGCAGGTAGAATAGGATAGTAGAAAATGCTTGCGTTTTGGAGCCAAGAGCTCTTGTAAGTGAATACCGGCCGTTTTGCTTATTAACAGAGTACATTTAGCAAGTTATTTAATCTCCCTAAGGATTGATTTTTTAAAAATATCTGCAAGGTGGACAATGGAATCTACATCAGGGTTTTGGTGAAGATTTGAGATAATGAATACAATGGGTCTATCAAATAGTAAGCACTTATTTTAATTAGGATATTTTTGTCTTTATTAATATTAGGATACAGATAGTTGAGGGTCCTGAAATGAGGTCTGCATTCACGGGACCTTAGTATTCAGAAAAACTCAAAGTATCTGGAACTATTAGTAGATTTGTTCTAGTGAAATTTATGAGTCAAATAGGCTTATTTTAATTCATCTATTGGCAGCTAGAATACGTCTTTGAGTAATGCTTGCATTAATCATACACAGTGGTATATTGTCTGATCTCTTGCATATTTATGTCCTTTCTTTTTGTCTCCTTTAGATTTGATAAAAAAGAAAAAACTTGAAGTCACCATCTCTCAAAATTTAGTAGTCTTTGCTTTGCTGTCTTTTTTCATTTAGTATTACAGAGAAAGCAAATGTCTGTCTGATTTTTGCTCCTTTGTATGTGTACATCTGTTTGTGCATGGTAGCTATTCCTGTGTATCCATGTGCACACAGGCTGAATTAGGGATATTTTAAATGGGAAAAAAATGTTGGTGTGTGTCCAGGTGTTGGTATATGTCTAGGTATGGTGTCTTCTCATTAAATTTTCTTTTCTTTTTTTTTTTTTTGGCAAAGTATTTCAATCTTCAAAATCAGTTTTTTCAGGTAAAACAGTTTTCTTCCATTATTCCTATAATTGTTCAATTCCTTTAAGCTTCAGTACTGTCTCCATATTTTATTCTTCTTAGATGTCCTTTG
This sequence comes from Pseudorca crassidens, assembly GCF_039906515.1. Taxonomy (NCBI): domain Eukaryota; kingdom Metazoa; phylum Chordata; class Mammalia; order Artiodactyla; family Delphinidae; genus Pseudorca; species Pseudorca crassidens. Next base: position 40,579,234 of record NC_090302.1, on the reverse strand, counting down.
CAGCTTGACTCCCGTATATTTGTCTTCCATGTCTCTTAGATTTTTCTAACCATTTATATCTTTTTTAATGCTTTCCCTGAGTTTGGGAAGAATCCAGAGTTGATTACTGCTTTACAAATTTGATTTCTGAAAAAACTTAACTCGTCAGCCTGCATTAACTTTACTGTTTGTTATTTGTGCTTTTTACCTCCATGTCTGATACAGTTTCATAGAAACAGGTCCTTCTGACTCCTCTTGTAAACACATATGGAGGTTCTAAAGCACTTTCTTGTTCCTTGCAATAAATTTATTATTTTATAGGAAGACATTTGCTCTGAATTCTCATGGTGATCCTTTTCTTTTGAACAACTGTGTATTTTTTAATATATGCTTTGTACTTTTTTTGGTTAGTTGTTACCTTTTGCAGAGGAATACTTTAGCTTGTCAGGGCTTGAGAATTGAGAAGCGTTCTATCAGACATGGACATGACGCACAGTTTGAAATTTTTATGCCCAGATGAAGGGTAAAGGACAGTATTTGGTTTCATTTTGCCAGTTCAGAGATCCTTCAGCCTGCGGGGAATGCGGATAGAGCAGACGCCTGAGCCAGAGTTAGAGAAGAAAGTCGGAGCTAGTTATACTTGGGAAGTTCGCCCAGAGTTTCTGTTTTGTGTTTGGCATGCAGTCACGATTTTTCTAGGGCAGGGCCCCTGCTATCGTCTGGCAAATCTGCACTGTTTAAACTCTGATGGTTTCATTACCTCTACTCTTCACGAACGTGGTCACCAGGACCAATTTTAACAAGGAGTGCTGCCACAGGGTCCTGGTGAGGCACGGCCTCCGGTATGAGAAGTGCTTTTGTTGACCCTGGTGGGATGCAGGTTTCTCCTTCCTGATCTCTCCTGCTCCTTATTATTCCGCCTCCTTCTTCATTTCCAGCCCTCACAGCCTCCAAGTTAGGCTACAAGTCAGTACCTTGCTATATAAAACCGGAAAGAATAAGACTGCTGAGAGGAGCAGCTGGGCCCAGAGTTCAGGTACATGGGGAGTTTGCTTGGTTGGTTGTTGATTTTACTTTTAGGACGTTTCCCTGTGCCTCCTCTCAGGCATTCAGTATTAGAATTTCTGGGGGAGGAGGTAAGAATCTGTATTTTTAAAAGCTTCCTAAGTGATTGGAATGCAGCTGGCCCTTGGACTTCTGACAGTTATTTGCAAATCACGAGTCTGAGAAAAAGCCCTGAAAAAAATGTGCCAGTGTGTCTTTCTAAAATTTTCTGAGCACCTACTTTATGCACATTGCTTCGCTTTGTGCCACTGTGTAGGACAGAAAGAAGCAGAAGGGGAAGGAAGTACAACATAATTAGGCGGAAACTGTTCACATTCACCCAGCGCCCACCACACCCCAGGCGCTTCACTTAGCACTTTACACACGTTAGCTGCAGTGGTCCTCACAGTCACCCTAGGGTTTGGAAGCTCTTATTTTCCTTCTTCTACCAATAGGGAAACAGAGGCTTAAAAAAGGTTAAGGAGCTCGTCAGCATCACACAGGTAGCAAGTGGCAGGGCTAGAATCTGAACATGTGAAGTTCAGCTGCATTTTAAATAAGTTCTGTTGACTCCCACTAAAGGAGATAGCGGACAGCGTCATTGGTCTGTGGCTAGGCCAAGTGGGAGTTCAGACTCTAAATGCTGTGTGTGTTCAAGCGGCCCTACACCCCAAGTCCGGGGCTGGGAGTTGGGGTTTGTAACCAGGAGGGGGGTGCAGGACGTTCTCTGCACAGGTGCACCCAGGCTGACGCCATGTGCCCTGCCGCGCATGTGCCTTGAGCCTCCGCTGCCCTCGTCCTCCCCGGTTTCCCATCTGCAGCCATCCTCGCTGGAGGCTCAACCCACCTGTGTTTGCAAGAAGCCCGAATGCTCCCTTGCCTGTTTTTAAGCCGTTTGCCTGTGACAGAGTATGAATAACAAGATGGGAAACATCTCTCTTATAACTTTAGAGGCCCCGTGTGTCATTTCAGTGTCATTTTGTTGCTTTCCTTTTTTCTCTAGGTTAGTAAAGATTGGCTACTGGCTCTGATCTTTTCAAAGAAGCATGAAAGAGTTATTTACTAGCTTTTGGGATAATTTGTCTAAGTGGATTTTGAAATATTTTGTACAAACCTAATATAAACATCTTGTAAAAAAAATGAAGCATAAATGCAGCAGTCACATTCAAGAGAATTTAAGAGGGAAGAGATGTTTTCAGTTGTTGGTTTCTTTTCTGTGATGTCATTAGATTTTGGTAATATATTATGTCATTGTTATTATTAGGAATTTAGTAAGCGATTAACTAGCTGCACAAGTTGTTTCATTTGGCTTTACACCGAGGAAAGTAGAGAAACCGTCTCTGCCCCTAAGCAATATGGTATTTAAGATGAATTTAAGACAGATACCACTGACATAAATATTAAATCCAGGAAGGATGAAAGGCAGCACAGGACAGCATTTTGTATATATCGATAGTATATAGTATGCTATAGCATAGTCTCAAAGAACACAGATTCTGAAGCCAGACTGCCTGATTTCAAATTCCTCTGTGCAGCTGTGTGACCTTAGGTAACTCACTTACAGCTTCAGTTTTCTCATCTGTAACATGGGGCTGCTAATCATATCTATCTCATAAGGTTGTGCTTATTAAATAAGTGTACATAGAGCACATATTATTTTAAACCATTTGCATTATTTATATATAATATACATATTTTATTATATCTGAAGGGAAAAATTAGCAGCAGAATCACCAGTTTATTGTCAAAATGCCAATTACAGAAGCCTTGTGCCTTGATGAAGGGTAGTACCGCGAGATAAAGGGTAGTACCACGAGATAGTGTTGGCTGAACTTGGTTTCCCTATTGTTAAAAGCGAAATAAGAAAATGGAAACATTCCTTATATGTTGGTGGATTTTATTTAACCAAGGGTTTATGTAGTACTTACTGTGGGCCAGGCTCTGGTAGAGGATTTTATAAATATTGATGTATTTAATTACTTAGTGAAATGGGGTCCTCACTGTTTCCATTTGTCAGATGAGCAGACTGAAATGCTGTAATGACTCTGAATCACACAGCTTGTCAGTGGTAGAACTGGAATTCAGGCAGGCCATCAGGCTCCCTGGCCAGTCCCGCTTATTCCTCTGCTCTGCTGCCTCTCTCAATATGTGCAGGATGGACCCATAGAGTAAAATATGTTGCTTATTTTACTGCAACATTTATATAGCTTTGGGCACAGAAGAGTAAAAGGAACAGCAACGTACAGATTTCTCTCCACTTTCTTATCGCCGCTGACTCAGCCACCATTGGATCTTTAACGTTAAGGAAACTATCAGATAAAAGACATCAGTGAAACCCTAGAGGTGAGGGCCAAGGGAGGGGTGGAATATGTTTTAGCTTTTTTATAATGGCCAGTATTTGGCCTCCTCTTTGCTAGTTTCTGGTTGGTTGTTTTAACCAACTCATGGATTCATACAGGTGTGACGCTGGAACGGTCCTTAGTACCACGCTTCTCAAACTTGAAATTGCATGTGATTTGGTCTGGGATCTTGGTAAAGATTCTGATTCTGTAGATTGGGATGGGTCCCAAGTTGCTGCATTTCTTATAAACTCCCAGGGGGTGCTTCAGGTTCCTGGGTCACAAGGCCTTCAAGTTCTTTAAGTCAACGCCTTCATTTTACAAATAAGAACGAGGAGGTCTAGGAAAGTCCAGAAACTTGCCTATCACCCCATGTCTATAGTGAGATATGTAAAATAAATAAATAAATAAAGATCAAAAAAAGACATAACTTTCACATCATTCACAAGGGGCTCTCATTAATTCTTTTGACATCTTCATGAGATTTTACTTTCTACTCACAATAAAATAAAATGAAACATAAGGAAGAAAGATGAATTAATTTAACCCTGTTTAGTAAGTTGTGCTGTTTACCTGGAGTGTAAAGTAAGTTTAGTCTCAAGTCCCAGTTCTTGCTCTTGATCACGTGGTTTTCCTGCTGGTGGCCAGGTATGACTTGGGGTGAAGTATTAAGAAAACGTGCTAAAGGCTCACGTGTGAGCTGTGCTCTTCAATCCACTTGAGAAGCTGACATTTTGGTCTGAGTCTGACCTCTTACCTGGTCCCAAATTCAGATTGTAAGTAAAATATTCTTTATTTTTTTAAATTAATTAATTTATTTTTGGCTGTGTTGGATCTTCATTGCTGTGTGCGGGCTTTATCTAGTTGTGGCGAGGGGGGCTACTCTTCGTTGCAGTGTGTGGGCTTCTCATTGCGGTGGCTTCTCTTGTTGCGGAGCACGGGCTCTAGGCGTGTGGGCTTCAGTAGTTGTGGCACGTGGGCTTCAGTAGTTGTGGCTCACGGGCTCTAGAGTGCAAGCTCAGTAGTTGTGGTGCATGGGCTTAGTGGCTCTGCGGCATGTGGAATCCTCCTGGACCAGGGCTCAAACCCGTGTCCCCTGCATTGGCAGGCGGATTCATAACCACTGCGCCACCGGGGGAGTCCCGGAAAATGTTCTTTAGAGCTCCAGAAGTGTCAGCAGAGCTACTGAGAACTACTGCATAAGTCGGTAGTGGTGAATAAACAAATGAGTAAGTGCAAATCGCTTAACCTGGTGCCTGGTTACATGGCAGATATCCAATATTAGTTAATTCCCATTTTAAAATTTTTGTGATTTATTGATTTCCTTTATAAACATATTAAATTCTTCTTAAAACCAAATGCCCTTTTAGTTTTGTGTGGCTCACAGACCCGGCTAAAGGAGGAACAAAGTCTAAGGGAGGAAAGAACTTCAGAGATCTTCACAGCAGTGTGGGAGTGAGTAACCTCATTATTTCCTTAGGAAGTATTAGCCTGAATAAATTCATAGTTTGTCCTTACAGTGGGATTTGCTTGACTTTTATCTCCAAATACAACTTCCTATTTCTCAGTCATTTCTCTGAGAAAATTTTCTCAGGATTATTTTTCTGTATTTATTTCCCTCCTACTTTCTCTTTTTTTCTTATTAGTTATCTCTCTTGTTCTTGCTCTTAATCATTCCCCTCCCCCCCCGTCACCTTTCTTTCCTTCCCTGCCTTTTAAAAATTTTTTGCTAGTTGGAAGGAGAGTAGCATCAGAGTGTCTTACCGTTGGTTCACAAAAACTCTGGGCAGGTAGTTAATTATTTCTTAATTTTGATGTACAGTCTCCTAAATTAAGGGAAGGGGGTTGATGCATGATTTGCCGGAGACCTCCGTGAGTGTGGTGCTCACTGCTTTCTTATCATGGGCGGGCATCGTCGATCAGTGATGCACAAAAGGGTCCTCGCACTAGTGAGACCGTAGGAGTCTAGGGTTCCGGACCAGAGGATGCAGGCAGCAAAATGCATAGGGTAAGATTCAGATGATACCTATTCTTCTCTCTCCTCCCCATTCCACTCTTTCTGGAGAATGAAGCCAGTGTGGCATGAGGTCAAGAGACCCACACCCAACCCCTAAAATGCTTGTCACCGATCAGCAGACACCTTCTTCCCCTGACTTGGAGCATGGAGACTCCTGTGACCAATTTGCCACATCTTTTTGAAATAACAAGGGATTTTTAAGGTGTTTATCCCATCTACAGCTTTTTAGAGCAGCAAGTTCATTTAAATAATTACCTAGTCATTTAGTTAATGCATTCTTTTTTAAACTTGACTAACTACAGCGTATGTGGTTTTGATGGAAAAAGAGCCCCCTTTATGTAATAGCACTGTTTTTTCCCCCGCAAAATAAATGCAACACAGTTATTTTACTGCAGAGAAATTAGCTCATTTGCAAATGCCACCTCAGAACACAAGAAGAATGGCATTTATTGAAGCACTAATAAAGGCACCATGTTAGAATAATTTTATGCTGACGGGCCCACAATCACTCAATATTTTAAGAGCTGTCATCACACCAGCATGAGCTGCATGCAGAAGTACAAATTGATGCTGTGGCATCGTGGCACTAAGAGTATAGTTGGAATAAAATTGCGCAGCCTCTCTGTGGCGTCTGCCGGTGTCTCTGAGCCCCTCACTGCCCTCCCAGAGTGGGTTCTTGGTTTTGCAGCGGCAGCTACACATTCTGCGAGTGTACGGTGTACCAGGCTTGTGCTGTGAGCCCTCCAGGGTTTCTGGAGGACGCTTCTCAGTAGGTACTCAGTGACCTGTGCTGTCGCTGAGCAGAGGGCCGCACAGGCCTAGAAAGCTGAAAGAACCGCAAATCAGCCAAAGCCACTCTTTAGATATGGATAATTAAGCAAACAGTCACCATACAATGGGTGAAGACCTCAGAGCATCAGTTTTAGCAAGTTAATAAATTCCAGTCATGGCCTGCAGTGAAATGCTAAGCTTGAACAAACGAGAACGTCGGCATGAAAATCGGGCTTCACGATTCAACCCTATGACTTCTCACCCCGTTTTTATCCTTATTGGAGCCGGGGGTGGAGGTGAAAAGAATACCTGACAGGAGAGTGTGGAGGAGCGCGCAAAGTTACCTGTCCTGTTTAGACAGGACACCCCACTCGAAACCTCGACTTTCCTCGCTGCCTCTTGGGCAGGATCAGACATGTTCTACCCTGCAGGAGGTGTGGAGGCGCCCCTGCATATCTGGGTTGAACGCCGTGAGTTGGTAAGTTTGTTTGGGCCCACAGGTGTGCCCGTCTGTCAGGGGAGCTGAGAGGGAGGGGCGGCGGGGATCTGCGCTCTGCAGGGCAGGACGCAGTGCACTGCACCCCACGGTGGTGCTGAGGGTGTGGAGCCTCCCGGCCGCTGAATGAAAGGCTTTAGTGAGCTTGATGAGATGGTTAATTTGGATGTAAGAGAGGAAATGTTGTAATCAGCAGCCCGATAATTGGGAAATACAACACATTTCATGTGAGGGGATGACAGAGTATAGCGGCCGTTTAATTGGGGAATATAGATGATGTGTGTACTTATGCTATATTTGTGTAATAGTCTTTGTGGTAGGCAGAATCCACACCCCGTCCCCCGCCCATGTCCATATCCTAATCTGCAGAACCTTATATAGCAAAAAGGACTTTGCATGTGATTAATTTAAGAGGGACTTTGCATGTGATTAATTTAAGAGTCTTGAGATGGGAGAGTATCTTGTATTATCCATATGGGCCCAATGTTATCACAAGAATATTTATAAATGAAAGAGGGAGGCAGGAGGGTCAGAGTCAGAGAAGATGTGGTGACAAAAGCAGAGCTTGAAGTGATGCCGTTGTTGGCTCTGATGATAGAGGAAGGGGTCATGAGCCGAGAAATGTGTGCAGCCTTGAGGAGCTGGAACAGGCAAGGAAGCAGGAGTTCTGTCGGCTGACACCTTGACTTAGCCCAGCGCGACTTATTACGGACTTCTGACCTCCAGAACTGTAAGATAGTGAACCTGTGTTGTTTTAAGCCACTGCATTTGTAGTAATTTGTTATAGCAGTATAGGAAACAAATAGTTTTCTTATTTATAAGTATCTTAACTGCATTGAAATTATTTAGTTTTTGGTGTTTGATGAGTTTTGGGTTATCATATGAACTTAAAGTATGATGGTTAAAACATGGTATTTTCCTTACAAATTAATGAAAAAAGAGAGACTCTTTTTTATTAGGAAAAGAATTTTTGTTAAAAACACAAGCAAACATAGGGTAATGGTAAGAATAGTGAGAAAGTACCAGTCTTTGGAATTAAATAGACCAAGGCTTTGAACAGTACTGTGTTTTCCTGGATAAGTTATAAAACCCTTGGGCTTTAGATGCCTTACTTGTCAAATGGAGATAACAATAATTTCTTCATAGAGCTGTTTTGAAGAGTAAATATGTATTTAAAACTCCTAATAGTGCGTGGTCGTTAACAGGTACTTAATGAATACTATTTGTTCCCTTACTTTAGCTATATTTAAGAGTAGGTGTAGCACACTGCACAGGTGTGGCAATTTTAAAGCATGGCTGTAAATTCTTTGACACTTACGTTATCAAGAGGTGGTGTCTGTGTCTACTCCCTTTGAATCTAGCTGGGCTTGTAATGCTTCAGCCAACAGAGTATAATAGAAACGATGCTATGTGACTTGTGAGACTAGGTCATGGAAGGTCTTGTTTGCTGAAGCATTCACTCTTGGGGCCCTGAGCCACCAGGTAAAAAGCAACTACCCTGATGCTTCCATGCTGTGAAGAACCCCAAGCCTCATGGACCGGCCACCTGTAGGCACTCCAGTTGACAGTTCCATGTATGCCCAGCCTTTGAGTCATCCCATTTCAGGCACCAGACTTGTAAGTGAAGAAGCGTCCATAGGATTCCAGTCCCAGCTGTTGGAGTCACCTGAAGCCACTTGAGTCTTGCCAGATGAAGCCCCAGACATCGTGGAGCAGAGAAATCGTACCACTGTGCCCTGCCCAGTTCCTGACACACAGAATCCATGAGCACGATAAAATGGTTGTTGATTTTTGTCACCAAGTTTGGGATGATTTGTTATGCTGCAATAGAATACTGGAGCACTAGATTTTAACCCTTGTTAGTGAAAAATAGGAGGCAGAAAATTGTGGTGCTAAACCAGTAGCCCACTGCAGATCAGTAAGCTGGAAATAAAACATAGACACATGTATTTTTATAGTTCTTCAACTGCATTCTCTTTGTAACAAGGAAAGGCAACTGGGTATGCTTTAATATATATTCCTTCCAATTGCATTGTAGTTAAAACAGTCTCTTCCTCATCATTCTTCTCCTAAGTTAAGAAAGGAGCCATGTCTTTAAAATCTTCAGAGAGGATGCCTTCTGGATCCTCTGTGTATATCCCTGTCTGTCACCAGATACTTGTTCGAAAATACACATCTGAGTGGGAAAACCAACTCAAACGTAAGGAGACAATATCTTGTTTGTCCAGGTGATTAATTAACAAATCTTGGATTTCCTACTCCTCTTTGTAATAGCTTCTTTATGTGTGTGTTACTTTTATCTCTCTCCTCTTTCAGATTTGAAATACAATATTAATCATGTGCTAGACATACAAACAAAGGGATTGCAACTAGATCATATTGATAGGATCACGGTATTTGTGGTACACAGAACCTAATCTCATCCCTCTATTTTTGGATGGCTTGGCATTGTCTCACGAATCAGCTACTTGCAGGATTTCCAGCGGGCACAGAAATGGGAAGCTCGCCCAGACTTCAAAGTTTGGCAAACATGGTGAGATAGACCTTACAATGGCTGCTAGTGTATGTATTTTCGTGGGATTCCCCCCACATCCCATTTTAATTTAAACACATATGTTCATTATTTTTGAAGTATATGCATATGCTTGAGTATTTATTTGGAAATAAACAAAATCATTTTCATCACAATTATTTTTTAAAAGCTAAGGATAAAGTAGCACAAAGAAATCAATATTGTAGGATATGCACACAGAATAAATGACTAACTGAAAGTTTTGTCAGGTTTACAGTATTTTCAAAAACAAATGGTTGCCTTTATTTAATGTGGGTTGGAAATAATGAAGCAGCGGAGGAAAATGAGGTAACATTTTCACTCTATCTGTTAGGTCTTCAAGAACATCACATTACCTTTCCTTGTCTCTGATTCACTTGTGAAATAAGACATTGTAAAATGCCATTGACTGTCAGCAGTATCATAATCTGAGTGTGATGAAAAAGTGAATCATAAATGGAGAAGTATATTCCTTAGGAATATTTGGATATTTTCAGGAACTAGCAGGACAAGGTTTATGCTGTCCAAAGAATATTCAGGTTGCCCATAGGAGGTGTTAGCTTCTTTTAAACTGTGGTTTTCAACACAAAAGCGATTTATATTTAACCATAAAATTCTCATTTTCTCTTGGTGGCCACGACAGGTGCCCACCGCCTCCTCCGGGGCAGATCCTCAAACTACCCGGTGGCTTTGGTTGAAGATGTTCCTCTTACTACCAACAGTGCTCTCTAAAAAACTGAAGCCTTCTGAGTCATGTTTCTTTTGCTGTCAAATGAGTTTTCTTTGTTGGAAGCTGATAAAGTTTTAAAGTCATTGCTTTGGCAACAAGACCTTCTATTCATAGAAGTAATTTGTAAGACCCAATTTTCTGGACCCGATTATATTTGGAAAATGTGATCTGGGCAGTCCCTGATCTGAAGCTTATACAATTTGGTAGACTGTCTTGAAGAAAAATAATGCAAAATTCCAGATAAAAGTAGGTAAGAAAGTGAATATTTATTTAAACTGAGACAAGAAATCACAACACATTATTGGTGCCTCAGAGATTCAGGCTCTTTACTTCTCGGGCCCTTTTAAGCAGTTGACCAGAAATGACTTCATAGAAATGCTTGCTTTTAAAGCCTGGCTTCCCCTGCCACCTAGAACATTCCACAATTCCTAGTGACTCTTGACACTCTCAGGTTTGAGTGTAAGAGATGCCCTGAAACTTAAACTCATTGACCTCGAGGTAAATTTGCCTCTGGTGCAGTGAATGAATGAATTTTGCCAACAGAAAACAATAACTGACACTGTTGTGTACTAGCCTGGCACGGACCGCTGTTGCAACCACTTTACGTGGCCTCAGTGGTACGTTTTGATTGTCCAGTCCCACTAGCCAGACAGGTGGGAAATGAAGATTCTTCTGTGTATAATTATATGATTTCATTTACATAATATGTAAAATATTAATATAATACACATACAGGACTATTTATAGCCCATACTCATAAACAAGGAAAAACTCCACAAGTTCTTGAAGGCAAATTCGTGGCAATGCTTTAGACTTCATTAAAACAGAGAAATGTTAATATTCCAAAGAATGACAAACTTATCAAGTAATAAAGTCTGACTCATAAGCATGCTACTAAAAACTATTATTATATTTTTTAAGAATTCACAGTCAATTCTTTGTTGGAGAAAGGGTTTTTTTTTTAAAATTAATTAATTAATTTATTTTTGGCTGTGTTGGGTCTTTGTTTCTGTGCGAGGGCTTTCTCTAGTTGCGGCGAGCGGGGGCCATTCTTCATCGTGGTGCGCGGGCCTCTCACTATTGCAGCCTCTCGTTGCGGAGCACAGGCTCCAGATGCGCAGGCTCAGTAGTTGTGGCTCACGGGCCCAGTTGCTCCGCGGCATGTGGGATCTTCCCAGACCAGGGCTCGAACCCGTGTCCCCTGCATTGGCAGGCAGATTCTCAACCACTGCGCAACCAGGGAAGCCCGAGAAAGGGTTTCTTGTTTGTGGTTTTTGCTCTCTTGTTGGGTTAATATTGCAAGATCAGTAATATCAGAAAAGGCAAACATTTTCAAGGGTACTTAGTCAATTTTTTTCTGAAGGGTCAATTATAAATATTAAGTATTTATAATTGAATATAATTAAATATAATCATGTTTCATAATTTGTAAATAATTCTCCTCCCACACATGATAGGAGATTATTAAGGTGTTTAATATATCAGTTAAGCCTGGCATAATAGGATTCAAATTGGTAGACCTCTGTTAGTTAAACATATGTGTTAAACTTCCGAAAATAATTTTTGCAGCATTTTTTGAAGAGTAAATTAAAGGATAAATGTAGATTTAGCATGGCCAGATTTCAGCCCGCAGTGAATGTTCGCGGTTAAGCTCAGAATCATAGTGAAAGCACAGTTGGGACTAAGGAGAGGTCCCCAAGTGTGGAAAGTCAGCTTTAAAATGGAACGGGTAGTGAAAGGGCTCACAAACTACTCTGTTTGAGTAGTGACCGATGTTTGCTTAGTGTAAGCCTAACTGACTGGTGGTGTTATTTATTTTAACCATTCCCTTACCTTAATTTGTCATATGTGATGTCAGTCAGGGTCCCAGCAGGAAACAGAATCCCCTCAGATGGTTTAAACAAGGAAACTTGAAAGGTGGGACTAGTTAACAGAGGTGAAGGAAGGGGATGGAGTACACATTGAATGAGGGACGTTGAGGCACCCAGAAAGTAGCAGCTGGAAGCCATAGTTTTTATCCCTAATGCCTGAGGGGGCAAACGGTGGAAAGAGTATTACCAGCCCCTAGCCACGCCTGGCATCCTGACACATTCCACACGGGAAGAGTCACCATAAAATGACACTGCTGGTAGAAAATGACTCAAAAGCAGGAAGAGCAGGGAAGAAATCCCCCAGCCTCTCTCCTCTGTCTCTCCAGTTTCTTGTCAGTGCCTTCTGTTGGCCTAAAACAATTGGAAGGCAGCTGGCAAAAGAGAAGCACTGGGATGCAGAGCCCCGGAGCACAGAGTATAGAAGAGAGTGCAGGGAAGGTGGGGGCAGGGAAAATGAAGAAGAACAGAAACTATGACTTCAGCAGATCTTCAGTTTGAAATTGTGAGTTATCGGGACAAGTATTACCATTTACATTTCAAGGAAGAAATAGCTTATATAATGTATGACATGTCAGGAGTGACAAGTGGAATCTCACCATGATTTTGAATACTGTTTTATTGCCTGCTCACACCTAGTAGGCACTTAATAAATTGTTTGTTGCTTGAATTGTGTATTGAGTACTGCAGTCTGTGTAGGCATCACAATTAAACTTTTATACTCTTAGATGATTTATACTTAAGCTAGATCAGTTCATCTAACCAGTTTAGCCAAGGTTGACTTTAAAAGTTCAACAACAGATAGGAAAAGTTTCAAACTAGACAACTTAAAAGTTTTTCACATGAACCTTTAAATGAACAGAAGTTGGTGATACTCAACTAGTTATTTCTGTATCAATTAAGCATAGGCTCCTGGGTGTGCCTTACTACATAATAAATGGTATTGATAAACTGGGACAAAGTCAATGTATGTAAGTTAAATCAAGTTTTAAGTGTACTAATAGGAACCAGATAGCTGAAGAATGACATTTTCTATCATTTTGTAAAGTAAATAGTCTCTACAGACTATTATGTTTGTAAACCTGAATGGTCATCTGTTGGTTTACTTAAAAATAGGTTATGTCCACGGCTTGGGGATGGATCCAAGCTTTGAGGGCCCTGAAGTTTATAAATGGGGGTATCCGCTTTAAAAAACATTAAGAATTATGACTCAAAATTGCTAGGTCTTCTTCCAGAGCATTTGTAGTGGTCCATGCAAATGAGTGAGTTACTCTAAAGATTGTTTCATTCACTTTAGAGCAAATGTGTTTGTACTCTTCGTACAGACTTACCGTCTGCCAGCTATGTGGTAGGTAGCCTCTTGGGAACTGACCTAAGGCAATTTGGTCATATAAAATTCCGTGGTTCTTTTGGTGAGATAGAGTAGACAAGATTAGATAAGTTTGTGGTGCACAGCTTAGCTGCTCCCCACAACACTACCACCCGTACAGTGGAAGCGAGTCTCAGACCACATGCTCTTACATATATAGATAGTTACTGAACGGTCATTCACTAGCAAAGGAGGAGCCGAAAAGCAGGACAGGACTAGTGTGGGGTGAGCAACATTCTTACCTAGGGCACAATGTTTAAGAGAGTGCCAAAGAACTCAGTAATCAAGATAAATAATATTGGAATGTATTATTTTTCAAAATCAAAATTAATGCAATATATCCATGATGAAGAAAGTAAACATATTAAATAAATATGGGTTCAGCATTATTGGCTTTTCCTTTTGCCTCTGGCTCCAATATGATTCTGCCTGGCACCGCAGAAGGTTTTTATGTATTCTGCCTTGAGCTCAAAGAAATCCCAGCTCTCTGTTCTTTGAGATGGCGCCAGCATTCCTTGCATGAAAGACCCTCTCTAGGCCAACCCAGTGCTCCAGGGGCAGGACTCTATCTTCTAGCTGGTGTTAGACAAATAGAAGTTCTCCGGGTGCCGGCCTGAGCAAGGCTCAAGCTTGGGTGCTGTTCTCCTGAGGGCAGGTAAGTGCACTCACTAGATTCTTGGATTCTGCTTATGCCCTGGGTTAGGAAGTCTTTAGAATGTATTTTTAGCTCATCTGCATGTCTTGAGTACCTCGAGAACTTATTTCTCGTATTCACCGTGCTAACTTCAGAATTAAAACTCATGCCTGCCCTTCACTCTGAATGAATAGCAAAGCCTTGGTTGATGATGGTGCTAAGTTATAGCTAGGCTTGTGGTAGCCTGGGGAGCGGCTCTTTCTCATTGTAGAAAAAAGGTACTATCTGATTTGTCATCTGTACATTCTTCGCTGTGCATTATCGGTTAGCACCTAGGCTTTGGCTAACCCTAGTGACACTTACATCACGTCATACTTGATATGCTCAAGTAGCTTAAAGTAATGTAGAGGCATTGGGGCCCTAGAAAAAAGTAGGTTATACGGCAAAGCCCCTTCCCTCACAGAGAGAACTTTCGGTGGGAAAGAGAGAATCAATAAACAAACATAAATACGTGTTATAATATGTACTGTCAGGCATTGATAAATACCGTAAAGAAAAATGAGGCAGGATGGAGGGATAGAGCCTGATGAAAGGCATTATTTTATTTAGGGAGGGGTCAGAGCAGTCTTCTAAGACAAATGACATTTGAGCAGGGACCTGAGTGACATAAAGCAAGAGCTGTGCAAATAGCTGGGGTGGGAGAGCTTTTCTGCGTGGGAAATAGCAAGTTCACAGGTAACACATGCTAGGAGAATTACCACATTCATGTTGCAAAGGATGGAAATGAGAAAATGTAAAGCACAGAAAATAAAAGCCTCCTATACTCTCATTCCTCAGTGATATCCACGTGTAACAGCTTATTATGTTTCCTTCCAGAAGTTTCCCTATACATATGAAACCCTATATCCTCCTTTCCTTTTTCCTTCCCTCCCAACATTCCTACCTTCTTTTTCTCATTTCCTCCACCCATCTCTCTCTCCGTTAAGATGACCAAACCATACACACTTCTTGGCAACATTAAACGTTTCTTATTAGTATTTCTTCAGTATTAGTATTTCTTTCATTTCAGCACATTTGCAGAGTAACTTCCTTCTTGGGGTTCTGCTGTGGTCTGTGTTCTAAGGTTTGGATGTACTGAAGTTGATTCAACCAGTTTTTGATAAATGAGCTTTGTGTGAGTTTCCAACTTTTTTTTTTTTTTTTTACTATTAAAAGAATGCTATGGTGAACATTCTTGTATATATTTTATATATGTGTATGTAAGTATACCAGTGCAAGTATTTCTTGCTAGTCCTCAAATCGGAATTATAGGTCAAATGGCGTGCACTTTTCTGATTATAATATACATTGCTGAAGTGCCTTACAAAAAGGTTGTGCTAATTTATATTCCTGCCACACTTCATGAGAGCGCCTGTGTTCTGATACTCCCACCAGCATTAAAGTATTAACAGTCATTTACATCTTTGCCAGTTGATAAATAAAAATTACAGCTCCTCATTATTATAATTTGCATTTCTCCTCTTTTTTTGTGAGGTTGGATATTTATTTCCACAGCTATTGGCCATTGACTGAGGCAAGGGTGCTAACTGTGATTGAGGATAGAAATCCTCACCTATTACCTGTCTAATGCCAAAGGCTGCCACCAGCACGTACATCTTGAGTGGATTAGAAAAAGGAAAAAGGTGACCTTTCTCTGTGACACTTTAGTGCCATCTACTAGAAAATTGGCATTGTGAATAAACAAATCCATGACGACTACTGTGTGAGTGGTTAGTGGTACCTGCAGAGTTGTGCGGTGCTCAACCTACACATCTGTATAGGACAGCCCTGCTAATATTCACAGTTAGTTTCTGAGTCTCAGCCAAGATAACTGTTGTCATCCTGACCTCTCTAGCTTTCGTGTGTTAGCTCTCTGACTGAATCTAGGACATGGCCCCAGTTTTTTCTTTCTAAATCCCTTGGGCTGTCTTGGTCCTCCCTTTCTGGCTCATTTAATCTGTCTGCAAACTTGACTCTTTCGGTGATCTGGTTGGTGCCCTTTTGTCACCTTCTTGACAGGAAGAAGTAATTCACATTTTCCTATAAAAGCCTGTGATTTGAGGTCACAGGCCCACCAGCTTTCCTAAATTTCTAGCAGACTTGCTGTGATCACGTAGCCCATTTCTCTCTAAAAACACCTATCGTTTGCTCCTTTCTGGAATATAGGTGCCCCTCCAGGCTTGTGGCACGATACCTACAATAGATAACATTGATTGAGTGCTCACTAAGGACAGGGCACTGTTCTCAGCTCTTTACACGTGTGAATTTGTTTTACCATTTTAACCACCTAATGAATTAGATATTAATTAGTAGTAGTATCACTATTATTCCATTACTATTACTACTATTTCTAGTATTTTCAGAGGCAGGTGGATAAGGCAGAGGCGGTGGAGATGAAGGAAGCAAAAGCTAACAAATGTACACTTAGGATTTAGGGCCATTCCCACCTTTCTAATAAGGGAGGGCACTGAGTTTACCTACTCAGAAATATAATAGAGGAGTTCAATGCCATTGGGCAAACTCTACAACAACTCAACCCGCAAGAGGCTTGAGATAATTCAAGCCCTTTAGCTGCAGAATAAACTGGTGAGACTCACAGGAGGCCAGATCCTTGGGAAGTAAGTCCCTGTTGACCTCCCTTTAAAAGTGTACAGAGTTCATGGTTCCCCATGATCCTCTGAGCAAGTGTTACATGCCTCTGATACAACTCACAGTCCAACAGAAAATCAAGCAGCGGACTCTATTTGAAAATAACCAGATGAAAGTGTGTATATGTGTGTGTTGGGGCCTGGAGAAAAGTTATGAGGAGCACAGTATATCCGGTAAGATGTCCTGGAATTTGGGGATTAAAAGCAGCCTTGGGTATCATAACTGAAGACTTCTGTCTTCAAGACCTGGAAACTGAAACACTGCGGGATCAGTGACTTAGCCAAACTCACCCAGCTTTGAGTGGCCCGCCATGATGTCCAGAATGATGCCCTTTCCCAGAACACACTGCTCTGTTAAATTTAGAGACAAGGGTCTTCAGTTTTAATATCAGGCCTGTTGATGATTGATTGGTCAACATTGGGAAAATCACTTCATCCAGTTGCATAGGGATAAGATTTCTATAGTTTCTTTGCTCCTTAACATTCAGTGACCTAGCTGTAAGTTCCCTTTCTAAACCTGCCCCCCATCTTCTTTTTTTCCAGTCCCCACATCCACTGACAGCCCTTATAGGACTTAAGAATGGCCTTCTTCTGTGACATGTTTCAGCCTGTGTAGGCACCAGTCCTGGGCCCCACCCAAGAAGATTTATAGTGTGGAGCTTCCTCTTAGCAGTGCTTTGACAAGGAGAATGTCAGTCAGCCAGCATCCAAAACCAAACAAGTGTCAGATGGCCGGGGAAAGAAAAACGTTGAGCAGAGTTGAGAACTCAATAACTGTTTCCGGGCAGAAGGCTTCCTTTATGGCCATTTCAACTGGAGCATCAGAGCGTGCCTGAACTAGAGGGTCTGCCCCTTTCTGACCCCAAATGCCTGGGCTACAGAGGCCTAGGAGCATTCTGTCAACCATTTATCCTTACTCCTGTGTAGCTTAGGCCCCTGGGACCACCACTGGTGAGGGTAGGAGTCCAGGTGCTACTGAGGAATGTCTGAAGATCTCTCAGCGCACCAGGGATGTCTCCTGTAACTCTTGCTATCCACACTGTCAGTGTATGGAGCTATGCTCGTATTTATCTTGGTGTGCAGAAATGTGTTTCTCAAGCTCACAGGGTCCTTTTGATGACGTATGTCTCTTTCCTTGACCAGTTGCCCTCTGCACCCATCCACCACACTGTGGGGTTGACATCTTTTTATTTTTCTGAGATTGAAAATCTGAGATAAATGACTTATTTTCACTCTATTCCTCAATCTGGAAGACAGGATTGCTTTCCACCCCCTCTCTACTGATTTATGCCCATACTTGCATCATTTCTGTGTTTTATAGGGATCTTGTGATACAAATATTGTGTGTTTGGGGCTAGCCAAACTCCATCTGTGTGGAGATTCTATCTTGGCAAGTACAATCTAGCGAATTTAGATTTCCCAGGTACTGAATTTACTTTCAGATTTCTCTCTCCCTTCTTTTACTTTTCCATCTTTTTTTCCATTCCTTCCTCCCTTTCTTCCTCTTTCTTCCTTTGAAATGATTTCTTCTGTGGAAGTAGAGCACAGTAAATATATCCGTAGAAATAAATTTCATAAGTATCTATTTCTTGATTTCTATCATCTTAGAGTTAATAAACTCTCCCATGAAGAAGACCTTGTGAATTTTTAAAGTCGGTGGCAGATGAAAAGAAACGATATGTTATCCCTAGAAAAATTTTAAAATAACCTGAGGATAAAACAGGAAGTACCCATTTTGAGGTGTTCTCTCAAACACAAGTGCTTTCAGGGCCCATCAGGTAAATGTATGTATCTATTCAATGTGAGGCAGTTGGGAGTGGCAGAGTCTGTGGTTGAACTAGAATGTCATGCCTACGATTACTTAAATTTATTTTAAGTTAATTATTTTTAAAAATCACATTGGCCACTCAGAATAAGTTTGTGGACCCAACTGGACGCCAGGACAGTAAGTTTGCAACCATTTCTTTAGGTAATCGTGACTATGTTATTTCTCTGATGAAACTGATACTCGTCCTGGAATGATTTAAGATTATGGTTTCCCTCACCACACTGCTTGTCTGTCACTTTTCCTCTCCTCCTTATTGTCTTTAGAATAAACTGAAAATTCTTACGGCATTTAATGTTCTCCCTGATCTGACCCCAACCTGTTATTATGTCCATATCTTTTTCTCTCTCTCAAATTGCTGCTTGCCTCACCTACTCATATTGTCTTGAACATATTCTATTTTTTTATTCTCTCCTATCGGTGTGCTTTGTTTGGTATCAAATCTTTTCCTCCTCGTTGTAGACAATCCACTGAGTCAAAGCCTTGATGACAACTTCCTTTACTGAGTTCCATAGCCTATATTTAAAGCCTCTTGCTCTGTGCTCTCACAACACTTTATGTAAATCTGTGTTAAACTAGGGTGACGTATGTCTTGGTTTGCCCTGGAAAGTCTCTGTTTATGCTTGTGGTTCCATCTTTATTACTTTATAATGGTCGTGCTAATTACAACACTTACTTACAGTTTTGCCTTATGTTGGAGTTAGATGTGTTTACGTCCTCATTGGACCAAGGATCAACCTTGAATCATCCAACGACTGGGCTATCTATTTCTGTTACATTCATGACTGCCAGTTAAGGAAATTGGTGAATTTAATCTAATTTCCATATGAATAGAAAGGGTTGAAGATAGTGTGTTTTATAAGTAGCCCAGATACTAAGTGACTCATCTTTAGGGGGTTGCTGTTCTTTTCTCCTTTTTGGATAAATTTGACTCTGGTTATTTCTTGCATTTAGATAGTGGTACTGAAGAACAGATCGTGGAACTGTGTATCTTAGAGCAAGGAAGGACCTTACTGATGATCAGGTCAAATCTCCTGCCTTCGCTCATGAAAATAATATTGTAGTGAACATCTATTACCTGTTGGTCTCCGCATCATTCCTTCCTCTTCTTTAGATAGTGGCACACTGATTTTCCTTTGGGGAACCTTCCCCCCCCTCCGCCCCCCCACCACCTAACTTTCAGTAGCAGGACCACCGAGACTAGGATGGGGCGACTGAGGCACCTGGGGTGCAGTTAGGAGGCCCTCATTCTCAGGTTTGTGCATGAACAGGGTTGGCAATAACAGAGAGCGCCTTCTTAAATAATGTGCCCTGGATGCTTGCTTGCCTCAGGACCCTAGTCCTGGCCCAGTTTAGAGACAGTGAGTCTGACCCAGTCCCTGTCTCCAGGGATGGACGTTTGACCCAAGCCTGGTCAAAGAGGTTTCCCCGCACGAAGAGGCAGTTATTGGGTCTCTTGGGAAAGCAGTGTGTTCTCTTTGGTGCAGTTGGAACAGTGAGGATAGAAGCCTGAAAATGCCAGGACGGCCATGTGGGGCAGCCCGCAGGAGAATGGATCCACAGCCGAAAGAGGCAGATCCAGGAGTGGAGAAGAGCTGCATGCTAATGAATTATTTAAGCACCTGCATCCAGCTGTCCTATTCGTCCTAGAGTTTGAAGATACATAATCAAGAAATCACTCACACACACACACACACACACACACACACTTTTCTTTTTTTCTACATGCCAGGCTTGAGTTGAGTCTCTGTTTATTTGCAACTGAAAGAGTTCTGTCCATCAGCAGGAAGTGGGGAAGGCCCGTGGGAGTTGATGTTTGCTCTTCGTCACACCGCTTTAGTCATGTGTGGAGAGTCAAGCTGGATCTGCACTTTCCTGCACAGTATTTCTTCATTCCTCTCTACTGTCTCTGATGTTTACCAGCAACCACATAATAGTTAAGGCACTGAACCGCTCACTTAAGTGCGTTTGACAGAAATCACAAGTTAAAGATATTTAGGAACTAGGAGCCTATGCTTGATTTTTTAAAGAGAATTGTTATTTTCATATTAATGTGCTGCTCAACTTATTATGTTAAGTAAATAAAGGCACTGAAGCCCAAAGAGATAAAGTACAGTGGATCTAGGTCTCTGGATTTTTTGTTCAGTGATTTTTCAGTCCACCTCACTGCCTCTCAAAATAAGCAACTCCTCATTTTCATCTTCTGGCTAGATTTTGATCTCTTGTTGAGCTGCAGGGATCAGTTGGGTGTCTAGATTGTAGTTTATTACAATGCCTACTCAGCTTCCAACCAAGCAGTAGTGATTGATTTTTTTCTCTCCCATTGGGGCACACAACTCGGTTTGCTAATGGTGACAAGTGACATTAAGAGACAAATGAGTTTAAATTAATGACCCTATGCTTACAAACTACCTCAGGGAGGGCACATTCACTCTGATATTAGAGAGAGAGTGGTGCTTTTGCCACGTGCGATAAGTGAAGTTAATGAAAAAATCCAAAGGCCATCATAACTTCACACACTCCTGCATGCACATGCTCGAATCACCTGAAGCGTTTGCTAAAACACAGACTTCTGGGCCCCCGTCTCCAGAGTTCTGGATTCAGGAGGTCTGGGGTGGGGCCTGAGAATTTGCATTTCTAACAACCTCCATGGTGATGCTGATGCGGAAGGTCTGGTGAACACACTTTGAGAACTGCTGCTCCATATTATGAATGGAATTTGATCCAAACAAGGAATTAGTGTGCTATGCTAACAGAGCTGCAGAGTTGAGATAGATTTTCTTGTCCCGTTTTCCCTTTTGAACCCTTCAAACACAGACATGCTAGTAGAGTTCCTTTAAATAGCTGAAAGAATGCATATGGCAGTGGGATGTGTCATTCACAAGTAAGAAAACCAAGAGACATCTAATCTTGATGAACTTAGTTGTGACTCTTAGTTTTCCAGACCCAGAAACTTTGTTGTTTCATTCATCTTTCAGGGATGGTGTGAATCCTCAGGAGACTGTTAAATAAGTCTGGATGCAAATTTATTATTGTGCCATGAAAAATCACAACAGTTCAGAGAACTGTTGCTCTCATGTCCGTAGATAACACTTTCTCTTGCAGTAGGCAAACTGCTATGAAAACCAAAATAATGTCAAATTACATCAAAAGTTTGCTTAGGGAGTGTGGCCTGAGCAAGACAAGTTCATCAAATTTTAGGAATTTCGATCATAGGCTGGCATGATGCACTCACCTCCGTTGGAGGAGAACCTTTCTTAAAGGGCATGTGTGCTCCCACCCCTTCACCAGGATCATCTTTGCTCGCTAAGTAGTGCCGGATAGACACTGCTAAAATGTGCTTGCCTAGCATGTTTTTCTACACACCAAGTTGGCAAGATGGTTTCTAGAATAGGTTAAGATATTTAGACAACTTGAAAGCAAGGCTTGCTCTGGACATCAGGCCATTCTGTGCTGATCTAATTCAGTATATCACAGACATGTCTACAAAGCTTAAAAGTAGGGGAAGTGGACTTTCATCTGTGGATATGAGAAGGCCTAATAGAATATGTGGGAAGTTCAACATTTTTTAAAATTTATTTTCTTATTCTTCATTATTCTAAAACCTTAGACCCTACTCCATTAAATAATGCTATCCACCTATCAGTTCTTGTCCCCTTGTCCATTAAGATTGATATAAAATTGAGTTAGTTTTCTTGGGCCACGCAGAAGTCTAAGACCTCCTCAAGAATGGTATGATTCTTGGATGTTTATGCTATTCTAGTCAAATAGTGGTTCTGATTTCTTGTTTGTTCTGAAGGGTTTCTCCTTTTCTGACGGGTTCTCTCTGCTCCATTCTGATCTGTATGTAGAGCAAAGACACTTTTCTTAATTTCCATCAAAACCGCTTACCTAAAACGTTTCTTGTAGCTGGTGTTTCCTGAAATTTTAGGATGATGATAGGATAAGCATATAGCAAAGCATTCAGGATGGAATATTAGACAACTGTGTCCTAAAAGTGCTTCAGGAGCCTATCATGAATTGAATTCCTCACTGGACTCCAAACTGCTATTTCATGCTACTTCTTCGTGGAATTTTCCTAATGACTCATCTTTGAGTCCGTAGAACATTCTGAATCTCAGAACAGTTTGACTCTCTTCTGTTACCCCTGTCTGCCTCCATATCATTTCCTCAAGACCCTACCATCAAAATCAGAGTGGTCTAATATGGTAGTTTCTTAAAAACAAAGACAGCTCTCCACAGTCCACTAACAATAATGCTTCGAAATAATGAATGAAACTCATATTTCAGGAAAGCTATATCATATTTTCCTGCACAGTCTCTGGCAAGTTCTTGTGATCTCTAGTTCGATAAAAATGGTACTGGTAGTCAATTGTGTAGTTTAAATCTCAGAGAGCAGCCACCTTCCCATGACTGTGGGCTTCTGGTACCTCCCTTAGGATCCCACCCCAAGGTATGTCTGCTAGGTATAATCATGGTATGACTAAAATAGGATGAGAAGAACCCAATTAACAGAGCTATGAATGAAAATACTTGCAGTGTCCAGTCTGGTTACACAAATAGGTCTTATATTTCTCAAGAAAATTAAATTTTCCTGACATTGACACCCCAACATTCTAATCAAGATTTTTCCAGGGGCTTCCCTGGTGGCGCAGGGGTTGAAAGTCCACCTGCCAATGCAGGGGACACGGGTTCGTGCCCCGGTCCGGGAAGATCCCACATGCCGCAGAGGGGCTAGGCCCGTGAGCCATGGCCGCTGAGCCTGCGCGTTCGGAGCCTGTGCTCCGCAGCGGGAGAGGCCACAACAGTGAGAGGCCCGCGTACCACAAAAAAAAAAAAAAAAAAAAAAAAAAAAAAAGATTTTTTCCAGAATATTTTTGTGTTTTGTTGATATGTTATTGTTGATCTTTTGTCTGAAAAACAATTGAATCATGTATATTTGTTTTTTATTGTATGGTATTATATTTTATTGTAGTTATTAATCCTAAGATTTATAGAGTATATTTTGCTGGGCTTTCTGAATAAATATTTTTTCCTTTAATGATGATGATTAAAAATATTCCTTTCCAATAGCCATCTCTTTTCTTTTTGCCTGCTTCTTGTATTATTGAATTATCTATCCAAGTTATCATGTTGAAAACTATTCTTTTATTTTTAATTTTCTAAGGTTTTAAAAACATTTAAAAAAATAAGGAATGGATAGTGAATGCTGTTGAATGCCTTTGAAACATCTGAATGATTTAATTAAATGATTTATCTTTTTTTCTTATTAGGCCTATTTTTTGAATAATTATGTTAAGAGATTTCCCACTACTGTGCCTGAATTCTTGGGATAAACCCTACTTAGTCACGGTGGCTAATTCTTTTGTACTAATGAATTCAGTTTGCAGTATTTATATTAATAAGTAAGATTTGTGTCTTTGTGTGTGTGTGTGTGCACGTGCGCGCATGCACTCTTCATGTCTAGTTTGGCCTTAGGGTTTGTTAGCTTATAAAAAAATTGAGTGCTTTCTGTAGCACAAGAATGATCTGTTTTCTGAAAATCTGTATAATTTTTAGATAAACTACTTTTAAAAGTAGCTTTTAGATAAACTTTTAAATAATTTCCCTGTGATAGTCTTTTCATATTTTAAATTTTTTAATTGAATCATTTAAGATAATATACTATTATCCCCTAAACCCAAGTACTGTATCAAGATGTTCTTATTTTGGGAATTCCCTTGCGGTCCAGTGGTTAGGACTCGGCACTTTTGTTGGTTGCTGGGGCCCAGGTTTGATCCCCGGTTGGGGAACTAAGATCTCACAAGACGTGTGGCTTGGCCAAAAAAAAAGTATCCTTATTTTTAGAATCATAGAGTAGTTTCTATTTTCTTAACCTCTATTTTAATATTTATTAGGCAAGTCTATCCTTTATTATTTATTGTATTCATCATTTATTATATTTCATTTTAAACCATTTTTTCTCATAGAAACAATGTTTGGGTTTTATTTAGCTGTTTTACAGTATTATAATTCATTATTTTTTTTCCTTTTAAAAAAAGGATTCTTTTTATCCTGATTTTTATAGTAAAATTTTTAAAGTTACTTAATATCTTAAATTCTATGCTATTTCATGTATATTCTTACCTATAATAAAAGTTTTAATGATCATGAATTTACTTTTGTCTATAACTTGGATAGAATATTCAAGAGAATTAAGTATGTAAATTCATATACAGTTCTCCCATTTTCACTCTTCTAACAGTCTGTAACTGTCCTCTTGATTTCTTTTATGATCCATGGGTTTCTTTTATTTTGCAATTTAATGTTCTAATTTTATAAATAATATGGACAATTGGAAGGTGTTTCTTTTGAAAATCTAAGGTTTTATATATATGTATGTGTTGTATATACATATATCTATATACAAACAAAGGTATGCATATATATTTTATTTATTATATATCTATATCTGTAGCTTTTTAAAACTACATTATTCAAATTATATCTTTATTTTTAAAAACATATTTTAGACTCAAAAGACCTAAAAAAGGGGTACATAAAAATTTCCCATAATAATTGTTTTCCTGGAGTGTCTGTTTTTTCTTTTCTTTTTTTTAAAAAATGTATTTATTTTTGGCTGCATTGGGTCTTCATTGCTGCATGCAGGCTTTCTCTACTTGCGGCGAGCGGGGGCTACTCTTTGTTGTGTGTGCGGGCTTCTCATTGCGGTGACTTCTCTTTGTTGCAGAGCATGGGCTCTAGGCGCGCTGGCTTCAGTAGTTGCGGCAGGTGGGCTCAGTAGTTGTTGCTCATGGGCTGTAGAGCGCAGGCTCAATAGTTGTGGCACATGGGCTTAGTTGCTCTGTGGCATGTGGGATCTTCCCGGACCAGGGCTTGAACCTGCGTCCCCTGCATTGGCAGGCGGATTCTTAACCACTGTGCCACCAGGGAGGCCCTCTGTTAGTTTTTAACTGTAGTGTTTCGAAGCTTTGTTACTTAGTTAGATCTTTGGAGCTAACTGCCTTATTTCCTCTGGATGTTTATAAGGTTTTATTTTTATCTTTTTAATTAAATAATTTAACATTTGCCTGAACATAGACATTTGTGGGGTTCTTCTCAACAGTTTTTCTAGGAACACAATCAACTCCTTTGATTTGACTGTCCTATTATTTACAAAAACTTTTTATTTTGAAATAATTTTAGATGTACAGAAGAGTTGCAAAGGTAGTATACAGAGTTCCCATGTACTCTTCATCCAGATTTACCTAATTTTAACATCTTATATAACCATAAATGTTAATTTATTATATTTATCAAAATTAACAAATTAACATTAATGCAATATATTAACTAAACTACAGACTTTATTTAGATTTCACCAGTTTTCCACCATTGTTCTTTTTCTCTTCCAGGATTTAATGCATTTAGGTGTCATGCCTCCTTGGAATCCTCCAGTGTATGACAGTGTTTCATGACCTTGATAATTTTGATAAGTATATTCAGTCAGTTTTTAAAACTAGCAATGGAATGCATTCTTCATCTGTGATTTCTGCCTCTATTCGAATCATGTACATTTTCCCCCTGGGGAACATATATAATTAATAGGTTTGATCTCCACTTTCTCATTCCTTATCTGTCATTTTCTTTCAAAGATTTTCTTTTCTCTACCTCTATAAATTTAGACAGTGTTGGGGGCTTCCCTGGTGGCGCAGTGGTTGAGAGTCCACCTGCCGATGCAGGGGACACGGGTTCGTGCCCCGGTCCGGGAAGATCCCACATGCCGCGGAGTGGCTGGGCCCATGAACCATGGCTGCTGAGCCTGCACATCTGGAGCCTGTGCTCCGCAATGGGAGAGGCCACAACAGTGAGAGGCCCACGTACCACACACACAAAACAAAATTTAGACAGTGTTTCTCATGTTTGCCTTTTACTTTGATTTTTTGATTATTTGCAATATCAATCTCTCCTTTATCACCATTAATAATTAAAAGCTTGGCCAGTCTAAATTTGATTTAGTTGTAACACTTTCTTTTCTTTTAAATTTTTTAACATCTTTATTGGAGTATAATTGCTTTACAATGGTGTGTTAGTTTCTGCTTTCTAACAAAGTGAATCAGTTATACATATACATATGTTCCCATATCACTTTCCTCTTGCGTCTCCCTCCCTCCCACCCTCCCTATCCCACCTCTCTAGGTGGTCACAAAGCACCGAGCTGATCTCCCTGTGCAACGCGGCTGCTTCCCACTAGCTATCTGTTTTACATTTGGGACTGTATATATGTCCATGGCACTCTCTCACTTTGTCACAGCTTACCCTTCCACCTCCCCATATCCTCAAGTCCATTCTCTAGTAGGTTTGTGTCTTTATTCCTGTCTTGCCCTAGGTTCTTTATGACCATTTTTTTTTCTTTTTTTTTTAGATTCCTTATATATGTTTTAGCATACGGTATTTGTTTTTCTCTTTCTGATTTCACTCTGTATGACAGACTCTAGGTCCATCCACCTCACTACAAATAGCTCAATTTCATTTCTTTTTATGGCTGAGTAATATTCCATTATATATATGTGCCACATCTTCTTTATCCATTCGTCTGTTGACGGACATTTAGGTTGCCTCCATGTCCTGGCTATGGTAAATAGAGCTGCAGTGAACATTTTGGTCCATGTCTCTTTTTGAATTATGGTTTCTCAGGGTATATGCCCAATAGTGAGATTGCTGGGTCGTATGGTAGTTCTATTTTTACTCTTTTAAGGAACCTCCATACTGTTTTCCATAGTGGCTGTATCAATTTACATTCCCACCAACAGTGAAAGAGGGTTCCCTTTTCTCCACACCCTCTCCAGCATTTATTATTTGCAGATATTTTGATGATGGCCATTCTGACTGGTGTGAGATGATATCTCATTGTAGTTTTGATTTGCATTTCTCTAATGATTAATGATGTTGAGCATTCTTTCATGTGTCTGTTGGCAATCTGTATATCTTCTTTGGAGAAATGTCTAATTAGGTGTTCTGCCTATTTTTGGATTGGGTTGTTTGTTTTTTTTTGACCTTGAGCTGCATGAGCTGCTTGTAAATTTTGTAGATGAATCCTTTGTCAGTTGCTTCATTTGCAAATATTTTCTCCCATTCTGAGGGTTGTCTTTTGATCTTGTTTATGGTTTCCTTTGCTGTGCAAAAGCTTTGAAGTTTCATTAGGTCCCATTTGTTTATTTTTGTTTTTATTTCCATTTTTCTAGGAGGTGGGTCAAAAAGGATCTTGCTGTGATTTATGTCATAGAGTGTTCTGCCTATGTTTTCTTCTAAGAGTTTGATAGTGTCTGGCCTTACATTTAGGTCTTTAATCCATTTTGAGTTTTTTTTTTGTGCATGGTGTTAAGGAGTGTTCTAATTTCATACTTTCACATGTACCTATCCAGTTTTCCCAGCACCACTTATTGAAGAGGGTGTCCTTTCTCCACTGTACATTCCTGCCTCCTTTATCAAAGATAAGGTGACCATATGTGCATGGGTTTTTCTCTGGGCTTTCTATCCTGTTCCATTGATCTATATTTCTGTTTTTGTGCCAGTACCATACTGTCTTGATTACTGTAGCTTTGTAATTTAGTCTGAAGTCAGGGAACCTGATTCCTCCAGCTCCGTTTTTCGTTCTCAAGATTGCTTTGGCTATTCGGGGTCTTTTGTGATTCCATACATATTGTGAAATTTTTTGTACTAGTTCTGTGAAAAATGTCAGAGGTAGTTTGATAGGGATTGCATTGAATCTATAGATTGCTTTGGGTAGTAGAGTCATTTTCACAATGTTGATTCTTAAAATCCAAGAACATGGTCTATCTCTTCTTCTATTTGTATCATCTTTAATTTCTTTCATCAGTGTCTTATAATTTTCTGCATACAGGTCATTCGTCTCCTTAGGTAGGTTTATTCCTAGATATTTTATTCTTTTTGTTGCAGTGGTAAATGGGAGTGTTTTCTTAATTTCACTTTCAGACTTTTCATCATTAGTGTATAGGAATGCCAGAGATTTCTGTGCATTAATTTTGTATCCTGCTACTTTACCCAATTCATTGATTAGCTCTAGTAGTTTTCTGGCAGCATCTTTAAGATTCTGTATGTATAGTATCATGTCATCTGCAAACAGTGACAGCTTTACTTCTTTTTTTCCGATTTGGATTCCTTTTATATCTTTTTCTTCCCTGATTGCTGTGGCTAAAACTTCCAAAAGTATGTTGAATAAGAGTGGTGAGAGTGGGCAACCTTGTCCTGTTCCTGATCTTAGTGGAAATGGTATCAGGTTTTCACCATTGAGTACAGTGTTGACTGTGGGTGTGTCATATATGGCCTTTATGATGTTGAGGAAAGTTCCCTCTATGCCTACTTTCTGGAGGGTTTTTATCATAAATGGGTATTGGATTTTGCAAAAGCTTTCTCTGCATCTATTGAGATAATCATATGGTTTTTCTCCTTTAATTTGTTAATATGGTGTATCAAATTGATTGATTTGCATATATTGAAGAATCCTTGCATTCCTGGAATAAACCCCACTTGGTCATGGTGTATAATCCTTTTAATGTGCTATTGGATCCTGTTTGCTAGTATTGTGTTGAGGACTTTTGCATCTATGTTCATCAGTGATATTGGCCTGTAGTTTTCTTTCTTTGTGACATCTTTGTCTGTTTTTGGTGTCAGGGTGATGGTGGTCTCATAGAATGAGTTTGGGAGTGTTCCTCCCTCTGCTATATTTTGGAAGAGTTTGAGAAGGATAGGTGTTAGCTCTTCTCTAAATGTTTGATAGAATTCGCCTGTGAAGCCATCTGGTCCTGGGCATTCATTTGTTGGAAGATTTTTAATCACAGTTTCAATTTCAGTGCTTGTGATTGGTCTGTTCATATTTTCTATTTCTTCTTAGTTTGGTTTCAGAAGGTTGTGCATTTCTAAGAATTTGTCCATTTCTTCAAGGTTGTCCATTTTATTGGCATACAGTTGCGTGTAGTAATCTTTTATGATCCTTTGTATTTCTGCAGTGTCAGTTGTTACATCTTCTTTTTCATTTCTTATTCTATTTGTTCGAGACTTCTCCCTTTTTCTTTGATGAGTCTGGTTAATGGTTTATCAATTTTGTTTATCTTCTCAAAGAACCAGCTTTTAGTTTTATTGATCTTTGCTATTGTTTCCTTCATTTCTTTTTCATTTATATCTGATCTGATCTTTATGATTTTTTTCTTTCTGCTAACTTGGGGTTTTTTGTTCTTCTTTCTCTAATTGCTTTAACTGTAAGGTTAGGTTGTTTATTTGCGATGTTTCTTATTTCTTAAGCTAGGATTGTATTGCTATAAACTTCCCTCTTAGAACTGCTTTTGTTGCATCCCAGAGGTGTTGGGTCGTCATGTTTTCATTGTCATTTGTTTCTAGATATTTTTTGATTTCTTCAGTGATCTCTTGGTTATTAAGTAATGTATTGTTTAGCTTCCATGTGTTTTTATTTTTTACAGATTTTTTCTTGTAATTGATAGTCACATAGCATTGTGGTCGGAAAAGATACTTGATACGATTTCAATTTTCTTAAATTTACCACATCTTGATTTGTGACCCAAGGTATGATCTGTCCTGGAGAACGTTCCATGAGCACTTGAGAAGAATGTGTATTCTGTTGTTTTGGGATGGAACGTCCTATAAATATCAATTAAGTCCATCTTGTTTAATGTATCATTTAAAGCTTTTGTTTCCTTATTTATTTTCATTTTGGATGATCTGTCCATTGGTGAAAGTGGGGTGTTAAAGTCCCCTACTATGATTGTGTTACTGTCGATTTCACTTCTTATGGCTGTTAGTATTTGCCTTGTGTATTGAGGTGCTCCTATGTTCAGTGCATAAATATTTACAATTGTTGTATCTTCTTGCGTCGATCCCTTGATCATTATGTAGTGTCCTTCTTTGTGTCTTGTAATAGTCTTTATTTTAAAGTCTATTTAGTTTGATATGAGAATTGCTACTCCAGCTTTCTTTTGATTTCCATTTGCATAGAATATCATTTTCCATCTCCTCACTTTCAGTCTGTAAGTGTCTCTGGGTCTGAAGTGGGTCTCCTGTAGACAGCATATATACGGGTCTTGTTTTTGTATCCATTCAGCCAGTCTGTGTCTTTTGGTTGGAGCATTTAAACCATTTACATTTAAGGTAATTATCGATATGTATGTTCCTATTACCATTTTCTTAGTTATTTTGGGTTTGTTATTGTAGGTCCTTTCCTTCTCTTGTGTTTTTTGCCTAGAGAAGATCCATTAGCATTTGTTGTAAAGCTGGTTTGGTGGTGCTGAATTCTCTTAGCTTTTGCTTCTCTGTAAAGGTTTTAATTTCTCCATCAAATCTGAGTGAGTTCCTTGCTGGGTAGAGTAATCTTGGTTGTAGGTTTTTCTCCTTCATCACTTTAAATATGTCCTGCCACTCCCTTATGGTTTGCAGAATTTCTGCTGAAAGATCAGCTGTTAATAACCTCATGGGGATTTCCTTGTGTGTTATTTGCTTTTCCCTTGCTGCTTTTAATATTTTTTCTTTGTATTTAATTTTTGATAGTTTGATTAATATGTGTCTTGGTGTGTTTCTCCTTGGATTTATCCTGTGTGGGACTCTTGGTGCTTCCTGGACTTGATTAACTATTTCCTTTCCCCTTTCCTTAAGTTTTCAACTATAATCTCTTCAAATATCTTCTCAGTCCCTTTCTTTTTCTCTTCTTCTTCTGGGCCCCCTATAATTCAAATGTTCATGCGTTTATTGTTGTCCCAGAGGTCTCTGAGACTGTTCTCAGTGCTTTTCATTCTTTTTTCTTTATTCTGCTCTACAGTAGTTATATCCACTCTTTTATCTGCCAGGTCACTTCTCCATTCTTCTGCTTCAGTTATTCTGCTATTGATCCCTTCTAGAGAATTTTTAATTTCATTTATTGTGTTGTTTATCACTGCTCTTTAGTTCTTCTAGGTCTTTGTTAAACGTTTCTTGTATTTTGTCCATTCTATTTCCAAGATTTTGGATCATCTCTACTATCATTATTCTGAATTCTTTTTCAGGTAGAGTGCCTATTTCCTCTTCATTTGTTAGGTCTGGTGGGTTTTTGCCTTGCTCCTTCATCTGCTGTGTGTTTTTCTGTCTTCTCATTTTGCTTAACTTACTGTGTTTGGGGTCTCCTTTTCACAGGCTGTAGGTTCATAGTTCTCGTTGTTTTTGGTGTCTGTCCCCAGTGGCTAAGCTTGGTTCAGTGGGTTGTGTAGGCTTCCTGGTGGAGGGGACTAGTGCCTGTGTTCTGGTGGAAGAGGCTGGATCTTGTCTTTCTGGTGGGCAGGTCCACGTCTGGTGGTGTGTTTTGGGGTGTCTGTGGCCTTATTATGATTTTAGGCAGCCTCTCTGCTAATGGTTGGGGTTGTGTTCCTGTCTTGCTAGTTGTTTGGCATAGGGTGCCCAGCACTGTAGCTTGCTGGTCGTTGAGTGAAGCTGCGTCTTGGTGTTGTGATGGAGATCTCTGGGAGATTTTCGCCGTTTGATATTACATGGAGCTGGGAGGTCTCTCATGGACCAGTGTCCTGAACTTGGCTCTCACACGTCAAAGGCACAGCCCTGGCACCTGGCTGGAGCACCAAGAGCCTTTCATCCACACGGCTCAGAATAAAAGGGAAAAAATATATAAAGAAAGAAGGTAAAATAAAGTAAAATAAAATAGAATGAAATTATTAAAATAATTATTAAAAAAAATTTTAAGAAGAAACAAAAATAACAGACAGACAGAACCCTAGGATAAATGGTAAAAGCAAAGCTATACAGACAAACTCACACAGAAGCATACACTTACACACTCACAAAAAGAGAAAAAGGGAAAAGAAAATATATATCTTTGCTCCCAACATCCACCTCCTCAATTTGGGATGATTCGTTGTCTATTCATATATTCCACTGTTGCAGGGTATATCAAGTTGATTGTGGAGATTTAATCCTCTGCTCCTGAGGCTGCTGGGAGAAATTTCCCTTTCTCTTCTTTGTTTGCACAGCTCCCGGGTTCATCTTTGGCTTTGGCCCCACCTCTGTGTGTAGGTCACCTGAGGGTGTCTGTTCTTTGCTCAGACAGGACGGGGTTAAAGGAGCAGCTGCTTCGGGGGCTGTGACTCACTCAAGCCGGGGGGGGGAGGGAGGGGTACGGATGCGGGGTGAGCCTGCGGTGGCAGAGGCCAGCGTGATGTTGCACCAGCCTGCAGTGCGCCATGTGTTCTCCCGGGGAAGTTGTCCCTGGATCACAGGACGCTGGCAGTGGCGGGCTGCACAGGCTCCCGGGAGGGGAGGTGTGGATAGTGACCTGTGCTTGCACACAGGCTTCTTGGTGGTGACAGCAGCAGCCTTAGCGTCTCATGCCTGTCTCTGGGGTCCACGCTGTTAGCCATGGCTCGCGCCCGTCTCTGGAGCTCCTTTAAGCAGCGCTCTTAATCCCCTCTCCTCGCGCACCAGGAAACAAAGAGGAAAGAAAAAGTCTCTTGCCTCTTTGGCAGCTCCAGACCTTTTCCCGGACTCCCTCCCGGCTAGCCGTGGTGCACTAGCCCATTCAGGCTCTGTTCACGCCGCCAACCCCAGTCCTCTCCCTGCGCTCCGACCGAAGCCCGTGCCTCAGCTCCCAGCCCCCGCCCGCCCCAGTGGGTGAGCAGACAAGCCTCTCGGGCTCGTGAGTGCTCGTCGGCACTGATCCTCTGTATGGGAATCTCTCTGCTTTGCCCTCCGCACCCCTGTTGCTGCGCTCTCCTACGTGGCTCCAAAGCTCCCCGCCTCCGCCACCCTCAGTCTCCTCCCGCGGAGGGTCTTCGTAGTGTGTGGAAACCTTTCCTCCTTTGCAGCTCCCTCCCCGAGGTGCAGGTCCCATCCCTATTCTTTTGTCTGTGTTTTTTTTTTTTTTTTTTCTTTTGTCCTACCCAGGTTCGTGGGGAGTTTCTTGCCTTCTGGGAGGTCTGAGGTCTTCTGCCAGCGTTCAGTAGGTGTTCTGTAGGAGCTGTTCCACATGTAGATGTATTTCTGATGTATTTGTGGAGAGGAAGGTGATCTCCGCGTCTTATTCTTCCACCATCTTGAAGCTCCTCTTAACACTTTCTTATCTAACATTTTATTTTATCTTGAAATCTGTGCCTTGCATCTACTATAATTATTATATTAATTATAAATAAACTTGGCTTATTGCCTTTTCAGTATACGCTCATGTTTCATAAAGCAGAAAGTCATAAGGCTAAAAGAGAATACAGTAGACATAAAGAGAATGATCTAGATCATGATCTGATCCAGGATCCCATGTACCTTCTAGTTGTTATATCTCTTTGGTCTCCTTTAACCTGCGACAGTTCCTTAGTCTTTTGGTATTTCCTCACCATAACACATTTAAAGAGTACTGGCCAGTACTCAATCTGGATTTTTGTGATATTGCCTCATGAGTAAATTCAAATTATGAATTTTGTCCAAGAGCATCACCAAAATGATGTTGTGTCCTTCTCAGTACCTCATAATCCAGAGGCATATGCTGTTGACGTCTCATTACTGGTGATCACTTTGGTGACTGGTTAAGATGGTGTCTTACAGATTTCTCCACTGTAGAGTGACTGTTTTTCTCTTTGTAATTAATAAGTGTCTTGAGGAAGATACTCTGAGACTATGTCAGTATACTTAGTTGCATCCTTTGCTCACTAATATTAGCATTCATCAATGATGGTACTGACACCGGTTTTAATGCCTATTGATTAATCTTGCCTGAAGCATTTATTACTGTGGTGTTTGCTGAATTGGTGATTTTTAAATATTCAGTCTAAATCTGTTTTTTGGAATTCTATTGTAGTGAAAACTTTCCCTTCTGCTCCATTTATTTGCTTATACAACTCTTTATTTATACAGTATGCACTCACAGATGTTCATTACAATTATTATTTATTTTGTGACCAAGATCAAAGTGACCCAGATTTGACCATTGGCAGCTCCTTCCAGAAGTGTCCTGTGTTTGATAATATTTTAAATTGGAAACCTCTTTTATATCCCCCCCCCAATTTTATTATTAAAATGTTCAAACATAAGAAAAGTTAGTTGCAGGTTGGGATAAGTGGCTTGGTCAGAGAATTTCCTGTGAGCAAGATTTTAATGGTGGTAAGGAGGAGAGAATATCCAAATATTGGAAACTTTGGGGCCTCTTTGTGAGTAAGGGGTGACCCCCAAAACACAAAGGAAACGATAGCTCTGGAATGAGAAATTAACTAAAACCAGCAAGTGTTCCTGCAGCACCTAAATGATGTAGGGCCTCATTTTTGCATGGACGATTAACCTACTTCACACTTGTTTAGGGTCAAAGGGGACGAATGGGTGAGTAAATGTAGGGAACCAGGAACTTGTCCCTCCCTTCCTTCTGGAAACGCTTTGCTGCCTTTCTCTGCAGTGGAAACTTAGCCAGAGACAGTTAGCACTCAAATAAAGTGGGTTGCCTGTGTTTCCATCATCCCAGTTCACATTGGAAATGTGTCTATTTTCTGAGAAACCATCGAGTTCAATCTAAATTTCTCATTACCATTTAGTGAAAGAGGGACTGCAGTTGACTGTAACAGATAAAGGGCAATTGCTTATTTTTCAGTCAATTCTTATTGATTTGGGAGACACAGAGTCCTTAATTGTATGTGTGCTTCTTCTTCCCATTGGAAATTTCTACTTCAACTGATAAATAGATTCTAGTTTAAATTACAATGCAATATCCTTATGTGCACTGTAGAAAGAAGCTTTAAGTCTTTCAAATCCTTGAGAGGAGACCCTACAGAATGAGCAAACCTTTCTCTTGCTGATATTAGCTGTCTTGCCTGTCAGTATAGGCTCTGAAACCAGACTGCTTGGGGTTTGAATCCCAGCTCAGTCATTTACTACCTTTGTAACTTTGGGTGAACTACTTCACCTCTTGATGTCTCAGTTTCTTCATCTGTGAAATAGGTGTAACAGTAGTACTACCTACCTCTTGGGGCTATTGTAAAGATTAAATAAGGATAATTCATATAAAGCATTTAGCTTCGAGCCTGGATTCTTTTGTTTTTTCCCTTCTTCCCTGAAACCAAAGTGCAAGTTGCCATCACTTCATGGCTGAGCCAGCAAGTCTCATTTCATTTTCCTTGAATTCTTAAAAAAAATTTTGTTGAAATATATTTTTATATGCTTGCTTTTGCTTTTCAACATTTCTAATCGTACTGTCGATAAAAAAGTGTACACTGTTTTTATTCACATATCACTTATTTTTCTTTTTATTTTGACATACTTGCAAATGATGGTAGATTGATTCTATATTTGTGCTATATACATTTCTCATAAATATGTATATTCCTATATATATATATGTATATGTACACATATATAATGTTTGTTTGCAATTGATTCACAAAAATGGGAACACTGAGATCAAAGGCATGAATTATTTTTAGGATTATGATACAGCTTTTAGTAGTTTGGTAGATGTTTATACTAGTAATTTTCTTTAATTCCTTCTTTTAAAAATCAGATCTTATTTTGGTATATCATGTGAAAACAGCATTTAAATTTTCTTTTTTTTTTTTTTGCCAAATGTGTATTTCTAAATTATTTCATCCACAAATACCTCATTATTTATCTTTAAAAGTTAAAGATTTTTTAGTATAACCATAATAGCATTATCACATCTAAATTTTTAAACCGATTTTAAATTAGAGATAATTATAAATTCATATGTAATTGTACAAAAAAATTCTGTATATCCTTTACCCAGTTTTCCCCAATAGTAACATCTTGCATAATCATGGTACAGTATCACAACCAGGAAATTTATATTAATAAAATCTATTGCACATTAAAAATTTTTAACACTAATTCTTTAATATCATTAAATACAAAGGTAGTGTTCAAATTTCTGTGTTGAGTCATAATATTTTCACAGTTGCTGTATTATAATCAGGAGGGTCCTCACAGTCTCAAGCATGAAACAAACAAATCTTTCTCTTACTATTTGCTACCTTACACAGCCTAGCATGGATATGTAAATTGCAAACCCTCTCTATACCAGGTGTGAGAATGGAAAAGGACAGAGGGATAAAGAGAACCCTATCTAGTCACAATTATTATCCCCGATCTGAAGGTAACAAAACTGAAGTGCATGAGAGATAAGTACTTGAGTAAGACCCACAGAAGGCCAGTGCCACAGCTGGAATTTTAATCCGAGGCTTTTTTGTGTTTTCTGTGACAGCATGAGAGATCCATGGGAGCTCTGAGGAAAATTTTTTGTAAAAATTTTGGACAGTTTACAACCCGCAGGACTGGTGGGACTCAAATATTGCTGATGCAGCTTTGTGTGTTCTGGTACACTGACATCGAGAGGTTGTTGGGCCATAGACGAAAGGACATGGGACTTGGCTTTAAGGACACAGGTTCTACCCCGATCCCATCATTTACTAGTGGTGAACTTTGGGCAGGTCATTTAATCTTCTTGAAATTCTATATTTCATCTACACAGCAGGAATATGAGAGCCTATTTTATAGTTTTACTGGCTGGTGACACAAGATAATATTTGTGAAGCTGCATAGCACATCACAGAAGTGCTACTTCAACCAGAATGCTTGGTAAAGAGCAAAAAACAAATGCTGCAGAAAATGTTATTTGATGTTAGCAATGAGGCTGAAAATTTGAAGACTATTTTTTTTAATTAAAAAAAATTTAATAGATCTTTATTGGAGTATAATTGCTTCACAATACTGTGTTAGTTTCTCTTGCACAACAAAGTGAGTCAGCCATATGCGTACACATGTCCCCATATCCCCTCCCTCTTGATCCTCCCTCCCATCCTCCCTATACCACCACACTACGTCATCGCAAAGCACCGAGCCGATCTCCTTGTGCTACGCTGCTGCTTCCCACCAGCCAACTATTTTACATTCAGTAGTGTACATATGTCGATGCTACTCTCACTTTGCCCCAGCTTTGCCCTCCCACCCCACCCCATGTCCTCAGGTCCATTTTCTATGTCTGCCTCTTTATTCCTGCCCTGCCACTAGGTTCATCAGTACCGCTTTTTAAAATTCCATATATATGTGTTAGCATACGGTATTTGTTTTTCTCTTTCTGACTTACTTGATTTTGTATGACAGACACTAGGTCCATCCACCTCACTACAAATAACTCAATTTCGTTTCTTTTTATGGCTGAGTAATATTCCATTGCATATATGTGCCACATCTTCTTTATCCATTCATTTGTCGATGTACACTTAGGTTGCTTCCATGTCCTGGCTATTGTAAATAGTGCTGCAATGAACATTGTGGTACATATCTCTTTTTGAGTTATGGTTTTCTCAGGGTATATGCCCAGTAGTGGGATTTCTGGGTCATATGGTAGTTCTATTTTTAGTTTTTTAAAGAACCTCCATACTGTTTTCTGTAGTGATTGTATCAGTTTACATTCCCACCAACAGCACAGGAGGGTTCCCTTTTCACCACACACTTTCCAGCATTTATTGTTTCTAGATTTTGATAATGGCCATTCTGACTGGTGTGAGGTGATAACCTCATTGTAGTTTTGATTTGCATTTCTCTAATAATTAGTGATGTTGAGCATCTTTTCATGTGCCTCTTGACCATCTGTATGTCTTCCTTGGTGAAATGTCTACTTAGGTCTTCTGCCCAGTTTTTGATTGGGTTATTTGTTATTTTGATATTGAGCTCCATGAGCTGTTTATATTTTGGAGATTAATCCTTTGTCTGTTGTTTCATTTGCAAATATTTTCTCCCATTCTGTGGGTTGTCTTTTTGTCTTGTTTATGGTTTCCTTTGCTGTGCAAAAGCTTTTAAGTTTAAGTTCCATTTGTTTATTTTTGTTTTTATTTCCATTACTCTAGGAGGTAGGTCAAAAAAGATCTTGCTGTGATTTATGTCATAGAGTCTTTCTCCTATGTTTTCCTCTAAGAGTTTTATAGTATCTAGTCCTGCATTTAAGTCTTTAAGCCATTTGGAGTTCATTTTCGTGTATGGTGTTAGGGAGTGTTCTAATTTCACTCTTTTACATGTAGCTGTCCAGTTTTCCCAGCACCACTTATTGAAGAGGCTGTCTTTTCTCCATTGTATGTTCTTGCATCCTTTGCTGTAAATTAGGTGCCCATATGTGCGTGGGTTTATCTCTGGGCATTCTGTCATGTACTATTGATCTATATTTCTGTTTTTGTGCCAGTACCATACTGTCTTGATTATTGTAGCTTTGTGGTATAGTCTGAAGTTAGGGAGCCTGATTCCTCCAACTCCATTTTTCTTTCTCAAGATTGCTTTGGCTATTTGAGGTCTTTTGTGTTTCCATACAAATTGTAAAATTTTTTGTTCTAATTCTGTGAAGAATGCCATTGGTAGTTTGTTAGGCATTGCATTGAATCTGTAGATTGCTTTGGGTAGTATAGTCATTTCCACAATATTGATTCTTCCAGTCCGAGAACATGGTATATTTCTCCATCGTATGTCATCTTTGATTTCTTTCATCAGTGTTTTATAGTTTTCTAAGTACAAGTCTTTCACCTCCTCAGGCAGGTTTATTCCTCGGTATTTTATTCTTTTTGTTGCAGTGGTAAATGGGAGTGTTTCCTTAATTTCTCTTTCTGATTTTTCATTGTTGGTGTATAGGAATGCCAGAGATTTCTGTGCATTAATTTTATATCCTGCAACCTTACCAAATTCATTGATTAGTTCTAGTAGTTTTCTGGTGGCATCTTTAGGGTTTTCTATGTATAGTATCATGTCATCTGCAAACAGTGACAGCTTTATTTCTTCTTTACCAATTTGTATTCCTTTTTTTTCTTTTTCTTCTCTGATTGCTGTGGCTAGGACTTCTAAAACTATGTTGAATAAGAGTGGCAAGAGTGGACATCCTTGTCTTGTTCCTGATCTTAGTGGAAATGCTTTCAGTTTTTCACCGTTGAGTATGATGCTTACTGTGGGTTTGTCTTATATGGCCTTTATTGTGTTGAGGTAGGTTCCCTCTGTGCCCATTTTCTGGAGAGTTTTTATCATAAATGGGTGTTGAATTTTGTCAAAAGCTTTTCCTGCATCTATTGAGATGATCATATGGTTTTGATTCCTTAATTTGTTAAGGAATGGTGTATCACGTTGATTGATTTGCGTATATTGAAGAATCCTTGCATCCCTTGGATAAATCCCACTTGATCATGGTGTATGATCCTTTTAATGTGCTGTTGAATTCTGTTTGCTAGTATTTTGTTGAGGATTTTTGCATCTATATTCATCAGTGGTACTGATCTATAATTTTCTATTTTTTTGTGATATCTTTTTCTGGGTTTGGTATCAGGGTGATGGTGGCTTCGTAGAATGAATTTGGGAGTGTGTCTCCCTCCGCAGTTTTTTGGAAGAGTTTGAGAAGGATCAATGTTAGCTCTTCTCTAAATGTTTGTTAGAATTTGCCTGTGAAGCTGTCTGGTCCTGGACTTCTGTTTGTTGGAAGGTTTTAAATTACAGTTTCAATTTCATTACCTGTGATAGATCTGTTTATATTTTCTAATTCTTCCTGGTTCAGTCTTGGAAAATTGTACCTTTCCAAGAATTGGTCCATTTCTTCGTGGTTGTCCATTTTATTGTCATATAGTTGTTTGTAGTAGTCTCTTATATTCTTTTGTATTTCTGCAGTATCAGTTGTGATTTCTCCTTTTTCATTTCTAATTTTATTGATTTGCATCCTCCTTTTTTTTTCTTGATGAGTCTGGCCAAGGGTTTATCAATTTTGTTTATCTTTTCAAAGAACCAGCTTTTAGTTTTATTGATCTTTGCTATTGTTTTCTTCACTTCTATTTCATTTTTTTCTGCTCTCATCTTTATGATTTCTTTCCTTCTACTGACTTTGGGTTTCCTTTGTTCTTCTTTCTCTAGTTGTTTTAAGTGTTGGGTTATATTGTTTATTTGAGATTTTTCTTGTTTCTTGAGGTGAGATTGTATTGCTATAAACTTCCCTCTTAGAACTGCTTTTGTTGCGTCCCATAGGTTTTGGGTCGTCGTGTTTTCATTGTCATTTGTTTCTGTGTATTTTTTTATTCCTTCTTTGATTTCTTCCGTGATCTCTGGCTTATTTAGTAGTGCACTGTTTAGCCTCCATGTATGTGTATTTTTTACAGGTTTTTTTCCTGTAATTGATTTCCAATCTCATAGTGTTGTGGTCAGCAAAGATGCTTGATACGATTTCATTTTTTTTAATTTTCTGAGGCTTGCTTTGTGACCCAAGATGTAATCTGTCCTGGAGAATGTTTCATGTGTACTTGAGAAGAAAGTGTATTCTGCCACTTGTGGGTGGAACAGTCTATAAATATCAATTAGATTTATCTGGCCTGTTCTGTCATTTAACGTTTGTGTTTCCTTATTTATTTTCTGTTTGGATGATCTGTGCATTGGTGTAAGTGGGGAGTTAAAGTCCCCTCCTATTATTGTGTTACTGTCAATTTCTCCTTTCATGGTTGTTAGCATTTGCCTTATGTATTGAGGTGCTCCTATGTTATAGGGTGCATAAACATTTACAATTGTTATATCTTCTTCTTGGATTGATCCTTTGATCATTAGGTAGTGTCCCTCCTTGTCTCTTGTAACAGTCTTTATTTTAAAGTCTATTTTATCTGATATGAGTATTGCTAGTCCAGCTGTCTTTTGATTTCTATTTGCATGGGATGTTTTTTTCCATCCCTTCACTTTCAGTCTGTATGTGTCCCTCGGTCTGAAGTGGGTCTCTTGTAGACAGCATATATATGGGTCTTGTTTTTGTATCCATTCAGCCAGTCTGTACCTTTTGGTTGGGGCATTTAATCCATTTACATTCAAGGTTGTTATCGATATGTATGTTCCTATTACCATTTTCTTAATTGTTTTGGGTTTGTTTTTGTGGGTCCTTTTCTTCTCTTGTGTTTCCCGCTTAGAGAAGTTTCTTTAGCATTTGTTGTAAAGCTAGTTTGTTGGTGCTGAATTCTCTTCACTTTTGCTTGTCTGAAAAGCTTTTGACTTCTCCATCGAATCTGAATGAGATCCTTGCTGGGTAGAGTAATCTTGGTTGTAGGTTTTTCTCTTTCATCACGTTAAATATGTCCTGCCACTCCCTTCTGGCCTGCAGAATTTCCGCTGAAAAATCAGCTGATAACCTTATGGGGATTCCTTTGTATGTTACTTTTTGTTTTTCCCTTGCTGCTTTTAATATTTTTTCTTTGAATTTAGTTTTTGTTACTTTGATTAATAGGTCTCTTGGTGTGTTTTTCCTAGGGTTTATCCTGTATGGGACTCTCTGTGCTTCCTGGACTTGGGTGACTATTTCCTTTCCCATATTAGGGAAGTTTTCCACTGTAATGTCTTCAAATATTTTCTCAGACCCTTTCTTTTTTTCTTCTTATTTTGGGACCCCTATAATTCGAATGTTGGTGCATTGAGTACTGTCCCAGTGGCCTCTGAGATTGTCTTCAATTCTTTTCATTCTTTTTTCTTTATTCTGCTCCTCAGCAGTTATTTCCACCATTTTGTCTTCCAGCTCACTTATTTGTTCTTCTGCATCAGTTATTCTGTTATTCCTTCTGGTGTATTTTTCATTTCAGTTATTGTGTTGTTCATCTCTGTTTGTTTGTTCTTTAGTTCTTCTAGATCTTTGTTAAATATTTCTTGTATTTTCTCAATCGTGCCTCCATTCTGTTTCTGAGATTTTGGATCATCTTTACTATCATTACTCTGAATTCTTTTTCAGGTAGACTGCCTGTTTCCTCTTCGTTTATTTGGTCTTCTAGGCTTTTACCTTGCTCCTTCATCTGTGACATATTTTTTTGCCATCTCTTTTTTTAATGAGTGAGATTGTGTTCCTGTCATACTGGTTGTTTGGCCTGAGGCTTCTAATACTGGGGTTTGTAGGCTATTGCGTCTTGGTGCTAAGATGAGGACCTCCATGAGAACTCTCTCCGATGAATATTCCCTGGGATCTGAGGTTCTCTGTTAGTCCAGTGGTTTGGACTCAGAGCTCCCATTGCAGGAGCTTCGGCCTGACCCTAGGCTCGTGAACCAAGATCCCACAAGCTGCCTGGGGTGACAAAACAAAACAAACACAACAATAAGGTAAAAAATAAAATTAGACTCGGAAACTAACAGATATGTTAGGAAGAATATAAAAATAAAAATACAGATGAATCAACAACTGGCAGGTACATCAGTACCACAATAGTAAAAAAGAGGAGGAGGGAAAAGGAAAAAAAATAAAAAGTGGGGGGAGGCCTTGGCTGTGGAGGGCGGGGCCTAAGCAAGGGCAAGGTTTGGGCGGTGGGTGAGGCCAATGCTCAGGGCCCACAGGGCTGGAAAAGGCCCTGGAGGCTGTGGGGGGTGGGACTTAGGCTCAAGGAACAGAAGGGGCCGAGGTGTGCCCCCCACCCCTGGTCTCAGAGGGCAGGCGACCTCACCTGGGAGCCCAGCAGGCTTCCTGGGCTCAAGTAGGCAGGGCAAATGCCTTCCTCTCCTCTCTCGCTCCTCTGGTCTGGGAGGGCCCCTCCCGCCTGCCTCTCCTGATCTCCCTGGCCTCAGGGGCACCGATCCTGTCTGGTCTCCACTTCTTCTCTGCCCCCCTCATTCCCCCTACGTCCTACCAGTTCACTTTGGGGTTCCTCCCGTCTCCTTGGGCATCAGAGTCCCCCACCAGTGGCCAGCAGGCGCCCTAGTTGTCGAAGACTTTTTTTTTTTTAAACTCCCCAGGGTAGTTTAATTTTTCTCAAGGTAAGAGCAAGGATTGACACAGGGCCCCTCTTTTGTAGAAGGATCATGATGAGGGGCTGGCATTCATCCCCTTCTTTCTTTGGCCCCATGTCCTTTACAGATTGGTGCTCACGCAAGCTCAGGAAACCAAGGCTGATCATCTGCTCCTAACAGGCCGTTTGTAA
This sequence comes from Pseudorca crassidens, assembly GCF_039906515.1. NCBI lineage: Eukaryota > Metazoa > Chordata > Mammalia > Artiodactyla > Delphinidae > Pseudorca > Pseudorca crassidens. Next base: position 40,536,001 of record NC_090302.1, on the reverse strand, counting down.
TTTTAGCTAGACCCAGTTGAACATCAATGGCCCCTTTGTGGACCATTTTGTTCTGTTTTTCTTAGGAGCAAAATGCCAGCCTGGTCAAGATCTAGAAACTTGCTGTTCCATTGTAATAGGATATGCATTTCAATGAGAGCTACGCAAGTTGAAGGATACTCCTGCTAGCATCAGATTTAGCAAGCCAGTGGGAAAATCTCCCAAGTCTTCTGGAATCACTGAGCCTGAAGGCCTTAGGGGCTGGCAGCTTGGCTGCCTAAAAACAGTGCGCTTTTAATGCAGATACGTTGTTTCTGCTCCACCACTGGCAGTAAAACGTTGCCAATAAATCCTATTATTTGTTCCCTTCCTTTCTAACATGTTATTTCCGAACTTATGATTTTAGAAAGATGTTGTTTCCAAGCTTTGGGTATAAAGTGAAAATTTCTTTCATGGCACCTGCCACGATGTGTTTTTATTTCCTCATAAAGGAAGAGTTTCTTTATCATGGAATTCAGAACTTAAAAACATTGATTGTTTCATTGTGTAATTCACTTCCTAAACGCATCTTCTTTTCTTGTTAGCCTCAAAATTTGGGATTTACAAAATGAGTGAAAGAGCATAATTTTGGGTTAGGCTTTGGGAACTGTACTGAGGGTTTGGGAACGGTTTTAAGATGCTGTTACATAAGATGTTAAAATCTTTTGGCAATATTAGGAGGAGTCTCTAAAGTTTTTTCTAATTTAACTATTTCAATAAGTGCCAAAGATTTTCTGTGGAAAGAGCATAGAAGCTCTTTAGACGAAGGCCCATTTCACATTTTAATGCAAATTAGTATAACTTGGAGAGTCCACCTATATTTCTAAATATAACACTGCCTAAGATTTGTGGTATATTTTATATTATCCATTCACTTATACTGATCTCACTTCTGAAAAGCCCTATAGGGATGAATAGATTGCCTGTAGGAAGTAGGTTCATAAGCTTTCAAATATTTAAAGAAAAGATGAGACTGTAAAGGCATGGAAGATAGAGGATATAGAATTCTCAAGAAAACATTACTCAAGCTCTAGACAAGCTTCCGTATCAACAGCATTGGAAGAATAAGACCCCTAAGTAATTACCACCTCCTGTAGTTCACCAAAATTATGCCATCCGGTGGCCACGTCCTGGCCACGTAAGAGGAGCACACTGCAGGCCGTTTCTGGAGCTGCTGGTAATTGCCTCATTTACAATAACATGTTCCATAGTATATCACTCCCTTGCTTCATGCATGTATTTTTGCCTGATTTATGATTGTCTGCTCCTCAGTGAGTGAGTCGAATGTAACAGCTTTTGTTATTTCCCTACTTTTGCAATTGGTTGGCCTAGAAGACTCATAGCGCTGTTTCCTTTCTCTTATTGTTTTCTTCCAGTAGTTGAAGTGGAGACCGAAGTGGGGGAGGGGAGTGGGAGAGCAAGTCTTCCTCCCAGGACACAGTCAGCTTAATATCTCTAGTCTAGAAATTCTGCATAGGAATGATGATACAGGTAGTCAGCTAACTCAAATCCCTTTAAGCACTAAGAATCCAGGAGAAAATCCAAAGGCAACTCTCTCTTCAGCCCAGATGGAATGTGCCCCACCACTGAATTAGTGAACAAACAATCCACATCTTAAGAGCCTGGCAAGAATTTGACTGGAATACTAAACTTCTGATAAAAACAGGCATTTTCTGACCACCTCAGGAACGTCGAGTCGGTTATGAAAATGAAGATGGATTTGGAAGGGAAAAGGTTCTGCTGTTTTTGACGCTGAAAAATAGATATCTGGAAGGGGAGAGACAGGAGAAAGGGTTATAAGAAGACTTGCCAGCCACTTAACAGCAGCCAGTGCAGGAGAGCGACTAGAAAGCTAAACATCCAGATGGAGGTTCCCAGGCCACTGGGATTATAACATTCCCTCTGCCAAGTGCTTGAGAAAGGCAGGCCAGCAAAATTAAAGCAGGAACAAAAACGAAGGCTGGTTCTGGAAGGCTGCAAGTCATACCAGTGAACCCCAGAGAAAATGCATTTCTGGGAGCTGGGGTGCCCTGAGGAGGAGCAAGCAATATACTTCGCGCTCTAGTTATGGAGGCCTTGGGGTATGTAAGGCTCTGTTCAAAAGTCTGGATTGTACATTTCCATGGCGTAAAAGTCCAAGTAAGTTTGAAACTCGGAATGATAGTGGGTCCAGTTACACACCATACATCCCACTAGCCTGCGTGCTCTTAGCCACTAGAAAGTTTTAATATAATTCAGTCTTCATAAACCGTAAAGAATCTTATTTTGGGGTTTTCCATACCACACAGCATCCAACATTAATATATCTCAACATCCGAAGTGAAATACAAATTTTATTATAGACAAGATTTTTATAATTGAAAATTATTTCATATCAGATAACTCATTTACTTTACGACCGACTGTGATTTTTTGGAAATCATTGTGCATTCAAAATTCTCACTAAGTGAGAAAATACAAGCTACTGATTGTTTTCAAGTTGGAGTGAAATTGTGCAAATATTAAATGTAATGATTGGTGAATAGGAGTATAAGATTTCTATAGGCATTTGGTTAAACATTTATTAATTTTGAATTTCCATCTTCTTTTTGTATTTTAGAGACAATAACCCTTTATTAGGTCTCCAGCATTTTCATGGGTCCTTGAATAGCTCACAGGCTCTTGTCACTGTGTCTATAGTGCCAGTTGGATAAGGCAGCTGTTTCCAGCTGAGCCCATCACAAGGAAGATAGTTGCTAAACCAGTTTATTTAGACAGTTGGGTGCAATTTGGAAGGAAAGTTTTTGAAAGATGTGAACAAGTGATCTTGTCTTCAGTTTTACAATGATACGTTGATTCTATAATTTACTTAATTGTATTCCCAACAGAAGGAAAAGGAAGGAGTTGAATGTCTTCTGATTACCGGACAGACAGATTTCTACCCTAAGAAGCACTTGGAAATTCTGGGCACTTACTTGTCAAGGCAAGAAAGGTGCTTATTTATTTGCACTCAGCCTTGTTCCACAAAGGAGGTTGTGTGCCACAAATATACCTGTGATGCTCTGAGGGAAGTGTTATTCTTTTATACCTCCTTAGAGGTAGGGCAGGTCTTTGTTCGGAAAGTTCTTTGAAAAGCCACCTGGGAATGAAGTGGGGATTCCGGGGCCTGAATGTCGACTGACGCCCAGGTCTCCGAAATGGCGGGGGGTGGGGTGATTGTGCGCTCCTTTACCTAACAGAAGGGTGAGAAATAGGAGATTCCTATAGGAACATCCAGGTAGGAGGGAACAGGTTCCAAGAGAGCTGGATCTGGTAAGGGTGACTTAACATGGTGGAGAGTTTAGAGAGCAGATGGGTTTAAATAGAACTGCCAAGTGGTTTGTGGTGAGCATGAAAAGAAGGACAAAGGGAATTGGAAATCTAAGTTACTCACATAACAGGGGTAATAAATCAGAAGAAACATTCCCGAAAAGGGACACAGAATGCTGAGGAATCTAGCGAAAATTAAGCTGGGAATAGTCCTGGCATAAGTTTTATAAGATCCCCAAGTGATTAATTATAAGTCCTTTAAGAAGATGAGTAATGTGAGTCGCCTAGCTTAGTCTTAGGCATAGTGTAGGACCCAGGAGGTTAGTTCCCTTTTCTCCCCTCCTTGGAGGCATCTGTCAACCTCATTCTAAAGGACTGATATACTGTTCTTCAAGGTTCTATTCTAAACTCTCTTTCCCTCTGAATTTCATTCTCTCTCACCATACTCTCCTCTGCCCAATTTTCCTTTCTCTTAATGGTTAATTAATTTTATCGATGATTTTGCTAAGCCATTTTCAATTTTTCATTCTTCTTATTCTTCATATCCAGTCAGTTGATAAATACTATTAATATTACCTGGGAAATGTGTCTGACTTCATATTAGTTTCCTGTAGCTGTACTAACAAATCACTACAAACTTTGTGGCTTAAAACACAAATTTATTATCTTACAGTTCTGGAGGTGAAAAGTCCAAAATGGGTCTCACTGGGCTAAGTCAATGTGTCAGCAAGATTGCATTCCTTCTGGAGGCTCTAGAGAAGCGTCTGCTTCTTTGCCTTTCTAGCTTCTGGAGGCTGCACGAGTGTTTGGCTTATGGCCTCTTACCCCATGTTCAAAGACAGCAGGGCAGCATCTTCTCTCTGATCTCTGCTTCCATCCTTGCATTTTCTCTCCGACTCTGATCCTCCTGGCTCCCTCATATAAGGAATCTTGTGTTTAGATTGGGCCCACCCTGATAATTCAGAGTAATCTACCCATCTCAAGATCTGTAATCACATCTGCAGAGTCCCCTTTGCCATATAAGGTAACACATACATAGGTTCTGGGGATTTAGGGCATAGACATCTCTGGAAGGCCATTATTTAGCCTACCACACATATCCTTGACCATTTCCCTCTATCTTGTTACCATCAGATTTGCCTTACCTCATGCCTGGATTATTATAATGCTACCTCTAACTGTAGAACTTCACCCCTCCAATCCAGTATACCCACTGTTTCCCACTGTCGTCCTATAGCTGGCATCTGGCCACACCTTTCTCTTTCTCAGAGCTACTCGATGGCTCCTCACTGTATACAGAAGAAATCCCCCAATTCTTAGATGTTGAAGGCGGCCTTACCTTTTGTATTTCCCACTTTCTACTCCTCACACAGTTCAAGCACGCATTCCATATACCAGTTCTACTCACTATTCTTTCAGCATGTCCTGAACTTCCTCAAGTATTTCCTTCTGCTTTTACTGTTCCTTCCAGGTTCAATTTTCTTCCATTTCCCTACCTTGTCAGCTAAAGCTCAAATAATCAATCAGTCAGTCAGGACTCAAATCAAATATCCCCTCTTCTCTGACACCTAGATCCTTTCACCACCTCTAGATCCTTTTTACCACCTCTTTTCCTTCCAAAGACCTCTGTATACATTATTATAATGATATGGCTGTCTGTCTCCCCAGACTGTGAGGCTGTCAAGGGCAGGCACTGTGACTTGGTGATTTTTTGAGACCTCATAGCACAACACAAAGTGTTCATTGGAAAAAAGGAACAGATAATCTGTTTTATGAAATGTTGGAGAGTTTTCTTTAAGGGATAGCCAAAGGAGTTACAGCAATGCCCTTAAAAATCATTTTTAGAGGAATATTGTGATTCAGATACAAAAGTTTTGCACGTTTGATGTGCTCAGTTTGCTGGCTGGAGGAAATTTTCTCCGTTTTCTGAACCGTACCCTCTCAGGGAGGTTTAGCATTCTCCGAAAGGTCCCTCAGGTCTTTCCCAATCCTTTCCCCCCCAGGAGAGTTTCACATCTGCTTTGTCATTTGTGGGCCTCAGATATGGTGCCAAGGGGTCCTGTTCTCCAACAGACACTTCTGTTCAACTCTGTCTGCAGTGAATGACCCCTCTCAGTTCCTTATCCAGTATTTAACTCCCCGTTTCTGAGCTGTATTGAAGGTGAGGAAGGCCCATCTGATCTCCCAAGGGGCTCAGTGCCAGCAGAGTAATTAGCTAGGCTTCCTGCCAGTTCTGAGCTTTGATCTGGAAACCCATAACCTTCAGTTTCAATATGGTGGTAGAAGAAGGTGCTGGGCTGAAGAAGAATGCGCGTGGCTCTTCTTTCAAAACTGTACAAACATTACCCCAGACAGGTTGAGAATGGGACTACACAAAGTGTTGTTGAAAAAAGAAGAGATTTATTGGTTCATTTTACTAATCGGACTCTGACAATGTGTTAGTGGCTTCACAGAAAATTTAAACTAAGGAAGCCTGTATTCAAAGGCGATAAGGCAGATACAGTTATTGAATTGTGAACGGCATTTCTCTGGGCACAGGAAGGCTCCATGTGAACAGATATGCTTCTGTTAGGATGTTTGTGACTGTAGGGAACGTGGCATCAGGAAAAGCCAACTGCAGTTTTTCCATCCTAAAAAAAAAAAAAAATCAGGGAGGAGAAGCAACATGGTATGACACGTAAAAGGCACATTTGACCAGAAGACACATTCTGGTTTCGTGGCCACTAGCTTAAATACAAAAGATTTCTGTTGGAGTGAGGTTTGAAAGCCTGACCAGAAATAAAGCAGCCTCAGAAAGCTGTCTGCCTGTGTGAAGTACTTTGCTGGTACCAGCATGGAATGTGGCCGCTGCATTTGGTATCCAGCCGAGAGCTATAGATTTTTTACTACTACTCTTGGAGAGAGAGTTTGGCAAATATCCTTTAAGAGGTATGCTCAGAAGATTGGCCAGAGAGGCATGTGGGACCCAAAGGATGTCACCGCACTTCCTTAACGCTGTTCCTTCGTGGAGCTTTGACTGTAGCTTTTCAACTTGAGAGTGAATCATAATGGAATTGCAAAGTGGTCTCATTATGTTAGATGCATCGAAACGACCTATAATGTATGACAATGGGGATGTTGGGGAGGGGGTGTTAGTGGTGGCTGGCAGCAGGCTTGACCCACGTGCAGTTAATGAAGGCAGCGGTCTCTGTGGGTGACTGACGGGGATTCTGGGGATTCTGACCCTGTCTTAAAAATACCTACCCTGCTGGCCTGTCATGATGCTTTTATCTCAGCCTTTAAATACCTGCTGGCCAAGGCTTAGAGGACTGTAACAACCAATAAAATGCCAAGGCTGCTGGAATGCATCACACATTCAACTGTATTAGCACCTGAGAGAATTCCCTTCAAACTTGTCTCTCTCCCATGTTCCTTGTCTGTTCCTGCCATGACCACCATCCATGATGTCTCTCATCGCCTCACCACACACATCTAATTAGGAAGGGAGTCTTGTCACTCCTAGCTCTGGGTTGATGTCTCTGCATCCAGTGTGCTGCCCTGATCATCTCTTGCTTGTATCAGTGCAGTGGGCTTGGGTCTTTTGCCAGGGCCACTGGACGAGCCTTCTTCACACCACCTCCACTTGCCTTTCTAAAATAAGGCTCTCATCTTGTCACCATCCCCCTTAAAACCATTCCACAACTCTTCAGTGATCACAGGATTGTCCAAGCGTGTATCTTGACAGCAAAGACCCTTCACTGGACCCTTCCCACCACCTTTCTCTGCTCCCTGGATTCCCACCATGTGGGAAACACTCAGCTTTTACCTGATTATAAAAGCAGCATCTTTTAAAACTTTACTTTATCGTATGTGTTCTTGCCCCTCTACCTAGAATGAACTTTCCCTTCATCGTCTTATCTTTTCAAACCCAGAACGTATGTTAGTGCTATTTCTGCAACTCTTCTAGACCAGACTTAGCTGGTACCCTTTCTGCTCAAAATAATTTGTACGTAACTTCACCAAAGCACTTTCCATACTGTTAGTAACTTTCTCCCTACTTTCTCAAAGATATGAATAATGTAGCATTCATCTCTAGGTCTTCAGTGCCTGACAGTGTCTAGAACAAGAAATCTAAATTAAAAAGTTCACTACAGTAAATGGGCTGTTCTTGGGAATTTGTACATATGATCAGTTGCCCATGTAAAGAGCTATGTTGGTGAAGTTCTATGACAAACTAAAAAGCAAGGGAAAAGAATCTTCATTTGTACAACTTTTTCTCCTTTTTTTTTTTTTTAAATACCATTCCCCTCATTTTCTCTTAGGAAAGGCTTATGCAGTCTGTTGCCTCCATCTTTAATGACAAAACAAACATTAATGGAGTACCTGCTTTATCACAGACACTTTGGGGGATGCATGTGTCAGGAAATAAGATGGGCCAGGTCTCTGCTTTCATGGGACTTGTAATCTAGGTTGGGCAAGATAGACATTAAATTCACAAATATGAGAATAAGATCATTTCAGATAGGGATAAGTGCTATATAGAGAATTAAAACAGGGCGACATCGGAGCAATTTGCTGAAAGGCTCCTTTGGATCGGTGTTATCACATGTCTCAGAGAAGCTGTCATTAAGCAAAAAGTGAATGACAAGAAGGGAAGAAGATTGTAACCCTGTGAAGACATGTGGGTGAGGACAGGTGAGGTGGGAAGCATCGAGGGCAAAGACAGCTGCAGCTCGTGCAGAAACCCCGAGAGAGAGAGAGCAAGATGGATACGTTTAGGAAGAGAAGAAGGCCCCGGTGGCGGAAGAAAGACATGTAGGGGGAAAAGGTAGTATATGAGCTTTTTTTTTTTTTTTTTTTGCGGTACGCGGGCCTCTCACTGCTGTGGCCTGTCCCGTTGCGGAGCACAGGCTGCGGACGCGCAGGCTCAGCGGCCATGGCTCCCGGGCCCAGCTGCTCCGCGGCATGTGGGATCCTCCTGGACCGGGGCACGAACCCGCGTCCCCTGCATCGGCAGGCGGACTTTCAACCACTGCACCACCAGGGAAGCCCAGTATACGAGCTTTGAGAGGTGGGCAAGCACAGATGGTGCAGAGCAGGCAGAGGCTGTTTTCTTGTCACCACAGGAAGCCTTTGGAGGGCTTTCAGCAGGAGAGCAGCTCCTTTGTAAGGCTGGAGACCCAGGCCCTGTGGAAGTGGCGTCCAGCATGGCTCTCAAAGGTTTCCTGATGGTATCTAGAGAGTGAATGTGCACCTCCCTGCTCCCCGGCTCACCTCCATCTCTGTCTTGATTTCTCTTCTGTTCCCATTTGTCTCTTTCTTACTGCTCTTGAGGACTCTGGTACGTAGTTCAAAGCACCAAGCACATGATGTCTCTTTTCCCTTGTTATATCTAAAATTTTATGTTCTACCCTCTGCTATATCCTATTTATCATCTGGTGGACTTTATGCTCCAGGAAAATGCAGTAGAATTTTCCTGTAGCTTTGCAGTCTCCTGGTATACCGTACACATATCCTAATTTGAGAAGCATTAGGATACAGAACAGATTGACTTAATTTGAGTGATTTGGATTAGGTCCAACATGGAGTGGGCATGCTTGCCTGTGAGCCTCCACTGAGGACCCGGCAGGGAATCCAGGTAGAGAGAAGTTTTGCCAGTGAGCTGGGTAGAGGAAGCAACACAGGACCAAAGAGTTGTTGAAATGGGGAGTGAGAAGGTTCCAGTGGCAAACTTTAATTACTCCCTTCACTTACTTTATCTATCCAGAGGGCACCTGTGTGCTCCTATCAGAAGGTAAGTTCCACAAGCAGGGACCTTGCCTGATCTCTTGATCTGTTCACTGCTATATCCTCAGTGCCTAGAGCTCCATTCCTTATGGAGTGTATGAATGAATGATGAAATGATTGAATGAGTGTGGAAATTAGCCAGGCCTGCAGCCATTGCACTGATCTGAGACTCCTCCAGAAGAAGACCAGGAAAAATGTGCCACCAATGAAGATATCACCTAGAAATGATCTTGGGATTTTACTGACATTTAGAGAGGGTGTTTGAGAAGGAGGAGGTGGGAAAGAGAAAAAAGGGGAAAATCCATGGAATTAAAACTGCATAGGCCAAAAAAAAATAAAAGAGAGAGAAAGAAAAAGAAAATTAGAAAAAGAGAAACAACAGGTATAGTTTTAAAATAAGTATAAAATTGAACAGGGATTATAACATATTTAATCAGACTATAAAAGTCTTTCATAATTACTGAGATGACAAAGAAGCCCCTTGAAAGGAAGTTTATGCAGCACCGCTCCAATCAGGTTCAGATCCTTTTGGGATCGCTTGAGTGATAACTGTGTGGGTGTTACTCCCTGTAGATTATCATTTTCTTTCTGAATTCATTTCCTTCAGTAGAAATGAGAGCCTGCGTCGCTCACAGGGCATTCTTGTGTGATGTGTGGGTTTTCCTATCTGAGAGCTCATAGAACCACAGGGCTAGTAGTTAAAAGTCACAGGAGGCTCAGCCTGGCCCTAGGTAGGAAGACTCCATCATCATCTAGAATGGGAGGCCGGAAGATGCCCGGGCAGGGAGTGCCCGGGGCACTCTTTTCAGCAGGTTGTATTGGTGTCATCATCATGTCCAAATGGTAGGACCTGTTCCTTTGCATTCGTCAAGTCTCAGCTCAAATGCTGTCTTCCCTCTCTACTTCCCCCAAGACTTCCTTCTCTTTTTTCCCCACTGAACTTAGTATGTATCTACAGTCTATTAATTATATTTAATTATAATACAGATAGCTCAGTTACTAAGCATGCATTATGTGCCACACAGTTTATTCGTATATTCACTTGCCCCATCATTCATTCATGAGCTACTGAACACCTTTCAACCTAAGGCACTGTGCTGGGTAAATCCTCGGGCCACCACGATAGTGAGACACGGCGGCTGCTTTTAGGAAGCTTAGCGCGTAGTGGGGAGAAAAAGGTTTAAATACCCTTTGATGAGTGGCTACTATATTTTAGTTACTATGCTGGGTACTTTACCTGCATTGTCTCTAATTGCATAACAATCCTGTAAAATGAGAACCGAGAAGCAGACACTCAGAGAGTAAACTCATTTGGTTGCCTCAAGGCCACATGATTAGGAAATGATAGAGCTGAGATTGTACCTCGGGTCTATTAGGTTCCCAGCTAACTTTTTTTTCCCCTAAATTACATTCCTATTATTCTTTGCTTGTCAATTATTCTTTGCTTCTCCCCGTAAATGGCAGCTGTAGCTCTCTGCCCCCTTCCCCTTATTATTACGCTATAAGATCTACATGTTAGGGAGCATATCTCTTTATCACTGTTTTCTGCCAGAGGGTTTAGGATTTTGTAGGTGCACAGTTGAGGATTTGTTGAAAGGGTGCTTGCACACATGAATGAAATTGCTCCCCACACTAAGCTTCAGGTCCCATCCTTCAAAGTGATCTGCCCTCAGTCAGCTCAGCTCTCTTTCCTAGCTCCGGGCATCTATTACCGGTATCCATCAGGGTCCAGCCAGTTATTTGAAGCAGGAAATACCTTAACACAGAAATTGGAGGCTTGCACATCCATGAGAAGGTCTGGGAGCCAGGGCTAGGAGGGAACTGCTGGTGCTCCGGAAATCTAAGCGTGTAGGAAGCAGAGGAGAGCTATGGCAGCCTCAAAGTGATTTTTGATAGGACACTGAGACCTCAAGTCACTGGGGCCTCAGTTGCTGCTGGAGAGAGGAGGCTTCTCCTCTTTGCTTTCCAAACCCCGAGTGGGAACCTTTCCTTGGAAACGTCTAACCCCAAATCCTGGTGGTAGAGAATTCTGGGAACTATAGTTCCCAGGGGAGAGAGCAAGAGGAGGCGAGGAGGCTTCTGAGTTCACAGTCTGACTCTTGTTAAACTCAGGTTCATTTTCTCTTTGCTGCTTGATGAAGTTTCTCACTGTGAGCCCCGGCACCACGGTCTCTCTCACGCAACGCTCCCAGAAGTCAGCGTGGATTCTCATTGCCACGCTAACACTGGCAACATTCGAACTTTCGCCAGAAACAGAAGGAGATCCATCTCTAACCAGAACAAGGGAATTCTTCTTTTTTGTTTGTTCTTTTCTAACAGAGACTAAATTATGAGGTCTAAATCTGGGTAGAGCTTTCAAATAGAGCCCTGACCAGTGCTGAATCGACTTGAGGAATGATGAAGGGCTGGCTTCTCTCTCGTGGCAGCTGTGAGCTTGGTCAGCCCTTTGCAAAGTAGGAGGAAATTTAATGAACCCAAATAAGACATGATCCTTTGTGGCTATAAAAGTTACACTTTGAAAAAGCTCAGCTGGTCAAGAGCCACTTGAAAATGATGTTACTGCTGGGGAACTCTGTCAAAAGTCCACTCCTCTGGGTGAGTTTCCTTCTCTTTGAGGGAAAACAAAGAGAGGTTTTACAAGCTAGAGAAGGGTCATTTTGCCATTTGAAAGAGCACATTCAAAAACTGAGGCCCAGTGCGTTTGGGAGACATCCATAGTCAGTACCTGTTTATTTGTCCAGCTTTACACCATGTAAGTGATGCAGAATCCTTTCCGCCTCTAATAATACCTCCACCGTGGCCCTGAGTTAATGGAAAGCTGGAACGGCCAAGTGAGAGCCGGCGCTCAGATTAACCACTGTGGGTCAGACAAGTCCACAGCTGCGGTTGCGGAGGGAGGTGAGCGGGTGGAGGGAGGGAGAGCAGAGGAAGCCCTTCCTAAAATATTTTTGCCTAGTCAACGGATTGAATGCATGGTATTTTACCACCAAATTCATCAACTGGAGGATTTTCTAAAGGATCTGGGGAAACAACCACCTAATTCAAATTCTATAGCTTCTAATTGTACAAGCAGCACATTTTAGAACCCTTTTGTGCCAAGGAGTCTTCATGCATAGAGCACTTCGTCTGCTTATACAGTAGGCAACGGGGCTTAAATAGCGTAATTATTATGTGTTTCTAGTGTGCCTCAAATTTTGATTCAGTCAGAATCCCTGAATCTGACAGCCTATAATCAAACAAAGGGAGTGCTCTGGAAGCAAGGGATTAACAGAGGGGAATTAAACTGTCGTTTTGAAACAGCTTAGACCCATATGAAAGCCCGTTTAGGAGTCTCTCCATAAATATCCCTTTTGTTTTGTCTAATTGCAGGTTTGAATGTATCAGACTCATCAATGGGATTAGGGTTAATAGATGTTTGGTCACGCAGAACATGCAGAGGAGGAATCTGATACACACACACACAAAAATTGCACTTAATGAGCTTAGCAAATGTTTGCCATATTTTTAATGAACCCTAGGGCTATCATTTAGAAATGCTTAGCAACTGCTTTTCCATCCTTGAAAATAGAGCAACTGAAGGACGTTAACACTATGTACACCCGTAAATAAGAGGAGCTATTTAAAGACACCAGCCAGGAGGAGGGAATGATGACATTTTTCTGTCTGAGAGCCAATGATACTTAACACTCTGGGTGTGGGTTCCATGTGTGACAACATAGTTGGGAGGTTCAAGTTTCCCCAAAGGGCACCACAGAGTGTGAGGGTTTTGCAAAGAGTCGTATAACCATTTTCTTTTTTTAAGCGAAACCTGTTTAGGATCAAATCTCCCAGCCTCCTCCCCCAGCCCTGCTTTTGTTTTTCACACCTTCCTGCTGCCCTTTCCAAGTATCTGTGGAGAGGCTTTTGAAATTGGAGGTTATATGTTGCTGCTGCTTCCCTAGGTCCAAGTCCGCCAGGCCACGAGGCAGGCCTCTCCCCAGCTCAGCCGAGCAGGGCCAGATCGGCAGGCTCTCGGGATTGATTACTCAGAAGATTGAATGATCCATCTTGAGAGCCCATGGGATTTGGCTCCGAAAGCAGTGCAGTCGGCAGTAATGGGGACTTATTGAAGTAGGCCATGTGGCTTGTGCTCTCAGAGCACAGACTGGGCCTAAAAGAATCAGGTTTTCCTTGGGGAAGGTTAGATTTGATAGACAGAGCACAAAATGCAAGTCCAGTGGATTATGGTTAGAGCAAATGAAGGATGACTTAGATCCTTCGTTTTCATAGAGCTAATTGATTTCAAGGACTTCTTGCCATCTCCTCTAGCCCTGCCTCTAAAGGAGGCCAAAAGAGACACCACTCCATCAAAAAACAAAAAAAACTAAGCACAACCATTTTTCAGGTCTGCTTGAAAATGAACACTCCTGCAACAGCAGCTGATTTTGGTGTTGAACTACGGGATCATAATTCTTCTTAGGCTAGAACTAAGAAAAGGCCCTTTCTCGTATTGTACAGGAGCTCTGTAAAGTGTACAAAATTATGAAGTCTTCTTTGGAGAGAGTAGAATAAAGGACCTCAGTGTCATGAGGGAAAAGGGCTTGTTTATTTTGTTCTTGTTGTTCTTATGGTGGTGGTGGTGAGGGTGGTGGTGGCCATGCGTATGTCTGTGTGTTTACGTGTTTTGCCAGTCATTTGTCATCAAGTGCTCCTTGCCCTCAAGCGACTATTAGAATGCCTGGTTTGATGAATGAAGCTAGAGATATTACCAAAGGCTTTATGGCTTTGTGGCTTAAAAACATTGTCAGTAATAAGCAATTTTTCTTTTAGAAGTGTCTAAATTCTTGGCATCCAAGCCAGTGGATCAGATGAGTTCCAAAAATATCATTTGTTAAATGGCTCCCTTAGGTCATAGGTCCAAAACCCATACACCTACAGAATCTAGATTGGAAGTATAATTGAATGAATCTAGGTAGATGAATTATTAAGGAGTTGTAGGAACTGCAGAAAACTGAAAACCACACATGTCCCATCTGAAGTGAGTAGGGGCTATTTGGCTGAATGGTCTCACCTTTAAACTCATGATCCAGCCCTGACTCAGGCCTCTCCACTGCCTCCTGGGTTTCTGGACTTTAGCTTGATTTTGACCTTGACAGCAGTGATTCACTGACTCTATCTTATCTTTTGGCTGTAAGACACCAACTTGCATTTTCTCTCAAGTCCTCTGAGCTCCATCCTAGACCGAAGTCTCTCAGGTGAATAGGAGAGTGAGTGAATGAATGAATGAATGGTCTACATTTGTTTAGCACTAGTATATGTGAGTCTTTTCCTCCTTCCCTCCTCCCTTCCTTCCTGGGTATATAAAGATAAGCGAGGAATAGACTCTTGGCCTTGTAGATACTACATAATCTAGAGGGAGTGGGGCACAAACGTTTGCACAAACAGTTGTCACACGATGAGAAGTGCTCTGGCTATGACACACTCAGAGCTCATGGGGAGAATAAAGAAGAGATCCCCTGAGTCTCACCAGGCAGTCAGGGAAAGCCTCACAGACCACTATGTGTGTGTTAAATTGTGTGTAGGTGTGTTCCAGGTGGCAATGTTGAAAAGAATACTGTATATAAAAGGGCAGCACGTGCAAAGACACAAGGGTGTGAGAATATGGCTTGCTTGGAAAGTAACAAACACAGATGCAGATTGAGGGAGCTGTAGGTAAGAAGCTAGAGAGGTGGACGTGAATCAGAGCCTAAAGCTTGGACTTGATCTTACAGATTCTGGAGGACCACTGAAGGATTTTCAATACTCATGTTGTATCCAGGAGTTACCTAGCTCTTCAGGAGAAATCCAGCTTCAAATGATTCTTTAGCTTCCAAACTCCATATTAAAAGAAGAGAAGCTCTTCTCAGAACATTTGTGTGTGTGCATTTCTCAATATTAGATTTTTAAAGGCATATTAGGGTGAAAACCCCAAACTGCTGAAAATAATTTAGTCAGTATCCCAGGATCTAGTCTCCAAGGGAATAATCTGGGGTTCCTTCATTGAATAGTTGGGCACCTACAGATCTCTTCCAGTTCACTTGTAGAAGATAATGCTTAAGCTCTTTTTTTTTTTGTACCCGTCTATTCCTTTTACAAAGAGATGCTCAAGCATCTGACCAGGCAAAACCCTCTGGCCGTCTTTCTGGATGTTTCACTTTTCTGGGACAGTGTTTGACTACTAAATGGATACCAATTCGTCTAGGAGAATGCCTTTACTTTTGTCATTTCCCAAATTACTTTTTAGAAGTGTCCAGTTGTCCTGCCAATGCAAATAGATCCAATAAGCCTTTATGAACACCTGCTAGGGACATGGCAGCATGCTCTGGAAGGTGGCATTACAGTGGCTATCATCACCTTCTTTTCTTAAAAAGTTAATAATCTCTCAGAATCATTGATGGGACTACTTTATAAAAAGTAGGGTGAACTTTTGGGGGGAAAAGCCAGATTTTTACATAAAATAAAAGGAAATGCCTTGGTTATTTGTGACGTTTCGGTTTTAAAATCAGAGATTTTCTTAGCTCAGACACAAAAGGTCTAATGAGTATTTTCTCATTAAGAAAACAAAAACAAAAAAACAGCTAAAAGTTGCAAATGCAAAATATCGATCAAAAAGCCTCTTTAGGAATGGAGTGAGGAAGGGCTGAGTAGAATTCTTAGGTTAATCTGTTTAGGCTTAGGTTAGCCTCTTCAAGGTCTAGAATAACCCATGCTTATAAACTTCATAAATTAAACTATCACTATGTATCGATAGCTTTGAGTGCCTCAGAGACTTAATAAACAATTTTAACACAAGGCCAGCATTATGGGGGGGGGGGGGAAGCTAGTTTAACCACTGTGCCTATCTTCCAGAGGACTTAGGTCTGTTATAAACATGATACAATCAAGAAAGTCCAACATTTAAAAACCTGGCATTCTTATTAATTTGATCTATTCTAGAGTTTAAGACTGATTTTTTTTAATTTAAAAAATGTATTTTAAATTGTGGTAAAATACACATAACATAAAATTTACTATTTTAACCATTTTTAAAATCAGTACATGACTGATTTGCCTTGAAATGAGGGAAACAGCTTGTCCCAAACTGTCCTTTGGAGGAGGTACTCTTTAAATGTTTGTATTTAGGTTAGAAAATGGAAAAAATCCTTTTCCCGGTAAAGTCGGGAGAGGGCAAGATTGGAACTTTATAGTAGAAAATAACACGTTAGCTTAAGAGGGTCAGAACAAAAGCCCAGAGGCCAGAAGGCTTGGGTTCTAGAATGTGGGCCCGTTGTGAACCCGCGAAGGGAGTGGGAGCGAAGGTTTACAGCTGACTGGTTTGGTATGCCTCTAGCTGATCTATGGCCGCTGATCTGTTTGGGTCTTTTCATGGGTGGGGGGCAATATTTGGGTTATTCATTCTGACAGGAGGCTAGATGCTATTTCCATCTGCCTTGGAGTATTTGAGGAGATAAGTGTCTGCCACATCCTGATAAATGGCTTCTGTGGTTCATTGCCAGAGAAACTGAGTTATGGCTCCTATATTTCATTTCAGAGGAAACTTCAGCCACCCGAAGTATGCACTGCAGGCCTCCATTTGACCAGAACAGCAAAGTGTTTTTCTGTTTAAAGGACAAGGTTTGCACAGTAGCACCTGAGGGTGACTGGAAGGTAGTGGATAAATGGAAAGACTTCGTAAGTTAGGCTAGTAAATCAAGTGTGGTCAGTTCAAAATACAAAAAAGGGTCCAGGGAACGAAACCTAATGCTTCTATGTCCTGGCTGAGTTTAAAGTCATCTTTACATCAGCACTCACATACTTAGTCAGGTATAATTGTTCTAGAGCATGTGATCTTTAAGAATAACAAAGCGGGGGGATACATTTCAATGTTATTCATAGTATCACAAGGTATTTATTTTTATAAGAAATATGAAAGAGATGCTTTTTGGGGACACGTATACCAATTATATGTATCAGTGGATTGAATGAAAATTTATTCTAGATACCAACTGAATTTCAGATACCAAATGGCAAGGAGATTATAATTGTAAATAGACTTGTCATAATCTAGTATTATACAGAGGCATATATATAGTCTGTATTCATCACTTCCTGATATGTGGATACCTACACATGTTGAATGGCTTATACTGATGGGGTGGGGTCTCTGTTGCGTGGAAGGAGGGGAAATGTAGCCCAAGGAATGTGTGAAATCAGTACTTCCTGGGGGAAGATTTGGTGGTCACCAAGACCTTTGGGGAAAGAGACGAAATTAGGAGAGAGGACCAGAGCTTTTTTGCATTCTTTTTAGCACAAAAGTAAGATGAGCCAAGAGCTCACTTGGGATCTAATCACGTTACGCCAAGTCCATATGTGACAAACTGTGTCTCTTCTGGAGAGGTACAGTTGCATCTTTGAACTGGATTTACATTGCCTGGATTGTGGCGACGATTCCTCAGGATTTAAATTTTTGGATTTTGAATACTGTAACTTGCAGCCAAAATACATTAAGAGTAATATCGCTTTACATCTTTCCTATGAATTAGTACAGATTTGAAAAAGAACCTCTAAGTATGCGGCGACAGTAGTTTAACAGAATGTGCTGTAACTTCTCCAGTTGCTGCTAGTTTCAGGAGCCAATTTGCAACATCCTTGCTATTCTTTTGGGTTCCATTATTTTGAAGTTCTTTTCTCATCTGCTCATGAGATCACAAGGATAGACACCTGTAGTCATTTAGCTTTGTCTGTATTTGACAATTTGTACATGTAAATGATCACATTACGTCAAATACAAACGTATCTCACCATGGCCTTTCAGAAGCACAAACTTAAAAAAATATTTTTTTCTTATTTTACATAGAGGTGAGTTTAGGAATATCCCTTCTCTAATTCCTGTTTTGCCTACCGTAAGGCCAGTGATGCATCAGAAATCACAGTAAGTATTTATAAAAGGAGCAAATAGGATCCATTAGATTTTACACCGCTGTTTTTTAAAAAGTGTAGAGTTTCTCACCATCCATTTAAATGAGACTTTGATTTAATAACTCACCAGGGTTTGGATAAAATTTCAATTGAGTAATGCTACTATAGAAGCTGGAGCCAGGCCAACATGATTTGAGTGTCAGGGGACCACACCTAATTATTGTGACCTGACCGGAGATATGAAGCCTTGTCTTTTTAAACCAGCTAAACTGAAGGGGGAAACATGCCAAGGAGAGGGTATGCCAGTTTGGCCTTACATGCCCTAAACTTGCTGTCTAGGTTGATTCAGTGGGAAGAACATGGGCTTTGTAGACAAACCTCAGATTGAATTCTGGCTGTTGCATTTATAACCTTGAGGCCTTGAGCATTTTACTTAACCTCTCTGAGTCTCAGTTTCCCTTCCCATACAACAGGGGTTATATCTCCCCTGCACTGCTGTTTGTAAAAATGAAATGAAATAAAATAACTCATGTCTGATCGCTAGGCCAGCACATGGTGGCTACTCCCGAACCATCCATTCCTTTGCTCCTTTTTCTTGCTGAGCATGTCAAATTAATGATGGGCAATGCGTTTTGCAAGCTATTGAAAATAGCTACTTCTACATAATGATGCTGAAATTCACTAGATCTTTAATGCTGGGAATAAAAATGTTCATGAAAGTTACAGAGGAGGGGGGCATGAGTTAGAGCAGGATCTTTTCTTATAACATTCTTCTCATTTTTCTCCCTTTTAGACAAGAGAAGGAAATATCATTAGCCCATAGAAAAGAAATTTGTTCTGATTTCCCTCCCTCTCTCTTATTTTATTTTATTTATTTTAATGTAATCTAATTTAATCCAATTTAATTTAATTTTATTTTAATTTTTTGGCAGAATAGAGAACTTCAATCAGAGCTTTAGAGAACACAACAAATTTGCCATCTTCGTTCTCTTCCCAGAGAATACCTCGGGGTTCATATGGGCAAATCTCCTCTCTGATGACGATCTTCTGTAAATCGGGGAGAGGGATGCAGTTGCGCTGGTCAGCATGTAAAATAACATGCCGTCCATATAGAACGCAGTGTGCAAAGTACCAGTGTCACTTGACATTCAAGGCACTTTAACACCTGTTTCCATAGCTACACTGTAATCCAGACATGTGAGAGGCAGGCCTGCCTCTGCCGGGCCTGTCATCTCAGGGAAATAAATTAAGAAAGCTGATGACAAGGCCTGGATTATACAATTTCTTTGAAGTACAAAGTAGGCCTGAAATCTAACCAGGAACGAACAGAGTTCAGACAAAATGGATAAAATCCATTTCCGGTAACCTTTTTAAGAAAATTTGAATGCAGCCTCCTTTCTACATTTTGTTCCCCAACTCCCAGAAGCAGCATCATATGTTACACCTGGCAGTGGTATTTGTGGCACCATATTTTTCTTATTTTTAAGAGGTGATACCATATTTTTTTAAATGGAAGTTTGGAAAAAATAAACAGATGGGAAGATACTGGTGGAGCGGGGCATGGTGGAGAGGGAAAAAGAGAGAAAGATGGAGTTAGGCAAGTGCTAAAGGGCAAAGCTTTGGTACCAGACACTGAGTTATTTGCATATTCACAATATGTTTCTGGCTGAGAACACGTTTTTCTGGAGTTCTGTATGTATTTCTAGGTCTCTATATTTATCCATGTCTCTGGCTACATATGTAAGGCTAAGTTTAGAGTTGGTGTGTTTGCTGGATGCTTTGCAGTGGTACTTGAAGAATTCCATGTTAAACAGGCACGAGCAGCAGACGTGAGCTGCTCTCACGTGGGAGGGGACATGGCAGAGGGAGGTGGAGGCTGGGGCTCAGTTCCTTGGCACAGTGGCCAGCGATAGGGCCTTTCAACGTTATTTTCATCAAGTGTTTCCGAGCCAGTTCATTTATTTTTGGATTCCTCTTCATTCCAGACAAAAGCAGTTTGATAATAAAATCAGACAATGCTGCATGGGAACAACTACCCTCCTCCGAAAGACCCTTACCCAGCTTTTTTTTTTTTTTTTTTACCTCATATGTTAGTGAAATTCGGGGTTGGGTGATCCTAGTAGAAAATCAAGTAATGTCTGTTTGCCTGAGTCCTGTTTATTACCTAATTTATTTTGGTAAATAAGTGGGGGAGAAAGTTGTTTCTGAGGGGATTCAGGTAAGGAGAGAGTGAGTCAGAAGAAGGGATGACATTGCCAAGAGAATAGATCTTAAATGTTCTCACCACACACACACACACACACACACACACACACACACACACACAAAATGGTAATTACTTGATGTGATGCAGGTGTTAATTGATGCTATTGTGGTAATCATTTTACAATATATAAGTGTATCAAATCAACACATTGTACACCTTAAACTTACACAATATTATATGTCAATTATATCTCAACAAAGCTGGGGAAAAAAAGAAGGGATTACTACAGGGCTACGTGCTCTCCCAGGGATGTGGCCACTAGCCATCACGGGAATGTGCTTGTCGTTAGTTGGTTTACTTTTGTGCCCTTTTCTTAGTGTTCATGCCACCCACACCATTCAGACTCCCTGGACCAGGTGACACTGATGACTTAGCCTGCTTATTATTTCTAGCATCATCTAGAAAATTTACCTTTGGGACAGTAAAGTAAAACATTTTTATTAAATCATGCACAACATTAAGTATCCCCTTTTTGTGATGTTTTAAATCCAGTATTTTATTTAAAACTGCTTTACAAAGGAAAATATGCCAGTGGGTTTGCTTCCTATTCGGTGAATTTATCTCTTTTTCCAAATTGAAAAACAAAAGATGAAAATTATGAAGTAAAATTACAAACACATGAAAAGTAAAGAAACTCATCTGATATTATTGGCCTGAGGGGTTATGTGTGTGTACTCAAGCGTGTGCCACCACATCAAAGTAATCATGGTGGCAGAGCATGTGCCTGGGGTCCCCAAGACCACCCCCAGTTTTGATGATTTGCTAGGAGGACTCAGCATATAGTCATACTCTTGGTTGTGATTTATTACAGTGAAAGAATACAAGACAATATCAATAAAGAGAAAAGGCACCTAAGGCAAAGTCTGGAGGAGACCAGATGCAAGCTTCCAAGAGTCCTTTCCCAGTAGGTCACATGGATGTGCTTGATTCCCCCAGCAGCTCTGTAAAATGTTGTCTTCCAGGAAGCACATTGGAGACTCAGAACACTTAGAAGTGCCCCAGGTTTTTCTTGGGGACTGGTCATGAAGGCATCCTTCTCCCACACGTACCTAAATACCAGACTCCTGGAAGGAAAGCAGGTGTTAGCATAAACCATGTTATTTGCACAAAGAGTTTAGAGACACTGGTTCATTTTTATTCGTTAGTATGGTAGGAATTCTCCCTGAATCCAAGTTCACAGACACCAGCCCTTGCAAGCAGGCCTTTAGGGTAGCTGTCTCAGGCCTGCTGTAACTCTTTTTTTGTGCAGTTAGGCAGAGAGGCTCTAATGATAGACTTTCCTGGCAGCCTTCAGTTCTCAGGAAGAACGGGTGCTGCGTTACAAGGCCATGGACTGCCACAGGGTCAGCTGTGCAAGGAGGGATGGATGATCCCATAGGAGAAGCTGGGGTGGGTGGGGTTGACTGGTCCAGAGAGGGAGGACTCAGCAGAGTCAGGGTCTGCAACCAGCAGGAGTAAGGGCGAGGCCAAGCTGCCTGGGGAATTCCATCCAGAGCATTTCTCACAGCAAAAGAATGGACCACAGACAATACCAGAGGCCGGTAGGAGGCAAAATGACCAGGAAGAGAAGAGCGATCCCTCCAGCAGGCAAATAGCCAAGGACCAGCACAAGCCCAAAGAACTCTGTTCCCTCAGCGTCAGGGGAACACGTGAGGCCCCCTCTCTCTCTCCATATACTCAGATGCTCTTTGGAAGATAAACAGAGGAATGGAAAGAGGCTGAACATTGCCTAGTGGATTGTTCAGGTCACGGGTCATTGCTTTAAGCCAGACTGCATGTTGAATACATTTTTTCCCTGCTCACCAGTGGGTAGGCATTTGGGGAACAAGCCAGATTAGAGACTGAATAATAAAATTACACTTTTGCCTACATCCGCATTGTAGTATGAATTAAACGCTGTGCCTTTATTACTCTAGTAATTTTTCTTTAATTTATGAGAAAAGGTATTATTTTATAGTCTGAGGTCGTTTACTGTTTCATTACCCCAAAACTTTTTTCTGCTTTTAGGTATCTTCTAAAAATAAGAATATGTTGCCTCCAGATAATGGTGTTTTCCAATGGGCTCAAGATTCTAAATCTAAGATGGATGCCAAATACAAAGCTCTTTCAAGGCCAGCTAAAGTACAATATGTGATAGTCTTTAAAGATGGCGGCCGGCAATCCCTTGTCTCCCTATGTGGGCGAGCTGATTCATCCATTAACAAGGGACGCCCATCTCCTTAAATCTGGGCTGATCCCTCTGATTCCTTTGATCATGCAGCAAAAATCACATAATACCAGTTCTGGGCTTATTAGCCTTTATGAAGCCTGACATTTTCCTCTTTTTCTTTATGGAAACCTGCTGCCATGTAAGAAATGCAGCCACCCCCATACCTCTACGCGGTGAATCTATCCAGTTAGATATGTGGCGAGGCCACAGGGAGGAGCCCTGAGAAGCCCCACCAACAGTAATAAGCGAGGCCCCAGACCTAGAACCGCAGTTGTACCGTCCAGCTCATTCTCAGTCATTCTCAGTCATTCTCAGACATTCTCATTTATGTCACCCCAGCTAAGACCCCAGATATCCTGAAGCTGAGACACTCTTGCTGTGCAAGTTCCTGATCTACAGATTCAGCAACAAATGAAATAGTTGTTGTTTGAAGTCACGAAATCTGGGGGCAGTCTGTTTTGCAGCAATAGATAACTGGAACACATTGTAAGTTAGCATTTTAGGTACTGCCCGAACTAAAAACGTAATAATCTTCAAACAAATAAATACAAACATTCCTTGTCACCTACACGAAATGGTTTTAACTCGGACTTTTGGAGTCAAATGATCCTCCAAATAGCCTTCAAGTCATTTTGACATTAAAATCTTCTGTGGCTTTTGACAGTACAGATTTAGGTACATCAGAATTACTGTCTGTTTCATCAGGTAGGAAGTAGAAAACAGAGTTAATTCTGTTATTCAGGTATCATCACCAATAGCATTACCCTTGCTTACAGCTTTTTGCCTGAGGAAACATTTTTTACTTTTTATGATAGAATTTTTCAAAAATATCTCAAAGTAGGAAATTCAGACAACACAGCCCCCATGTATCCTTCGGCCAATTTCAGCAATTATCAGCATCCTGCCATTTTCTTGTGAAGAATGAATCTTATGACCATCTTTTCTCACAAGCAGCTTCCGTTCTGGGCACTGTTATCTGACCTGCGTGACAGAGACTGGAGGACGTGGAAGAGAAGGTGAGGTGGGGAGTAGGTGAGAAGGAGGAAAGTGTCATTCCATTGAAAACTGGAGAATCTCTCCTATTCACATCCTGTTTCCATTCTCTTTAATCAGAGGACTTATTTTCCACTTAGCACCTAGGTTAGTACATGGAGGAATACTGCCTCCAAAATTGAAATAAAGTGGTTTGCCGTACTAAATTCCTAGCAATGGCCATGGGTCAGGCTTTAATAAGTGCCTCTGATATAAACACTTCCAGAAACCATTTTCTAAAAGGGCGTCCTCCTGCAGAAAGGTTTAAACAAAACTTAAACAAGATTTCAAACATAGATTTACAATAGTTTCATGACAAAACTACGCCTTAAAATGTTTCAGGAGTTGCTGTGGGTTTTCGACTGGGAACATGGTGTGTGTTATACATTAGCTGTTTAATGTGTTCAGTTGTTGAATCCAAAATTGCTTGGAACGTTTAAACGTTGGCAGCCATGAAAACAAACACTAGTTCACGTTCCCAGGGCCTAAAAGAAATCAAAACAAACTTAATAGAAGTCAGGCTTAATCATTTTTCTTCATACGACTAATAAAGTTGTGAAAAACCGAGCTTCAGTTTTACATCTAAGCGGTCATCTTCATAATTGCATCTGGGTTACAAATGTAATGCTGTGTTTCTTCTCCATAGTTGTAAAATGAAAACTGAACTTTTATGTATTCTGTGGCCTGTATCATGTGACCACAGTGGGCTTAATGAGAATCAGGCAGTGGGCCAAAAGGAAAGTTAATCCTGTCTGTCTCTCCCCTTCCTTTTTGGGAATCTGTGTTAACAGTTGTATTTGTTTGGGGGTCAGAGTTTTCTCTGGAAGTTTATGGATGCGTGGAGATGTAGTGGGACAGAATGAAAGAGCAGAAAATTGGGTGACTATAAGTAGGTAAGATCAGAATTTGCTGACAGAAGGCTGGTCAGCATTTTGGCAGGTCTAATAGTTTTGGAAAGCTTTTGCAAGGCTGAGCTGATTTGGTTTGCTACTAAAACTGTGTTGGACGCTGAGTGTTTAGATGCAGGTCATAACTATTTTATAGGTATTTCGTACTGAGGTAAAAGGCTTATATTTATCATAATGTTGCTTTACGAAGGTTGTTCTTTGAAGGATTTGATTCTCCTGCGAACACAAACAGGGCCATGAGATACATCAGCACACTTAGGTGCCCCATTTCCTAACAGTGGTGTGAAAGGGCACCACACTCAAAGGGGGTGATGTAGGTTTGTGACTAACTTCACTCTCGCAAGGCCTGTTGCTAAGTAGCTAAATATACTTATATTCATTCTGCAGTGTCCAATATCTTTCTTGCTTTATGTGCAAACTGGGGATAATAAAATCTTTACCTTCTACCTGATAAGATTGTTTTGTTGTTTTCATTTTTATTGAAGTATAGTTGATTTACAATGTTGTGTTAGTTTCAGGTGTACAGCAAAGTGAATCAGTTATACATATACATATATCCACTCTTTATTTTTTGGATTCTTTTCCCGTATAGGCCGTTACAGAGTATTGAGTAGAGTTCCCTGCGCAGTATAGCAGGTTCTTATTTGTTATCTATTTAATATACAGTAGTGTGTGTATGTCAGTCCCAGCCTCCCAATTTATCCCTCCCCCCTCCCTTTATCCGCTAGTAACCATAAGTTTGTTTTCTACATCCGTGACTCTCCTTCTGTTTTGACAATAAGTTCATTTGTACCCTTTTTTTTTCCCTACCCGATAAAAAATGAAAAGACATTAGTTAGTGGCTTGAAAGTAAAGTATGAAGGCCTAATCGTCGACATCAGTGTTACTTAGTGAGTGCCTACCTCATGCAGAGCGGAGCCTGCAGAAGAGAAGTTTCAGAAAAACATTCCAGGTATTGCTACTAATATAAACAAGATTGTAATCCTTAAATAAGTCATTTGTTCCTGAGACTGGGAAGTTAGACAAAAGTGTAATAAACACATGGACTTTATCATTATTTTTTTCCTTGCTGTTGGCTTTCACTGCTAGATCGACAGGTACTTGATCTTAATTCAAAGCATACGTATGCCTCGTGCGCAAACCTACACATGTACACACATATGCACACTGGATTTCTAGTGACTGGTGGATCTGCTCACACTAAACACAATCTAGATGGGCATTGCTGATGCAAAGAGTTAGAGTTCTATAAAAGACTGAGATCTACCGGGGAAACGCATCACTCTAAGAACTTACGCAAACCTTCTGCTTCTGTTTTCCATTACTGCATAATGAACCACCCCAAACTTGGATAGCCTAAGACAATAAGCGTTTTATTGCTTATGATTCTGTGAGTGAGGAACTATGGTGGGGTCAGTGGGGACTGGCTCACTTCTGCTTCGCATAGAGTCAACTGGGCAGCTCAGCTGGGCTCGAGGATCCAAGAAAGCCTTACTCACGTGTGTGGGATTTGCTGCTGGCTCTTGGCTGGGGCCCTTCCGTCTGCTCCATACTGATTCTGTCTCCACATGGTTTCTCATGCTCGGGACTCTCTCTTCATGCGGCCTGTCCTGCAGGAGGAGACAGGACTTCTTCACGTGATGGCTGGCTTCCAAGGGGCAAAAGAGAAGCTGCAAGATCTCTTAAGGCCTAGGCCCAGAACCCACAGCAGCCGTGACCTTCCTCCTGACTTCTTGCTGTATGAGAAAAATAAACTCCTGAATGCTTGAACTATTCTGATGGGGTATTCTTTTCTGTGGTTGAGTAATTCCTTTTGGCTGCAGTGCTAAATGCTGGCTTATCTGGGCATTGAGCCTTCCACCCTTTCCTCCTTTGTTGTTAGCGTCAAGCACAAAAGCTTTCCTGAGGCAGCCAGGAATATCACTGTCTGGATTACTGTTTCAAATAAGAAGAGGAGGCATTTCACCATTTTGTTTGCTTTGTTTTGGGTTAACTCCTTGTTGATAAGAAAATTTAATTAAACAACATCTCTGTTGCCCTGAGAATCACAATTCTTCTAGGCGAATTTGGTAAGAAGGGACTGCCCTGTGAATTTCAAAAAGGATACTGCAGAGAAAGAAACAGTATAGAATTAAGTGGTGACAACAGGCATTCATATTCCTGACAGTCTTCAAAAGAACCTTAAAGAAAATGGAACCGGTCAAAGCTAATGGATTATTTTCATAAATCTTTATCTCAATAAATAGTTGTAGAGAATTACTCCGGCATCCGTGTGATCATAAGATTCTAATCGCACAGTCTTCCTCAAATGTCAGAGCTGAGAACAGGAATAAACCATACCTTCTTGCTTGGACACTTGTTAGTTAAATCACATCTTAGTTGGACTGCCTGAAATCTGATAGAGCACAAAGTAGCAGATGTGTGTATGGAAAATCAAAAGACAGAAATTAGCTACTTCACTGTAGTTTGGTCTCACTAACCCTCTTTCCAAGCTTCTGAACTTTGAAAGGGATGCTAATTAGTTATAAGAAAATTGATTCAAGGACATGAGAACTTAAAAAGCAACACAGTAAGAACAACAGATCACATGAAAATGTTTGGTCAGTATCTCCGGCTTCATGACAACAAGGGTCCTTCGTCTGGCTTACTGGGTCTGGAAGGAATCAGCTTAAGAGAAACCATAGAGCAAGGCACAGGGGCTAAGGAAGCCCAATGCCCCGAAAAAAGACAGTCCAGGGAAGTACTCCAACCTTGAGTGTTAGGCTCTTTTCCTTTTCTCCCTCCCTCCCTCCGTCTTTTCCTCCTCCCCTTGTACTTTTGGGGGTTTTCCCCAGGTGAACATAAGGATGTGTCCAAGTTGTCTGGTCTCGTTTAGATTGGTCCGTGGGTTTCCATCCAGGAAGCTCTCTTTATTCCAGGGCTATGTAATAAGCTTAAATCCAAGATCATCTACTCAGAGAGGAACTGGAAAACTGCTTAGAGAAGACAAAGCCAATGTTGTGAACATTGCTAAAGTGGGTTTTTCTGCTGACTGGTCATGCTTTCCCTTCACAGGCACAGATGGGTGTACAATGCTCTTTTTCTTTTTTTAAGCCTTCGGTACTGGTTTCTCCTCATCTTCATGACTATTCAGATGTTTTGGTGTTCTAGGGCTTGGTATAGAGCCCTCTTGCCTTGACCATTTCCTTGGGTGAATGTTGTTAGGTCTGTGGCTTTAAGTATCTATCTCAATGCTAATCTCTTTCAAATTTGTATCTTCAAACCAGACTTCCCTGATAACTCCAGGATCCTGGATCTGAGTGCCACTTGACATCTTCTTTTAAATGTTGATAGGCATCTTAAACTTAACATATTAAAAAAATCACTTGAGGGAGTTCCCTGGTGGTGCAGTGGTTAAGAATCCGCCTGCCAACGCAGGGGACACTGGTTCGAGCCCTGGTCCGGGAAGTTCCCACATGTCGTGGAGCAACTAAGCCCGTGCATCACAACTACTGAACCTGCACTCTAGAGCCCGTGAGCCACAACTACTGAGCCCATGTGCCACAACTACTGAAGCCTGCACACCTAGAGCCCGTGCTCCACAACAAGAGAAGCCACTGCAATGACAAGCTTGCGCACCACGATGAAGAGTAGCACCCCACTCGCTGCAACTAGAGGAAGCCTGTGCATAGCGACGAAGACCCAACACAGACATAAATAAAGAAATTTTAAAAATTTTTTTAAATCACTTGATAAACAACCACATCAACACACACACACACACACACACACACACACACACACACACATGCCCCTTCTTCTTCCAGGCCATCCTCTATCTGTAAAGGCTCCCTCCACCCCTCATGCAGTCAGTTGTTCAAACCAAATATCTAGGAGTTATTTCTTATTTTTCTCTTTTCCTCACCCCCAGATTGATTCTGTCAGTGTTCCAGGCAATTCTATTTCTAAAATATATTTGGAATCTATTTTCTTCTCCACAATTTTTACTACTAACACCTTAGTCTAAGTCTCGAAACTATCATTTCACATGAATTATGCCACTTGCTTAATATCTGTTTTCCCTTCTTCTCCTCTTGCCGTCTATTGTCAGCTCCCCATACAGGAGTCAAAGTGGTCTCTTTAAGAAGGTAAATCTGATCATGGCACTCCTCTGCATAAAATCATCCAATACCTTCTTAGCACACATAGAATAAAATAAAATCTTATTGCTTAAAACTCACATAATCTGGCCCCACCTAGCTCGCCCACCTCATCCTGCACCTCCCTCTCGCCCTCTCACTGTACTTCCATCCGGTATCCTTTCCCCTGTACCTCAAGCACATTAAGTATGTTCCTGCCTTAGATCATTCATGTCTGCCATCCCCTTTGTGTGGAATACTTTCCCCCCAAATCCCTTTATGGATGGACTCTTCTTGTGATTTGGTTGTCATTTCAGATGCCAACTCCTCAGACGGTCCTTTTCCAACCACCTTCTTTCATTTTCTTCAGAGCACTTCCCACTGTCTGAGATTGGTTATGGAATATCACTCCTAGTAGAATGTAAGCTCTTTTAGAATGGGGACCTCATCTGTTTACTTCTCCACTGAATCTCCAACACCTAGAATATTGTCTGGTACATACTGTTCCCTCAGTAAATATTTGCTGAGTATAAGCTTTCCAACAGAGCACCTAGAAGATGTTTGATGCATATTTGTTAGATAAATAAATACTGTGTACAAGTGATGCGTGACACTTGCCTATGCTGTTCTCTGAAAGAATTATTTTCCATACCCCCCAACCTCACCCCACTGTGTTTGGCTGAGTCTGTCTGACTTTGGACTATGGCCAGTATATACATATGGTCTATATACAGATTCCAGAGCAAGGAATGAGTGGGGCATTTTGTTCAATCAAATATTTGCCTGAACATATCTCACTGGACCTTGGTAATTTACTTTAATGGAGAGTTCTAATAACAATCTATACTCCTCTCCAATATTTTACACCAGACATCAAATGCTCTTTCCTCATTTTCTTCCAGGTCTAGGATTCTTTGAGTCTCTGTCTCTTATATTTTGTTTTTGTTACCTAATGTAGAGGAGTTGCCAGCAGTATTCATGTAAACTCTCTCCCATACTCAGTGGAGTCAAAGGCTAAGAGGGTCTCTGACTTCACTTGTCTGCAAGATTTCTGCAGCCATAGAAAAGCACGTTATTTTTGTGGCTAAATTCTTTGCCATTTCTCTTCAACTGTGCAGAAAGCTTTCCTTACTTATTAATATTGGCCTTCAAGCATTTTGCCATTGCAAAAAGAAAGTTGTTTCATTTCTTTTTAAGTTCCTGGCCATAAGCCATTGTGATTCCATTTTCTAAACATTCACATTTGGGAAATTTGATGCAAATTCAAGTTTGGAGTAGTAAGATGCCTCAAACCACATGCTATGGTTGAACTCAAAGTTTGGTCTGATATTTTGTTTGTCTTTAAAGGATATTTTTAAAACCTGTAAATTAATTGGTTTATTCTGCACAGCATAGCAAAAAGTGAAAAACAAATATGTGAGAGATGAGAAAAATACCACAGATTCTTACTGCTTCTATAATTGACAATTTTAATTTGAAATTTAAAATCAAGAATTTATATCTTTTAAAAAATAGGAATGAGACAAATTCACAAACTTCATATATATATATACATACACACATACATACATACCCAGAGTGTATGTATGTATGTGTGTATTTATATTGTATATAAAATGTTAGAGTTTTTTTCCCCCCCAATGCTGTAAGTCATTTGCCAGAAATCTTTGTGTTTTTAATTGAGCATTTTTTGATTTTTTCAGGTAAGACGACTGACACTAGAAATGGGTCCAAATTTTTATAATATTATCTAGAAATGGTTCCTGTTATAGAGCATGTTTTGTTTGGGGTTATTGTGCTTTCCTCTAAAGTAGTATAAAATATTGGAGAGCGGAACAGGTTGTTATTAGAACCCATGCTATCACGGGAAGCGCATAGAATAGGGGATCTAATTGTTCTGGGTTCTAATACTATCCTTACTACTAACTAATCATATATGTTTATAGATAAGCTACAGTCTTCTGGGTCTCAGAATTTCCCAGCTTGTTCTTTAGAAAAAATCTTCTGAAAGATATTAATATGCATTTTATTAAGAAAGGTTTCTATAAACACAAAGTCATGGAAACGCTGAACAATATCCCTGGTGTAGTCTTGGAAATTCACTAGGAATATTTTCATATTAAAGGTTCTGAGAAGTATAGTAAGAAAAATAAAACATTTAAAAAAACTCAGCATTTCCCACATATTTTTGCTCACAGAACTTTCATTTCTTTCCTTCCTTTTCAAATCATTCAACATGTTTCTCAGAACACCTACCAAATCTTATAAATTAAGTGCTCTGCAATAATCCAGCTTAGGAAATGTCATACTACAAGACTCCTAAGGGTTCTTTGAAACCCTAAGAGTTGATGATTCCTTATATCAAAATTATAAAAATAACATCTCAGAATAAAACAAGAGACTGAACTTTCAGAATATCCCCAAATTTATTCTCATAATGTAATATAATCAGCCAATAAAACAGAACTTTCTCTTATCACCCATCGCAACCAAAAAGCTAAAGACCTAGAACTCACATCAATTTAAGGGTTTTTAAAAAATTCTGATTATACAGTACAGAAAAACATGCAAAAAGGTAGTAATGACAAGTTTGAGAATATGTAACTATTTTTCCTGGTTTTATGGTGTGATTTCCTCCTTTGGTACTCCAAATAATGTACTTGTTATGATGTTGCCTTGAGAAGCAAGAAGAGAAGAGAAGAATAATCACCCCGAATCAAATGTCAGCAAAAGTTTCATGGGAGAAAAAGGGTCTTTCAGTCTGCTTTTTTTCATGTTATGGTAAAATTGCTGTGGGTCCATTTGAACTGACAATGCCTGATAGACTCAATCATTTGTGATACCATAGCGTTTACCCTCTTGGACTAGTTCCCTTAAATAAGAAATTAGTGCGCCATCTCCATGTTTCCAGTGCTGGACCAGGCACTAGCAATGTCAATATCAGTAAGACATAGTCCCTGCACCCTGTGATAAATATTATGATAAATGTGCAGGATGTTATAAGGGCCCAAACTCAGTATGAGTATGCACAGACTGGGAAGAGAAAATAGAAGAGAAATATAATAAAACAAGAAAACCAAAGTAAACCAAGAAAGAACCCTGAAGTAGAAACTGAGAAAAATTGTTGGCATGGGAAGACAGTGGGCCCCAAAGATATGGGACATGGTTGCTATAGAAAGAAGAGCCAGAAAAGCAATATCAGGAGTTAATGGATCCAGTTTTAAGAACCTGTATCAGACAATCCTGGACTTTTAAGAGATAAGGCATCCTTGAAGCTTATCAACCAGTCTTTGTACAGATAAGTACACTAAAGTTCAAGGTCACAAAGCTGATTTGTGGCAGAAACAAACCCAGAATCTAGGACTTCTGACCTTGAGCAAATCTTTTTCCATTGTGAAATTATTTGGGGATCCTGTGCCTTGTTTTTTTTTTTAAACTATCATACATAATTTGAAGTGAGTAGACCATTGTTTGTAGCTATAAAATGGGTTTCAGTGATGCTTACTCTAATGAGATTTGAGTTATAATCCATTAAATAGCAATTTAAAGAATGTCCATATTAGAGGAAGCAGAGTTCCACTTGCATACAGAGAAAATGGCAAGTAATTCAAAACACATGAAGAAGGAAAAACTGACCTGGTCTCTGATGACATATGGAGGCGGTGGGTAGAAAGGAAGGAAGACATCAAAACTAATTCGATATTTCATTTACAAGTGACTGGAAGAATGTTGATGCCATTGCCAGCTGCAAGTGGCCTGTGGGGGTAGGGAAGCGATGCTGGTGTCTGCAAGAGCTAGGATGTGTCCGTAGATTAGAGAAGGAAAACTGAATGAGAGGGATCCTCTGAAGGGAGAATTGATGCCCCTGACTATACGCTGTGCATAATGAATGAGGCGAGACAAATTTAAAGATCGCAATAATGAGGGAAGGGCATTTGGCTTGTTACAGGGATGGAGGTCATGGAAGACCTTTGGAACAAACCTTGAACTTTGTTATATTTACAGAGTGCTATAAATAATCATAAAATGTCTAGAAGGAATATGGAAAGCAAGTTTTTTTTCTGCCTCTAAAAAAAAAATGACCTCTGAGGCTTTTAGCAATGGATAATATAGGGTTTATGATCTTGTCGTGTTTTTAATGATTTTCCATGGTGAAATGAATATCTAACGATCATTCTGTTAGTAAATCATTCCACATGCATAACTCTGGCCCCTCTTTTCTGTTTGTTCCATTTTCTTTAATATATATTGAGAGCAGATCACCAATAAGCCCCATTTCTCTCCCTAAAGGCAATTGGGAGATAACCTCCTTTTAGCCTTCTCTTCTCAAATCTGAATTGTACAGTTCCATGAAGATTTCTTCATGGACATTATGTACCAACTACAGTGGTATTATTTTTCTGGTTCAGCTTCAATTTCTATCATATTTTAATTGAAGAGTCAATAACCAGTTGTAGTTCTCTTGTTTAAAAAAAGGCACTATTCAAATAATGGACACGTAGGCTGTACTTCCTACAAGTTCTGGCCTTATTTATGTAGTTAGAAAGAACCCTTTTGAACATCTTAAAGGAGTCCTCTCTACTTATTTTAGGTCAGTTCGATATTCAACATATAAAGCCTCCCATGAATCCCCCCAGAATAGAGAGAAATACTTCTTCCTTCCTTTGCCAGACACAGGCAGTTGCTTTGGAGAATATGTAAATAACTCTTTGAAACACATTTTCAAACTCTCCCCCTCCCCCCAGCACTGTTATTTTCTTTTGGATTTAAAGACTAACTCCAGCACCACAATTTCTTGGGACGAAGAAACACATTTCCCAGGTAGAAGATTCCCCGCAGTTGACAAAGCCCACAACTTAACATTATTTTTTTGAATCTACAGTAAAGAAATTGATCCATGGATAGTTGTAATAGGTATCTGAGAAAATAAAAAGTGTGTCAAATTTCTGTCACTGGCAATATCCATCTCTTTTCTTCTGTATATTGGCCATTTCCGGGGGAATCTCTCATTGTGGAGACATTACAGATATTTGTAAGGGAAATGAGGGGGCGAAAGTTATTTTATTTATAGGCAATTCACATTCTTCCTGCAAAGAATTCTAACATCACGTGAAAAAGCTAAAATACCAGCAGTCTCACTTCGAATCCAGCATATCCTTGCAAGTCGCTGTATCTAAAATTCTCATGTCCTCTCCACCGCTCCCCCCCCCCGCCCCCCGCCCAAATGCTTCCTTCATTTCTTCCAATACATTCTGGTAAGCTTAGCTCTTTTCTGTCTATAAAAAAGTAAGGTATGTACTTGTTTCCTGGACTCTTAGTAACTTGCACTTTGCCCTTATTTAAAGTGTGCAGATATTTTGTTTGTGAACAAAATAAATAATGTAACTCTTTATTTGCTGATTCTATTCTATTAAAAAGGTACTATGTGATATGCCTATTTACTGTGGCTTGTTTCTAAAACAGCAGAATAAGCTATAAATACTGGTGTAAAACAATGGGATGGAGAGACAGTTAATTGACTGTGACTATCTGAGGGAGCTAGATTCAATTGATTACTATTCATGGAGTTGATGAACTTTATTATACTGCTGGTATCATGTAGAAGAGAGTCCTCTTAGTCTGGGCTATTAATTTGATTGTTTGTAGTGGTTTTTATTAAAGTGTGTTCAGAGGACCAGCCTCAGCAGAATCACCTAGACTTTTGAAAATGACAGTTTCCTATGTTCCACCTGGGTCTGATTATATCAGGGTTTCTGAAGGAGGGCCCTCAGAATCTGCATTTTTTCTTCCAGTTTTATTGTGATATAATTAACAGACAGCACTGTGTAAGTTCAAGGTGTACAGCAATGATTTGACTTATATACATCATGAAATGATTATCACAGTAAGTTTAATGAACGTCTATCATCTCATATAGATACAAAATTAAAGAAATATATAATTTTTTGTGATGAGAATTCAAGATTTACTCTTATCAACTTTCATAGCACTGAGAATTTATCATGTACCTTACATCTCTAGTACTTATATCTCTTATAACTGAAACTTTGTACCTTCTGACTACCTTCATCCAATTCCTGCCCCCCCCATTCCACCTTTGGTAACCACAAATCTGATCTCCTTTTGTATGATTTTGTTTGTTTTTGAAGTATAATTGACCTACAGGACTATTTTAGCTCCTGTTACACGACATTGTGATCTGGTATTTCTGTACATTTCAAAGGGATCACGAGGATAAGTCTAGTTATAGGTCAACATACAAAGATGTTACATAATTATTGACTATATTCCCCATGCTGTACATTTCATGACCGTGACTCATTTATTTTGCAGCAGGAAGTTTGTACCTCTTAATCTCCCTCACCCATTTCTTTCCTCCATCCCCATCCCCTTTGGCAATCACCTGTTTGTTCTTATATCTATGACTCTGTTTCCATTTTGTTATGTTTGTTCATTTGTTTTTCAGATTCCACATATAGGTGAAATCATACAGCATTTGTCTTTCTCTGTCTGACTTATTTCACTTAGCACAATACCCTCTAGGTCTATCTTTGTTGTCACAAATGGCAAGATTTCATCTTTTATGGCTGTGCAATATTCCTTTATATATATTATATATATATATATATTATATATAGATGCCATATCTTCTTTATCCATTCATCTATCGATGGACACTTAGGTTACTTTCATATCTAGGCTATTATAAATCATGCTGCAATGAATATAGGGGTGCATATATCTTTTCTAATTAGTGTTTTCATTTTCTTTGGATAAATACCCAGGAGTGGAATTGCTGGATCATATGATAGTTCTATTTTTAATTTTCTGAGGAATCTCCATACTGTTTTCCATAGTGGCTGCACCAATTTACATTCCCACCAACAGTGTATGAGGCTTCCCTTTACTCCTCATCCTCACCAACACTTGTTATTTGTGGTCTTTTTGATAATAGCCATTCTAACAGGTGTAAGGTGATATCTCATTGTAATTTTGATTAAGATTTCCCTGATGATTATTGATGCTGACCATCTTCTCTGTGCCTGTTGGCCGTACGAATGTCTTCTTTGGAAAAATGTTCAGATTCTCTGCTCATTTTTTAATCAAGTTGTTTGTTGTTTTAATGTTGAATTATATGTGTTCTTTGTACATTTTAGTTATTAACCCCTTGTCAGATATCTCATTTTCAAATATATTCTCTCATTCAGTAAGTGGCCTTTCGTATTGTTGATGGTTTCCTTTGCTGTGCAAAAGCTTTTTAGTTTGATATGGTCCCATTTGTTTATTTTTCCTTTTGTTTCCCTTGCCTGAGGAGACATATCCCTCCCCCCCAAATATTGCTAAGACTGATGTCAAAGTGCATACTTCCTATGTTTTCTTGTAAAAGTTATAGTTTCAGGTCATACGTTTAATTCTTTAATCCATTTTGAATTTATTTTTGTGCATGGTATGAGAGAGCAATCCAGTTTGATTCTTTTGCATGTAACTGTCCCAATATTGAAGAGGCTGTCTTTTCCCATTGTATATTCTTACCTCCTTTGTTATTAATTGCCCATATAAGTGTGGGTTTTCTTCTGTGCTCTCTGTTCTGTTCCATATATCTGTGAGTCTGCTTTTGTGCCAGTACCATACTGTTTTGATTACTCTAGCTTTGTATTATAGTCTGAAGTCCAGGAGAATGATTCCTCCAGCTTTGTTCTTCCTTCTCAAGATTGTTTTGGCTATTTGGGGTTTTGTGTGTTTCTATACAAATTTTAAAATTATTTGTTCTAGTTTTGTGAAAAATGCCCTTGGTATTTTGATAGGGGTTACATTGAATCTGTAGATTGCCTTGGGTAGTATGCTCATTTTAACAATATTAGTTCTTCCAACCCATGAACACAATATATTTTCCCATCTGTTTCTCTTGTCTTTAAATAGGCATTCTGGTTATTCTTCTCACATTAAAATGCCTGAGAATCACTGGTTCATAACATGCTAATAAAAGAAGATTGATATTCTAACCCAGATCACCTTGTTGAACTTTAGAATCTGTTTATAGAACTGGTGGTTACTACTTTCATTTGAATGTTCTACAGGCATTTCATATTCATTCCACACTTCACCCACTGTGTCTTTCTTTCCCCACAAGCGGCACAACAAGGGGGAACAGTGGGAGTGGTCTGCCACACATGCAGGCAAGGAGTCTTTTTTGTTTTTGTTACTGTTTGTAGATAATGGAAAACAATACTGGAAAACTGCTTTAATTATCATGATTAAGCAGTGTTAATAATAATATTCTTCCCACCAATCTCCTTGGCACATTGTTGGCCCACATATACTTTGAACATGTTTTTGTTATCTTCATACATGCCACTTTATATTATAATTGTCTGTTTAGGGACTTCCCTGGTGGTCCAGTGTCTAAGACTTCGCACTCCCAATGCAGGGGGCCCAGGTTCTATCCCTGGTCAGGGAACTAGATCCCACATGCTGCAACTAAGACTTCACATGCCGTGACTAAAGATCCCACATGCCACAACTAAAGATCCCACATGCCACAACTAAAAAAAAAAAAAAAAAGATCGTGCATGCTGCAGCTAAAGATCCCACACGTGGCAATGAAGATCCCATGTGCCACAACTAAGACCCAGCACAGAAAAATAAATTAATTCATTAAAAAAAAGAAGTAGGGCTTCCCTGGTGGCACAGTGGTTGAGAGTCTGCCTGCCGATGCAGGGGACACGGGTTCATGCCCTGGTCCGGGAAGATCCCACATGCCGCGGAGCGGCTGGGCCCATAAGCCATGGCCACTGAGCCTGCGCATCCGGAGCCTGTGCTCCGCAACGGGAGAGGCCACAACAGTGAGAGGCCCACGTACCACAAAAAAAATAAAAATAAAAATTTTTTTTTAAATTTAAAAAAGTAAAAATGCAACATTAAAAAAATAATTATCTGTTTACACATTTTTCCATCTCCCTAAATTCTGAGTCCTTTATATATTTTCTATCTCCCAGCAACCAGCAAAAAAGTCCCTAGGCATTATAGATGTAAATCTTGCATACTGGAACAAATGGATTATTACAACATTATATACAAGGCATGGATCAAACTGGAAGACTAGGTATGCATATCTGCATACTCATTTCCATAAAAATCTCTAGAAATTGTGAAAGAGATATCTCATAAATATAATAGTAAGTAAGGAAAACAAGATGTCATTAGTGGATTAGGTAATTTAAAGAATAATTGAACAAAGAACTCAAATAGGTGTGACTATTTGAATAAACTACTTCTCTGACACTGGCTGAAGAATACATTAAGTATATTATACACACACAGATACACACAGCCCCCCATCAACAGATGAACATGGAACATCAGATTCAAAATAAGGAAAGACACACACACACACACACACACACACACACACACAGGAAAATTAACATCATTTTATAGAAGCACCAAACTCAATAGAAATGTTAACGACCAATGCAATGAAGGTAGTATAGAAAACATAAAAGATATATAACTAATACTTAAAAGAAATATAACTAATGTAATACTCAGATGAAAGAATATTTAAATTTGTAAGAAAGAACAGTGTTTTATGAAAAAGGCACAATTAGAATCTAAACAATATCATCATGGGTATAAACAAAAACTCAATTGATGTATTCAATAGCAGAACTGACACAGCATAAGAGTGAATTGTTGAAAAGAAATATTGAGCCACAGAATTATCCTGCATTTAGCTCAAAAGGTTAAAAGAATAAGAACTTTGGAAAAATAGCTAAAAGGCAGAGAAAATAGATCTAGAATTTACAGTATTTTTTCATAATATAGCAGAATAAAATCTATCCACATGGAAATAAAAAACCAATCCTCCAAATAACTATTGGGTTAGAAAGGGTGCTATGTAATAATAGTTATGTGTTATGGCCCAAAGTATTATTCAAGGAAATTCTTTTCTTAGAAAGTAGGAAATTATTGTGTTAGAAAATGAGAAATCTTGGAGGAAATGTTTTAATCATTCAACTCAATAACGTAGAGAGAAATAAGCCTAAAACTTGAGGAAACAATTGTTAAATGAAAATAGGAAATTAGTTAAATTTAAATAAAAATTTGATAAATAGAACTGAAAACTATTTTAAAAGATGAATAAAATATAGAAAACATGAACAAGTATGATACAAAGCAGAAGACACAAAAAGCAGTATTTAAGAAACAGAAAGGAGACACTATTATTTGTATAAAAAATATACAATAAAAATTATGTATATTTTTGCATAAAAAATTGAAAATCTGGATCCAATGGATAAATTATTAGGAAACTATTAAACAACAAATTTACTTCAACAATAAGCAGAATACCTGCATAAAACAACTATAGAATAAATTGAAAATGCAGAGATTATACCTAAAACGGTAACAGACCTAGATGATTTTACTTAAATGCCTTCTGAATTCTTAAGAAATATGTCATTTTCATGTTGCTAAACTTTTTCTGGAGCAGAGAAAGAATGGAGCTTTTTCTAATCCTTCTGCCACACTAGCATAACTGATACATTATATGGACCAGAATTGTACATATCACCTAATTATAAGCCAGACTGACTTAAAAGGTTGAAGGAAACATTCTAAATATAATATTAGTAAGTTGAAACCAACAATGTGTTAATTGAATGATATATTTTTATGTCAGGAATGCAAAGATGTTTGGACAGCATAAAAATTATGAGTAAAAAGTGGTTACTGTATTAACAAATCAAATGAGAAAAAAAATATTTGGCTGCTTCCACTGATGAAAAACATTTGGTGAATTTTAACTCTCAATCTTTACCTTTTTATCAAAATTTGAAAATTTAATACTGATAACAATATTGTTATCTAATACAGAAGACATTTTGTCAAGTGTTGATTCATGTCCTTTTTAGCTTTTTTTTCTGATCCACAGTGTAACCCACAAGTGTGTGTCACATTTATCTGTCATATATCTCTTTAATCTTCTTTAGCCTTAGATAATTCTAATTCCATCACTCTCTCCATATTTGTTGACAGTTCACTGTAAGAAAGAACATTCCTTTTTTTCACTTTCTTATATATAAATTTTGATATATTTCATTCAGTTAGAAATACTTCTTAATTTAAAACATTTCTTTAACCCCTGGATGTGCTCTTAACTTCCACATATTAGGGCCTTTTTAGGTAGCTTGTCCTTTTGATTCTAGATTAATTCTGTTGCTGTCAAGGAATCTCCTCTGTAAGTTTTCAATATTTGGGAATTTATAGAATCTTTTTTATGGCCAAGCATGTGCTTCATGTGTACTTGAAAAGAATGAATATTCTTCAGTTCCTGGAAGTCTTGTTTTATAAATATCAGTTAGGTTAGGTGGCTGAGTGGCTGATAGTTTTGGTCAGATCTTTTATGTATCTTCTTTTTTTTTTTTTTCATCTCATTTTATCAGCACTGAGAGAGAGATGCTAACATCTCCAACTGTAATTGTGACTTTTCTATTTTCTTTTCAATTTTTGCTTAATATATTACAAAATTCTCTTATTAAACACATGCTCAGTTATGATTATTATGTTTTTCTCGTGAATTTACTCTTTCAGTCAATGAAACATCACTCTGTATCTTTGGTGTTACTCTTTGTCTTAAAATCTACTTTATCTTATATTAACATTGCCACTTCAGCCTTTCAGTTTATTCTTTGCATGGTGTATCTTTTACCATCCATTTATTTTCAAGTTACCTTTTTTTTTTTAATATATAAAGTGTGTCTCTTGTATGTAGAATATAGCTGGGTCATATTTATTTTATATATTCTGCCAAACTTTGCTTTTTAATTTGAGTGTTTAGACAGTTTATATTTAACATGATTATTGTTATAGGCAGATACTGATGTATTATTTTGCTATTTATTTCCTTCTTGCCCCACTTGCTTTTTGAGTTTTTTGTTTATTTTGCCTTCTTTTTTCAGTGCTAAGAAATAAAATATGCATTCTTAACATCATAGTTAACTTACAGTTAATATTGTACCTCTTCTTCTAAAAGATAACACCCTTATAACAACGTAGTCTCATTTTTCTTCTCCTTTGTGTTATTGTCATCATACATTGTTTTAAAATATTAATAAAAGGAAATACGGCTTTTTTGTGTG
This sequence comes from Pseudorca crassidens, assembly GCF_039906515.1. Lineage (NCBI taxonomy): Eukaryota > Metazoa > Chordata > Mammalia > Artiodactyla > Delphinidae > Pseudorca > Pseudorca crassidens. The sequence goes on along the minus strand of NC_090302.1, from coordinate 40,495,337 downwards.
TGTGGTATGTGGGCCTCTCACTGCTGTGGCCTCTCCCGTTGCGGAGCACAGGCTCCGGATGCGCAGGCTCAGCGGCCATGGCTCACGGGCTCAGCCGCTCCGCGGCACGTGGGGTCCTCCCGGACCAGGGCACGAACCCACGTCCCCTGCATCAGCAGGTGGACTCCCAACCACTGCGCCACCAGGGACACCCGGAAATATGGCTTTTTATATCTACCTATACATTTACTATTTTCAGATCTCTTGATTTCTTCCTGTAGACTCTAGTTTCCATCTGATACTGTGTTTCTTTAACCTAAAGAACTTCTCACAACACATTTTTTTTTTTTTTTTTTTTTTTGGCTGTATTGGGTCTTCGTTTCTGTGCGAGGGCTTTCTCCAGTTGCGGTGAGCGGGGGCCACTCTTCATTGCGGTGCGCGGGCCTCTCACTGTCACGGCCTCTCCCGTTGTGGAGCACAGGCTCCAAACGCGCAGGCTCAGTAGTTGTGGCTCACGGTCTTAGTTGCTCTGCAGAATGTGGGATCTTCCCGGACCAGGGCTCGAACCCGTGTCCCCTGCACTGGCAGGCAGATTCTTAACCACCGCGCTACCAGGGAAGCCCTCGTGACATTTTTTGAATGGCAAATCTATTGATGATGAATTCTGTTAAGTTTCATTTACCTAAAAACACCTTTATTTTGCTTAAATTTTTAATTGATATTTTCACTGTATAAAAACTTATGGGTTGACACTTGGTTTTTTTTTTAGAGCAGCTTTACGTTCACAGCAAAATTGAATGAAAGGTACAGAGATTTCTGACATATTCCCTGCTTCGCATACATACAGCCTCCCCCACTATCAACACCCTGCAGTTGAGTGGTACTTTTGTTATAACTGATGAACCTACGTTGCCACATCATTATCATCCACAGTCCATAGTTTACACTAGGGTTCACTCTTGCTATTTTATATTCTATGGTTTTGACAAATGTATAATGACATGTATCCACCATTGTGTTATCATACACAACAGTTCCACTGCCCTAAAAGTCCTTTGCTCTCTGCCTCTTCATCTCCTCATACTCCCAACACCTAGTAAACACTGATCCTTTTACTGTCTCCATAGTTTTGTCTTTTATAGAATGTCATGTAGTTGGAATCATACAGTTGTCATTTTCTTTGTATTTACTCTACCTTGGTATGTCTGAGATTCTTAAATCTCTTTGCTTATATTTTTGGAACAAAATTTGAACAGTTTGGGGGGAATTATTTCTTCCAATATTAATTTTTTTCCACATTTTCTCTCTTTTCTTCTTCAGGGGCTTTAATTATACATATATTACATTGCTTGTTATGTAACAGTTAACTGTTAGATCACTGAAGCTCTGTTTATTTTATTTAATTATTTTTTATCATCTCTTTAGATTGAATAATTTTTTATTGGTTTATCTTTAAGTTCACTGACCCATTCTTCTGTTGTTTCCAAAGTGTTACTCTGACTCAACAAGTTTTTCCTTTTAGTATTACATGTTTTGGCTCCAGATTTCATTTGGCTCTTTTTAACTTTTCCTAATTCTCTGCTGATATTCTCCATCAGTTCATTCATTAAAAGTTTTTTAGGGACTTCCCTGGTGTTGCAGCAGATAAGAATCCACCTGCCAATGCAGGGGACATGGGTTCGATCCCTGGTCCAGGAAGATCGCACATGCCGCAGAGCAACTAAGCCTGTGCACCACATCTACTGAGCCTGCGCTCTAGAGCCCGTGAGCCACAACTACTACACCCGCACCACAACTACTACGCCCGCACCACAACTACTGAAGCCTGCATGCCTAGAGGCCGTGCTCTGCAACAAGAGAAACCACCACAAGGAGAAGCCTGTGCACCACAGCGAAGAGTAGACCCCACTCGCCACAACTAGAGAAAGCCCACATGCAGCAACAAAGACCCAATGCAGCCAAAAATAAGAATAAAATTAAATCTTTAAAAAAAAAATTATGGCTTCCCTGGTGGTGCAGTGGTTAAGAATCCGCCTGCCAATGCAGGGGACACGGGTTTGATCCCTGGTCTGGGAAGATCCCATATGCTGTGGAGCAACTAAGCCCATGTGCCACAGCTACTGAGCCTGTGCTCTAGAGCCTGCAAACCACAACTACTGAAGCCCACGTGCCTAGAGCCCATGCTCCACAACAAGAGCAGCCACCGCAATGAGAAGCCTGTGCACCGCAACAAAGAGTAGTCCCCACTCACCACAACTAGAGACGACCCGCATGCAGCAATGAAGACCCAATGCAGCCAAACAATAAATTAATTAAATAAATAAATTAAAAATTTTTTTTTAAGTTTTTAAATTTCTTAAACATATTTATATTAATTTCCTTCAATTCTTTTTCTGTTATGCAATTGGTGGTCATCGTGATGTTGTTAAAAAAAAAAGGGTAATCTATATTTACCCTAGAATTGATGTTAAAACTATTAAAAACCAGTGAGAAAAATCTAGAGTTGGATATGTAATCAACATGTAATAATCAATACATTCATGTATAAATATACTCAAAGTGCTCAAAACTTGTTTTAAATTGCAAAATTTTATCAACACAAATTTATATAATTTAACAAGATGCCTCACTAATGTAAAGATGTATGTTCTCCCCAAATTAATCAAATTCAAGGTAATTCTAATTAAGACCAGATATGTTATTTTGTGTGTAAAATATTCTGACTCCTAAGTTCATTTGGAAGAAAAATGCATCATCATAAATCTAGAAATGATTAAGAGTAAGAATAGATAGCAGATATCATAATACACTAAAAAAGCTATAGTCATTATACAATATGAATATTGGTTTTAACATTTTCCCTGTTAGTACCTTATTCTAAACTATCATCGTATTTTACCTCTGTTAGTGTATTACCTTGTAAACTGGTATTTCTGCTTCTACTATTTTCCCCTGTCATTTATCCTTAGCACAACTGCTAGAATAACCTTGTTAAACTATATGATGTCATGTCTATGGACAGAACTGCCAGTGGCCTCCTGTCTCACCCAAAATAAAAGCTAAAATCGATATGGTTACTACAAAGCCTTATAAGATCTGGCTCTTATTTGTTGCTCTTTTTTTCATCTCCTATTGTCTATCCTGACTACGTGGCCTCCTTGATGCTCAGCACATACACTGAGCATGCCTTGGGAAGAAGCAGCTATATAACTGGCAGAGGAACCTGAGTCACCCGTGGCAGGTGGCAGGGCCTCTGCTGGCTGAGTGTAGCTGTGTGTGCATCAAGGAGAAGGGTCGGCTGGCTGCACTTTCTATGTCATGAAGCTGAGGCTTGGTGAGTTGGCGCTGTCCATGGTGGAGCTGGTCCGGGAAGGTTGGTTGTCACGGTGCCATGTCTGGAGTTGACTCCTCTCTTCTAGTCACTGCTACGAGTAGCTTCTTCTAGCGGATTTGAACTGTTCTAGTTGCAGCTGTGATCAGAGAGAAGGCCACTGGTACCATGTTTCTCAATACACAAAACTTACAGAGTGGCTTTATTTTGAAGTTGTCATTCCTTTCCACTAGATATTTGTTGAGCTGTGGCAGTCCTCTCCTATCTCCTTAACTCTAAATCTTAGGGAGAACAAATTTGCTGCATGTAACTCTCTTCTCTCCTGGAAATACTCCTGACTTCCTTTGATAATATTTTCCCAAAGGCCTTCATTCCACAGTGAATACTTTTGTTTGTTAACCCGAATGAATGTTGCTTTTTCCCAGGCCGCGTCCTATTCTGTGTACCTTCCCTTTATCACATGGTACTACTTATGTAACACTCCAGTATGACTTTTCATTTCTATCTACACAAAAAGCCACTGGCAGTCATTTTCACTGGGGGAAAAACAGAAGATATAGTATAGGGCCCCTGACTTCAGTATCATAAATGTGTTCTTTCTGAAGTGCAGATGTCTAATCTCAGATCATTTCAAGAGAGCATGGAGGATAGAAGAAGGAAGACTCTAGATATCTGATGTGAAGGCAAATACCATGGAAGAAATAGTCTGAGGAAGCAGTTTGCTGTGCCCACTTAACAAATTTTCTTTAATACTCATTTTAAATATCAACAAGTAGAATGTCAAGTGAAAAGCAGGGCCTCTCATAATGTGGTGATATTCCACTTTAATGGAAAAACTTGCACTCAGTATTTTGAAGTTTGTTTTATTTTACCTGGACAAATTTCAAAGCCCCTCTTTTCTTATTTTTAAAATACTCAGTCTAACTAGGAGGAGCTATTGATTGCAAAGTGTAAAATGATTCAGGTTCACTTTGCAGTGCTGCCATCAAGGTTATTTAGGAAACATTTAACCTTAGGAACCTATAGTTAAAACCTCTATCTGCACCAACCAATTTTTATTTTGTCTCTGTCTAGTCAATAATATTTTTAATTTCTTTAACTTGCTCTCCTAAGCCTGTGACTTATTTAGCTACTGTCACTGACAAGCACAGTGTAAATAATGACACAAATAAGCAAAGTGATTTAGGTGACAGTGTGTTGGCTTTGGCACAACAAACAGAAGAGCTGGTTGGTAGCCAGTTACCAGCAGAGTGGTTTTAGGTAAGAAACAGTGAGAATAAGTTGTGTTATGATCTAGTATTACAGCAATTTTCCCAAAATTAATTCTGTACTTTACGTATGTAAATTTTGTAATATTTTCTACTATCTGTCTTGAGCTCATCAAATCTCTTTTATTTATTTATTTAATTAATTAATCTTATTTTTGGCTCTATTGGGTCTTTGTTGCAGTGCGCGGGCTTCTCATTGCAGTGGCTTCTCTTGTTGCACAGCACGGGCTCTAGGCATGCGGGCTTCAGTAGTTGTGGCTGGCAGGCTCAGTCATTGTGGCTTGCGGGCTCTAGAGCACAGGCTCAGTGGTTCTGGTGCACAGGCTTAGTTGCTCCATGGCATGTGGGATCTTTCCAGACCAGGGCTCGAACCTGTGTCCCCTGCATAGGCAGGCGGATTCTTAACCACTGCGCCACCAGGGAAGTCCTCAAATCTCTTTTTAATTGTGATCAATTTGATTTTATAACCGTGTGTTGAGTTCCTAATTGTTGTTGTACTATTTTTTTTTTCTTTAGCATCCACTCAATTCTTTTTCATACATTAAAATTTTCTTTTGAGGTTATCCACATTATTTTCTGTTTTCTGAAACATATGAGTTAGTTATTTTGAAGTATCTGTCAACATCTAGGTTTCCTTTGGGTTTATTTTAATTGTCTCTATCTTTGTCTCTAAGTCTTATTTCTTGGTATGCCTGGTAATTTTGATTAAATACTAGACATTGTGATGAAAAATTATAGAGGCTTTGAATAATGTAGTCTTCCTCCAGAGAGGATTTATACTATCCTCTGGCATGCACCAGAAGGTTGGATCAACTCAGTCTTGTTTCAGAACATGCTGACCGTCTTTGTAAGGATCATTCTACTTTTGGTTTTATTCCACTCATTCACCTTCAGTGGAGCTTCTAAGGCCTGTCCAACTTTCTCCAACTTTTGCTTCCTAGCACAAAGGGGTGACTAAAAATCTCTTATGATTTTCAACCATTTTAATCTTAGGCTTTGTAGCGTTTCACCTTCCTCAGATTAATCAACAAATGACTCAAGAAGAAAATAAGTTCCAAATGTCAGGCTTTTAATTCTCTGTTCCTCACTTCTCTGCTGGATTTTGTTTCCTCAATACCTGGCTTCCTTGGCATCCTTAAACTCCAAGTTTTGTCTTCCCCTGACTTGTGAGATTGCCTAAAGTACTTTCCACCACATATCAGCTACCCTTTGCCTTCCTATCCAGCCCATCTCCCCATACTTGGGCTCAGCAAATGTCCTAGGATATATCAGCAGGCAGAAATTTGAGTTATCTTCAATGATCTTTCCTTCTCTCTGCATTCTGGGCTCTTCAAACTTTCTGTCACAGTAGCACTCTAATGCCTACAAACAGATGTTTTGTATTCTATGGGGCTTTTAAAATTTTTCTTTAGAAACGCTGGTATGCTATAAACTATAGCATCAAGGAAAAAGTAGAAGTTCCTGGTCAACCTTTTTACATATGATTTATTATCAAAGATTGCCTTGTTAATATTGATTTCCATTTTGGTATTCTTTCAAATATGGTTGTTTCTAAATTTTATCTATATAGTTTATTTGAAAAGAGGAAATCCTCTTAAGAAATCTGTACTTCCAAATGTGTCATAACTTCATAATTTTAGAATTTGCTTTTCTTGGGTGAAATTCTCCATCTTTGATTTCAGGTGAAAGGACTATTTTGGAAGAAAAAATAAACTCTGTCAATTCTCTTGTTTTTCATGTGTTCCAGTGATTTATAGATATGATGAGTGTGTATGTATGCATACATATGTAAAGCTGAGATATCAATACAGAATTAATTTTTTTCAAATAAAGATAACACAGAAACAGCTGCCCTTCTTCAAATAGAAGAAACAGTAAGCTTGAGGTTTTTTTTTTTTTTTTTTTTTTTTTTTTGCGGTTCGCAGGCCTCTCACTGTTGTGGCCTCTCCCGTTGCAGAGCACAGGCTCCTGACGCGCAGGCTCAGCGGCCATGGCTCATGGGCCCAGCCGCTCCGCGGCACGTGGGATCCTCCTGGACCAGGGCACGAACCTGTGTCCCCTGCATTGGCAGGCAGACTCTCAACCACTGTGCTACCAGGGAAGCCCCCAATAAGCTTGATTTTAATTTTTAATTTATATTCATGTAATTTTATGCCTTTTCAATAATTGCTTATTGTCATTAAGTTCTCAGGTTTTATAGTTTAATAGTATATTCTCTGTAGTACATATATAACTTCTGTAGCTACTTATTTACATTCATAATACTTCTAATTAGGAAAGTGTTAGAAGGCTTTTTCAGTAAGAAGGGGACCAAGTTGAAAAATGTGTGGGAATAAGAAGGGAGATACTGACGATTAGTGAAATGAGTCACATATCAAGAAGAGTAAAGCTTTTTTCCACAATATAAAGTGATCATAAAGAACTATAATGTTTGGAAGATATGAAATTAGTATTGTTAATAAAATTCTGGGTTCTCCAAATGTAAAAATGTCTGAGAAAGCAAATACTGCGATAAAAGCATTATAAGGGTCATTGTTTGGGTTAATTGGTTTCCTAGTTATTGACATGATTATTTCATAGGATTTTGAAAGTCATACAAGATTATGTAATATAAAAGAAAGTAATTTATTTTACAGAGAATTATTTTTGCTAAACAGTTTTCAGTTCTCCACTGAAATTCTAAGTCTTTAGACATATTTGAACATATTGAGCACAAAAAAATTTGTGTCTGACATCATCTTGTCGGTGTGTTTCTATAGTTTCTCTTTTTCTCTTGATTTTCCATCACACCGTCGTATCTTCTCATGTACTGTTTAGTTTTGATTGAGTGGTAGACATTGTATATGAAAAATTAAAGAGATAAACTGAGTCCTAGTTAATGGTATCTTAGTCCTGAGAAGAATTACATTTTTGCATAGAGGTTGACTGGCTAGAGGTACTAGCCATCCCAGTTCACTTTCATTGAATCAAGAATTGAGATAATCTCAAGATAAGTTTGGACCTTGCCAAGATTAGTTTATTTCTGGTTTACCCTTGCTGATAGGGAGTGCATGGTCTTCCAAATCCTAATTGAAAGCTAGGAAGGTTTTCCAGAAATCTGCTTCCCCCACCCCATTGCGAAGCCCCAAATTTTATTTCATATCTCCCTACACCTGTGAGAGTTTGGTCACTCAGCTCAACAGCTTAGCTTTTTTTTTTTTTTTTTTTTTTTTTTTGTGGTACGCGGGCCTCTCACTGTTGTGGCCTCTCCCGTTGCGGAGCACAGGCTCCGGATGCACAGGCTCAGTGGTCATGGCTCACGGGCCCAGCCGCTCCGTGGCACGTGGGATCTTCCCAGACCAGGGCATGAACCCGTGTCCCCTGCATCGGCAGGCGGACTCTCAACCACTGCGCCACCAGGGAAGCCCCCAGCTTAGCTTTTTAGTCATCTTTTCTGAAATTGGAGGATACTCCTAGAAGAAAAGCAATCTCAAATGGTGAGTTCAACTTGTAAGATTTTCTTCTTCTCAGATCATGCCACCATAATTCTTCACTGAAATGTTAGTTCTCCATTGCATTCAAATAGTTTTAAAATATGTTATCCAGATTTTCAAGTTGTTCTCAGTGGGAGATTTGATGTGAAATGCCCAGGGTATCATTACTTCAAGAGAACACCCTAAGATTTTTTAAAATATGAGTAAAAGCTATTTTTTCCTGCAACCCCAAGATACCAAACTAGACTTTGCCAAAGTCTATCACTGTGTAGAAATATCTGGATTGTATTCTGTTCATTTTGTTACACTGAATTTTTAAAATTAAACTAGGATTATATGTGTAATATGTTAAATAATGCAGAAATATATTGATAAAAAGCTAATAATTTCCCTCATCCTCACTTCTTTACATCCTTGACCAGTGTCTGCACCTTCGAATAGCCAGTGTTCAGCATGTATATCTCTACACTTACATACACACACACACACACACAAACTTATACACACATGTATTTAAAAATTTTAGTACTCATGTCTCTTTCATTGTTTTCTTTCATTAGTTTCAAGAGGTAAGAGTCCTTATGAGACTCTGACTTGACTGACTTCTAAGTTTTCTGTGTATCTCATTCCGAAGGCAGAAGCTTCTGTGAAGAAGTAGCATGCAGTGCTCTTATAAGGACTGCATCATCTTATAAATTATATTTTACATTAAATTAGAATTTTACATCATCTTTATTATATTTGTATACATACACACACACAAGCACACACTATGAAGACAAACATTATATAATATGTATATATATATGTACTTTTATATAAGAGATTTGCTACTCAAACTCTGTTCTTTGAGCTCTCACCTGTCCACTCAATTACACTGTATTACAATTTCTTCAGTTTTATTATATTCACATATTCTTTTTGATCTTTCAATTTTCTCAAATTTTGTATTTTGTTACTTGTTTGTATTTTTGTACACAGTTCTGCTCTACAATGTGTTGGAACAAGGTTGGGTAAAGCTGTCCTTTTCCATGCTACTTCCATTTTTTCCTTTAAATTGGGAACAAACATCACTTGAGTTACACAAATTGCTTTAGCTCTCAAAAATTTCCTGAATTTCTATCAATTTTATGCTAGTAGTTTCAGAGGGTGCATTATTATCCTGTAGAAGTCTTCTTATTATAAATAATTGCCTTCAGTATTTGACCAGCTAAGAAGTACCAATTAAAGTGGGTAATCTTGCAACATGATTCATACATTAATATAAGTATATATACACATCTTATTATACAGTGTACGCACATATCTTACACATTTTATTTTAATGTAAGTTTGGGCAAATACATTTCAAGTTCTTATTTGGCATTAATCAAACTTCTTCTATTGCCATGATTGAAATTTGGCATCATCAGTTAGAATGTTGTATTTATTAGGTAAATCATGCCTATAATCCATTACATACATTTTCCACATTTGACTTATTTAAAGATTAATGAGAACTTAAAGATACTTGCAGGGCAATTTAAGAGAGGACACCTTACAAATTTTCTTCCTCATACTTAATGTGATAACATTTTTTAGTAGCTCATTTTATTGCGTTTTTACTAAGGATTCAACTTAGTTTTCAGAGAAATGACAGTTCTGTTATTGTCCTCATATTTCATCTTTTTAAAACTAGCTGAAATAGGTTTGGGTACAAACACTACTGGTTCTTAAACATGCAGATCAACAGATGATAGCAGATGTGGGTAGGTGTGTTACAGGGACCTTCTGGCTACCAGTACCAAGCCCACCGTGGACCACATGTTACCCGAGGAGTAGAATCTCTTTATAAATAAACAGAGAGCCAGTTAAATGGAGTTTCCTTTTCCTGCAAGTGAATATCTTTTTTCCATTCATTAAATCTCCAAAACTAGAACTGGGAGAGATATCTGGAGTTAGGAAATGCATTCTCTTCTTGGCCCTGTGCTGTGGAGTACTATTTTAATCAAGGACTGCTACAAAATAGTCTCTAGATTTTACCTAGATAATTTTCGTAAGTCTTTTCATTTAGTTTGCTTCTCTAGAAATTACTGAAATTGTTGGTGCTATTCCTGGAAATTCTGTTTCAGAGCTGTGTCTGCATTGTATGCAATTCTCTGGCTATCCAAGAAATTTAATATTTTATTATATCACTATTTTTCTGTTTAGAAATTTCATATATCAAAGGCTGTGTCTGAAAAAAAAAATCTTTCTGACCAAATTGGCCAGCTAAATTTAGCAATGAATTGATATATATTTTTTTCAAGGTCTTGTCTGGTAATTGAAATTTTTGAATCAACCAGTTGTTTTGGCCTCACCTAGACATCGCTTAAGCAGGTTTATTTCACAGTCTGGTTACCACGGTGTCTGGCTCACGTAAACACATCTGGAGCTTATTTGCAGATTCTCACACTAAATACTAAATTAAAGTATGCTTTTGATCAGTGAAGTCTTATCAACACACAAATCTCCTGCATGACTGTAATAAGAGCTAGATTTCTTTAAAACTGTGGTCATATAATCGTGAACTTGACTACTTTCTCCCAGCCCGTACCATGTCTGCAGGCAAAAATATAAATACATTAAAACATGATTCCCCAAAATTCCTTTACTTCTTTAGGCTCCAGAGTTATCAAAAGAGTGAGGTATGATTGAAGTGAGCCCTGGGTGATTTGTTGTTAATGTCTTTTTAAGAAACCCATGAAAATCACAGTGACTTAAAAATGAAACTCATGAATCTGTTTTAAGTTCACATAAATCTGAAACTTGAAGTTAAACTTGAAGGTCACATGAAACACAAGAACCAGAAACCCTGGGGTTTCTTCGTGTGTTAGTTATTCTGGTTCTGTCAGTTGTGTGTGACCTGGCCAACTTCCGTTGGAACATTGAATTATGAAAGGACATCTAGTTCTGTCAGTCATCCGCTGCATACATTAGTATAATCTCAAAATGCTCTCTGAAATGATGGTGAACATTTTGTGGTTTTTTATCTCTGATTTGTGACTTTTTCCTTTTTTGGTTTCTGAATGCTGACTGTATTATGCGTTAAGGGTTTGAAAGAATATTTTTATTACACAGAGACTTCTTACAGGACAGTGCCCCCTTCTGCCATGGTCAAGGTACACTTCCCGGCACTCCACTCCTCTTCCAGGCCCTGGAGGCTCCCACAGGGCACCGCCTTCTTGGTCCTGGGCCCCCGTTGAGCATCTACCCACTAGGTGCCTTTATGCTGGTTCTGGGAGTCCTTGTGGTGCTGAAGCTACATGGCAGTCCACGGCAAAATGGGATAAAATCTTTCTCCTTTGTGGGTTGCACAGTGTTGAAAATATCATAAAGCATGGTTGCTTTACCATGTTTTGCCAGATATAGGATAGGGCTTTTAAATAAATTGTCATTTTGGTTTCTAATCCCTCCCGCCACCCCTCTTGTTAAGTCAGGAGGCACTCTGGATATCAGGCATTGTTCGGAAGACAGGATTTGTTAGTGAGTCAGTTCATAGTCCTTTGCTTCATTGCTAATTAAGGTAACTTTTCCCCCAGGAAGCTCTTAATTGCTGCTACAAATAGATTTTGGGGGCCCCCATCTCATTCCTCCATTCCATGAATTGAGGGTTTTTTCCTTGTTTTATCTCTCTCTCTCTCTCTATCTATTCAGCTTTATTGAGATTTAATTGACATGTAACATTGTATAAATTGAGTGGTTATGAGAGGCTGGGAGATGGTGGATATAAGAAGATGTTGGTCAAAGGGTACAAATTTCTAGGTTTAAGGTGAATAAATTCTGGGAATGAAATGTACAGCATGGTGACTATAGTTAACCATACTGCATTATATACTTGAAAGTTGCTGAGAGAACAGATCTTAAATATTCTCACACAGAAAATACACAAAAACATTGGTGATTATGTGAGGTGACGGAGGTATTAACTATATTTATTTATTTATTTGTTTGTTTGTTTTGTTGTTTGGCTGTTTTGTGTCTTGGCTCCATTCCCATTTAGCATGAGTCTTTCATTCCAAGAAATAGTCTTGGCTTCTCTGGAAAGAGATTTTGTTTGTATGAGCTTCCCCAGCTCACCAAGTGTGTCCTTGTGTATCTGAACCTAGTGGTGAGCTGAGCTTGGGTTCTTCCACGGGAAGCTCCTTAGCCTCTACTCCAGGGTGCTTATGGAAGGCTTGGCCAACTGTTTACTAGACAAGACAAGCTATATATGAATACTACTAAGGCTCAAATCTGGACACTTCTCTTGCTTTGCCATGCTTATATTAGGCCTACAGGTTATGGATTATTACCTGATGTTTATAGTTGAGCTAGCATGGCCTTAACCTAAAGGAACTTGCTTAGAGCCTCACACCCAGTGAGAAGCATTGCAAATTCCAAAGCCAGGCCCTATCTATTTCATCTCACTATGCCTTTGAAAGTGGCATATGGCATACAAATCATAGCATTTCCTAGGAAAAACTATCCTAGAGGAAGGTGGGGGAGATGATCTCCATTTTTTTCATTTACTCTCTTATCCATCAGAGGGGACTGGCATTCAAGTTCTCCAGATTGAAGAACTACTAGGAAACTCGACTTCTTCTTTTAGCTTCTCACAGAGAAATTTTTGTTTTGTTTCAGTGTTAAGAAAATAGCTGTTTGACATTACTTTTTAGTTTGAAACCTGTGTGGCTTCCCATTTTAAAGTGACATCTAGCATTGCTCAGTCATAACAGGAGAGAAACATTTCTTAGAATTATAGAATATGGGGTCTAAGAAACACATAGTCTACTTCCCCATTTGATGCTTCCGTTCTGCCAGTCAAAAGACTGCCATGCTTTATCCACATCAGACCACTAACCATAACCTGAAACAAACCAAACATTTTTCAGAGCAGTCTTGTCACACCAAGTTTGTTCCATTGTTGGTCTTAGAGCTTCCGGTCTTACCTGTGCCTTCTAAGAGGATGTGAACATGTCTTACGTCTCTTCCATGTGGAGATCTTTCAGAAACTCTCATGACCTTCTCCTGGAACAATGAAAATACCAACTTACAAGTCTTTTTCATTTTATAGAGAATTTTTAAAAAGTCTTGCTTGAAATGCCCTCTGAGGTAAAGACTGTAAGCATTTACAGGTGAGGAAAATGAAGTTTAGCAAAGATAAAGGAGCCAAACCAGGATTCTTCTGGCCCACTTATTAGAACCCCTTTCTCCAAACCCCCCCTCCTTTCCTTGGTGAATTGTTCCCATTTTTCTTTAATCCTGTGCTAAGTCCTCTTAGCACCCCAGGCACTGTCCTGGTTCTTGATGATGTTCATGTTCTCCAGACTAAAATGACCACAGCTCTTTCTGACCCGTGCAGATGGATTAGATTCTCCTAGAAAGACAGTGCTGATAAACTGATAAATGTTTAGATAGCATCAGTGCAGAGACAATAGGAGATGGGAAAAAAAAGAATTAGCAAAAGATGGTAATGGGCTGCCCAAAGGTGATTCCCTGAGTATAGAATGATTTTATAACTTAAAAAATATTAATTCAAGCTTTTCCTCTCATGTACTTTATATCCCATCTTACCAACTGGTCATGCTCAGTATATTTGCTTCTCAAAGTTCTAAAACCAATCAGAAGGCACAATTGCAGGTATCTCTTATATCCATCCCTACCACCACTGCATGCCCTAGTTGAGTCCTTCATGATAGTTTTTTTTTTTAATATTTATTTGTTTATTTCATTTTTGGCTGCGTTGGGTCTTACTTGCGGTATGCAGGATCTTTTTTTTTAATTTTTTTAAATTTTTGGCTGCATTGGGTCTTCGTTGCTGTGTGGTGGCCTTCTCTAGTTGTGGTGAGCGGGGGCTACTCTTCATTGCGGTGCGCGGGCTTCATTGCAGTGGCTTCTCTTGTTGCGGAGCATGGGCTCTAAGCGAGTGGGCTTCAGTAGTTGTGGCTCGCGGGCTCTAGAGCGCAGGCTCAGTAGTTGTAGCTCATGGGCCTAGTTGCTCTGTGGCATGTGGGATCTTCCCCGACCAGGGCTTGAACCCGTGTCCCCTGCACTGGTAGGCGGACTCCCAACCACTGCACCATCAGGGAAGTCTGGGTACGCAGGATCATCACTGCGGCATGTGGGATCCTCCGCTGCATGGGCTCCTCGTTGTGGCTTGCAGGGCTCCTCATTGTGGGGCACAGGCTTCTCTCTAGTTGTGGCTCAGTAGTTGTGGCCCACGTACTCAGTAGTTGTGGCATATGGGATCTTAGTTCCCTAACCAGGGATCGAACTCTCATCCCCAGCTTTGGAAGGCGGATTCTTAACCCCTGGACCACCAGGGAAGTCCCATTCATGATGTTTTTACTAGATGTTTGAAACATCTTCCTTTTTCTTCTCCCTAACTCCAGTCAGCTCTCTTGCAAATGCATAGTCGACATTGCTTCCAACGTTACCGTCTCCAGACTTAATGCTAGCTAACCAAGTCTATTTTCTCTTCAGAAGCCTTCAATCATTTCCCATTAAATGGAAAATAATACACAGTCCCTCAGGTTTGTGACTTGACTTTTACAATTTCCCCCAAACTCCCAAAAGACTATCACTAATACATTCTCGATTCTACAGGACTAAAAACTGTATTTTGGTGTTCTCCAACTACAGCTTGCATTTTTCCTGCTTCTGTATTCTTAAGCTGGTTTGCCTCCTCTTTTTGGAATTCTGATTGTTTTTTTAGCTACCTACCAGACTTCATTTTTCAAAGGTCTGCGGAAATCTAACCTCTCCCCAAAAGCCTTCCTGTATTTCCCATTTGTTTTCATTGTTTCTCAACTCTATTGCATATTTATCACAGTCAGCCACTACAGTTACTTATATATTTGACTTTCTTGCTGTGCTACCATTCCTGGAAAAGGATATTCACAGCACATCATAGACTTAAAAGGTTTTATGGATTGAATTGAATCCCGGTTGATGTTAGCATATTTGTGTGCTTATTCATCATGTATTTCTTCAGTATATGTTTGTTGAATGACTACTACATGACAACTAAAAGAATTTCAAGCCTCTCAGGAAGAGCTGCACAAATGTATTTAAGCATAATTCATCGTAGGAGAATCACTGAGATAAAACAAAAGCTGGTGGATGTGTGATAACTTCGTTTTCTGTTGTGCTTCTTTGGTGCCCTTCAGTGCTTCCCTTTTTTCTTAATCATTTAAGCTTTGGTCTCTTGTAGGCTGTCCCTGGATTGTTGTTGAAAAGCCATGGAAAACAATGAAATCCAGTGCTTTTTCTTTCTTTTCATAGTACTCTGGTCTTAGTTTTCCTTTCCTTCTTGGCCATAACAGCAACTATCAATTCCTTCAGCATTTTCTACCTCTTTCTTTCTTGCTTCATTGTTGAAGACAGTCTTTAATTTTCTTTCCTCTTAAAGATCAGCATGTAAGACATTAGAGTGTTAGGGGGTTTCTGTTAATAAATGTAGCTAAAGAGAGAAAGTGTTAAGCCAAGGTCATCAAATTCTAGTCTTTGGGATTCTTCTAGGATAACGGCATTTTGTTGCACTTCTGCTCTCATGGATAGCTCTTTGTTTTTATTATGATAAAATACACATAACCCAAACTTTATCATTTTAACCATTTAAGTGTATAGTTTTGTGGCATTAAGTGTATTCATACTGTTGTGCAACCATCATCACCATCCATCTCCAGAGCCTTTTCTTCTTCCCTAAAGGAAGCTCTGTACCCATTAAACGTGATCTCACCATTCACACAAACCCCCAGTCCCTGGAAACAAATATTCTACTGTTTGTCTTTATGAATTTGACTAACTTAGGTACTTTACATAATAAGGTAATCATACAGTATTTGTCCTTTTGTGATTGGCTTATTCCACTCATGTTGTAGCCTGTCTCAGAATTTCTTTCCCTTTTTAAAGATGAATAATATTCCATTGCATGTACATACCACATTTTATTTATTTATGTATTGATGAACACTTGGGTTGCATCCATCTTTTGGCTATTGTGAATAATGCTGCTATACCCAGAAGTAGAATTGCTGAATCAAATGGTAATTCTATGTTTCATTTTTTTGAGGAATCACCATACCTTTTTCTATAGTAGCTACACCATTTTATATTCCTAACATCCATGTACAAGGGTTCAAAGTTCTCCACATCCCTGCCAATGCTTGTTATTTTCTGGTTTTTTTGTTTGTTTGTTTAATTAAAAAATAGTCATCCTAATGGGTGTGGAGTAGTATCTCGTGGTGGTCTCATAGATATTTCTGATGGAAGCACTCGCCAAATCTCACCCTTCCTCAGACTTCCACCTCTTCTTCTACTTTACTTCATGAGGCTTCTTTTCCCAGGACGTCATTCTAGAGTCCTGTAAGGGAACAGTAGTTAGCATTGTGAGTAGAAATTTATTTACATTTGTGAGACCTCCGTCCTGATGCTCTCCATCACAGTTGGGTTCCTTCCCCCGCAGCAAGGTCTTTGTAGGAAGTATCCTCACACCTCTTTCTGTCTGTGACCTCATTTGACATTAACACAGACATGGATCCACCCAGCAGCAGGAATCCATTTATTTTCATTCAATCATTTATTAATTCATCCCTCCATTCATCTACTCAGCAATTAGTTATTGCACACCTGTATTCTTTTAAAACTTCTAGAAATGCTTATTACTCTTTTTATTGCTTATGGTATTTAAGGAAATATACTAATGAAATACTTGGACAATTTCCCAGAGGGGAAATGTCAAGATGGTGGAATAGGAGGATGTGTAATTTGTCACTCCTCACAGGTACCTCAAAAATACATCTACAAATGGAACAAGTCTCATAGAGTACCTGCTGAACATTAGCAGAAGACTTCGGACTCCTAAAAGGACGAGAAAAAAACTGGGTAGGATGAAAGAAAGAAGAAGAAAAGAAAAGAGGAATCAAAAAATGGACCAGCAACCCTGGTGGGAAGCTGAAGGTGAGGGGAGGTCCCCACACTCAGAAAAACTCCCTCATGGTGGGGAAATCAGCTGGGACAGGAAGGGACCTTCAGGGGATCAAAGGAGAGTGCAGTGGATGGTCTGTGGAAGGCAGGACAAAGTAAGAACTGCACGTATGGTCTACACTGCAGCTCTCCACATTCCAGCCTGAGTCATGAGTTGCCTGTTGTGAAGGGGGGCTGGGTGCTGGAAAGTGGGGTTTGGAACACAGACCCAGGGAGGAGACAGCTGTTGGCTGTGAAAAGAGACACCCTGAAGGGATAGGAATAAGGAGCTCCACAACCGGGAGAGTCTGAGGAAAAAGCCAGGACACCATAGAAGCAGGGTGTCATTGTTGAGTGGTGTGCAAGGGGCGTAGCCGCCATTACACCCCCTTTCCCCACCGGCTTCTTTGGCCTCTGTGGGTACTGGGAGGGGCTCCCATCTGAGCAGAGGCCCGCCCACCCCTTGAGCCGGGGTCTCCTCAGCCTGCGTGGGCTCCGGAAGCCTGAGCACCGCCCATCCCAAAGGCTCCTTGGGAATCAGCCATGGGCACCCCTGCCTGGGACAAGAGTCCACAGATGCTGGTAGGGGCTGACTGCTAAAGCATGGGGTTGGGAGAACAGATCCGGGGAGAGGAGCGCTGTTGGCTGTGCAGATACAGCAGAGGGGATGGGAGTAAGGGAATGTGTGGCCAGGAATGCCCCTAGAGGAAGCATGGTCTACCTGGAAAGAGAGGTACCATTGTTGAGAGGTGCATGGGGGGCGGAGCCACCACTGCCCCCATACGCCAGCTCCTGCCTCCGCAGGCACTGGGAGGGACTCCCACCAGAGTGGGCTCACCACAGTTTGTTTCAACTGCCTGCTGGTCCCCACTGCCGCAGGCAACTCACAGACACCTTCATTGTGGCCACCGTACCCCTCCCCAACCTGAGTGAGTAAGTGTGCCCCAAGCAGCTACTGCTTTCGCTCCCTCTTGCCTGGACAAGGAACAGACGCCTGAGGGTGGCGCATATGTAGAGGTGCGGTCAAAACCAAAGCTGAGCCCTAGGGGCAGTGCGACTAAGAAGAAGGAATGGAAATCTTTCCGTGCAGTTGCACAAGCCGTGGTTTAAATCCCCGAGATCAGCTTGGTAAATCCTACGCCTGTGGAATACCTGAATAGACAATGAGTGTTTCCACCATTGAGACTGGTCTAGGCTTCACAGCAGTGCACTTTGGGGGCAAGTACACATGGGAGTCAGGCCAGATCAGAGTCTGAGCTGGCCCCACAGTGCCCATGGTAGGTCCAGAGACCTGCCTAAAGGTACTGGAAGGCATCATGGGGAGGCGGGGATTGGCTGTGACTCACTGCAGGAGCAAGGCCACTGAGAGAGGAGGTCCCAGGAAAATATTACTATTATTCTTTTTCTGTTTCTTTTTTGTTGTTGTTGTTCAGTTGTTGGTGTTGTTGCTTTTATTGTTTTTTATCTTTTATTTTTATTTAAAAATTTTTAAAATATATTTATTTTTCTATTTTTACTTTACTTTCTGCTGTTTTGTGTTTTTTTCTTCTTTTTGTTCGTTTTTAATTTTTATTTTATTTTTATATTTTGATTGTTTTTATGTGCATATTTTTTGTTTTCTTTGCTTTTTTGTGGTTTGTTTGATTTTTCATTTTTTGTTTTTGTTTAGTTCTTATTGACTTCTCATTTTTGAATTCTTTTGTTCTCATGTTTTTCTTATTTTTTATTTTATTTTATTTTTTCATTTTGTGTGTGTGTGTGTTGTGTTATTGCTGCTGTTCCTTTGCTGTTGTTTTCGCTCTTTGTCTTGGGTTTCTTTTCTTTTCTTTCTTTTTACTCTGGCCACACTGTGTGGCTTGAGGGCTCTTGGTTCCCTGGCAGGGGTCCGGCCTGGGCCTCTGGGGTGGGAGCACTGAGTCCAGGATGCTGGACCACCAGAGAATTCCCAGGCCCAGGGAATATTAGTCAGCATGTGCACTCTCAGAGGTATCCATGTAAACATCAGGACCCAGCTGCACACAACTGCCTGCAGGCTCAAGTGCTGGACACCTCACACCAAACAACCAGCAAGACAAGAACACAGCCCCACCCACCAGCAGACAGGCTGCCTAAAGTCGTACTAAGCTTACAGATACCCCAAAACACACCACCTAACATGGCCCTGCCCTTCAGAAGGAAAAGACTCAACTCCACCTACCAGAGCACAGGTACCAGTCCCTCCCACCAGGAAGCCTACACAAGCCCCTGGACCAGCCTCATTCACCAGGGGGCAGAAAACAGAAGCAAAAGGAACTACGACCCTGCAGACTGCAGAAGGGAGACTGTAAACATAGTAGGTTAGACAAAATGAGACAACAGAGAAATACGTTGAAGATGGAGGAGAAAGGTAAAATCCCACAAGACCAAATAAATGAAGAGGAAATAGGCAATCTACACTACCCAAAAAAGAATTCAGAGGAATGATAGTACAGATGTTCCAAGATCTCAGAAATAAAATGGAGGCACAGATCTAGAAGATACAAGAAATGTTTAAAAAGGACCTAGAAGAACTAAAGAACAAACAATCAATGATGAACAACACAATAACTGGAATGAAAAATACACTAGAAGGAATCAAGCAGAATAACTGAGGCAGAAGAACGGATACGTGAGCTGGAAGATACAGTGGTGGAAATAACTGCCGAGGAGCAGAATAAAGGAAAAAGAATGAAAAGAAATGAGGACAGTCACAGAGACCTCTGGGACAACATTAAACGCACCAACATTTGAATTATAGGGGTCCCATAAGAAGAGAAAGGGACAGGACCTGAGAAATTAGTTGAAGCAATTATAGTTGAAAACTTCCCTAACATGGGAAACAAAATAGTCAATCAAGTCCAGGAAGCACAGAGAGTCCCATACAGGATAAACCCAAGGAGAAACCGAGATGTTAATCAAACTAACAAAAATTAAATACAAAGAAAAAGGCACAGAAAAAAAATTAAAAGCAGCAAGGGAAAAGCAACAAATAACCTGCAAGGGGATCCCCATAAGGTTATCAGCTGATTTTTCAGCAGAAACACTGCAGGCCAGAAGGGAGTGGCAGGACATAGTTATAAGTGATGAAAGGGAAGAACCTACAACCAAGATTATTCTACCCAGCAAGGATATCATTCAGATTTGATGGAGAAATCAAATGCTCTACAGACAAGCAAAAGCTAAGAGAATTCAGCAGCACCAAACCAGCTTTAAAACAAATGCTAAAGGAACTTCTCTAGGCAGGAAACACAACAGAAGAAAAAGACCTACAATAACAAACACAAAACAATTAAGAAAATGGTAATAGGAACATACATATCGATAATTACCTTAAACGTAAATGGATTAAGTGTTCCAACCAAAAGACACAGACTAGCTGAATGGATACAAAAACAAGACCTGTATATATGCTTTCTCCAAGAGACCCACTTCAGACCTGGAGACACATACAGACTGAAAGTGAGGGAATGGAGAAAGATATTCCATGCAAATGGGAATCAAAAGAAAACTGGAGTAGCAATACTCATATCAGACAAGATAGACTTTAACGTAAAGACTATTACAAGAGACAAGGAAGGACACTATATAATGATCAAGGGATCGATCCAAGAAGAAGATATAACGATTGTAAATATTTATGTGCCCAGCATAGGAGCACCGCAATACATAAGGCAGATGCTAACAGCCATAAAAGGGGAGATTGACAGTAACACAATAATAGTGGGGGATTTAACACCCCACTTACACCAATGGACAGATCATCCAGATAGAAAATTACTAAGGAAACACAAGCTTTAAATGATGCAATAGACTAAATAGACTTAATTGATACTTACAAGACATTCCACCTGAAAGCGGAAGAACACATTTTCTTCTCAAGTGCTTACGTAACATTCTCCAGGATAGATCACATCTTGGCTCACAAATCAAACCTCAGTAAATTTAAGAAAATTGGAATCGTATCAAGCATCTTTTCCAACCACAATGCTATGAGATTAGAAATCAGTTATAGGAGAAAAACTGTAAAAAATACAAACACATGGAGGCTAAACAATATGCTGCTAAATAACCAAGAGATCACTGAAGAAATCACAAAATACCTCGAACAACTGACAGTGAAAACATGAAGATAGAAAACCTATGGGATGCAGCAAGAGCATTTCTAAGAGGGAAGTTTATAGCAATACAGTCCTACCTCAAGAAACCAGAAACATCTCAAATAATTTTCACCTAAAGCAGCTAGAGAGAGAAGAACAAACAAAACCCAAAGTTCGTAGAAGGAAAGAAATCATAAAGATCAGAGCAGAAATAAATGAAGTAGAAATGAAGAAAACAATAGCAAAGATCAATAAAACTAAAAGCTGTTTCTTTGAAAAGATAAACAAAATTGATAAACCATTAGCCAGACTCAGGAAGAATAAAAGGGAGAGGACTCAAATCAGTAAAATTAGAAATGAAAAAGAAGTTACAATGGACCCACAGAAATACAAAGGATCATAAGAGACTACTGCAAGAAACTATGTGCCAATAAAATGGACAACCTAGAAGAAATGGACAACTTCTTAGAAACTTACAACCTTCCAAGCCTGAACCAGGAAGAAATAGAAAATATGAACAGTCCAATCACAAGTAATGAAATTGAAACTGTGGTTAAAAGTCCTCCAGCAAACAAAAGTCCAGGACAAGGTGGCTTCACAAGTGAATTCTGTCTATTTGGAGAAGAGTTAACACCCATCCTTCTCAAACTCTTCCAAAAACTTGCAGAGGGTGGAACACTCCCAGACACATTCTGTGAGACCAACATCACCCTGATACCAAAACCAGACAAAAATATTACAAAAAAAGAAAATTACAGGCCAATATCACTGATGAACATAGACACAAAACTCCTCAACAAAATATTAGCAAACCAAAGCCAACAACACATTAAAGGGTTCAAGTGGGATTTATCCCAGGGATGCAAGGATTCTTCAGTATATGCAGACCAATCAATGTGATACACCATATTAACAAATTGAAGAATAAAACTGTATGATAATCTCAATAGATGCAGAAAAAGCCTTTGACAAAATTCAACACCCATTTATGATAAAAACTATCCAGAAAATGGGCATAGAGGGAACCTACCTCAATATAATAAAGGCCATATATGACAAGCCCACAGCAAACATCATACTTAATGGTGAAAAACTGAAAGCATTTACACTAAGATCAGGAACCAGACAAGGATGTCCGCTCTCACCACTCTCATTCAACATAGTTTTGGAAGTCCTAGCCATGGCATTAGAGAAGAAAAAGAAATAAAAGCAATCCAAATTGGAAAATAAGAAATAAAGCTGTCACTGTTTGCAGATGACATGATACTATACATAGAAAATCCTAAAGATGCCACCAGAAAACTACTAGAGCTAATCAATGAACTTAGTAAAGTTGCAGGATACAAAATTAATGCACAGAAATCTCTTGCATTTGTATACACTAACAACAAAAGATCAGAAAGAGAAATTAAGGAAACACTCCCATTTACCATTGCAACAAAAAGAATAAAATACCTAGGAGTAAACCTACCTAAGGAGACAAAAGACCTGTATGCAGAAAACTATAAAATACTGATGAAAGAATTCAAAGACAACACAAGCAGGTGGAGAGATATACCATGTTCTTGGATTGGAAGAATTAATATTGTGAAAATGACTATTTTACCCAAAGCAATCTACAGAGTCAATGCAATTCCTATCAAATTACCAATGACATGTTTCACAGAACTAGAACAAAAAAGTTTACAATTTGTGTGGAAACACAAAAGACCCTGACTAGCCAAAGCAATCTTGAGGAAGAAAAACGGAGCTGGAGGAATCAGGCTCCCTGGCTTCAGACTATACTACAAAGCTACAGTAATCAAGGCAGTATGGTACTGGCACAAAAGCAGAAATATAGCTCAATGGAACAGGGTAGAAATCCCAGAGATAAACCCACACACCTGTGGTCACCTAATCTATGACAAAGGAGGCAAAAATATACAATGGAGAAAAGACAGCCTCTTCAATAAGTGGTGCTGGGAACAATGGGCAGCTACATGTAAAAGAATGAAATTAGAACACTCCTTAACACCATACACAAAAATAAACTCAAAATGGATTAAAGACCTAAATGTAAGGCCAGACACTATAAAACTCTCAGGGGAAAACATAGGTAGAACACTCTATGACATAAATCACAGCAAGATTCTTTTTGACCCACCTCCTAGAGAAACGGAAACAAAAATAAACAAATGGGACCTAATGAAACTTAAAGTCTTTTGCACAACAAAGGAAACCATAAACAAGACAAAAAGACAGCCCTCTGAATGGGAGAAAATATTTGCAAATGAAGCAACTGGCAAAGGATTAATCTCCAGAATATACAAACAGCTCATGCAGCTCAATATCAAAAAACAACCCAATCAAAAAATGTGTGGAAGACCCAAATGAACATTTCTCAACAGAAGACAAACAGATGGCCAACAAACACGTGAAAAGATGCTCAACATCACTAATTATTAGAGAAATTCAAATCAAAACCACAATGAGGTATCACCTCACATTGGTCAAAATGGCCATCATCAAAAAATCTACAAGCAATAAATGCTGGAGAGGGTGTGGAGAAAAGGGAACCCTCATGTACTGTTGGTGGGAATGTAAATCGTTACAGCCACTATGGAAAACAGTATGGAGGTTCCTTAAAAAACTAAAAATAGAACTACCATATAACCCAGTAGTCCCACTACTGGGCATTTACCCAGAGAAAACCATAATTCAAAAAGACACATACACCCCAGTGTTCTTAGCAGCACTATTTACAATAGCCAGGACATAGAAGTAACCTAAATGGCCCTCAACAGAGGAATGGATAAAGAAGATGGGGTACATATATACAATGGAATATTAGCCATAAAAAGGAACGAAATTGGGTCATTTGTAGAGACGTGGATGGACCTAGAGAGTTTCATACAGAGTAAAGTAAGTCAGAAAGAGGAAAACATATTGTATATCAACGCATATATGTGGAATCTAGAAAATGGTATAGATGATCTTATTTGCAAAGCAGAAATAGAGACACAGACATAGAGAACAAATGTATGGATACCAAGCGGGGCTGTTGGAAGGAATTAGGAGATTGGGATTGACACATATACACTTTTGATACTATGTATAAAATAGATAACTATTGAGAACATACTGTATAGCACAGGGAACTCTAATGCATTGTGGTGACCTAAATGGGAAGGAAATCCAATAAAGAGTTGATATATGTCTACATAGAACTGATTCATTTTGCTGTACAGAAGAAACTAACACAACATTGTAAAGCAACTATACTCCAATAAGAATTAATTAAAAAAAAAAAGAAATACTTGGACATTTTCTCACTGATTCAGTGTCCTGGCTGGTTCTCTGATCATCTTTTCTGGGAGGGCCAAGTTTTGTGGGATACACTGCATTGTCTCTTTATCTTAGAAATTAATGTTCGCCTCATATACGGCTCAAATCAGCATTTCAATGTAGGACCCAATACTTTTAGAAATGTATTTATACAGCATAAAGTAGGTACTTATATTACACTTAGATGTGGAAACTATTCATATCTTTCTTATATTGTAAATAGCATCTTGTGAGCTAAGGATGCTTAATAAGTGACAAATAATATAGTAATGAGAAAAGAACTGCGATTGGCAATTCACAAATTCCCTGGGTCTTATAACAATTTTTAAATTTGACCTTTTTATCATTACTGTAGTTATTTTTTTTTATTTTCCCCTCCCTCCCTCCCTTCCTTCCACGAAACAAGATTGACACTGAGAATGACCACATGCATTGTTTTGTTGTTGTTAGATTTCAGGGTTATAACCAAGTAAAAGGTGGCATAATTTTGCATCAAATGTCTCCCCAAATAAATCTATGATTTTCCACCAAGCTTTGTTCTCAGGAAATCATCACCATATCTCATTATAGAAATATTTCCATGTGTAATTAATTAAAAAAATAGCATAGGGCTTCCCTGGTGGTGCAGTGGTTGAGAGTCCGCCTGGTGATGCAGGGGACACGGGTTCGTGCCCTGGTCCGGGAAGATCCCACATGCCGCGGAGCTGCTGGGCCCGTGAGCCATGGCCGCTGAGCCTGCGCGTCCGGAGCCTGTGCTCTGCAATGGGAGAGGCCACAGCAGTGAGAGGCCCGCGTACCGCAAAAAAAAAAAAAAAAAATAGCATAAAAGAAACAGACTTAAGATAAAAAAGGCGATAATCTTCCCCCCGAACCTACTTAACCACGAACCAAATGCATATTTTGGGTTTGGTCCTTGTTTTGATGATCACAGGATTTATCTTTATTTGTGTTTTAGTTGGGATCTTTTCAGTGCCTGGGGAGACATGATATATGTTATAAAATAATGCAATAAAATAATTGAACATATTTCCCTTTTTTCTGGGCGTATTTATACTTCTACACACAGTCACATTAAAAGAGCTGGGGATGCAACAACCTCAACTGTAAATTATTATCATGACAGTGCTGGCATGCCATGGCTGCTCTCACACTGAGAAGCAGGCTGGGTGTTCCAATGGGCTGAGTTGCCCTAGAGTCAGCTGAGAAGTAATACAGCTCAGAGAGAGAAAGTCTGGTGGGCTTAAAAGAAAAAGGCCTGTGGCACAAAACAAACTAACATCTAATCCTTTGCCAGCAGATTTTACAGAAAACACAAAATTAGTGACAGACTGAGAGACGTTTTTCTGAGTCCAAAATCAGGGAACAAAGACTGCCATGGGTCATTCTACTGGTTCTCAGCAAAACAAGCTTGTTTGCTTATATTTGTTCTGACTTCTTACATGAGAAAAGTTATTCAAAAGCTGATAATTTCAACTCAGAAAACCTGGTTAAATGAAATGAAATAGCTTTAGAATCAGAATGTTAGTCAGAAGCAAGTTCAGTATGATTTGAGAGTCAAGAGTTTGGACTTCAGAGCCTCAAATCAGAGCAGATGATTTTGAAGACAGCATTGGAAACTTCACAGTGTACATCTGTAGCAGAAGTAGGGCCTCATCCACTTTTAGCAGGATGCAGAAAACTCCCAACTTCCTAGCTTCTCTATTCAAATTACAAACAGACCGTGAGATCAAAAGGGGTGCTCTCTACTGTATCTGCCAATGACAAGTAAGGTTGACCTGATTTTGCTCTCCATGAGAAGTGGCTATAAGAGGTTTCATCAAGAGTGCAAAGGGTAACATTGGTTTTGGGGAAAGTACACTACATCTAAGGTCAAAAGACCAAGGTCTGATTGCTAGCTCCTTCCTTCATCATTTTGGATGTCATGTTGCTTATTTTGGAAATGTCACTTTACCTTCTTTGGCCTTAGTTTTCTTTTACCTGGAAAATGGGAACATTGTCAACCCTACCTGAGGACAGTGTGAAGATGTTCTATAAATTTTTGCCAAGGATACCTTTATTTTAAAGCTGAACTCTTTTCTCAATAATAATCCTTAAAATCCTCTTTTTTTTTGCAGTTGAATTGGAAGTACGTTTTTGGGTATTCAGTGTCTAGTGAATGTAACTGGTTTGTGTCCAACCTGTGATTTATTCCTAAGATAGATTTATATGTTAGGGCAGAACTAGCCAATATACCCGATAAACCTAAAATTGCAGTGCCTTAACACAATAGAAGTTTATTTCTTGTGCGTATAAAATAGGTACTCCTTATGGCTGAGGTGTTCTCCTCCAAGGGATAATTCAAGGACGTGGTTTCTTCTGTGCTCTGGCTTCATCATCTTTAACACATGGCTTCCAACATTGCTACATACGAAGCCATTGGAAAGGGAAAGAACATACAGGATACGGCATGGGAGGTTTTTATGAGCCAGCCCTGGACGTGGTATATATCCCTTCTGCTCAGTTTCCATCAGGTAGAACTCAGGCTCATAGCCATACTTCTTTGCAAGTATGGTTGGGAATGCAGTTGATTTTTGTGCCTGGGGAGAAGATGAAATGGAGTTGGGGACCAGCTAGCTAATGTCTGCAAATGAGAGTCTGAAAAACAGCTCACACTATATCTAGTCTATAATACAGTTGTATTGATCATTTTGATTAAATTATCAGTTAATGAGGATAGAAAGACCAAAATTTTCAGAAATACCCTGAGGGCATTAAGAAAAGCTTGTGTTGGGCAGTGGTGGGCATGTGTGTGCTTGTGAGAAGCACAAGCAGGGGCTGGCATGGATTCAGAGATGCTCTCTTTCCTTTTCGTCTTCTCACAGGGGCCAGCTGAGTTGGCTGGGCTCCATGTGGGAGGGAGAGCCCTGATACCCAGTGGTCACTTGAGCTTGTTTTGACCAGCCGTACTTTCTGGAAAATTGCTGCTCCAGGAATATGGTGAAAAGGTCTATAAGAAAGCACAGCCTCTGCTGATTTCCCTGTGTTGGTTAACTTTCCTAGTTCCTCTGGGAGAAATGTGAACCATAAGACCATTTTTATGTGGAGAGTAATCTCATGGTCTAACTTTCAGGAAAGAGCGATTTCATGGTCACAGGTTAGCCTCAGAAAATGTCTTGTTAATGAATAAATGATTCTGTGGTTCCTGAAGGTATGTGGATGTCAGGACTGATGATGTGAGAGGACCGTGAACTAAGGAAAATTGGCCCATTGGGTTGTGCTGGGCGCAAGAATGAAAGGCATCCTACCTCTGAGTCATAAGCACCTCCAAGTGCCACGTAAGTGCATTTCAACCCAGATTTTTAATAAACAAATAGACAGTGTTGACTACAGTCTTGCTAGCTATAGGCTCCCATATTTTTATTTTTAATATAACTTTTTTACATGAAAAAAACCCATGCATGTGGTCAGAGAATAATTTTGTGCACTGAGAACCTTTCCAGTTAAATTCACTTCTCACTCTTAGTGACCTTCACTTAGCAGCAGGTCATAACCTTCAGTGAACATTAAAGCCCATGGAAAATTGTGTTATAATGAATAACAGGAAGAACAGCAAACCTGTAAGTGCTTTACCCATTTTATAGATGAGGAGTCTGAGGATCAGTGCATTTAAAGTACTGACTGATCCCTGTAATTAGTTAACAAAAGAATTGGGATTACAATCCAAGTCTGTTTCATCTCAGAGCCCACTCTTTCCAATTTTAAGTACTCTTTCCCTAATAGAATCCAAGCCAGTGTTTTCCACTGGTTTTTCATCTTCTGAGATGAACAGAAGATGAGATTAGAGAATACCCTCAATATTTAATTTTGGTGTTGGCAGTAGATTAGAGGTAAAAGTCAGAAAAGATCATGTAATTGAGGATGTGAACAAACATGGATTTTTGCTAATAGGCTTTATACTAGTGAAGGAAAAGGAAAGAGGAAATAATGAAGGCAAAGAAATGAATGAGGCAAGGACAAGTAACAAGGGAAACCAAAGCAAAGTGAAGGGAGAAATAGAGACAATTTGTTATTTTTTCTTCTAAAGGTGGTGTTATTAACACCACCTTTCTTGTACACCAGAAGATTTAAAAAATCGTGGCAGTAAAATTTTGGGAGGGAGAGTGATAAAACTCATTTCCAAATATATATATTTTTGTAATAATAGCGCAATCACCATTCAGTGATCCTTTCTTATGTCCTAAGTAGTGCAAAGTTAACAAACAAGATGGTAGGGCACCCATCCATAAGTGTGTGTGGTTGGCAGTGAGGATCTTTGTAGGGTTGTATCTTCCTATTATTAGGAATACAGACAGTAAACTCTGAATTGAGAAAATCATCATATTAAAGTTGTGTCTTATTTATAGACTTAATAATGGGGACCTAGAGTTGTATTTATTCTATTCCATGAGGAGCTAGAAAAGCATCCCTTTATTATGAAATAATTACTTTCTCAAGGTAGGAAGATAATAGTAATTGATGTCTGAATGATTTCCTGATATTCAGAAGTCAAATCCGAGGGAATTTCCAAAACCAAATATAGATTATTTTTGGCTTTCATACCACTTTGAATGGTCTGTAACCATATTGTCTAATTAGAATTAAAAAATCAAAAGTTGGTTATAAGAGGATCTCCAGAGGCAGGATTAAGTGTGATTTTTTTTCCCCTGTGCGTCTTTATTTTCTGATTGTTCTACAATTAACACAGATTAGTAAACAAATTAAAAGAGATAATTGTTGCTGAACAAATACAGCCAATTCTCAAATCCTGAACAAGACTGATTCATAGGCAAATATGTTGATTATAAATTAGACCGGGTTTTTAGATAAAGATGACAAGTTAAACTCTATTTTGATTTGAGTTCAGCTCACAAAGACCTCTGTAACTTTCATTAAGTTAACTTCGGCACTGACAAGGCAAATTGAAATTTACTATCTTTGCTCCTATTATGTGATGTCTGAGGCTGGAGGAGGCTGGGAGGAATGCAGCTTCTTAACTCTTCTTGGACTTAAAAAAATAGCTTTATTGAACTTTGACATATGATGAATTCTACAAGTTAGAAATGTATAATTTAACAAATTTTGACCAAAGAGTAATTTCTTTTTTTAAATATTTATTTATTTATTTAGACTGCGCTGGGTCTTACTTGCGGCGTGCGGGATCTTTGTTGCGGCATGTGGGCTCTTAGTTGCGACATGCAGGCCCTTAGTTGTGGCATGCACACTCTTACTTGCAGCATGCGGACTTCTTAGTTGTGGCATGCGAAGTCTTAGTTGCGGCATGCATGCAGGATCTAGTTTCCCGACTAGGGGTTGAACCCGGGCCCCCTGCACTGGGAGCACAGGGTCTTACCCACTGGACCACCAGGGAAGTCTCTCGACTTAGAGTAATTTCTAACAAAACATTTGAATTAAGCCAAACCTATCTTTATATCCTAGTTCCTTGTACTGTTCCCCGTACTGTGTACATTGCAAAAGAATGTTGGATTGTGGGTAAAATAGATCTTTGGAGGTAAGTCTCAAAAACTATCATTATTCATGATCTTGTTTCTGTAAGAAAAAAATATTCTTAATTCTGAAACACTGATTTACAGAGATATAAAAATATCTTGTTTGTGAGATGAAAAGTAAATATCTACCATTTGTCTCTGTTGACCTTATCCCAACTGATATATTTGGTCTTCTCACTTATTCTGAATATGATGTGTATTGTTATATGCCTCCCTGATATTAGACTCCCAATAAAGCCAGATTACCCAATGCCATATGAAGCAGCTTACTGAAGGTGAGACTGTTGGAGATGGTGTGACCCTGTGAGGAAGTGGCCCTAGAAAGTGCCACATTTCTTATCCATTGAGATCCAGTGGGAGCTGATGCCTGAGTGGTAGAAGTAACCTTAACGCTGAGGTTTCTACTTCTCCGCCCAACCATTTGTTCCTTAGAGCTTTGCTGCTTCTCTACTTAACCTCCCTACTGCTGCCTCCTGCCTGGGGTCATCCTCTCTTTTTTCTGACTCAGGATATAAAACTTCCCCTAAGAGTGAATTTTTCTAGGCAGAGCTACAGCAGGGCTTACCTCTTTGAAGTCTACTGTGTATTATCTCTGTTGCAAGGAAGGAGAAACCTGAGGGGACATAGAAAGGTTGGAGTGAGAAATATACACATGCGTGTTCAGGTACGGACATGTGGGCATGCACATTCACATCTTATGGCTTTATACAGTGGGACTGTCACCCATCTGCCTTAAGATTAAAATTAAATAATAATTATAGCTATTAACTACAATTTAAAGATTTTTAAACCAACAAGTGTTTTAAAGCTAAGAAATGGCATTTCTCAAAACCAACAAGAAATAAAAGAATGTCTGAAAATGGATTCCATAACTGTGTCTTGAATAAGAGGATTGATGACTCAACCTGATACTGACCTTGAAATATGACTGCTCCTCTTTTCATAAAAGATGCTTTTTATATGTAAGCAACAAAAATGACCTTACAATTTTATATCCCATTCTTATAATTTTAATCCCATTATAGCATAATGTGGTTATTATTATGTCAGTAGAATTATCTTTATTCTCAGTAAGTATTAAATGTAACTGTAAGATTAGCGTTGATGCATTTGATAGTCGGGTCACTTTATCGTGAATTCCAAAATTCTTTTACTCCGGCAAGATTTTGGTGAAAGCACATGAGAATTGACACTGCCAAACCTTGTGTTCCAGGTGCTTTATAGAAATTTCCATGTTTGATCTTTGCAGCAAGCTCGTGAACTAAGTACCATCGTTCTAAATCTACAGATGAGAACACATGCTTAGGGAGCTCAACGATTTGTTGAACAACACATAGTGAAAGTCTGAGCTTTGTTCATACCTAGGTCTGCGTGTCCCCCTTCTCCTTGCTCTATGCTGGCTATCTAGTTACACAGTGCCCCAATTTGGCCATTCAAGGACCCAGACTTTAGGCAATCACTAATTATTATCACTAATTGTTATCTGAGCTAAGGCTCCTTGGTCTCCATTCAAGTGGGATTTAAATCATCAACCTAGAAATAACTCTTTCAAATAAGAAGTTGTCTCCCCCAATTCAAAAAGCATAATCCTTTAAAAGAGTATTTCCTCCATATTTCATGGCCACTAGTCTCTTTTTGCTGTCCTGTTTCCACTTTTACTTCCAGGCCTGAAGTATTTGATATGCTGATTGCTGGACACTGTAAAGTTTCACTATTTTCCTGTTCAAGTGAGAGAAACTGAGAAGTCGGTATTGTTCTTTTAGTGTCAGATTCTTTTCCATTTCCTACCCTAATGCAACAAGGTAGAGACGAATGCAAGAGCATATGAAGAGAGGATTGAAATTACAGTCAAAGGCCTGATATGCTATCGTGGTATGATATGTCCATTTAACTTACTTGACTTCAACCATCCACATCAGCAAAGGGAAAAATGAGAAATAGAAAAGTAATAATTTAAATGACGCTGGAGGGTGACGATATGCTCCAGAAGGAGGGTGCTCTATGAAATGTGAATCTCCTGCCCCTTCAGCCAGACTCAATTCCTATAATCTCTCATGGTGTCAGCATGTCAGCATTTTAAAGAGTGTTCTTTGGGTTTGCAGATATCTTTTGTATATAGCGTGGTGCTAAAAGGCCAACCAACTACTTCATCTGGTTTTCTACCAAGGAGGCAGCAGTCAGTTCACTGGGTGAAATGATAGTAGCAGCCACATCTAAGCCAACACCAGCAATAGACCATGTTGGACTTACTGGGACATAGTATATCTGTATACTATGTTTTATGAATGTCATGGTTAGCTCAGGCTGTATTAATAGTATACCATAGACTATGGTTGCTTAAACAACAGATATTTATATCTCACAGTTCTGGAAGCCGGCAGTCCAAGATCAAGGTGCTAGCAGATTCAGTTCTTGGTTAAGGCCTCCTTCCTGGCTTATTGATACCTACCTTCTCACTGTGTGCTCATATGGCCCTTCCTCAGTGCCTGCATATATGGAGAAAGCTCTGGTATCTCTTCCTCGTCTGATAAGGGCACTATTCCCATCATTGGAGCTCTACCCTTATAACCTCATTTGAACCTAATTACCTCCCAAAGGCCCCACCTCCAGATAAAATCATGTTGGGGGTTAGGACTTCAACATATGAATTTGGGGAGTGGGGGGAACACAACCATTTGGCCCATAACAATGGATGACGTCAGAGATTTCAATGGTAATTTTAATTATTTATGATATTTCTGTACATGTTAACTTTAGAACCTAAACGCTTTTAAGATGAAACAGTCTTATTCATTTACTAGAGGAAATTGGGCAGGTCACTTCAATTCTCTGAGCTACAATGTCTTCATCTGAAGCTGTCACAGTTAGTAGTAATGTCCACTTTTCTGTGTCTTTCAGGGTTATTTGAATAACCAGTAAGATCAAATAATTGTGCACGTAGTTTCTAAGTACTTATACATTTAAGTTACATAAAAATAACTTCTGAAATAGGGTAAAGCGTGGGTGTCTCTTTGCCAAGTCCCATGCTGAGTTAAAGACTTAGTGAGTTTTTGAATTTTTAAAAACTTATTTCAGACACTTTATAAATTCAGTCATATATATTTGTGTGTGTGTGTGTTTGTGTGTGTGTGTGTGTGTGTGTGTGTTAACACTGCAGGAGAAAAAGGTTAAAAATGACTTCTGTGACAGATTGCTTACGGTTTGGGTTAATTTCATTTTGCCTGATAAGTTTACTTACCCCTATTGCAAATTGGCATCAGAATTGTCATCCTGCAGAGGTGGTCCACAATCTGAAACCCTCTTCAGTTGTCTGTGTGTATCTGAGTGCAGAGACATTCAAGAGCACTCATAAGTGTAACTGCAAGTTTGCCTCTGAGTGCGTAGTCCTGAAATCTTAATATGCTACTATTTTTTCCCTTCATAAACAATACAAAGAAGTTGACAGTTCTGAAAGGGGCTTAGGTGAAAAGATAATTAAGAGCTTTAGAGAGTGTCAAGAGTCAATAGCTCAGCACTGTCAGCACTGCGGAGTGTTACAGGCTATAATTAGATGGCGTGGAGGTATAAGGCATGTTTGGCAGTTGATCCCCGCATGATCTCCAACGGAAAAACAAAGAGCAGCCTCCATGAGATATCAAGCAAAGTGGGCAACAGACATACTGGACTCAAACATTTCAAGTGTCTCTGTTTTCCCGGGGTGCACCATTTGGTGAAGAGCTTCTTTGCCTTTCAATTGGCATCTGCACGGGACATTTGGCTCACGTTCATCATTCCCACAATCCTCTTGGCTTTGCGCTGCAGACCTCCCTTCAGCTCCGTGAATTAGAGGCCGTTCCTGCAGTGCCTGTGGGCACAGCCCGCTCCACATTCCTTTGCTGAGTTTGGACTCTGATATAAGGCAGAGATAGTTGATTCCTAACAAGAGGACATTTTCCAGAGATCTCTGGAAAAGTCCAGAAGAATCTCTCCCTAAGTAGAGTTGAAAAGTCAAAAGGCATTGCAGGGCTTCCCTGGTGGCGCAGTGGTTGAGAATTCACCTGCCGATGCAGGGGACACGGGTTCGTGCCCTGGTCGGGGAAGATCCCACATGCCGCGGAGCGGCTGGGCCCGTGAGCCATGACCACTGGGCCTGCGCGTCCGGAGCCTGTCCTCCGCAACGGGAGAGGCCACAACAGTGAGAGGCCCGTGTACCGAAAAAAAAAAAAAAAAAAAAAGGCATTGTAGGACTGGATTAAGATGTCCCAAACACTGAAAAGATTATGGGAGACAACAAATCATATGAAGTTCAAAATTAAAAACCAAAAAACTACATGTAAACTATATGCTTGGGAATACAATGTTCTGATTTTCTCCATTACAGTGATTTCAAAGAAAAAATATAATGATATATCTATGTATACACACACACACACACACACACACACACACACACACACATAATTATTCACAGATGTTAGTGCTTTGGTGCTTTTATTTGGCTGATGCTTTAGGTGTACTCAGCTGATTTGCCCTCTAGGTGTATTTTTCAGTTGAGAGCAAAATATGCCTTGACTGTACTGTCAAAACTCCACTTCCACAGTGTTAAAAGAAAAACTGAGGCATGTGAAAATTTTTACAAGTTTGAGGAACAATTGATTCGAATTGAACAGCAGCCAATCTAGCAGATAGAAAGGAGCTCTGAGGAGCTGTACAAAATGAAAGACTTTTATAGGGAGAAGGGATCAGGAACAAGGAAATTATACTAGGTAAAAAAGTGGGTTGGTTGTTGTGGTTTCTTTCCTTTAGGGGAAAGCAGGAGTTTATCAGGCAGATGACCTAACTAATGCTGATCAGGTGATTCCTGATTGCTTTAAGATTCCGTTTCTGGGAAAGCAGAAATTATAATTAAGTTAAATTTCGGTTTGGTGATATAGGGTTTAGCATAAGTGACTCCATTTGGGGCCCGTGGCTGCTGCTGCTTCTCCTTTTTTTTTTTTTTTTTTTAATTTGTTTATTTTTATTTGTTTATTTTTGGCCACGTTGGCTCTTCGTTGCTGCCGCGGGCTTTCTCTAGTTGCTGCAAGTGGGGGCTACTCTTCCTTGCGGTGCATGGGCTTCTCATTGCAGTGGCTTCTCTTGTTGTGAAGCATGGGCTCTAGGCACGTGGGCTTCAGTAGTTGTGGTGCATGGGCTCAGTAGTTGTGGTGCACGGGCTTAGTTGCTTCGCGGCATGTGGGATCTTCCCGGACCAGGGGTCGAACCCGTGTCTCCTGCATTGGCAGGCAGATTCTTAACCACTGCTCTGTGGCTTCTTTTTAACAATAGATTTGAAAGCACTGTCCATGTTATTGAGCTAAACTGCAAATTTCTAGGTAAATAGTCCTGGTCAAAAATTGATCTTAAACGTTTTTTATTATACAGAAGTTTTAACTGAACAATATTTAATCAAAATACTATTTTAATAAATAATATTTAAATAAAATATGTAAATACAATGATATAAATTGAATAAATACAAATTTAGAGAATATATTACACAAAGCTGGCTTGAAATCAGCTTGTACACTCTTAAAACATAATTATTTTTTAACAGTTGAAAATGTTTTTCTTGCCTCTAAGAACTCTGTGATCAAAGAATAATCCCACAAAGATATGCTAATTTTTTAGCATTTCCTTCAAATCTCATTAGAATAAAAAGTTATAAAATACTGCAGATAAAGTTGGAGTCATCCTCAAGCTTGTTCCCTTCTCTTGTCCCAAAGGAAATTACTTTCATAAATTTTAAATAATTGGCAGACACTTTCATCTATATGTCTGGATAATAATGGAATATTGTCATTGTGCTTTGAAAGTTATATAAATGGTGTCAAATACGGCATTCTGTAATTTGTCTTCATTTTATTTAATGCTATGTTTCTTTGAGATCTGTCCATGTTGATAGATACCTGGCTCATGTCTTTTAACTATTGTATATTATTCCATTTTATAACTAATGACAGTGAACCTGGAAAGTTAGTTCGTACTGGATTGTGGAGGTCCTCAAATGCCACATTAAAGACTTTGGGCTTTATCTGTGGTGACTAGTGTGGGAAAAAGTGGAGGGTCACAGGATGTTTCTAAGCATTAAATGGCACAAGATCTGAGTATCAGAAGGTGAGTGTAAGGATAGTATGAAAGTAGGTTGGAAGAGGAATGCTTTGTGGTACTAGGGTTAAGACCACAATTCAGAGCAAAGTATAATAGCCCTGTAAGATATAATGATGGCCCCATTGATTAAAATTTAGGTAGTTCCCAATTTTTCTCTTTAAAAAACAAAACTTGTATGAACATTCGTTACATGTATCTACATGGGAAGGAGTTTCCCCATATATTTGTAGAGTACGAATTATACCCGTTTTGGCCAATTTTCCATGTTAATATAACACTTTGGGCTTTTTGACTCCCAGAGAACAAAGAGAAGAAATAAAAATAATCTGATGATATGAATAGATGTAATCAAACAACAGTACCTGAATACAAATCTGTTGAAATTGAATATTGTATCACTTTCTTATACAGTTTTCCATGGTTTATCATCAGTTGGGTTACTTTTCTGTAGGATGAACTTTATCATTGATTGTCAGCCATCTCTATCATACTTCCAGAGCTCAACAGCCATGCAAGCCTGCAGAATTTTAAAGATCACAGTGTCTACAAGTCTAGGTGCCACATTCCTTTCTGAAGCTAACCTCAAGATCCAATGATCCCAGATCATGCAGATTTCTCCTCAACTGGCAAGAGTATCCAGTTGGTTTTTCACTTGGTTTTTGTGGAAAGCGGGTGAAGATGCACTCTGGCATTTAGGAAGGAAGGAAATATTAAAAATGGATGGCACATACTAGTTTTGGGGACCCTCTTTCTTGTTCCCAGTCAGACTTGGAAACAGGTATGTTAAGTTTTGCATCTACCTTTAAGGGCCGTTTGCCATCACTTGCTCTTTATTCATTTTCTCTCATTTAAATCTAACAATAAATATGTTATGACAGCTGAACTCAACTGTGAGCATTAGACAGACTGTGATCAGATCATGCTCTGTTGCTTTAGGCCGAGATTTTTCTCAGAGAAGCCCCTAAAAGCCATCTCTTTCTTCATATCCCTGGACAGAGAGCTGGTTCAGGTTCTCACTGTATCTTATAGCGTTATTATATTACAGTCTGAGTAGAGGTCTTAACCTTAGTCCCACAAAGCCCTCCTCCTCCAGTCTACTTCCCATTCTGTCCCCACACTCATTCTTTAGACCCTCAGATCTTATTGTGCCATTTAACGCATAAAACATGTTATGATTCTCTACTTTCTTCCATACCAGTCAGCACAGATAAAGCCCAGAGTCTTTAATATGGTACTTAAAGACCTCGATAGTCCAGTCCAAGCTCCCTTTCCAGGCTCATTGTCATTAATTCTTACTTCTATAATTAGTGTTCTCCTTGAAAGCTCATTGGGTCTCAACCGTGCTCTCATCTTTCACGGTTCTTTGCCTGATGTAACTATTGCTGAAAGTCCTCAGATGACACCATCTTGATGAAGTCTTGCTCCACAGTTTATATCTTTCTTCCTTCTACTCTCCTAACACTCTGTACACACACTAACTCCTTTACAAAACTCTAATCTTCCAGAAGGCAAGGAAAATAATTCATTCCCTGTTAGATCCACCAGCATACTGCTGTGCATGTAGTAGATTTTCTTTAAGAGCATAGAAGCTGGATGAGAAAAGGAGTCTTCTCTCTCTTATTCATCCCTCTACCACTTGTATTTAGAACAGCACTTGGCATAAAAGTGCTCATAAATGTTTTTGAGTCTATCAAGAGTTGGTAAATTATGGTCTGTGGGCCAAATCCAGGTCAACACCTGTTTTTATCAAGATTTATTGGAACACAGCCACACCCACTCCTTTATATATTTTTATGGATGCTTTTTCTACAACAGCAGAGTTGAGTAGTTGCAACAGAGACTGCATGGTCCACAAAGCCTAAAATACTAACTGGCCCTTTACCGAAAAATTTTCTGACCGAATAAATGAGAAAATGCTCTGTAGCAGGGAGATGCAAGATGAGAGATCAGCACAAAATGTTTCTAAAAATACTGAATTTTGTTATTAGTTAGGTTTGGCATTTCAAGAGATTGTCCTGCCCTCTCTTTCCATCTACATGAAGATAGGCATATATGCATTTATTGTCAGCTTTCTTGCTGTTATTTGATGGTGAGTGAGTAAAGATAGCTTGAACTGATATTTGGGATACACACACGCATATATGTATATAGTGTATCTATTTGTTAATTGTAGACATCATTTTGGAAAATGCTCAGAATTATAAATAAAAGTTATCACGCCATAATCACACAACCCAATGTTTTAAAAATCATATGGAGAGATTGGTTCAAGGTGGCGGAGTAGAAGGACGTGCTCTCACTCCCTCTTGCAAGAGCACCAGAATCACAACTAACTGCTGAAAAATCATCAACAGGAAGACACTAGAGCTCACCAAAAAAGACACCCCACATCCAAAGACAAAGTTCGAGCCACAGTGAGATGGTAGCAGGGGCGCAGTCACAATAAAATCAAATCTCATAACTGCTGGGTGGGTGACTCACAAACTGGAGAACACTTATACCACAGAAGTCCACCCACTGGAGTGAAGGTTCTGAGCCCTACATCAGGCTTCCCAACCTGGGGGTCCAGCAACGGGAGGAGGAATTCCTAGAGAATCAGACTTTGAAAGATAGCGGGATTTGATTGCAGGACTGGGGGAAACAGAGACTCCACTCTTGGAGGACACACACAAAGTAGTGTGTGCATCGGGACCCAGGGGAAGGAGCAGTGACCCCACAGGAGACTGAACCAGACCTACCTACTAGTGTTGGAGGGTCTGCTGCAGAGGCGGGGGGTGGCTGTGTCTCACCGTGAGGACAAGGACACTGGCAGCAGAAGTTCTGGGAAGTACTCCTTGGCCTGAGCCCTCCCAGAGTCCGCCACTGGCCCCACCAAAGAGCCTGGGTAGACTCCAGTGTTGGGTCGCCTCAGGCCAAACGAACGAACAGGGAGGGAACCCAGGCCCACCCATCAGCAGACAAGCAGATTAAAGATTTACTGAGCCCTGCCCACCAGTGCAAGAGCCAGCTCTACCCACTACCAGTCCCTCCCATCAGGAAACTTGCACAAGCCTCTTAAATAGCCTCATCCACCAGAGGGCAGACAGCAGAAGCAAGAAGAACTACAGTCCTGCAGCCTGTGGAACAAAAACCACATTCACAGAAAGACAAGATGAAAAGGCAGAGGGCTATGTACCAGATGAAGGAACAAGATAAAATCCCAGAAAAACAACTAAATGAAGTGGAGATAGGCAACCTTCCAGAAAAAGAATTCAGAATAACGATAGTGAAGATGATCCAGGACCTTGGAAAAAGAATGGAGGCAAAGATCGAGAAGATGC
Organism: Pseudorca crassidens; assembly: GCF_039906515.1. Taxonomy (NCBI): domain Eukaryota; kingdom Metazoa; phylum Chordata; class Mammalia; order Artiodactyla; family Delphinidae; genus Pseudorca; species Pseudorca crassidens. The sequence goes on along the minus strand of NC_090302.1, from coordinate 40,455,909 downwards.
AAGAAATGTTTAACAAAGACCTAGAAGAATTAAGGAACAGAGATGAACAATACAATAACTTAAATGAAAACTACACTAGAAGGAATGAATAGCAGAATAACTGAGGCAGAAGAACGGATAAGTGACCTGGAAGACAGAATGGTGGAATTCACTGCTGCATAACAGAATAAAGAAAAAAGAATGAAAATAAATGAAGACAGCCTGAGAGACCTCTGGGACAACATTAAACGCAACAACATTTGCATTATAGGGGTACAAGAAGAAGAGAGACAGAGAAAGGACCTGAGAAGATATTTGAAGAGATTATAGCTGAAAACTTCCCTAACATGGGAAGGGAAATACCACCCAAGTCCAGGAAGTGCAGAGAGTCCCAGGCAGGGTAAACCCAAGGAGAAACACACCAAGACACATAGTAACCAAATTGGCAAAAATTAAAGACAAAGAAAAATTATTGAAAGCAACAAGGGAAAAATGACAACATACAAGGGAACTCCCATAAGGTTAACAGCTGATTTCTCAGCAGAAACTCTACAAGCCAGAAGGGAGTGGCATGATATAATTAAAGTGATGAAAGGGAAGAACGTACAACCAAGATTACTCTACCCAGTAAGGATCTCATTCAGATTTGATGGAGAAAATAAAAGCTTTACAGACAAGCAAAAGCTAAGAGAATTCAGCACCAACAAACCAGCCCTACAGCAAATGCTAAAGGAACTTCTCTAAGTCAGAAAGACAGGAGAAGAAAAGGACCTACAAAAACAAACCCATAACAATAAGAAAATGATAATAGGAACATACATGTCGATAGTTACCTTAAACGTGAATGGATTAAATGCTCCAACCAAGAGACACAGGCTCGCTGAATGGATACCAAGAAAAGACCCATATATATGCTATCTACAAGAGACCCACTTCAGACCTAGGGACCCATACAGACTGAAAGAGAAGGGATGGAAAAAGATATTCCATGAAAATGGAAATCAAAAGAAAGCTGGAGTAGCAATTCTCATATCAGACGAAATAGACTTTAAAATAAAGAATGTTACAAGAGACAAGGACACTACATAATGATCAAAGGATCAATCCAAGAAGAAGATATAACAGTTATAAATATGTATGCACCCAGCATAGGAGCACCTCAATATATAAGGCAACTGCTAAAAGCTCTAAAAGAGGAGATCGACCGTAACACAATAATAGTGGGGGACTTTTAACACCTCACTTACACCAATGGACAGATCATCCAAACAGAAAATTAATAAGGAAACACAAGCTATAAATGACACAATAGACCAGATAGATTTAATTGATATTTATAGGACATTCCATCCAAAAACAGCAGGTTACACTTTCTTCCCAAACGCGCACAGATCATTCTCCAGGATAGATCACATCTTGGGTCACAAATCAAGCCTCAGTAAATTTAAGAAAATTGAAATCATATCAAGCATCTTTTCTGACCACAGCGCTATTAGATTAGAAATTAGTTACAGGGCAAAAAAACGTAAAAAGCGCAAACACATGGAGGCTAAACAATACATTACTAAATAACCAAGAGATCACTGAAGAAATCAAAGAGGAAATCAAAAAATACCTAGAGACAAATGACAACAAAAACACGACCATCCAAAATCTATGGGATGCAGCAAAAGCAGTTCTAAGAGGGAAGTTTATAGCAATACAAGCCTACCTCAAGAAACAAGAAAAATCTCAAATAAACAATCTAATGTTACACCTAAAGGAACTAGAGAAAGAAGAACAAACAAAACCCAAAGTTAGCAGAAGGAAAGAAATTATAAAAATTAGAGCAGAAATAAATGAAATAGAAACAAAGAAAACAATAGCAAAGATCAGTAAAACTTGGTCCTTTGAGAAGATAAACAAAATTGATAAACCATTAGCCAGACTCATCAAGGAAAAGAGGGAGAGTACTCAAATCAATAAAATTAGAAATGAAAAAGGAGAAGTTACAACAGACACCACAGAAATACAAAGTATCCTAAGAGACTATTACAAGCAACTCTATGCCAATAAAATGGACAACCTGGAGGAAATGGACAAATTCTTAGAAAGGTATAACCTTCCAGGACTGAACCAGGAAGAAATAGAAAATATGAACAGACCAATCACAAGTAATGAAATTGAAACTGTGATTGAAAACCTTCCAACAAACAAAAGTGCAGGACCAGATGGCTTCACAGGTGAATTCTATCAAACATTTAGAGAAGCGCTAACACCCATCCTTCTCAAACGCTTCCAAAAAATTGCAGAGGAAGGAACACTCCCAAACTCATTCTATGAGGCCACCATCACTCTGATATGAAAACCAGACAAAGATACTACAAAAAAAGAAAACTATAGGCCAATATCACTGAGGAACATAAATGCAAAAATCCTCAACAAAATACCAGCAAACAGAATCCAACAACCCATTAAAGGGGTCATACACCTTGATCAAGTGGGATTTACCCCAGGGATGCAAGAATTCTTCAATATATGCTAATCAATTGATGTGATACACCATATTCACAAACTGAAGAATAAAAAACACATGATCATCTCAATAGATGCAGAAAAAGATTTTAATAAAACTCAACACTTATTTATGATAAAAACTCTTCAGAAAGTGAGCATCGAGGGAACCTACCTGAACATAATAAAGGCCATATATGACAAACCCACAGCAGACATCATTCTCAATGGTGAAAAACTGAAAGCATTTCCTCTAAGATCTGGAACAAGACAAGGATGTCCACTCTCACCACTATTATTCAACATAGTTTTGGAAGTCCTAGCCACGGCAATCAGAGAAGAAAAAGAAATAAAAGGAATACAAATTGGAAAAGAAGAAGTAAAACGATCACTATTTGCAGATGACGTGATAGTATACATAGAGAATCCTAAAGATGCCACCAGAAAAGTATTAGAGCTAATTAATCAATTTGGTAAAGTTGCAGGATACAAAATTAATGCACAAAAATCTCTTGCATTCCTCTACACTAGTGATGAAAAATAGAAAGAGAAATTAAGGAAACACTCCCATTTACCATTGCAACAAAAAGAATAAAATACCTAGGAATAAACCTACCTAGGGAGACAAAAGACCTGTATGCAGAAAACTATAAGACACTAATGAAAGAAATTAAAGATGATACCAACAGATGGAGAGACATACCATGTTCTTGGATTGGAAGAATCAATATTGTGAAAATAACTATACTACCCAAAGCAATCTACAGATTCAATGCAATCCCTATCAAATTACCAATGGCATTTTTTTACAGAACTAGAACAGAAAATCTTAAAATTTGTATGGAGACACAAAAGACCCCAAATAGCCAAAGCAGTCTTGAGGGAAAAAAACGGAGTTGGAGGAATCAGTCTCCCTGACTTCAAAGCTACAGTAATCAAGACAGTATGGTACTGGCACAAAAACAGAAATATATTTCAATGGAACAGGATAGAAAGCCCAGAGTTAAACCTACGCACCTATGGTCAACTAATCTATGACAAAGGAGGCAAGGATATACAATAGGGAAAAGACAGTCTTTTCAATAAGTGGTGCTGGGAAAACTGGACAGCTACATATAAAAGAATGACATTAGAACACTCCCTAACACCATACACAAAAATAAACTCAAAATGGATTAGAGATGTAAATGTTAAGACCGGACGCTATAAAACTCTTAGAGGAAAACATAGGCAGAACACTCTTTGACATAAATCACAGCAAGATCTTTTTTGATCCACCACCTAGAGTAATGGAAATAAAAACAAAAATAAACAAATGGGACCTAATGAAACTTAAAAGCTTTTGCACAGCAAAGGAAACCATAAACAAGATGAAAAGACAACCCTCAGAATGGGAGAAAATATTTGCAAACGAATCAACAGACAAAGGATTAATCTCTAAAATATATAAACAGGTCATGCAGCTCAATATTAAAAACACAAACAACCCAATCCAAAAACGGGCAGAAGACCTAAATAGACATTTCTCCAAAGAAGACATACAGATGGCCAAGAAGCACATGAAAAGCTGCTCAACATCACTAATTATTAGAGGAATGCAAATCAAAACTACAATGAGGTATCACCTCACACCAGCTAGAAGGGGCATCATCAGAAAATCTACAAAAAACTGATGCTGGAGAGGGTGTTGAGAAAAGGGAACCCTCTTGCACTGTTGGTGGGAATGTACATTGATACAGCCACTATGGAGAACAGTATGGAGGTTCCTTAAAAAACTAAAAGTAGAATTACCATATGATCCAGCAGTCCCACTACTGGGCATATACCCAGAGAAAACCATAAGTCAAAGAGAGTCATGTACCACAATGTTCATTGCAGCACTATTTACAATAGCCAGGTCATGGAAGCAAGCTAAATGCCCATCGACAGACGAATGGGTAAAGAAAATGTGGTATATATATACAATGGAATATTACTCAGCCATAGAAAGGAACAAAATTGGGTCATTTGTAGAGATGTGAATGGATCTAGAGACTGTCATACAGAGTAAAGTAAGGCAGAAAGAGAAAAACAAATACTGTATATTAATGCATATATGTGGAACCTAGAAAAATGGTACAGATGAACTGGTTTGCAGGGCAGAAATGGAGACACCGATGTAGAGAACAAACGTGTGGACACCAAGGGGGGATAATGGGGGGGTGGCAGGGTGGTGGTGGTAGGATGAATTGGGAGATTGCTATTGACATATATACACTAATATGTATAAAATGGAAAACTAATAAGAACCTGCTGTATAAAAAAAAATCACATGGATAATTTTGTCTGATTTTCAGAGTTCAGTCAAGAAATTTCAGGTTTGTATACATATATTTATTACTAGCTGAACGTCCAAGAATGACCTGCATGTAATTGCAAGGTAACAATATTATAATTCCATTAGAAACAGTGGTCCTTATTACATGCTAACTTGTGTTTATCATGAAATTCCATCACCTGATGAACATGCAGTTAACCTACTTATTACTGCAGAAAACACATCCACATAATTTTTAATCTGATCTTCAAAGGCTTTCTGTGAAAGAAAATAATTTTTTCCCAATAAGATATATTATTGGAAACACAACTGTATGTAGCCAGTTTGCTACATCATCTGATTTATTTTAATTAGAGGTTAGCTGCTGAATGTGATTACAGTTATAATTATTACAATACCAGTCATCCACATTTCCATTAGCATTCCACTTGATAGTTAGCAATAAGCAGACATAAAATATTAGGACTTTTAAGAGAAGAGATTACCAATTAGTACAATTCTCCACTGGCACAAGATAATTATTAATTATGATCATCATGGTAATTTTTCACCAAGCTAAATTTCACTGGGCTACCTGTGTGCAGATTCTCTCTGCACTGCATTCTAACATCAGCAGCGTCCTTATCTGCTCTGGAAATCCTGAAGCAATATTTGTATTAAATATACAGTTGACTGCACACCAAATGGAAAGACAGCTGTGAAGGCATAGGGTGGATCTCCATTTTATTAAAGGATCCCTTATCTCTGTAGGGCATTGCAAGGGGAGTCTGTAAAAACATATACCTAAGAAAGGTACTCTATTCACATATATGTTTTCTGATTACACAGGGTAAAATTGAACCAAAACTAGCCCTCTCAGCGACACCTCTCTCATTCTCCTCCTGAAACTGCCATTCGTATCCACACCAACACTATTTATTGTAAAGAGAGGAAAACAAACAAATGCAATTTGAAGATTGTTAATCACTGAAGGACAATTAATATGCAGATAAGGTAGAAAAATATCTACAGGCATTATGGTACCAAAGTATAAGGTCATTGTTTAGCAATATGTACATTCTTCTACGTAAATGGTTTTTGGGGTTTTTTTGCGGTACGCGAGCCTCTCACTGTTGTGGCTTCTCCCGTTGTGGAGCACAGGCTCCGGACGCGCAGGCTCCGGACGCGCAGGCTCAGCGGCCATGGCTCACGGGCCCAGCCACTCCGCGGCATGTGGGATCTTCCCGGACCGGGGCACGAACCCGTGTCCCCTGCATCGGCAGGCGGACTCTCAACCACTGCGCCACCAGGGAAGCCCTACATAAATGCTTTTATATAAAACCACCCTATTCTGCTCCAGGTTTTCTATTCAAAGTGAAAGAAGTTTGAGAAAGTTCAAAGAAAATAAATACCACATGGGACTTAGGAAGGAAGACAATTTGCTGGTGTAGATGGCCTGGTATTTAGTTAATAGCCAATACTAGTCTTGACTGAGAACTCAGGTGGTTACTTTCTTAAGGCAAGTCATTGAACTCAAAGCCTCAGGTTCTTTATTTACACCTGGAGATGATATTTCTTCTGCCTTACTCGAGAGGCTGTTAGTAGAGTCAAATGAAATTGTATATGAAATAATATTTATGTTACAAAGTATTATACAAATATAAGGCAACTTTACAGAATTCAAAGGAACCACATTTAACTAGACTGTGGAATTTTTTTTTTTTTTAATAGAGTGCTATATTTCACCAAGTTTGTGTTTTTATTCAGCAGATAGAGGGAAAAGGCTGGAATTGACAAAAATGGGATTTAAGTAATAGAGTTTCTTCAATCTCTGGCTGGGGAAGTGTTGCAATAAATTATAAAGCAAGGTTTCACTCCCCCATTTTTTTGTATATTTAAAAGGAAAAGGCAGCCAGCTGATGTTCTGGAAATGAAGAGTAGATTGGCCACCCTACACCAAGGCACAGGGGAAAGAGCAGAACAACTTCTGAGAATCCCTTTCTGACACAAGATGATGTGCATGTGCCATCAGGATGCACTTCCTTGCTGTGGTTGCCTCCATGGCGGCTGCACCAATCAATCACTTGCTGATTCTAAATGTGAGAAAAATAAATTCCAAATGACTTTTCTTCGTTGCTGTTCATGTTTGCTGCCAGTGTTTGCCTCCATCCTTGAAAACATGAGCAAAGACTTGTCTTTTGGAAGGACTCTATTTTTCATGTTTAAATAGCTGCTGCCCTAAAGGGGATTGACAAGAGGTAGGGGAGGGCCAGGATGCAATCCAGGAAGGGACACATTTGCTCAACAAAGAAAAAAATGTTTAGAATAAAAAGAAAGCAACTTGTCATTTGTTATTGCTTACTTATGTTTCGTGAGTTGGATTAGAAACAAAGACAGATGTGGCTCAAATTGTCTTTGGGCATTTATCATTTTAAGAGTTTGGAAAGCCCCGCTTTATGTAAATACAGCGCTTTAAAGATTTACGGCTGTAATAGTCATTTTCTTGGTAATTTAATTCTATTATAACGTAAAAATACACATCTATTCTAGGCCAAATTTCTGAAATACGTGTCAGGAAGAAAATGCTATAGTATATTAAATTTTTGCCCTATGAACTGATTGTTTTTAGCAGCTTTTATGAGCATAATAACAGTAATTTTAGCAGCTAATTTACCTAAAATCATTTTTTTCCAAAACCCGAAACCCCCCAAATCAAAGGGTTCTCTTTGTCTAAAAAGTTAAATCAAAATAAATGTTTCTAGTTAGTTTTAAGTGGAAAAATTAGGGTTTCTTAGTGCTCAAATATTTAGTAAGCTCTCAAGGAGGTATGGGGGAAGCAATGTGCCTGTCATAGGAGAGGATTTTTAAATTGTACCTCTTGACACCAATAAATAACAAGAGAGAGCTAGTACCATTTTTTAACATGCGTACTTACAATACAATAAGCAAATCTGACTCATCTGCCAGCCTGATTGCTTTGTTTAGAATTCCACTGTCAGAGGTATGGTGGGAGGTGAGGGGATTTATGTAAATTAGGCTCCTCCAAGCTGGAAGAAAGTTGGATTATTTAAAAAAAAAGAACTTTTCCAAGTTTAGAAAAGTGATTTTGTTCCCACATCAGTTCTGAATGAGTGACTTAAAGTTCTCAGAATCAGGTTAAAAATATGATCTAGAAATCATGGCTCTGAATTTTCACAGATTTTTCAAAGCTTTGAAGGCAACTGTGATGTATACTTTGCTGCTTTCCTGTATTACTATGTGTGCAGGAAGTGGGGTGGAAGGGAGTGGATTTTTGGATGAGATATTTAGTTCCTGGTTTCTATATGGGATGACTGTAATCAATCAGACTAATCTAAGAAATAAACAGCCGTTTGTCTGAAGGTTTTGTAAGGTGATGACTGCTCCAATGTGTTTATATTCAATCAGAATTCATAGGAAGGTACAATATGAATCTCTGACCCCTGGAAACTTGTGTCTAGTACCCTGACATAGTGGGCACTTTGGGGTTTGTTTTAGAGGCTAGCAAGAGGTGTAGTCTGATTCTTTACCCTCTGATTCCTTACCCTGATTCTTTTACACTCCAGTGATCTGTGCTGGAATGCTGAATTCAAGTCGGGTACTCTATAACAATTTTGCAGAGAGGGCAGTGTCGCAAAATAGACCAAAAATCGGAAGGTATAAGTTTGAATCCACACCAATAGTTGGGGAATGGAAAACATGCTCTTCTAGGCAGAATTTTGGCTTTTAGGGTGACTGGGGGGATGGTGGTCCATTCATGCACGGCTGGAGTCTTCCCTTCCCAACTCCCATCCAATCCCCAACTAGTCTTGAGCTGCGCAGCTGCTGGGGCCTGAAAGTTTTGTGAGAACGCTTCAGCACTCATAGTGAGCGAGGGAGAGGGCGGGCAAGGGAGGTGACGGGCCTGTGGAATTCCATTCCTTTCTGGAATAGCGGTCAGCCTAGAGGCTAGCAACAGAGCTCTGGGAATGTGGTTCTCAAAGTACATGGAGTACAAGCTTCTGTCCCCTTGTGGCTCCAGGAATACCTGCTGATGCCTCTCATCCTGTAGAAGTTCAGGGACAGGGAGTTCCTCATCTCTCTCTGTCTGAGGAAGAATGTATCATCTTTGCCCCTAAGGAGACCAAGAACCAGATAGGTTTGCAGTCTCCATGACTTACCAGCTGGTCCTTTATGGGCCTCCAGGGAGCTAAATGTCTCCTGGCACTCACACAATTGCCACTACTTAAAATACTAACAGCCCCAGTGAATTTATATAATAATAAAATACCAAGTTATTAAACATTTTCTTTACTATTTTAACATGGCTTATTATTTTTTAAATGAGGGAATGGAATTCAGCCTGGCTAAGCATAGAATGCCCTGTCTAGATGGCTAATCGAACATTGGTTAACATTTTTATCTGGAGCTCTACATGAGTTAGCTTTGAGCAGAAAATTGGAGGAGGTGGAGAGTTAAGACAAATACACCTTCCCAGAAGAATGTTAAGGTGGGGACAATAGTTGTTTACCTGGCTACAAAAGATTGATATGTCACTGGTGGCATGATTGTGGAGGCGAGGACAAAAATGAAATTCATTTTGTAATGGAAAACGTATCTGTAATTAAGTGAACTAAAAAGCACCTTCAACCAACTGAAACAGTGCCCCAGCAATTATTCTGTATAATTGTGTAAATCATTGTATGTTTTCACCAATTTTTGAATAGTACTAGGATTAAGTACAGGTTCTACAATTTACAGCTTTGCGTTTGCTCGTTAGTTTTAATAAACCTAAATATATTTAGAGCAAAATTTTTAAAAAGGACTTTAAGCCAATTATGAAAATTATAAAACAGACTTCTTCCCAATCATTTTTACTTGTTTCATGAGCATGAAACGTCATTTGATGAATATTTTAAAAGTATTAAGCAACATTATTCAACAGCTTTGAAAAGATTTCAAGAAGCAATGTTTATGAGTCAAAGTGTTTCAAAAATCTCTGCTCTATAAAGGTTCAAGTTAGCCTTATTTGAAGTAAGCGAGATTCAAAAGACACCCCATTCTTATTCTTGTCATCTTCCAATTTATTCACTGAAACTGTCATGTTAGTCTCTAAATCTCAAAACATGTTCTTTCCAAAGAATCCTCCCAGGAGCAGGTGTGGCCCTGAAGTATGTTAAGCCTTAGGAGTGCAGTCTGCTTTTAATGATGATAAAGAATTGCCCCAAAAATGAATGATCGATTATGTGGGATATCCTAGTACCAGTCTATGAGAAAAGTACTTTCTATCCTTTTTATTCATTATCAGAGACCTTATTAGAGACAATGAATAATATTACAATAAGTTATGCAATAAATTGAAAGTTTGAGGGAGATACTGAGCAGGTATAAGAAAAAAAAAATTTTTTTAAAGCTATTTGGTCCACTGTGTTTCCCATTATGTGTAAGTTGCCAGAATGCCCCAAATAAGATTTAATTCTCCCTTTTGAACAGTATATGAGTTTATATTTTTAATATGCCTATCTTCCCATCTCTCTCTAGATTTTCAGTATTTTGATAATCTGTTCCACTTTTAATGATATTTCTATAAATGTATTATTTATTATAATCGTCATATCACTTTTGATAACAGAACTGGGTGTAAACTAAATAACCTGTATAGCAGAGTCGCCATGTACTTTATGAAATTCATGCTGATGAGAAGAACACTAAAGAAGTAAATTTATGTGTTATTTTTCTTTTTTCTTTTTGTAATTTAAATGCTCTGTGCCAAGATTATTGACATACAAGCTCCCAAATTTTATGACAACAAAACACCAATTGTATAGAAGTTAATAGATAACTTTCATATTAAGTCTGTGATAAAGCAGTTCAGAATGATGGATGAAAGAAAGAAAGGTCTTCACTTTTGGGATAAACACCTTGGCCTAGCAATAATAGGTTAAACAGCCTTTAAGCTACGGAGAAAATTCCAACCAGACTAGACTTCAGGAACTAGAGTTAGAGTCATCTGTAGATCATTGCCTATCTAAAAATGCCTTTTGAAGACCTGTGAAATCCTTACATTATCATCATATATTTTGCATGTACCATCGTTAATGTCCTATTGGTAAATACTCTAACTTGGCAATATACCAGCTTTTTTCTCGACTTTGTATCTCATCGATTTTATTCATCCAAATGCATGCTCGAAGACTTGTAAATCTATTGGCACCACACAACAACAAGAAACAAACAGCAGACGCCTACGTTCATCTGGAGGTGAGTAAACTATAAAACTGGAAAATGAATGACTTGTGTGAGAAAGATGTCGCTTCCTAGAGGTGCGTGAGTGTCTCTGTGGGAGATGCTCTGAAGCAGGGCAGCCTCCTCCCCTTTGTGTGTCTCAGAGAGCTCAGGGAGGTCACCGAGCCAGGCCCTGATGGGAGGACTCTTCAGTCTTTCCCTTCACAACTACTTAACCAGTTCGTATCTGAGCTCCAGTATCGTTATTGAAACTTGACCTCGGACACATATTAAACTAATACACTTCAGCTCCCCACAATTATTTAAATCATATCACTTTTATTGTTGCAATGTGGGAAGGAAGAATTCTCTGACAGAAATTCTCATCTCTTCCTCCTACAGATGTGGCCAAAAATATTGCGTATCTTCACTGCTGACACATTCCTCAGCTTTACTGCCTAGACTAATGTTTCTCAACCTTCAATTTGCATGTGAATTGCCTGGATCCTGTTCGGATGGAGATTTTCATTGGGGATGTCTGGGTGAGGCCTGGGGTTCTGCATTTCTAGCAAGCTCCTAGGTAATGCCGATGATGCTGCGGACAGTCTAGCAATTGTCTAGATTATAGTCCATTATAAGTGTTGCCAGTGGTCACTTTGAGATTTTCAATATAAATTATTTTGGAGCGGGTCTAAGGCTTACAGTAAATTTAATTCCATGTGATAATGTAATGGTATTAAAATAGAAAACATGACTAGTGGTGGAAGTACTTCAATTATACTAGAACTTGGCTTCCCTGGTGGCGCGGTGGTTAAGAATCCGCCTGCCAGTGCAGGGGACACGGGTGTGAGCCCTGGTCCGGGAAGATCCCACATGCCACGGAGCAACTAAGACCGTGTGCCACAACTACTGAGCCTGCACTCTAGAGCCCGTGAACGACAACTACTGAAGCCCATGCACCTAGACCCCGTGCTCAGCAACAAAGAGAAGCCACCACAATGAGAAGCCCCCGCACTGCAACAAAGAGTAGCCCCCGCTCACCGCAACTAGAGAAAGCCCGCGCACAGCAACGAAGAGCCTACGCAGCCAAAAATAAATAAATAAATGAATAAATAAATAAATAAATCTTTTTTTTAAAAAGTGTTTAAAATTATACGAGAACTCACCTGTGATGTGAGAAGCATGTACAAGAATAAACTTCAAAATAATTTAAATCTATCACAGTGTCCCCGTGTGCTATAGATATAAAGATAGTCTTCCCCCCATCAAATTTCAGCGCCTGGCTCACAGTCAGTCTCCCCAAAATACCTTTGTCAGAAGTCCTGCTGATTTTCCTAATTCACCTAAAGGTGAATTCCAGCTCCTTGACTTCTCCAAGGATTCTCTCTTCCATTCTACTTCAGCCTCATCCCTCCATAATGTTTCAATCATCTCATTCTCTCACCATCATCTCCTGTTTTCCACTCAACCACACTAGTCCACTGATTCCAAAAATCCTGCAGTCTAGGAGAACCTGCCCTGCATTTTCCTATCCCTCACATTTTCTTGATCTCACTTCTCTCTTCATCAGGTTTAATTCAATGCTTTATCCTATAATCACCCCCTTGTTCCTCACTCATTCATTACAGCAGCTTGGCAGAACCACAGTGTTGCTTATGGTAGACTGAGTAAGGGTCCCCAAAGATAACCAAGTTCTAATTCCAGGAGTCTGTAAATGTCACAGATTATTAGTGTCATATAAAAACCTTCATTGTTTTTCATTGTGTGTGTGTCTTGGTGGTTAGAAAGGTAGGCAGTACTTAGAAGGGAAAGCATGTAGCATACAAAGCACCTTGGATATTCGCTCTTTTCCCTCTACATTTTTATAGTGAAAATTTTCAAAACTACAGAAAAGTTGACAAAATAGTACAATCCGCAGTCCCATTCCCTTATGTAGGTTCATCAACTGTTAATATTTTGCTACATTTGCTTATGTATACATTTATCTCTATATACACATCTGTCTCTCTGGATGTTTTGTTCCCTGAACCATAGTAAAGTCATGTTAAACATAACATTTCATGCCTACATATTTCAATATATGTGTGCTAGGAATAAAGACATTAACCACAATACTATTTTCATACACAAAAGTTACTGATTCAGTAATATGATCCAATATACAGCCTTGCATAATTTCCATTTGCCTGAAGAAAAATGTCACTTATAGCTACTTATTTCTAATCTAGGAATGAATCCATTTTACCCATTGCGTTGATTATTATTTGCCTTTAGTCAGTTTTAATCTGGAACACCATTCACCCCACCATTTTTATGTATTTGTTTTTTATGTCATTAACTAAAAGAGTCCAAGTAAGTTGCATCGTGAAGTGTCCCACATGTTGTATTTGTTTCTTCATGTTTAGTTTCATGTGAATGTTTTTGGTGAGGACACTCTTTGGCTTCCATATGTACTTCTTGCTGCTTCACAACAGAGACATTATTTGAAGTTGTCCCATTATTGGTGTTGCTAAGCTTTATCACTTGGTTAAGCTGGTGATCGCCACATCTCTTTATTGTAATGGTACATGTTTTCCTTTGTAATTAATAAATAGTCTTTTTAAATTTATTTTATTTATTTTTGGCTGTGTTGGGTCTTCGTTGCTGTGCATGGGCTTTCTCTAGTTGTGGCGAGCGGGGGCTACTCTTCATTTCGGTGCACAGGCTTCTCATTGTTGTGGCTTCTCTTGTTGTGGAGAGCGGGCTGTAGGCACACGGGCTTCAGTAGCTGTGGCTCGTGGGCTCTAGAGCACAGGCTTAGTAGTTGTGGCGCTCGGGCTTAGCTGCTTCACGGCATGTGGGATCTTCCCAGACCAGGGCTCGAACCCATGTCTCCTGCATTGGCAGGTGGATTCTTAACCGCTGCGCCATGAGGGAAGCCCCATAAATAATCTTTGAGATGAGAGCATCCTTGCAAAAATTGCTTCTGGAAAACCCTTTTCTCTATGCTATTAAAAGCAACTCTAAAATCCTGCAGTCTATAAAATAGTATAATGGTTATGTGAGTTGAGGAACGGGGACATTTCCTAATGTTGTGTATACCATCTGTGTCCTGAGTTGTTTGACCATTTTATTATTTTAAGAATCGTTATGTCCTAGCCAATCTTGTGGGAATCCAGTGTCTGGGAATTCAATTAGGGAAATCTGAGAGGCAAGACATGATGGTATCCCCCTGACTCTCAGAGACATCTGTGCTAGACCTCTTGAGTATAGAATAAAACTATAACTCATCCATGCCCCAGTCATCCTGGGCCAACGAGTAGCTTGTGATGAGGTGTTATAAAAAGTTGCACTTTAACCAATGCCAGCACTACCAGTGAGTTTAGTGTACAGAAGAAAATGATTTGGTTTATCTTTTTCCGTAGAGATTAGAAAGGAGGATTTTAGAAATTACTCTTTTTAGAAAGTAATGCAAAAACATTATAGGAAGCGAAATAAATCATTTATAATTATATGATCTACTTGCAAAAGCACTAATGTTCTTATGTGCTTAGTGTCCTCACCATTAAGAAGGGACATTTGGAGTCAGAAGATCTGACTGTGAGATAGTGAGCAATTTCTGTTTTTCTTCTAATTACTTTTTATTGTCCAGAAAACAGAAATAATGATGGTTGTATCACAGGATTGTTATTAGAAGTAAGTGAGACAATTAAATGTGCCTGACAAGCAAAGCACAGTGCTTGGGTATGTGCTGGTAAGTATTCAATGAATATGTTTCACTAATATTACAGTTTGTATGATGTAAAAGTATACTCATTTTTACAAAACTGGAAAAATAGTAGAGATACAGTACTGAGGAGATCTGAATCTTTTTCTTGTTTCAAACATAGGCTTATGTTTGGTCGTCAGAGCAGTAAATTTGGCATTTTTCTTGCCTTAATTTGGCTTATTAAAGAGATAATGATTATTTTGAGACTGAATTTCAGAACAAACCTCCATTATAATGTTTCTGATTTACACATGGCCACACGTATCATTCTATGTTCTCATCTTTACAGTGAGATTACCAATGGCTATTTTTTATACCTGTAGAAATATCAAGAGGGCTAATTCTGTTTTAGAAAAAAATAACCTGTTAAGAGTTCCTAATCTTCTAAACAAATAGGAAAATGATATTCATTTCTTAGAGCATGCAAGAAGGAATACAAACAAAGTTGGACTGTGCAGTTTAATATCTGTGTTCAGAGAGATTGGTATTTTGGATCCTCTAAATAATGACTAGCTTTCCAAGCAAAACAGCGTTTAGAGACTTTTGACAGGTTCAGAAATTTGTATTCGAAATGACTCGTAGTAAAACATATGAATGCAGGGTGTAGTTTATCTGAGTTGGTCTTTTGGAAGTGATTGCATGCTATGCAGATGAGGGAAAAGATACAGGCAGAGGCCTGTGGGGCAGCGTTGCTGCAACTGTGGATTTAGAGGTAAGGGAAACGGGTCTTTCTTCCACTGGACTCACAGGACTGGGTGGAACAAAGAAACAAGAATTTTTTTTACCTCCACATCCCGTTCTGTGCTCTCCTTTTCTGACCCATGCTTAAGGATATCAATACTTAAGCATATTAAGATACAGACATCAAGACTGACGTCTCAACATCGTTATCTCCAGCAGCAGGCAAAAACCCGATGACGTCAGTGGCGTAGCGGCACGCAGAGCGAGCTCAGCCTATCTCCTGATGTCATCAGAAAGTGTCAGAACTCTGTTGTAGTTATTTATTGAAGTAGGTATTTAGGGAAGAAGCATATAAGTTACTCCTCCTGTTATCTTATGAGTCGGTCGCTTATGAAGGCATTGATGGTGTAATCTGCATGTGTACCTGAATGATGCTGAGAAGGCTATTGGTTTGAGAGCTCCAGAAACATCCTCTGACTGCTACTGAGATATCCAAATGATTATGGGTGGCATCTTAGCATGATTGATAAGGATAGTGATTTTTTTTCAATCAGTGTTTTCCTATCACACATACTTGAGATTAATGGAGGAAATTTCATGTGGAGAAAGTGATAGGACTTCAGATTTTATAGCAATCAGGATCATTATTGTGAATATATAGAAATGTGTATGATAATCATATTCAGAGGTAGTTGAGAAATTGTTGAAGGCAGTGATATAATGACCCCAAGGTGGGGAGTAACGTGGAAATTTTGGGTCTAGCTTTGGAAATCTGGTTTTGTTAGTGCTGAGTGATTTGGGGCCTTGCTTTATACAGAAAACTCCCAGGAGGCCAACTAGTAAAATCTGTGACATTATATCACGTAGCTCTTGCTGGATAACAGATCACCCCAAAACTTAAATGCTTAAGGCAACAGTATCCAATTATTTGGCTTATGATTTGTGGGTCAGCAATTTGGACTGGGCTCCGCTGGGCGATTCTTCTGCTTTTGGGACTGGGGCTCTCTCATTATACCTATGGTCAGCTGCTGGGTTAGCTGAGGCTGGCTGCCTGGGATGGCCTTTAGCTGTGACAGTTAACTTGTCTACACGGTTTCCCATCCTCTAGCAGACTCACTCAGATTTGTTCACAAGGCATGTGGGCAAGTGTCCAGGAGAAGAACGGAAATGTGCAAGGCATCTTAAGGCCTGGCCTCAGAACTGGCACAACTGTACTTCTGCCATGTGTTTTTCACCAAAGAAGGTGACAAGGTCAGCCCAGATTCAAGGGGTGTGAAACTAGACTCCACCTCAAGCCACATTGTAGAGATCATGACATAGGGAAGGGATTATTGTGCCTATTCCCGTGAATAGCCTACCAAAGGCTCCTTCAGGTGTCTGAAGTTTAGTTTGGTTGGGGATAGCTGGGCTCTCTCCAGGTCTATTAAAAAGGCCACCACCCTTTTGAGCTAACTTTCTTCCAATGATCTTCCAGGAATGAGGAAATACCAATGGTCCAACATGGATCTCTTACAAAACCCAAAAATGGCTGTGGAAGCCTTGTCCTTTAAGGTAGTTTGAAACAGTTCCATGGGTTAGAGATTTGGAACAATCAAGGGTTTTAAGGTAGGTCAGGAAATTGGAAGGGTTAAAAACAGTAGTTACATTGTAGCTGAAGTTACCTGGTGTTCTGGTCCACTGGAGGTGAGTTGGGCAAGTTGGAATAGATTTAGAAGTGAATTAGGCTGGATATTTCCCTGTATGATTCTCTCTTGAATCTGCACAAAATGTTTCATGCTCATTTTTTTATATTTAATTTTGCCTGTAAGATAACTAAAATAAATAGCAGTGAAGTGTAATGTTTTGAAATAATCCCATAGTTTTCAAGTGTTCTTCAAGTAGAAAGCCACAGGGCTCTATGTGCTTTTCTCCACTGACTTAACACTTATTGTTTATGCTGCCTAGAATAGTTCTCTTTAATTGATACTTGGCTTGATATCCTTTTAAATTATTAAAGATTGGAGGCGCTCATTAAATGAGAGATTAAAAGACATGGTAGACACAGCTAATTATTCAAGGCCGAAGAAGGAACATGAAATGCATTTTATCTAAGGCTTTAGTGGATTGTAAAAGTAAATTAATGGTTTAGTGATAAACCAGTCAGAGTTAATCAATTGAACAAAACTATAGGGTAGCTATTTGAGTCTGGACTTGCAGGGTTTAGAAGTAATCATAGAGACTTACAGCCGTTCCCTATTTCTTTACTTTTAGACCCTTGAGCTGCTAATTGGTCAGGAAATTGGGTCCAAGCTCATCATCCAAGCTAATGATGACTAGAGGAAGGCAGCTTATGTGTCTTTGTGGGGAAGGTCTGCATCGCTAAACATTAGCAGGTCAGAAGTTGGAGTGAATTCTTTTGTGGCGCATCGTGATTTAAAGGCTGTCGTGAATCATTCTGGAGGAGAAGCTCTGAGGAGGCGTGTTTTCGACTTCCTCACTTCCTGAACTTTTCACCCGCTCAGCTGCTCCTTTAACTTCCAAATCATGGGCAGTGTATTATTTTTGCCTGCTTACTAAGAGGGAACTTTGGTTGCTGACACAACCACTGCTGGCCAGTGAGATTAGTAACATGATACAGAGATTTTCACCACTTAAAAGTCACTGGTTGAACATGGCTCAGATAGGTAATGACTTAAAGTTATTCTGACCTGACAGCTGTTTAGAGGCCCATTTGAAGTGGACTATTTCTCGGTTCGCCTCCAGACAGGGGACATGTTGCTGCTGGGGATTGCAAAATGTCATCTCTTTTGGAATCTTACTGAGCAGCAAGGCTCAATGTTGAGTCATCATCACGAAGGCTAAAATAACATGTTCCCTAGAATTAGGAACATTTGGCTGACTTTTGTGCAAAGGTTCTGAGTCCTGTGGAAAAATATCGAGTTAGTTTCTCCCCAGAGCCGTTCTACTGACAAGGCTAATACCATTAACTAGTTTGAGACAGCAGGGCAACATTTAATGCGTTACTAACAATCGATGAAAACTTCAGATAAGATGTGTTTAATGTCCCTTTCTTGGCCCTTCAACAATTAGCCACATCTACCCTGCTTTCTAATCACTTATTTAATGAACACCTCTGATTGGAAATAAGTGTCTGCCAGCCACTTAAGGAATGATTTAGGCGCTAGAGAAGATAGGGTTTAGAGGGTTTTAAATCATTGAGGACTCGGTCATTTCCACCTTCACAAGATTCATGTTGAAAAGGCCCATAGTTCAAAGACAAAAAGCAAAGCAGAATGCAGAGGGAAGTGTGAGAGTAGAATGGGATGGCAGTTAGGGAAATGGAATATGGCACGTTGGTTCACAATAAAACTTTGTTTAAAAACCACATGCATTGCAAGTGATTGTGACAGGAGGACATGCTGCAACTGCAGGGTTTCAAGTTGTTGAGCGTAGCTCTTCTTCTCACTGTGTGCCTGCATCTATATCAAGGACTCTAATAGTACTTTCTCTGACATAACCTTTCTTTTCACTGTTCAGTGAGTGTCCTTATATCCAGTGCGTGCCTATTGTAAGAGATGTAATGACTTATTTCCGATTTTATATTTAACTTTGTGCAGTGTTAGTGCATATGCAAAGACTTTCATCTGTGGTGTCCATTTCTTATGTCTGGTCTTTCCAGATGATAACGGTCCAGTCTGTTATCATGAATCCTCTTTCGTATCTTCCTGTCTTACCTTCACAGCTAATCTGCACTTCCTTTGAAGGCGGCGCTCATTTCCTTTGTTCCCTTTTACCTCCTCAAACTGCTGAAGCATCGTGCTGACTACGGGGTTGGTGGCTGATGCATGAATTTTTTAAGTCATTTTTGAGCTCCTTGAGTGTAATACCAAGTTGTATTACTATTATTGTTGTTTGTCACAGAGTCCAGAGTTTAAGGCAGGAGGAAGAGACTGCGATTCTTCTCACTCCCCACCCATCCTGTGGACACAAGTATAGGAAGGCACGAGTATAGGAAGGAAGCGTGTGCCGTGGCGGTTCCCAACGTGCCATGTTTTGGCAGGCCTGTCTTTCTGGCGATTATGAGACTTTACAAACTGACTTGGACATTCTGTGTGCTAACTATTGTGCAACATGAGTGCTTTAAACAGAGACCCATGGTGAAGCCAAAGGAGCAAGGAGATAGAGGCCTAAATCTATAGACCACATTACTGTTCCCTAGGGAGCCAAGCAGAGGAAATGAAGCAGAATTTGTTTATCTATTTTGTCGCTTCCTTACTGAAAAGCTGTGTTGCAGCAGGGATTCTGTGCTGGACTGATGTATGCAGCCTGATACACTTCGAAGCCACCCTGATCTTCCTACCCAATGTTGGTTGATGCATTTTTGTGTTTTCTATATTAACAGAATGTGCTTTCAGTTTTCGTTTCCCTGGACTTCTGTTCATCCTTCAAAACTTTTCCTTTCAATACCTTTCTCTAGCTCTACTCAACAATTATTTATTTACTTGTTTGTGTTCTGATTTGTATTAGACTTTGGTTTCACCTTTATTATTGCATATATGACATTGATTTATAAACGTGTGTTTCTCTGTTTCTCCTACTAGTACAAGAACTGTTGGGATGGCCAAGATGAGGTCTGCATTTGCTATAGCAATGTCTCCTTCTCTACCCTCCTCCTTCCAGTGCCTTGTTAAATGGACCAAATTTAGGAGAAAAATTAGGTTTTATTTAAAAATTTCAGAGGGAATAAGGTTCAGTATCAGATATCAGAATTAAAGTTTATTTACTGTTGAAAATAATCCAGCAGTTCATGGGAATATTTAGTGCGTGTCTTACAGATCAAACTGACATAATATACAAAATGCCTCTAAATACAATAGTACTCTAACAAACTTCACTTGAAAATGATAGCATCCGTGTTGTCAGTTTTTAAGATGGTTGAGGAATAAAAATTATAATGGACTTGTAATTAATTAAGATGGTGGTTTTGAAGCTATTCAAATGATAAATCTATCATAACATAATTTTGGAGGATGAATAACTAAACCAATTAAGAATATGCCTGGTAGAATGGACAAGAGACTGATATTTAGGAAAAAGGCCAAGAAATGGGGTGTTTTGATTATCATCAAATTCACTCTTAAGTTGATAATATTGTGCTTTGCTAGAAGAGCAATGTGCGGAGTCGGCATGTTTGATTTCCTCAAGTCTGAGTGACACATCATTCATTAAATGGCTTTGTTATCTTAATGAGTTGCTTCTCAAAGTGTGGTCTCCTGGACCATCAGCATTTCTGTTCCCTGGGAGCTTGTTGGAATTGCAGACTCTAGGCCTCTATCCCAGACCTTTGCAACAGCAACTCCGTTTTAGCAATAATCCCAGGTGATTCCCAAACACTTTAAAACTGAGTAGTACTTATCTTAATGTATGGTAAGTCCCCTACATACGTACGAGTTCCATTCTGAGAGCGCGTTTGTAAGTCCAATTTGTTCATAAGTCCAACAAAGTTAGCCTAGATACCCAACTAACACAATCGGCTGTATAGTATTGTACTATAATAGGTTTATAATACTTCTCACACAAATAATATGTAAAAAACAAACACAAACAATAAACATTTTAAATCTTATAGTACAGTACCTTGCTAAGTACAGTAGTACAGTACAACAGCTGGCATACAGGGGCTGGCATCGAGTGAACAGGCAAGAAGAGTTACTGACTGGAGGAGGGAGAGAAGGTGGGAGATGGTAGAGCTGAAGGCTCGTCAGTAATAGGAGATGGAGGGCAAACTGCAGTTTCACTCACACCTGACACTGATGGCACAGGTTCTGGTTTCTTGCTGGATTCAATTCTATCTACCCTCTTGAAAAACCCATCCAGTGATGTCTGGGTAGTAGCATGTTCACATCTTTGAAAGTTTGCAACGTGAAAGTTCATATGTAGGGGACTTACTATATGTCACTGAAAAATGCATAATGATTAGGGAAGATTAAGTCCATTTGAAAAAATTATCAATCGCTATTTTCTTCCAAGAAAGGAGAAGATGTACATGTTTAACACAACAGCTTTCTTGATGCCTTTCACAGGAAGAGCAGTTTTTTTTAAATCTGAAAGTTAGTTTATAGCCTCTGAATTTATTGTGCAGTTGACAGAGAAGCAATGAAAAAAAAAAAAAAGAGGAATGCCAAATAGTCCAGTTAAAATAATAATTTATTTCATTCTGTCAAGAAGTGACTTTTTCAATCAAAAGTTTAAAAAATATGAATGTTTATGGAAGTTTGCTAGCATCTTTAGTTTAGGTAGTTTAGTCTGTCCCAGTAGTATTTACAGAGCAGGCACATTAGACTCTTGATGTTCATAGAAAATCCTGGTCAATCTAGTTGTACTGGACCATCTGGGAAACTGAAGGAGTTTGACACCTGGGTATTTTTTTTTTCTTTCTTTTTTTGCGGTACGCGGGCCTCTCACTGTTGTGACCTCTCCGGACGCGCAGACCCAGCGGCCGTGGCTCACGGGGCCAGCCGCTCCGCGGCATGCAGGATCTTCCCAGACCGTGGCACGAACCCGTGTCCCCTGCATCGGCAGGCGGACTCTCAACCACTGAGCCACCAGGGAAGCCCACCTGGGTATTTTTTGATTGACTCGGAATGTTGGAACCTGAGTGAATGCTCCATAGTTACCTCACGCTTTTCTTCAGTTGTCATAACTTTGATTTAGATTTTATTTGAATCCTGGGTGGAGGTATCCAAGTAGTTTTCTAGAAACAAACTATGTCAGGCATAATAAAAACCAAAGAATGGACTCAATGAAGGAGCTGGTGTAGTCTCCCTTTTTCCTTTTTCTCTTTCATTTTGCAATTAAAAGAAAAACTGGGATTCCTGTTTGTAGGAGAAACTACCCATGCAGTTAGTTTGTCCTCATTGTGAAGTGGGGAGTGATATTAGGCAGTATGATTCTAGGGTCTGTTAATGAAGGTTAATACCAACTGCTCAGGCCAAATATAAAGATATTTGGCTTTAGAATTTTCAAAGACTCAGACCCATGCTGGTAAGCCTGCTTTATTCTGATTGTTGTAAAACTACTTCCATCCCCTGCTGGCGGCTCAAACAGCTTTCTCTGGGAAGTCCTCCCTATACACAGTTGTTTTCTCCCCCCTCCATCCTCTCTAAGTCAATCAAACACATGAAACTCCTGAGGTTCACCCCCCTACTAATGTCCACATCCAGCCCCATTTAATTGCAATAATGGGGATTTACATTCCAGCTATTCTGAGGGATGGTTTTATCTGCTGGGAAGCAGAGACCCTTTCTTGTGGCAGCAAAATGTAAATATCTCACTATGCCCTATTCCTTCCCCTTTCCTCCCAGGACCTGGAACATAAGATCAGATCAACTCAAATATCTTAGAAATAGTGCTTTCTACTGGCAGTTATTATTTTGTTCATTTTTTTAAGTGACCTTAATTTTTTTCCCTTCCCCCTTTTTGCACCAACAGCCTGAGGCATAGAGAAATACAAACCCATCCCAACACACATCCGGCCATTTGCTTGTCACGCCTTATGTTTGTATGTTCGACTGTTTGGATATTAATTAAGAGATGTTGATTTCAAAGTGCTTTTTTTCTCAGTTTCTCAAATATTTCAACAATTTTTACACATTTAAAAAAAATTTTCTTTCTCTTTGTTTGTAATACGATTAATTATGTGAGGTGCACCGCTGCTTATCCCCATGAAAGAAAATCTAAAACGAGGGATTTCAGCTTCAAGAAGGCTATTTTGTCCTGTTTCCGATGTTCTAAAGGGATTAATTTACCATATCGTATAGCCCTGGAAGACTGTGATAATTGAAAACATCCATATTCATTGCATGTTCAAAGGGATCTGTCTGACTTTGTAATGTAAAAAGTGCATTTTTAACCTGAACGGGGACCTGCATCTGCTATTGCTTAATCCTATTAGTCCAACAGTTCCAAAGCTTTAGTGTATAATCATTAGCTCGTGTTAATCCTGAGACATGCCTCCAGCTTCAGCCTGTCAGAAGGAATCCCTGCAGGGAAAATGTGGAGGTGCTGATAGCACAACACCAACTAATCTTATCTTAAATGCTAGCAGCAGCCTCCATCTGTGATAGCCAGGGAATTAAAAACAAATTTTTTATGGGTATTGGATAGCAGGGTGTTCCTCATGTCCCCTCCCCATCTCTCTCTCTCTCTCCCCCACTGTCCCTCTCTCCCCCTCTCCATCTTTCCCTCTCTTCTTCTCTCCCTCTCTCCCCCTCTCTGTTAGTGCCTCTCCCTTGCCCTACTTTCCTTAGACTCTTTGTTAGGGTGATGCTACTGATGACAGAACAAGGATGAATGGAAAGAGAGTGGTGAAAGAAACATTTTAGATACTTACTCTTTCAGCAGTGGAAGCTCCTTGCTAAGTTACTTAGGGTACTTGCCAAGTCTTGTATCATTTGTATTCCTTGACATCAGAAAGCCAAGCCAATCCTGTGTTTTCTGCTGTCCCAGATTATAATGTAAGATGACAAAATGTGTCTTACAGTCGTTAGCCCCTCCCATGGCATGGCCTCCTGCGAGTCTGAGATGTGGGTCTCCAGGTGCTCACAGAAGCTTGCCTGAGTAGAGAAGTAAATTGCCACACTGGTAATGCAACACCAAACCTAGCCGGTGAGGATTTTATAGGTGGGGAAGAAGGTGGCCATGGGGAGTTGGGAGCTGGTGACAGTATGAGTTTGGTGTTGCTGTAAGAGGTGTATAAAAATGTACCTGAGTAGAGGTGAAAGTTATATAATTCAGATCAGACTAGAATGTGAGTAAAGAAGACATTCACTTTGGAAGTGGAGATTTTTAGAGAGTGAAAGAGAATATTTAGTCATTTACGTAATAAACATTACCTTAGCAATTACTATGTACCTATCACTGGGACTCCAATGCTGAATGTGGTCCCTGCTCTCATAGAACTTAGAGGTGGCCTAGGAATTGTTAGTAAACCAGTGAACAAAATAAAACTAGGTGTGTAAATAAATGATTACAATCTGTGATAAATGCTAAAATGCTCATATTCTGATATCTGCCTGGATGTTATAAATTCAGCTTGGTCATCAGTAAAATGCCTCCAAAGGAGCATGTTGGGAGTTCTGTGGTCTTCCTTTTCATAGAATTTATTAAAGTTTAATTACTTACCTCCTCAAGAATCTGGAAATAGGCAGGGGCTTACACTTCTCATCTACCCATCTAAGTTCACCCAGTATTAATTAAAATTTAGAGGCATTTCTAAATTCAGGTATTTTTGCAATGGTATGAATCTTGGCATAGGATGCAATTGATACTTAACGTAATTTTACTTATGCTGGTATTTCCCATTGTGTGATGGTTCTCATACTATTGGTGGTACACAAGATGAACAACCATTTAACTTTAATATTTATGTATCTCCTATTAGAAACACCTTCTATTTATGACAGCGATTTGAAGTTTTCCTCTGAAATCCATTTAACTAAAAACAGTGAATTGTCTTAAAAATATAAACGAGTTATAAATAGTATAGAGATTGTGAATATATGGCAAAGTTCTTGAATATGGTGCTTGGATAACTTAGTGTTTGAACGACTATCCTACAAAACTACTGTTGTTTATAACGCAGTAAGGATTGGTAACTCTTCAGCCATAAGTCCGTAGGAGAGTAGTTGCCCCTGCTGCAGGAACATACAGCTGCCTTGGTTGAGGAACTGGTTCATTAGGTTAGTGTTCATTTGGTTAGGGTTACCAGTTGTGAGCTGTGTTACAAGTAAGTTGCCTAAACAAGATGGAAGGTGGTAAAAAACAGCAGATTCTTGGATGTGTAAATTGAAGGGTAACTGAGAAATAAACATTACTTTCATTTTGGTCAATTTTGATCAATTTATTTATTATTTTTAGTTTACAATAGCAAAATACAACTATATATTAAACACCTTTTTATTATAGTTTCTGAAGGAAAAAAAAGATTTTATCTAGCTCCTAAATACCTCATTTCCATTCATTGATATTTTTGCTTTAAGGACAACTGTAAAGTTGCTATACAGAATGTCTTCGAAGAAAACCATTATAGCATTTGTTTCTTTATCTCCAAGAACATGTCAGAAAAATCACCTGCAATTAAATTTCAGGTGTTATCTGGACAAGAGTCACCAAATTACTAATCTGAATTTTTCACTTTTCATTTCCTCATGGATCATTACTTTCCTACTCTACTGAAAGAGGATCCCTAGAGTCTATGAAATTAAAAATCTGGAAGTAGATTTATGCAGATGATCAGATAGTATGCCACTCAATCATCTAATACTTATTCAGCATGGTGCTGCCTGCCAGTGCCTTACTAGAAACTATGGGAATGGATTCCACCCTCCAGAAACTTACTCTTTAAGAGAGGTGAAGCGATATGCACACATCTGCTTTTTAGAAAGGGGAGAAAGTATAAAAACAGGAAGTTTGGAGAACGTCATATTGCTGCAGCCTGAAGAGATAAGAAGCGTTCTGTGGCAGTGGCTGCCAACCCTGATTGCACATTGGAATCATTGGGGGAAGCACTGAAAAATATGTGTCTGGACTTCCCTCCCAGAGACTCTGACTCAAGTGGGTTAGGCAGGGCTCAATCAGCACTAAATTTTAAAAGCTCCCTCAGTGATTTTAATGTGCAGCCAGGGATGAGAACCACTGTTATCAATAAGAACTGGGTGGTTTTGAACATGTTATTTGTGTAAAGCATCCTATTTCTGATTAAAAAGAAAAAGTTTTGATGGAATAGATTACCTAGATTTTGTATATGCTCAGTGTTGCTATGGATAGATTCTTTTAGAATAGTTCACCAAATTAATGTTTTCCTGTGTGAGATTGTTTCCAAGTATATCTTAATAAATTATAGTAATCAAAGACTTAGTTCCTACAAGGCACTACATGCAACAACATCATTAGCACGCTGACACAGGATTTTTAAAATATCTTGCTTATTTGCAGGGATACAGATTTTGTTACCTTTAAATATGAATTGATAAGAAAACAAAGTTTTACTATTTCTTCAAAACTAAAAGTTGATCAGTGTCATTTGAACTTTTTCCAACTCTATTTTTCTCTCTTCCATATGGAATTCTCAACCCTTAACAAAGGTCTTGGGCCTAATTTTCATGGTGAAAAAGCTGCCATGAATAGCTTTGGAAGAGGATCTGTCCTCAGACTTGCTCGTTGTATTGGTAAGATATTTCAGAAACCATCTCGAAGTTATCAAATTGGCTTACTTGCTTTCTGTTGGCCCACTTACTTCTATGAAGAGAAACTTGGATGCTGGGAACAAGTGTTGCCAAAAGGAAAGACTATGGAAGAGATCTCTTATCTTCTCCTAAGGGTACCTCATTAAGCAGAAAGCTTCCTGAGAATGCAGCCTCCAGCATTCTAGGGAAAGTAATGTAATGCCCTTTTCGAAATTGTCTAGTTTACTCTTTGTTATACATTTTCTTCAACTGTGCAAAACCTGGCTCATTTTTAAAAAATCTTCTAATTCCAGTTCTTTAGTGGAATCGGAAGGGCACTCCAGAGGCTACCAAATCTAGGCGTGACTGTATATAAGTCATGCAATGCAAGCCCATTTTTTAAATTCTAGGGGAAGTTCCATGAGGAATGAATGAATAAATGAATAAACGAATAGACATGAAAGGCACCAGGGCCACTGTGTAGTCACATTTTCCAATAGGATGAGTATTTCATCACTTGGTCTATTCTTAGTGGGTAGAAATCAACAGTGGTCCTCTCACCACCTCTTCTACGACTCCCCTCTTAAGGATAAGTGACTGGGGAGGGACTTGCTCCCCCTTCTAAAAAAGGCAGAAAAGTTCTCCTTTTGAGGTGTCCTAGGGAGCCTAGATTCATGTGGGCTGCACAAAAGATTTAATTCCTGCTTTTCATGAAAACTTAATAGCATATTCATTAAGGTATTTTTTCCCTTTTCAACTTTGAAACATGTTTTTAATAAAGCAGTACAACCGGCCCTCCATGTTCACAGGTTTCACATCCCAGGATTCAACCAATCATGGATTGAAAATATTTTTTTTCAAAAATTCCAGGAAGTTCCAAAAAGCAAAACTTGAACTTTCTGCATGCCAGCAACTATTTGCATAGCATTTACATTCTATTCGTTCTTAAAAGTAATCTAGAGATGATTTAAAGTATAGGAAAGGAGGCTTCCCTGGTGGCGCAGTGGTTGAGAGTTCGCCTGCCGATGCAGGGGATATGGGTTCGTGCCCCGATCCGGGAGGATCCCATGTGCCACGGAGCGCCTGGACCCGTGAGCCATGGCCGCTGAGCCTGCGCGTCCGGAGCCTGTGCTCCGCAACGGGAGAGGCCACGACAGTGAGAGGGCCGCGTACCACAAAAAAAATTTTAAAAGTAAAGTATAGGAGAGGATGTGTGTAGGTTATATGCAAATACCATACTATTTTATATAAAGGGACTTGAGCACCCACCGATTGTAGTTTCTGTGGCGGTCCTGGAACCAATCCCCTGTAGATACTGAGGGACAAAGGACGACCGTATATGTGTGTCAGTTATAGAGCGAAGGAGTGAAAAGTCCATGAATAATTTCCAGTCTCTTACTCTTTTCCCCTGACATGGCAACCAAGAAGGCTGCACTTTCTAGATGGCCAATCACAAGAAGGTGGCCCTCTGCATGACAGGATGACTGGAGCAGAGCCCCTGCCCCGGCTCCCTCACCAACCAGCATGGACCGCATAATGTGCCCGAGAAACATTAAGCCATTTAGAAGTTTGTGTTGCTATTGCTGCATAGCCTAGCTATGCTGACTAATCCGATCAACAGCATTCTACTATTCATCTTGCCTCTCTTGGCTCTTCTCTGCATGAACGAACTAACTCGGCATATCCTTTTCACTTTTTGGAAGTCATATAAAAACCACCACCATTAGTAGTCACCACCTCACTCTCTCCTGAGCCAAGCTTCAGTTTGTTGGGGGAGAGAATGCAAAGAGGCTGAGAGGGAGGTCTGCCTGCTTCGTGTCCAAGGGAAGCATGTTGGTAATGCCCTTCCTGGTCTTGAAGGATATAATTGGACTCATTAAGTTGCTTTTCAGTGTTCTTTTCTTTAGTCTAAATAACCCTTAGGTTAATTAGACATGGTTTCTCGCCTCAGGAAATTTTTCTATGTGTGGTTAGTCATGAAGGGAATGATCATAAACTTAGTAATTAAATTTTCAGTCTTACGAATGCTAGAGAACAGCAAACTACCCGTAAGGTGCCTTGAAAAATCAATAGCCCTTGTGAAACTAATGTCTTATATCAATAATTCTGCAAATATTAGTTTATAATTGAGATGCTTCTGTTAGAGTGACAAAATGCTAGGTCCCAGTTTATGCCTGGGCAAGTGCGCTGATCATTAACAGACAGAATCGTAACGGGGTCGTTCCCCAGTCCCGGCTGCACAAATATCTGGGTTTGTTTCCAAAATACTGTTGCCTGGGCTTGATCCCAGACCAATTGAATAAGAATCTTTGAATCATTCTAATACCCAGCCAGGACTGGGAGCCATTCCTGTTCTGTTCCCAATGTGAACAGAACAGTAAACTAGAATCAGGATCTGAACTTTGACCCTCTGTTTTTTATTAGCCATGTAACTTCAAATGAATCGTGTAATCTCTCTCTCTCTGGACTTCGGTTTTCGTACCCATATGATAGGGATAATAATACTCTCCATGCCTATAGTTTTAATGGTAAAAATTAAAATATATGTGGAAGTTCTTTGTAAGTTATAAAGACTGAAAATATAATATTTTCATCATAATCATTGTGGACTCATAGACATGACTCAATCCTATTGCTGATCATTTTGTAGAAGTAGTAAGAAATACGTTGCTTAAGTGAATATGTTAATAATTATCTGAGCGTTCCTGCTCAAGGGAAAACCAAAACTCCAAAAGGAGTGACTTTGCCAGCCAACAGCTTCCCCTTCTCTTCAGATTTCCCATGTTTAGAGAAAGAAGAAGAATTACAACCTTTGGATAAGTTACAATCCTTCGGCTCCGTTCTGGGTACAGCAGAAGTCCTGATATTGTCAGAATTGCTGTTATCTTTGTGAGCTCACTCCTTTTCACTTTTCTGGAGGTCTTCTTCAAGGACTGGGCACCTAAGTCAGGGTGGCCTGTTGGACCCCACATAGGGCAGAGGCAGGATAAGGGTGAAGTGCAGGTGACCCTGCTATTTGCTACTTGTGTGAACGTGGGTATCTCTGTGGCCCTCTCAAGCTTACTGAATCTTTATGGAGTTCCTCCTCCTACTAGACACTCTGATTAAAAAAAAAAAAAAAAAAAAAAAAGAATACTCCCTCCTCAAAGAGTTTACAGTCCAGACAGGAGAAACCAACAACAAAGGTAAAATAATTTTTACCATCACTGTTGTTTGTAATTAAGCTAGCCCAGTGCCTGGCGGAGAAGCTGTTCTGTAATTGTAAGAAATATTGTCATTATTCCTTGTCTTGAGTGTGCCAGAGCCACAAGCCAAGGGGCGTGAACTCAAGCCCTTCACCTAAGCAGGTCAGGCAGTGGCAGAAGGTCACTTATCTACACCTTCCTGCTCCTGGCCAGGCTCTGTCTGGGCTGAAGGAGAGCAGGGAGTTCCTCCGAGGGCAAAAAGACCTCGAAAAGCCTGCCCTTGACCTCAGCTGTCTCTGCTGGCAGAAGATCAGACTCATTCTAAAGCAGATCTATGGCTTTGGGTTTTCTCCAGGACTGACAGGCATGAGTCCAGATCACGATTTCAGAACTCATCCTGGCCAGCAGTGAGCTGCCTGGGTTATCCTCAGGAACACCCTGGCCTCCTGCGAATTGCCCAACCAAAATGCCTGGGAGCTGGGCCAGACTCCCTCAGGCCTTTTCAGGTCTTGCTGGGGAATCGGTTTTGAGCCAGAACCTATTCCAAGATGAGAGGTGAGAAAAGGATCACCCAAACATTAACCAGCTCTGTCAACCATGGCTTTCTTTAGTGGGTTCTTGGATCAAAATTAATGGAACTTTTTTTTTTGGTAATCCCAGAGATTTGTTCATGTAATAAGAAAATCGCACTGTTTGATCATTCATTTTAAAAGGACATAAACATTCTTAGATGAGTGAAATTAATTAAAGGCATTTTACCATGTCATCTGAGGATAGAAGATTCTGCCAAACTAGAGGTTGAATCTGCTTGTTTTCTAAAACTTACAGGTGTTCAGAGTTGAAACAAAACAAAAGTAAAAGGGGAAAAACAACGCTCTCTAATAAAAGAAAATAATTGAGACACAACTGAAAGTGGAAGAAGCGTTTTTTTATGTGTTTTTTTTTCCCATTTTCAAGTGTGACCTCAAGCATGTCATTTGTTATCTAAAGACAATTAACTACATCACTATCAGCTCAACATTGGTGATCTAGAGATATACTGAGTGGAAAGATTTCCTTTCACTGTAGCTAATTAAGTATATGCATCAAGGGTCAAAACCCTGTTGTAGGTTCTAAGCAGTTTAAAGAGAATGGTTGCCTGTATGGAATCACCTGCTGAAACGTTTACTTGCTTCTCATAGAGATCCCTTCTGGAAAATACACCAACTTGAGCTGTGTAGGGCTGTGACATACATGTGGTGAGATCATCCCAGTAATCTGCTTCTGTGTCACAAAAGCTGTAAACGTGTTCGAATCAAAATAGTGGCATTTGGTTGAAGAGGTTTCCCCCCTTCTCTCCCTGCTCATCTCTCATCCTCCCAGGGGCCCCCGTCTCCCTCCTCTGCTGTTCTTTACTCCTCTCGCTTGCATCCCTTTGTGACAAGAAGGAGTTCCTTCTCCGGGTCAATGCACCAATCGGTGACACCAGCAGACTCATTCCCTCCGACAGACGCCAATTTAAAAGGCAAGAGAAGATTTCGAGGCAGGGGTGAGGGACGTGAACAGAATTAGTCATCATTACCCTGAAGCTATGTGGGCTCCCTGTAGCTGTTCCTTCGTCAGGCTTCTCATGACTATGCCCCGAGCATCACCCCCATCACTCTAAATAGTCATGACACAGCCGATGTATGGGTTAAGATGATGAGCAGGAAAGACGGGCCTCTCCCAAAGTAAACAGACTGAATTAGAGGTATTACAACAGTTAATATGTCAGGTCCCTGTTGGGAGGCCATAGATCCTGTGTGGTCTATTTCCCTTGCATATTAAAATTGATTGTGCCTTGGGCGATGGCGGGGTTGGTGGGGGAGGGGAGCTGACGGTCCATCCTTCCAGTCACATGGATCAAAGAAAGCAGACAGTGTTATGTGGAATGATTTGTTCTGAAGGTGCAGGGAATAGGATTTAATAGAGCAGTGGGGTAGAATGAAAGAAGCCGTGAGCCTTAGGCAGTGTCTCCTCAGGCCATGCCATCCGAGGAGTATAAATAAGGTCATGCTTTTACCCAAATCATATTTCTCTGGCTCAGCCCTATCTAAAACTGCAGGAACTATACCCTCTTTTTTCTCCTTCCCCACCTGGCCGACTGTTTCCAGGAGACCTAAGGGGATGTTTCTTGCATATTTGAACACAGGTCTCTTGGCCACCGAATCTGAGGGTCTCCTCCTCTCCTGCTCACTCTGGTGATGTCTGTCAGGGGAGGCTGCCAGCTTCTGAACCAGTCCTTGAGGAAAATAAGAAGGGCATTGTTGCCACTGGGATGCCACCAGCTTGACCCTGTTGCCTGTAATGCCACAGAGAGCCTCAACTTACTACTCAAGTGCCTGGCACCAAGGCTCATAATCCAATGGGTTCTTTCTTAAAGTCAAAGCAAATTCAACGCCACAGAGACTTCGATGGGACTGATCTTTTTGTTTCTACTCCCTCATGACTGCTATTCCCACTTCCAAGCTATTCTAATCTAGTCTTCTCATTTTTACAGGCAAACACACTGAGGCCCAGAGTGATCAAATGACTTGTCCAAGGTCACACAGCTAGTTTTAGGTCAAATTGAGATTAGAGTCCTTCTGAGTCTTTCTTCATTCAGCAGATATTTACTGAACATCTACTATATGTCAGGCAAAAATACCTGCCTCATAGAACCTACATTCTTTTTGAATGGAAAGAGACAATAAAAAACATTAAAAATGAATTATATGGCAAGTTAGAAATCAATAAATGTTTTGGAGAAAAATAAATCAAGGATAGAGAATAGAGAGTATAGGGGAGATGGGCATTACCATTTTATATAAGTTGGTTGAAAAAGAACTCGTTGAGAAGGTAACATCTGAACAATGACTTAAAGAGATGAAGGGGGCAGCACATAGATACCTAAGGGAAGAGCCTTCCAGACACAGGAAACAACAGCAAAGGCCCTGTGTTGGGAGCACGACTAGTGTGTTCAGGGTACAATAAGGCAGCCCTGTGGCTGGGAGCAGAGTGAAGGCAAAGCAGATGTGTTTTCCCAGTGGATAGAAGTGGGATGTAATACAAAGAGAGAAGTGAAGGATGAAGAAGATGCCAACTGACGTGGGGGAAAACGCAGGAGCGGTGTTAGGAGTAATGGCCATGAGTTTAAATGTTGACAGGATAAATTTGAGATGCCAGTTAGACATCCACTGGGAAGTGTTGCGTAGGCAGGTGTACATGCAAGTCTTGAGTTCACTGGAAAGATGTGGGTTGGGATTCTAAATTTGCAGATACACAGTGTACAGATGGCATTTTAGGTCATGAGATTAGAACAGATGATCAAAGAAATGGTTGTAATTAAAGAAGAGGCCTAAGGACTGAGCACTCCAACACTCCAACTTAAAAACTCAAAGAGATGATGAAGGACCAGCAAAAATCACTGTATCCTGCTTTCCCTCTTATGATAAGGCCACCCCCAGGGAGCATCTCCTTGGTGATGAGTGAGTGGCTCCTGAGACCCTCAGCCAGCACCATCCTCTCTTCTGATGATAATTGTCAGCTATTCCAGCTTTCTGACTCTTTCATCTGGGCTTGTTTTTCCACTTGATTCCTACAAGATGCTGGGCACTAGATTTTTAAAATGTGTGAGTTCCTGGGAGTAAAGAATGGCTAATTTTATGTATCTGAAGATGGCTTTCCTGGTACAAATGAACTATTTTGTTTTGAGTATGTTTCACAATAGAAAGGGGAAAAGGGCACCAGAGCTATTTTCTGTTGACAGAGTCCATCAAACTACTGATTTCATTTGAATTAACAAAAAATAAAAAGCAAATTGACACAGATAGGAAACCCTTTAATTCCAGGCTGGAAGAAACTAGGAGCATTCAGTCTGAGGATGGCACTGGGAAAGAAACAGGCAGGATGGATATTGAAACTACATGCTAACCTCTGCTGTAGAACATGTTTGTACCCTGTTCTGTTCCACATTGCCAGGCCATTTAATGGAACTGTCTGCAGTGTGTCCTCTTTGGGGAAAAATTAAGGCAAGGACTGCAGCTTTATATGCACCCTATTTTAAAGAACAGCTAGGTTCAATTGCAGGGCGGGCGAGTTTAAGTAAATGAGATATGAAGCCATAAGGACCAGTGATTCTAGGGTAGGCATGAAAATCGGAATTTTTATGTGAAATTTTCTGAATTTTAGTGTTTATAACTATTTCAAATACTCTTCAAACGCAGTGAGAGCCAAAACATACATTCACACTCATACACACACATCTGGGGATGACAACTCTCTCGGTGGACAGCATATTCTACAAATAATACAGAATCTTCTAGCTAACAATCACAATAAACTGACAGAGAACTCTATTTATTGGTGATAAGATTTCCTGCTTAAAAACAACAATAACAAAACAATTATGAAACATATTAGTTAGTGCTGTGATGTGTTAATGATAGAATGCTAAGAATCAACCTACTGATTCAGGAAAAACTTTTATGGCATGGGAATCTTCTTCTTGTCACTGAACCAGCAAGTCAGTAGTTACTTCTTTTACCTCCAAGTGAGGCTCATCTTAAAATTATACCAAATTACAAATAAAATAATGTAAACTAGTGATGAAACCCTAAAGTCCTCAAAAACAGAGATTCTGGAATATTTTTGTATTTGTCTCCAGATAGAGAGCGATAGGAATTGACATAAGCCAATTGGGCCCTTCAGGAGTTTTCCAGCATTTTGGTAGATATCAAAAAGAGACTGGAAATATATGGAAGCTCTGAGGTCTCTTCAGCAGGTGGTATTTTACATTGGAAACAAATCTTAGACCCAACTACAATAACCTACTAATGAGAAGACACAACCTATTTTAGTTAAGCGTGGGGAAAACTTTCTCTGTTTTCAAGTGATCCCATAAGCACCTATGAAGGATGCATTCTGAGGTAGAAACCACAATACTGGGACTCAGTCTCAGCCAATATCTATTTGGGTCAGTCGTAGCATTCTCTAGAAAGTTCCATATAGAGCATAGGCCTGCAACATTCCTATACCTTTCTTATGTAATGGTCTCAGGGGCTGAATAGTCCTTCTCACCAACCATATATTTTGAACACTCATTTCACCAGTGAAAAGTGATCTCTTATGCTAATAAAAAGGATGAGAATTCCAGACAGAATTCAAGTTTTAACAGGTCCTAGAGTATATATTAAAATGAATTTATATGTTGGTACATTACACAGTGTCTACTAAAGCATAATACATGCACAGTATAACAGAGGTCCTAACTACCTTCCATTTACAGGCAAAGCACAAATACCCCCTCATTCTGGGTTCCTAAGACCTGCACAGCTGTAATTCAGGACACTCATGTCACTGAAGATAGTGACAACATTGGCTTAGAAAATTATCTTTATTACAAACAAGGAAATTTCCTTTTGAAATTGGTGTGAATCTTTTCAAAGCCCTGATTCTTTTCCCTCTTTGGGCTACTATGTTCTTTATGGCTAGATCAAAGATACATATTTTTTATATATATATATATATATATATATATATATATATATATATATATATATATATATAAAATGTATATACTGTATATATAAAAACTAAAAAGGAATCAACAGTTACCTATGTAAGGAGCTGGAGTCACCACTCTATCACAACAACAAGTAAAAAGCTGAACAGAATGAAAATCAACAAAATGTGACAATACAAGGAAAGGTGCAAACATTTCGGATGATACATGGTAGAGAGTAAAAGCAGCAACGTGAAGAATGGAGAGTTCTTTAGTGAGAATTCATATTCTGTTGAGATTAGAAAGTATACGAAAAATTGGAATATTTATAGTAGCTTCTAGACCTGATTGAATAAAGAAAATCTATTAGGTTATGAGGTAGTATGAAACAGGATACCGACATAGAACTTGCTCAGCATGACTAGCAGGTAGGAGAAACATTGAATTTTTTCCACTATGGGTTAATTAGACCCGTGACCTAATTCTTATTCTTCACTAACAGCCATCTGTGTGCAGTTCTTCATGTAACTTAATTTCCCAAACCTCATACCTGACTTTTAGAAGTAAGAATGGTATAAAAATGGAGGACATTATTTTTCTTTCATCAAATATGTTGCACATTTGGTTTTCATGGAATCTTTATAAGAAGAGTAAACCAGAGTAAAGACAATTTGGGGAAAACCATAGCAAAAAGTCTTATTTGCCTGATATCAAAACCTTTTCATTTTGTTTTCTTCCTGGTTTTATCCACAATGACACATATTTTTATGTAGATTGATTATGATACATAAACAAATTTTGTTTTGCTTATTTTACTAACTTTGTATTAAAATTTAAATCCGTTTACTTTTAGATTTCATTATTGCTTTTGGTTTCTTTCCATATTATAAAATGATGTGAACATTTAGAATTAAATGAAGGAATATCTTCTAGTGAAAGTTAAGACCATGGGAGTCTGATATTTTAATTAATAACATGCAGATTTTAAAATTACTTTTTGTACACTTTTCAGGACATAAATTGTCCCCAAATTATATGAATGTATTCTCAGTATGAAAGAGAATATTATAGAAGAATACAGGGACATGAAAGAGACGTGGAAATGCAATAACAGAGTAAACTATACAGCAGCCTGTCCTGTATTTCATCCCTCTTCAAGGATCATAGCCATTTGTTTGTGCTTCTTTAATTTCTTTTATCAGTATCTTCTTGTTTTCTATGTTTTTAAGGTCTATAGTTTCCAGTGTACAGGTCTTTCATCTCCTTGGTTAAATTTATTCCTGGGTATCTTATTGTTTTTGATATTATTATAAAGGGGATTGTTTTCTCAATTTCTCTTTCTAATGGTTTGTTGTTAGTGTATAGAATCACACCTGGTTTTTTAATACTGATTTTTGGATCTTGCAGCTTTACTGAATTCATTTATTTGTTCAACAGTTTTTTTGGTGGATTTCTTACAATTTTCTCTATATAAGATAATGTCATCTGCAAACAGACAATTTTACTTCTACCTTCTGATTTGGATGCTTTTTTCTTTCCCTTGCCCAGTTGGGCTAACTAGGATTTCCAGTACTATGTTGAATAAAAGTGGCAAGAGTGGGCATCCTTGTCTTGTTCCTGATCTTAGAGGAAAAGCTTTCAGCTTTTCACCATTGAGTATGATGTTAGCTGTGGGCTCGTCGTACGTGGCATCTATTTTGTTGAGATACATTCCTTCCATACCTAATTTGTTGAGGGTTTCTAATGTGACATGATTTTGAATTTTGTCAAATGCTTTTTCTGCATCCATTGAGATGATAATATAATTTTTATCCTTTATTCTGTTGATGTGGTGCCTCCCATTTAGTGATTTTTATATGTTGAATTATCCTTGCATCCTAGGGATAAATCCCACTTGACCATGGTATATGATCCTTTTAATGTGCTGTTGAATTCTATTTGCTAGTATTTCGTGGAAGATTTTTGTGCATATGTGCATCAGGGATATTTTCTTTTCTTGTAGTAGTGTCCTTGTCTGGCTTTGGTATTCTACTTGATTACTCCAATCAGTTCTTGGGTTAAATATCACCTTTAAATAATTTTTTAATGAGGTATAATTGACATGCAACATTATATTGGTTTCAGGTGTACAAATAATGATTTAATATTTGTATATATTATAACATGATTGCCACAGTAAGTCTAGTTACATTAGTTACCATACATAGTTACATTTTTTTCTTGTGACGAGAACTTTTAAGATCTTTTAGCTACTTTCAAATACACAATACAGTATTCTTAACTGTAGTCACCATGCTGTACATTACATCCTCATGACTTATTTATTTTTTAACTGGAAGTTTGTACCTTTTGACCCCCTTCATCCATTTTGCCCACCCCCCAGCCCCCTGCCTCTGGCAACCAATCTCTGTATCTGTGAGTTTTTTTTGTTGTTGTTCTTTTTGCTTTTGGATTTCACATGTGAGATCACATGGTATTTATCTTTCTCTGTCTGACTTACTTCACTTGGCACAATGACCTCAAGGTCTATCTATGTTTTCAAAAATGGCAGGATTTCCTTCTTTTTATGGCAGAATAATATTCCATTATATATCTATATCTATATCACGTTTTCTTTGTCCATTCATCCATCAATTGGCACTTAGGTTGTTTCCATATCTTGGCTATTGTAAATAGTACTGAAATAAACAGAGGGGTGCAGATATCTTTTTAAGTTAGTGTTTTTGTTTTCTTCAGGTAAATACTCAGAACTGGAATTGCCAGATCATATGGTAGTTCTATTTTTTAATTTTTTGAGGGCCCTCCATACTGTTTTCCATAGTGACTGCACCAATTTACATTTCCACCAACAGTGCACAAGGGTTCTCTTTTCTCCACATCCTTGCCTACACCTCTCATCTCTTGTCTTTTTGATAACAGCCATCCTAACAGGTATGCAGTGATATCTCATCGTGGTTCTGATTGGCGTTTCCCTTGCCTGTTTTTTTTCCCCCACAATGCTAAATATTGTATATGAAAAACTAGAAATAATTTGATGCTTGGGATGATTTTTTAAAAATCTTTATTGGAGTCTAATTGCTTTACAATGCTGTGTTAGTTTCTGCTGTACAACAAAGTGAATCGGCTGTATGTATACCTATATCCCTGTATCCCCTCCCTCTTGAGCCTCCCTCCCACCTTCCCTATCCCACCCCTTTTCTTTCTCCAGTGAGCCTTCCCTTTGCTTCTATTGGCTGTTATTCTAAGGGCACTAACAGTCCCAGGTCACGTCAACCCCAAAGGGTTTAGAATTGTTTGAACCTGGACTTTGTTTCCTGTTAGGGCCAGACTGTTTCTGGTTTAATGTTGCTTGCTGTGCCCCTCAAAAGTTTGGGTATTTACAAGAACCCTCCTGCTTGGCAGGCCCTGGGTGCCATTTTTGGGTCTTAGCCCTGTGAGTCTATTGAAGGCTCTGCTCAGCTTCTCAATCGTACCGCCACTGCCTTTGGAATTGAGGATCATATTGAGAAAAGTTGTTGCAAGTGCTAATTGCTGTCCCCTTATCAAGTCATATAGTAGTATTTCATAATATTTATTCAGCATCACTTATTATTAATACATTGGTGGATAGTGAAGTTACTTATAACTTTTCAAAATAGGTAAAAATCAATTATATTTAAAATGGAGGTTTTTTATTAGAAATTTGCCATTTTTTTTGTTTTATTGTCTTTAAGTATGCATTGTGGTCAAGGAGAAGCCTGATGTTCATATGATTCTTTTTCTTTTGTAGGGAAGCTGTTCTTTCTCTTTGGAATAATTTAGGAGTGTTACTTTTTAGCCTTGGCTTGTGGAATTTGATGTGTTTAGTTGTAGATTTGTGCTCATTCTCCAGATTGATACCTTTAGGTCTTTTCTTCTGCTCTGTAAAATCTTTTATTATTTCATTGATTATATATTTTTCTCTGTTATCTAGCTTTCCTTTTCCCAATGATTCTATTGAATAGATTTTGGGTCTAATAGATCTTTTCTCTGCAACTCTTTATTTCATTGCATCTTCCATCATTTTTTCCTTTCACACCATGTTCTGTGAGTCCTTTGGCATGATTGTCTAAGCTCACTAATTTACTCTTCAGCCTAATTCATTTTGCTATTCATCTCACCTTTTGAACCTACTTTTCTTAACAAGTGCTCCAGATTTTTTCATAAATACCCTTCTAGTTTTATAGAAATGGTAAACAAATCCACATAATCTCATTATAGTCTTAACTTGCTCCATTAAATATTTTTCCATATGTTAGTTTTCTACTTACTGAACTGGAGTTCATTCTTTTTTGTTTGTTTGTTTGTTTCTGCGGCATGCGGGCCCCTCACCGCCGTGGCCCCTCCCGCCGCGGAGCACAGGCTCCGGACGCGCAGGCCCAGCGGCCATGGCCCACGGGCCCAGGCGCCCCGCAGCATGTGGGATCCCCCCAGACCGGGGCACGAACCCGCATCCCCTGCATCGGCAGGCGGACTCCCAATCACTGCGCCACCAGGGAAGCCCTGGAGTTCATTCTTTAATAGTTTTGGTTTTCCTCAGCTATCTTCTGGTTCTTAGTTTATCTGCTCATATTTTCAGAACCATTTCCTGCTTACTTGCTTATGGATGCATGTTTTGACTAAAGAAGCTTGTCTTTGGAGAGATATGAATACTGAAGAACATGGTGTGATGGCAACCTATAATTTGGTTTTGAAAGCACCCCCTTCATCTCTCTCTGTGCCTTCAAGCTGCCTGGAATCCTCTGGTTTTAGTGCTCTATTCGCTGATACCTTTTGGAAGCAAACTCAGTTACTGTATCCTCTCAAGATATTTGTACAAGGTGACAGCTTGAGTTGATAGTTACCTAAAGCTCCATTATCATTCCTTATATCCTTTGACCCCCAGTGTCCTCCTAACCTACTCTGATCTCAACACCATTTATTTACTCTGTGTATTTTCATTACAATTGTATGTAGTTTTCAGTTCCTCTTTCATTCCTATTGGTTTTCTGTTCTTCAGAAATTCACCAATTTTTTTTGTTTTCCAATAACATAAAATATTTTAGACAGCTTTGGTTTCATTTCAAATGATTTTGGACTAGGGTGGAAGTGGTTGTTTGTGATCAGTCACTCTGCTTTGCAATGAAAATCATACTGTTGCAGGGGTATAAACTGTAGAATAAAAATCTCAGAAGTAGTTTATACAGAAACACATGATGATGGTTTGTGTCTACTTCTGGTGTTGCTATAGTGAGAGGACAGGTGTAGGAAGGTAAGCATGAGATTTCCAGAAATTGATTTGTATTCCAAGTTGAGTATTGAATCTTTGGTCCTTGGTTAGCCAAAAAAAAAAAAAAAAGAGAGAGAGAGAGAGAGAGAGAGCCAACTGTGTAATAAAGAATGAGCTAGAATACAAATCAGAGAAATCCTTCAGAATGAGTCAAGCAGGTCTTCTTACACAAAACCTCTTCCAAAAAACACAGGACACAGATGAGTATTTGATTCCAGGAAAGAAGTTTTAAGAAAATAACCATGTTGAAGAACAGGATTTTGGTTGATTTCAGGATACTGATTATTGACAATGATTGACGTTCCATTGGAGCCTTCACCAGAGAAGATTGCCAGTAGCTCTGAAGTAAAGTACTAGACCAGTGATTTTCCGTGGTATGTAAATAATAATCATTTTATTTCTTAAGCCATCTCAGTGTATCCACCCTGAGTCTAGGTACTCAGAGAAGGTCAGAAACCACTTAAAATATATTCATAATGAAAAACCAAAATTTAAACACAGTTAAAATCATGTATTATATGTTATTTTAAAAAGCCCATTACTAAAAGTGCACACTGGCATTGTACAACATGGAAACAATCCATTGAGGTCAAGTCAATTCTAGGAATTTTGAATCCAAAATTTGAATCCATCTTTATGCATTTAAATTTGAAACTGAGTAACAAGAGTAATAGAATGATATAAGTGGAAGGACCTGGAAACTCATTAGACTAACATCACCAGCATTTTAATTATCTGGAATTTTAAAATAAACATGGTTTGGACCTTAAATTATATCTATGGTGATTGCCAAAGATAGCTTCATGTCAGAATCAGAGAGAGGACATTTTCTTTTAAATGCAAAACCCCAGGTCTTACTCAGAGATTTCATTTCAGTTGGTTTTCAGGGGCCCTTGGGAATTTACAATGTTAAAAATCTCCCTAGATTGGGCTTCCCTGGTGGCGCAGTGGTTGGGAGTCCACCTGCCGATGCGGGGGACACGGGTTCGTGCCCCGGTCTGGGAGGATCCCACATGCCGCGGAGCGGCTGGGCCCGTGAGCCATGGCCGCTGAGCCTGCGCGTCCTGAGCCTGTGCTCTGCAACGGGAGAGGCCGCGACAGTGAGAGGCCCACGTACCGCAAAAAAAAAAAAAAAAAAAAAAAAAATCTCCCTAGATGATAGAGG
The DNA here is from genome assembly GCF_039906515.1 of Pseudorca crassidens. Taxonomy (NCBI): domain Eukaryota; kingdom Metazoa; phylum Chordata; class Mammalia; order Artiodactyla; family Delphinidae; genus Pseudorca; species Pseudorca crassidens. Next base: position 40,414,149 of record NC_090302.1, on the reverse strand, counting down.
ACACGTAGCAAGATATCTGATTTAGAAAACTTACTGGATTCTTCATGGTTCCTTCATTTATAGAATATGCATGCTATATATTCTTTCTTTCTTTCTTTCTTTCTTTCTTTTTCTTTCTTTCTTTCTTTCTTTCTTTCTTTCTTTCTTCCTTCCTTCCTTCCTTCCTTTCCTTCCTTCCTTCCTTCCTTCTTTCTTTCATTCCTTCTTTCTATCTTTTTTACTAAAAGGTCTAGAGTTTTCCTCAAAATGCTTTTAGATCCCAATTGTTTTAGGGAAATAAGGCACAAAAATTAACTATAGCAGGAAATCAATCTATATCCATGGAACCTAAGTGGTTTTAAAGAGTTCATCTCTTTTTTTGCTTTCAACACTACCCAATGAAGAAAAATAAAACTCCCCCCAAAGAATAGCTTTTGTAACTCTTATTGTAAGTTCACAAAAACAGGAAACATCTGAGCTCTAGCAAATCCTTTGATGCAAACTTGCAATTCTAACACCTCAGAAAAAGAGAACATAAGTGAAATCTCTCATCTTCAGCATGATCTTTCACTGAGTTCATTGCCATTCTCTAAGTAAGTCCTACGAATCACCCACAGATTTTCATAGTGTCAACTTGTGGCTGTTCCTGGAGTATCCAAATTTGCCTTTAGTCTTGATAGTCTCTTCCTATTTGTTTTAAAACTTGTAACAAACCTGAAACATCTCACACTTCTTTCTTCCTTTCTCCCTCCCTCTCTTTCCCTCCCCTCCCCCCTCTGTCTTTTTGCCTAGCGATTATCAATATAGAAGAAAATGTGCATTTGAATGCTGTTTCACAAAACCTATAACAGAAAAGACCCAAGCTGTCAATTTCACCACTTCACTCCCTAGATTAAAATTTTTCAAAGGCTTCCCATTTTTCTTAGGATGAAATAAAAAGTCCGGTGTGCTGGTTATTCTCTGTTTGCCATCTTTTCCTCCCCTAATTTCTCTATGTCCCAAGAAAGACACCGGATGGGATGCACTGGCAGAGCACGAGGAGAGACGGAGGGTTTGGAGGTATTTCCTGCTGCTTCCCTGTTTCTGCCTTTCTTCTCTGCCAGCAGGTGTGGGTAGCCTCACCTCCACAGCTCCAGCTCCCACCAGACTCCAATAGTTCTCTTCCTCCTTCTTGTCCTAGGGATGGTGAGAGCTTCCTGTTATGCTTTCTCTGGGTGCTGACTCCTGAAATACTGCCTACACATCTGAAAGTATCCCTATTGTTAAAATCTCATTATTAAACCATCTGAATAAGTTGTGTTTCCTCCTAGGACCTTGAGGTCCTGCGTATCTAACCTCTGGCTACCTCACCCACCCTTCACTCTATTCCAGCCACGGTTTCTCCTTCCCACAGGCATGTGCTACTTCCTTTTCCTGAAAGGTTCCTCCTCACCCTTTTTCCTGGCTAAAGTCCCTTCCTCCCATCCTTCAGGTATCCGTGTATTTGAAATGATTTGTAGATCAGTCAGTACCAAGAAGTTCCCAGCGAATATCTGACACTTACTGAATGTTTTGGTTGAGGATAGTAATGTTCATGCAAATTGCTTTGCCAACAAGTTAGCCCAGGGAAACAGCTATTGAAAGTGCAGATGAAATTGCCGCTTTGTACATCTTTTTCATTATTTGGTTTAATAGATTGGACATACAAAAATTATTTTAACCTAGTGGAAAATCAAGTATGTTTGACCCCAAGCCTTTTACAAAACATTTGCTAGACATGTTCCATCCTTTCAAAACTTTATAGGAAATTTATTGGGGGCTTAGGGAGGAGAATGCTTATATATACTGTACAACAAATGTACATTCTCTTCCTTACCCCAATGTATTTCCTATAAAACTTCAAAAGGATGCAAAGTCTGTTTCTATATGATATTGTACAATGAAAGAAATAGAATGGTCTAGAATATTAATTGTTGCTGCAAGTTAGTTTTAAACCTGCTTGGTTCTGAAGAAAACCTTATGCAACCAGGACCAGAAACAGCTTTAACTATTGATGGTCGCCATTTGCTGCGGGATATACACAGCCGTGCCTTCTTAACTCAGTAACCTTTTGGTTTGATCTCTATGAGCACTGCCAGTGTTCGTGAGGATCTGGAATATTTCACTTCTATTGACCTCCTGATTAGAGTAAGAGTCTTCTTACTTTATGCAGCATCTCACCGCTCTCTGAGCTCCTTCACATGCAGTGTCTAATCTTGACCCAGTGAGGTGCCTCTAGGCTCAGAATGTTCAATGCCTTGGAGAAGGTCAGAGGTATTGAAAGGGGAAGAGTTTTATAATAACCTTGGATTTTCTCTCACAAAGTTTGGTCTTTCTTCCACTGTTTTATATGTCTTTTACGCATATCCCTGACTATCAAAAATTTGGGCCATCATCTTTTCCTCTGCTTCTGAAAATAGATTTATTTAAAAGGGAAAGGGAAGAGCTGACATTATAGTTGGGCCAAGACAAAGAACGCTGTATGTGGTTGTTTAACGTGCCGAGCATTAATGTCTGGCAAATAGTAGATGTTCCACAAATATTAGTTCTCTTGGAAGAGAACTCTGGAAAAGTGTTCTTCTGGAAACAAATAAACAAACACAGAAACAATTGAGAACACTGTGTCTTAGTAAAAAGTTGCCATTGATATATGAGCAAAGAGCAAAAGCCGCTGGTGCCCCCAGATCATGGGGTTGAGTTAAACTGGTCTTGGATCTGACGTCTTTCCTGAATTAGAAAGTAAAGAAGTTTGACTATTAATTTTAAGGTCATTTATTTAGAGAGTATCTGGACCATATTATTTTTTGTCACAGTTCATCTGCTTAATGAAGGCCATCAAGCGCAATTTGAACTCAGTTAAACCCAGGAAATGCCTCTGTGTGTCACTGCAATACTCGTCTCCTCGTGTGGTCTGCAGAAGCGGGGGCCAGAGCATGGTAACCAGGCTGAGTCCTTGTCCTATGGCTCCTTTAGTGCCAACTCCATAAACTGGTCAGTTCTCCTTTGTTTAGACAAACTGTCTCCCATTTCAAGAGCAGTCATTTGCAATAACCTGATAAGATTAGCGGGCCTTGGTCAGGGCCTTTGGTCTACCTGCTGATGCAGTCACCGGGGCAAATGGATGAGCCAGGAGCACACCTTGATGGTGGTTCAGAGGTGAACCTCCAATTTAGCCCCTCACTTCCACAGTGGGATCCTTGTGTTTAAAACCCTGAGCCCTCAGTGCCTAGTGGTCCAAGGAAAAAAGAATTATTTTAAGTGTAGGATGACGATTTTTTTCCTCCTCTCAAGCCATTTGAAACATTTAGCCCATTTGGATTCTTGAAGAAGTGGAGGGAAAGAATCATGGGTGGAGGAAGAGGGACAATCCTCTTGAATAAAAAAGCCAATCATCAGGTGACACCCCCGGCACTAACATTTAGTAACTGATAATTGCTGTAACTAGGGCCATTGAGCTTTGCAAATATTATCCAGTAAATTTTAATTAGCACCTGGGGGATTGAAGAGTTTCAGAATAAGCTCTTGGGAGAAGCTTCCCCAGCCAGGGGCTGTGTGCTGAGTAATTTTACATCAGCTGGCCTGTCAGAGTGGATCAGTGTCATCGCACCACTTATCCTGAGGAAAATGCACCTGCTTCTACATGGAAATAAGGGGTATTATTTGGTCATTTGTGCTGCTGATTTCCACTGCTCCCCTGGTTTGACGAGTGGGGAGTATAAGGACTAAATCATGAGGCTTTGGAGGAGAAAGGAAGGAGAGTTCTATTGCCCTTCAAGGGCACATGCTTTCACCGGCCCTGAGGGCTTCCTCTTCCTCTTTTGGTTGCCTTGGGACCTCTCTTAGAACTGTGTCAACATGGGATGCATTTTACTATGAGAACTGATGGTGCTGTTTTGCAATAACGATACTTCTTATTATTTTCTTTTTGTATGGGGAATTTATCATTGTATTTTGAAGGGGAGGGTGAGAAATTAGGTAAGGCGGAACACTGATCCACGACAGGGAAGCTATTAAAGGCTAAACCAAAATATGGGCTAGAAATACTTAGAAACAAGTATGTGCAAAGATAAAATGTAAACCTCATTGATTTTTTAAAATTGCGCAGTACATGAAACGCCTCCTAACTGTAAAAGAGTCAATGAATCCAGAAATATTGAGCTAGTATTTATAAATCAACTATCTAGAAGCGCTATGCTAAGCAAATTATGTATGCTGTTTTTATTGTCCCTACTTATAGATAGGAAAAATGAACTTAGAGCAATTAATCAACTTACTCCAGGTCATTCAGGTACTATATAGCAGTGCCTGGATTTGACCTCAAGCAATTTAACTTGAGAGCCCACACTTTCATAGTTCTGAGACATACATGTTTACATGTAAATAAATGTATGCATGCAAGGTGTACACACAGGTGCATAGGTATATGCACACACATTCTTATCAGCTTACATTCACTCCTTTTTCTCACTGATTTTTGAATTGCTTTAAGAGCAAGGATTTTAACACTGAATTGAACAACTGTAACAAATATTTTAAGATGCACTTCAAAGAAAGCCTAGGATTAGCCATCAGGGAAATGCAAATAGGAACCAAAATGAGATACTGTTTCATACCTACTAGGATGGCTATCATCAAAAAGTCAGATAACAACAAGTGTAGGTGAGGAAGTGGAGAAATTGGAACTCTCCTACACTGCTGGTGGGAATGAAAAATGATTCAGCCACTTTAGAAAATTGTCTGGCAGTTTTCAAAAGCTTAACCATAGAGTTACCATAGAATCCAACATTTTCACTTCTGGGTATAGAACGAAGAGAAATGAAACCATGTGTCTACACAAAATCTTGTACATGAACATTCATAGTAGCATTCTTCATAGCAGCCAAAAGGTGGAAACAGAACAATGTCCACTAACTGATGAATGGATAGACAGAATGGGACATATCTGTACAATAAAATGTTATTCTGCCATGAAAATAAATGAGGTATTGATACATGCTACAACATGAATGAACCTTAAAAATCTTATACTGATTGAAGGAAATAGTCACAAATGCCACATACTGTATGCTTCCATTATATGAAATGTTCAAAACGGACAAATATATGGAGACAGCAGATTAATGGTTGCCTAGAGCTGGAGGGACAGAGGAATTGGGAGCTGGCAGCCAAGGGGTACAGGGTTTCTTTCTGGGGTGGTAAAAATATTCTAAAACTGATTGTGGTGATGATTGCACAACTGTAAATATACCAAAAGCCACAGAATCATACACTTTTTTTTTAAATTGGAGTATAGTTGCTTTACAGTGTTGTATCAGTTTGTACTGTACAGCAAAGTGAATCAGCTATACATATACATATATCCACTCTTTCTTTAGATTCTATTCCCATATACTCATTACAGAGTATTGAGTAGAGTTCCCTGTGCTATACAGTAGGTTCTCATTAGTTAGCTATTTTATACATAGTATCAATAGTGTATACATGTCAATCCCAATCTCCCAATTCATCCCATTACCCTCTTCCCCCATGGTATCCATACATTTGTTCTCTACATCTGTGTCTCTATTTCTGCTTTGTAAATAAGATTATCCGTACCAGTTTTTTCAGATTCCACATATATGCGTTAATATACGATATTTGTTTTTCTCTTTCTGACTTACTTCACTCTGTATGACAATCTCTAGGTTCATCCATGTCTCTACAAGTGACCCAGTTCCGTTCCTTTTTATGGTTGAGTAATATTCCATTGTATATATGTGCCACATCTTCTTTATCCATTCATCTGATGATGGACACTTAGGTTGCTTCCATCTCCTGGCTATTGTAAATAGAGCTGCAATGAACATTGTGGTACATGGCTCTTTTTGAGTTATGGTTTTCTCAGGGTATATGCCCAGCAGTGGGATTGCTGGGTCATATGGTAGTTCTATTTTTAGTTTTTTAAGGAACTTCCATACTGTTCTCCATAGTGGCTGTAAATGAGTGACTTGTATGGTGTGTGAATTACATCTCTAAAAACTGTTAAAAAAAAAAAAAAGAAAAACCTAGGTGCACATGGTGACTGAACATTTTAGTTGAATGACTTTGGTGGGATGAGTTACTTCCTCATCGTTGTCGCAGCTGCACCGGTGGGAACGGGGCGTGGGGCTCAGAGTGCCAACCGGGGAGCAGATAGGTGGCAGGGGACACAGGCATTGTCGGTTGGGTGCGAGTCTGCTGAGCCACCTAGCGGCTTCTCACCCCTTCTCTTGCCCGTCGGAGCCCCGTTCAGCTGGCGTCACCATGGCCAAGGCCGGTAGCCAGGGCGGGAACCTCCGCGATGAGCTGGACAGCAACAAGCTGGCCCTGAGCCTCAGCGACCTGAATGAGGTCCTGGTCAAGGAGTTGGCTTCCCCCCAAAGGCCACCATACTGGATCCGTCCTGCAATAAACTGACTGCCCTTCCGTCGGATTTCCGTGGCCTGGCCTCACACACCTGGTGAAGCTGGACCTGAGTAAGAACAAACTGCGGCAGCTGCCAGCGGGTTTCGGCTTCCTGGTCAACCTCCAGCACCTGGACCTCCTCAACAGCAGGCTGGTCACCCTGCCTGTCAGCTTTGCTCAGCTCAGGAGTCTGAAGTGGCTGGGCCTGAAGGATAACCCCCTGGATCCTGTCTTGCTTGGACGAGAAGCAGCATGAGCAGTGCGCCAACAGGGTGTTAGAGCACACGAAGGCGGTACAGCTCGATCAGGAGCGAGAGAGGCAGCGGCAGCTGGAAATAGACCGCGAGGCCGAGAAGACGTGGGAGGCCAAGCAGCGAGCTAAGGAGGCTCCGGAGCGGAACTCCGGACGCGGGAGAAGGCGGAAGAGAAGGAGCGCCGGAGAAAGGAGTAGGACGCCCTCAAAGCAGCCAACCAGGAGCAGAAGGAACCTAAGATGGAAACAGATCAAGCCCCGAAATCTAAGTCCGGCTCTCGGCCCCGGAAGCCACCACCCGGGAACCACACTCGATCCTGGGCTGTGCTGGGGCTGCTGCTGCCGCTGCTGTTGCGTGTGGCTGGCGGGCTCGTTGCTTGTCGGGTGACGGAGCTGCAGCAGCAGTCCGTCTGCACCAGTGTGAACACCATCTACGACAACGCGCTCCGGCGCTGCGCAGCCACGGCATCCTCCGGTGGGTCCTGCAGACCGATTCTCAGCAGGGAGCTTGTCCTCCACGCCTGCTGCCTCCCAGCCTTGGAGCTGGGACTCCTATGGAAATGGGTTCTGCTGGACACAACCTCTTTTTAGTGTCAGACCTACCTGCCATCATCACGTAGCTGCCGTTTGGTACTTGAGACCTCCTCTGTGTAAGACTCCTTTGTTCCTTCGTCAGGGTCCCCTGATGGAATAAGGAGAAATAGGAGGTGGGGAATACCCGCTGCATGCTTAAAAGAGTAGGCTTGGGGTGGGGAGAGGAAAAAGCACAGCCAGTTGTTATACAGAGCTGTGTAAAGGCAAGACTCATTTCTACTAAAGGTCAGCTGTCACTACCTTTATACTTTTGTATGTCACAAACCCTTTCTTTCATTCCTCCCTGGGGAGCCAAGGCAGATCAGGAGGCAGTGTGTTATTGGGGACTAGGGGAACACCATACTTAGCAAATCTAGTCTAAATTGGGGAGGGGAGGGGCACACCTATTTTTTAAGGACCTCAGACATTCAGATATTTTAACAGTCCTACAAAATCTCAGGCTGTGACAGGACTTCCAGACCATACAGTCCAATGTAACACTTGTAGACAGGGAAACTGAGGCCTTCCAGGACTTGCCTCCGGTCTCCCAGCTAGTTTGAGGCAGAACTGGGTTCCCACCCTGGTATCCTTTCTTTCCATCATTTTGCCTCCTTTATAATGTCTTGAGAGAACAAAACTTACACCAGGATTGAGTGTCTCTTGGCTGGAATACAGAATCTTTCATGGGAAACAGATTCATGGCCCACAGATAGAAATCTCATAGCCATGAGAGTCTTGGGCAGCTCTTGTAGAGTCCTGAGGCAATTTATGTGGCTTCTATAAAAGGGGGACAGTCCAGGCTCCTTGTGTCAATTTGAGAGCATTCATTCCCTGATTGCCAATAAACAAGAAGGTGGACCCTTGCAAAGCCACATTGTCTGTGACAGCTCTGTTACATAATTGGTGTGACTAAATACCTCATAGGCAACCCGAAAACTAAAGCTTCGTAAGAGACTTTGGTTTAGAATTCATTCTAGACGCAACTACACCTACACAATGAAGGGAAATAAGTAGCATCATGGAGTTTAAAAGTGGTACATTAACGACTAACACAAATGAGGGCAGAACTGTCCATTCTCTTGTCTGCCAGACTCAGCATTTTCTTGCTCTGTGGCCTCCTTTGCCTCTTTTCACAACAGCTGGATGAAGGGATCAGAAATGGCCGTCATGGTGCTCCTTCACAGGAGACTCCTGACTGAAAGCTCCTTGCCTTTCCCCAGGGAGAGCAAGGACCTGTCATGCTCAGAGACAGAATGGGTTCCAGCCTTTTAGCACTAGTGGCCCATGGATAGGACTGACACTTGGGACTCTCCTGATAGTGGAAGAAAAGACCTATTCTTTTCTTCCTCAGGGAGAGCTCTGCTGCGTAGGCCCACACGTTACTCAGAATCACTTAGTCTTCCTCCAAGCTCCAGAGCCATTGGTACAAATGCTTTATCGAAACTAAACACATATTACGTAAAATGAGATTAAGAGAATACAGAAGTCAGCATAGTGATCAGACCCCTGTTCCTTGGCTGGTTGAGGCAGCTTCAGTGGATGGCAGGAAGGTGGGAGCACGTCCAGCCTTGTCAAGCAACCCGCCAAGGGCAGTTGACCTGTGACCTCGAGATTAGGCACTGAGGTTCTTTTGGATTTTTACAATTATTAAATATGTGTCTGAGTGGTAAACAAAACAAAACAAAACAAAAACATTTTAGTTGAATGACTCTGGTGGGACGAGCTACTTCATTTTTCCAGCCACTCAGAGGCAGAGTATTAATGACCAAATGCTCGTTTGCCCTGGTTATGAGCTAGGGGGTGCAAAATGGAATAGTGATCAAAAAACAGACTTTGCAATCAAATAGATCTCTGTGGTCTTCGGCAAATTATTTACCTTCCCTGAGCCTGTCTCCCAAGGTCTGTGGTGGCTATTTTGAAGGGGTGTTGTGACTTTAAAAGGTAAAAAATGTAAATTGACAGCATAGTTCTTGATTCAGAGTAATTTCTTAAGCGCTTATTTTGTTTTAACCTCTTTTTTTTTTAAACTGTTTATAACTCCGCACATTTAGGAATTAACACTTTACCAAACAGAAATAATATAATCTGTGCTTCAGAGCAGGCAAGAATGAAGAGATTAGTACAAATCAAGACTGAACCTGAAAGTAAAGTAAGTTTTTCTGGTATTGAAAAAAAAATTCTTAATATAAATAGTGACATAGCTCCCTGCATTTGGTAGGTATTTGTGTGTGTATATTAATAATATGCTCTCTTTCCTCTGAAGTGCTGATACAAAAACAGAAGTTCGAAAATATCGCATGGTATTTCCACTCTTACTGGAAGCACCAAGGGTGTCAGAGAGGCTCCCATGTCACCTCAGTTGCCTGTGCTCATTTACATTAGCTATTTTTCCAACCTGTATATTTTTTTGAGCACCTTAGCATTTTCTGTAGAATTTATGAAATCTGCTACAGAAGTGAATTTACCTTGAGGGTTCTCAGCCTAGGTTCATGTCACACTTTGATTTGAATGAAGGCAAATGAATATACTCTTATTGTCACCTGTGGACGTAACCATCTGCTGTGCATTGCAAGGGCCACAGAAGAAATAGAAAGATCAGCCCGCATCTCAGAATTTTAATTGGAGAGACAAAAAAAAAAATGCGTAAAACAGCTGGAAAACTGTAAGTTACGTATATGGCAGTTTTAGCATTTTGGAAAGAAAACATTTTAGATATGCTAAGGCAGGAGGGAGGCTAGATGGCAAGATCTGAGTAGATGTTTGAGAAGTGAAAACGAGCTGGTAATCATACACCATGAGAAGGGGCTTTTGTGTTGCCACAGTGAACATTTTCTAGTGTTGTTGTTTCTTTTCCTTTCTTTAATAATTCTTCTCCTTCCCTCCATCTTCCTCCCTTCTTTATCCTCCCCCTCCTTCTTGTGTGTCAATTTTTAAACATTTTAGTGTCATCTAAGAGTTTAGGTTGAGGGTTGGGGTATGTGATGCTGTTTATAAGCCTCAGACTGTATTCAGGTGTGTATCTTTATATTACCTACTGGAAGATGCTTTGTAAGCCTGAATTACTTTAATACCTGCCTTTGATTTCCACTTTACTCAGGTTATATTTACCATACTAACTAATCTTTGAATAGCGCTAAAAAGTTTACCTAGAATTCTCATAGATTATCTCAGTTAATCTCATAATTATCATGTCAGGTAATTTCTTGTTAGCTCATTTTACGTATAATATACCAAGACTTAGAGAGAATAAGTATTTTCCTTAGATTACTCAATGATAAAATGAGTAATTCTAAGGTCCCAAGTATCCTTTAAGCATTTCTAAAAAATACATGCAAGAGAAAAGATGGTGAAATGTAGTCAAATGGGAGTGTCACTTTTTTGTTATCTTGGAATTTCAGCAAAAGTTCTAAAGCTGTGAAAGGTACAAGGGGTGAACAAGTTTTCCAGCATACTAAAGAAAAGGGCTGAACATAACCCCATGGGCTTTGCTGGAGGTGGCAACCCAGTTCAGCTACCATCACTCCAACAGCCCAGGTAAGAGAAGACAGGCATTCAAAAGCAACGTTGGTGAAGGAAACTTCCTTTGAAGGAGACTGACAGCTCTCTTTTCTCTTCCTTAGGAAGGGGAGGGGGTAATTCCCCCTTCTATGCCAAGTGAATATGGTCCCACCACTAAATATTATGTCATCTGCAAGAGACAGACTGGCATCTCCCTCTGGTTTGCAGAGTGATGAGACTTTTAGGTGCCCCCATACGCAATCAGTCTTGAGAGTTTGATTTACGTCCCTCGAAGCTTGGGGAGGGGCACAGGGCCTGGTGTCTGCCTCTAGCTTGGAAAAGTCTGAAGGCCCAAGGCTGCGTGGTGATGACTGCAAAAACAGAGAGGACAGATCAGTAGTGGTTGAAGCTGCATTTCCCCAAATTGGAGGAGCCAGTGTATGTGCTTTCCCATAGGGCACTGTGAAAGGTAGCCAGGCTTCAGACGTCTTGAAAGGATCTTAACTAAGAAGGGCATGTGCACTGGCATCTCGAAAAGCCAGTTCATGGGCTGCACGGCAGAGCCGTCATTTGGATATTTACTGGGACAGGCAGAAGACATTTGCTGTCTAAGAGAGTACTAAAAGCTCTGGCTGGGAGCAGCAGAGGAGTTGGGAGACAAAGGAGAGTGAAAAAGCCAGGTGTGATATTCAGAGTGTCTCACCATTGGTGGGGCACACATGCTGACCAGCCAGCGAGGATGCCCGGCAGGGCTGGTGTGGGCTGGCAGAATACCAGCCTAAAGAAAGTTTGTCTTGTTTCTCCTTTCTCACTGCTACTCTCCAAACGCCAGGTCAGACTTGAACTTAGGGAACAGGAAAGAAGCTCTACTACATTGGATATGATATTAAAATTTCGATTTAGACTAAAGTATCTAATACAGACGTTTTAATGCAGAAAACGCACCTTTCCCGACCTCTTGGGCCTGTTGGAGATGATGTGTAGAGGAGGAAGAGTTCTATCTTGCAGAGAGTCTCACAGTGCTAGTGGGAGACAAGTTCATGCTGACTGTACCCTACCCAGTTCAGCAAGCTCACTCAGTGATTTACATGTAGTGAATATATTTCCATAAAATGACCGTGAACTCTATATAGAGAAAAAAAGTTTGACATGACCTTGGCTAGCATTTCATGAGTGAGATGTAGAACTGGGGTCCATTCAGGTGAAGGTGTCTGGCCAAAGTCGTACACACAGCTCGGTGGGTGAAACACTCGTGAAAACACTGACTCTGATGCCAGGTTTCTGGAGCAAGGTCAGATGCTCCCTTTACTAACGGAATGACATGTTGAACTGCTTAAAGTTACACAGCACACATATGTGGTTTCTCCTGTAAACAACCGGGAAAGGATAATTTGTTGTAGCCCCCAGGAGTAAACAAGATTCTTGGTAAGACTCTAAAGAAAGTAAAGATAAAAGGAGGAAAAGCTTTATCTTATATTGTTACAAGTTCACTTAGTCTTGAGGAAACGCTGAAGGCTAGCAAGCAGCCGGCAGAATCCAATTATTAAAGGGAGGAACCAGAGCCATACCAGAGAATTAGAGACCAGTCAGAGTAATGGTGACCTCCAAGGGATGGCCAGAGAAAAATGTTTTGGAGGATCCAGCAGAATTGGAAACAAGCATTTTAATCAAACTAAGGCAAAATGTAGGAAAGAATGCTTCATGTGTGGAAAATGCTATTATTGAGGAAAGCATTTTTTTTTCTTTTTTAAATGATTGTTTCAAAACATTTTACTTTCCTCTAGTTTGTGTTTTTCCTATTGTGCTGTACTTTGATACATGCCATAATCTCTTTTTTATTAAAAAAAAAAGGTGTTGCCTTAGGGGGTAGGTCTCTTGTTTTGGAGAAGGTTAGGAAGAAAATTCAACGGTGTAAGAACTAACTGGGATGCTAAAGCTTCTCTCATGAAATTTAGGTTCTAATGCAAATATATAGTAAAAAAAAAATCAGTAAACTATTGTGCACAAAACAGAGAGCAAGTAAAGGGATGTAGGGAGTGCTAAGTGTGGCTGGGAGAAAGGACCTGTAGTCATTTTAAAGAGTAGCTGTCATTGACATGGAAAGAAATATGCTATGTCATATGCCATGTCATTAGGCTTGATTCTGACCTGGAAAAACTGATACCCAGAGCATGCTCGTTCGTTATATGTCTTTTCTGCTTTTAAAACACAAGTTCCTTTCCTCCTACTTCCCTTCATACTCTTCCCTTAAAATGTCACTTCCACCTTATCAGAGGCTGATAATATGGCTGATGGCATCCCAGCAGGGTAGCAAAGGCAGTTCTTGTTTCTTGAATCAAAAATGTACGAGGAGCACATATGCCACCACAGACAAATTAGTGCTCGGTTTGTTTGCTTGTGGATCCTCACAACTTCATTGGTGTTTTATCAATAAAAATGTCAGTGTTTTTAATAGCTAGCTGGAAGATAGGATAGGCCCTGGTCCAGAGTTAGTCCAGGGTTCTTAACTGTAGCTGCACATGAGAATCGTCCAGGGAGCTTTGAAAAGTGCAGATGCTAAGGCCTAGGGCCAGAGATGCTGATTCAGTTGGCCTCCATGGGGCCAGATGTTGATATTTTTAGGTGCTGTCCAGTGATGCTGGAGGTGGCCAGGGCTGGGGACTCAAAGGTGTGCCAGGCAGCCGGCAGGTACTTTCAAAGGAATGTGTCACATGATTTAATCTCACAACAGTACAGCAAAGGCATGGGGCCTTCTCATGTGCAGAGGAGACTGTTTCTGAGAGCTGCCATGATTTTCCCAGAGCCACACCACTAGGTTGTAGAAGGGTGTATTTCATTTCTGACTTCGTATTTGGAAATTGTGGGCTGGAAAAGCGAATTCAGTTCCACTCAAATAAAATGGTTTACTCGTGAAACGTTTTCCCACCATCTGCGCCTCTGAAAATAGAGTGGCAAGTTCCATTATGGAACTGTAGGAAGTTTGACCCCAAATGAACAACTGATAAAAAGTGAAATTAAATAACATACCTGGTTTTGGAGAGGGGATCCCAAAATAGGTATCTTAACATTATTTCTGTTGTTTGCCTTTGTATTTATACATTTCAAAGGAGAGAATTCAGCAAAGCTTTTTTCTTTTTTAACATTTGAAACAGCATTTTTTTCATTGTTTTCAAGCAAGTTAAACCCAGGCAGCACTAGAAATTTCATGCAATAGGTTTTTCTTCCTGATGATAACACTTGAGTAGTGTAAAATAAAACAAAAACTCACTTTTGTTAAGATATTTTGAATTATTGCTTTAGTTATAAATTCCAAATATAGAGGGTATTTTTACAGTGACTTAGACAAACGCGTGCTTCCCTGTATTATGACCATGTTACAGCCCTGTATATATATGAATCTTAGTATACAAATGACTTTTTTCAATTGAAAGATGATTTTTGCATATGATACAAAATACAGAAGGTTAAAAAAAGGGATGATAGTGAAAAGAAAGTGCACCTGACAGCCTAGAACCATTGTTCCATTACTCCCGGGAGTTAACTATTTTTACACATTTTCCTTTGTGTAGCTATCCTTCTAGCAATACTTCATACCTCTCCAAACATACAATACATATATTTATCTTTTATATGAATAGAAGCATACCAAGAATTCATACATTCTGCATCTTATTTCACTGAATAGTATTTCTTGGAGGTCATCCTCTTTAAGCACATACAGACCTACTTCATTATTTTTAATGACTACATAGTGTTAGATTGTATGGATCGCCATAGTTCACTTAATTAATTCCCACTGATGGACATTGATGAGTTTCGAGTGTTTTAGGATTATAAACAGTACTACCACATGCGCTATGAATTGTTTGAACCATCTTGCACTTCAGCCAATATCATATAAGTGTCTTCTCCCCTAACCTTTGGTGAACTGTATATTGTCACATTTTAAAATTTTTATCTAAATCCAATAGGTACAAAATGCTTACTTATGGTTTTAATTTCTATTTTGTACATTGAATAATATTGACTATGCATTCACATTTAAAAAACAACTTCTGTTTCTTTTTCTGTGAACTGTCCAAACCTACTCTCATATTTGGAAAGGGTATAAAGATAAATAATGTTGCAATTACCCGTGTACCCACAACCTAGCTGCACATGTAGAGCACTACCCATGCCCCCCAAAGCCTTGGGGATCCCATCTCCATCTCATCACTCAAAGGCAATGACCATCCTGAATTGCAACTACCATTCTCTTGCTTCTCTCAATAGTTTTATAATCTCTGACTGAGTTCTTAAACATTAGATCATCTAGTTTTATATGTTTTTAAAGTTTATATACATGAAATCAAACTATACATATTTGTTTGTGACTATTTTTTTCTTTCACTCAAAAACATTGTCACAATATTCACTTATATCCACACCCAAGTATTGGTGTCTTTTAAGTGCCCCTAAGACTTCTTGGGTATTACCTCTTCAGAAGTGATTGTCCCCATTCTACAGTTCCTTATCCTGACTCTGTGTCTTTTCATTTCTTCGTAACACTTTTATCGCTCTATTTCTTTATGTTACATTTTGGAAGTAGACTTATATTCATCTTCTAGTACACTAAATCTCTCTTTGTCTATTTAATCTTATCTTTATCTTTTAAATTTTTATATCCATTTTAAAATTTCTGGAATACACATTTGTTTCTTTTTCATTCTCCTTAGTCTTTTGTTGCAGTCTGCTTTCCTTGCTTATATTTTAAGTCTTTTTAGTCTCTTAAATATAGAAATAGTTATTTCATAGTCTTCAGTTGATAATTCTAATATCTAAAGTGCTCTTAAATTTGATTCTGCTCTTTATTCTTTTTTTATTTGAAGTTTTATATTTTTATTTTATTTTTATTTATTTTCAATTGCATTGGGTCTTCGTTGCTGCACGCGGGCTTTCTCTAGTTGCGGCGAGTGGGGGCTACTCTTCGTTGTGGTGTGCGGGCTTCTCATTGAGGTGGCTTCTCTTGTGGAGCACAGGCTCTAGGCACGCAGGCTTCAGTAGTTGTGGCACGTGGGCTCAGTAGCTGTGGCTCACAGGCTTCAGTAGTTGTGGCTCACGGGCTCTAGAGCTCAGGCTCAGTAGTTGCAGTGCACGGGCTTAGCTGCTCCGCAGCATGTGGGATCTTCCCAGACCAGGGATCGAACCCGTGTCCCCTGCACTGGCAGGTGGATTCTTAACCACTGTGCCAGCAGGGAAGTCCCTCTGCTATTTATTCTTGCTG
The DNA here is from genome assembly GCF_039906515.1 of Pseudorca crassidens. Lineage (NCBI taxonomy): Eukaryota > Metazoa > Chordata > Mammalia > Artiodactyla > Delphinidae > Pseudorca > Pseudorca crassidens. Next base: position 40,398,142 of record NC_090302.1, on the reverse strand, counting down.
TCACACATGGTACCTTGAACTCTTTGCTACTATAAACAGTATCTTTTTTACAATTCATCTTCTATTTGTTAGTCACTAGTATACAGAAATATAATTAAGGCTTATTATAAACTGATTTTTATCCAGTGTTCTTGCTAAATTCATGAGTTAATTCTAACTCTTTAACTAGATATTCTTGGATTTTTCTACATACACGATCATTTGTAAATAATGACAGCTTTCCAGTCTTCCTTCATTTATACCTTTATATCTTTTATTTCTTTTCTTTTTAAATTTCATTAGCTACAGTCTGTAGAGCAATATTAATAGAAATTAATACCAGGTATCTTCATCTCATTTCTAATTTCAGGTGCGTAGCTTTCAATATTTCACCATTAAGCACCATGTTTGCTATAAGTTATTTATAGATAACCTTTAATGAATTAAGGAAACTTTCTTTTATTATTAGTTTGCTAAAAGGTCTTTCTTCCTTTATCATGAAAAAATGTTACATTTTATTTATTTATTTTTTTGCATTCTTAGAAACATGGTATGATTTTCAGTTTTTACTCAACCTAAGCCCATCTAGATTGTAATATATTATTATATAATGCTGGAGTCAATTTGCTGAGTTTTTGGTTTAGGAAGTTTGTATCCATGTTCATGGAGAAAATTGGCCTATAATTTTCCCTTCTTGTTATGCCATTTTCAGTTTTGGTATAAAAGTTCTGCTGGCCTACAAAAATTATTTGAGAAGTAGTTCCTATGTTTCTGTTCTTTGTAAGAGTTTTTATAATATTGGTGATATTTCTTTCTCAGATTATTGGTAGAATTCACAGGGAAGCCATCTGGACCTACAGTTTTCTTTGTGGAAACATTTTTTTAAACAGCTTTATTGATGTGTAATTTACATACCATAAAATTCACTCATTTTAAGTGTAAACCTCAATGATTTTTAGTAAATTTACAAAGTTTTGCAGCTACCATCAAAATCCAATTTTAGAATATTTTCATCACCTCAAAAATATTCCTCATGCCAATTTATAGTTATTTTTACTCCCACCCCCCAGTTCTAGGCAACCACTAGTCTACTTTCTGTCTGTATAGATTTGCCTTTTCTGCACGTTTGATATAAATGGAATTATACAATATATGACCTTTGTCCCTAGTCTCTTTTACTTAACATAATATTTTTGAGGTTCATCTATGTTGCAGCTATCTGACCAGTAGTTTGCTGAATAGTACTCTATAATATGAATATACCTTATTTTGTTTATCCAATCCCCAGTTGATGGAGATTGTGTGTTTCCACATTTTGGCTATTTCTAATAACGCTGTTATGAACACTTATGTGCAAGTTTTCATTTCTAGGAGTAGAACTTCTGGGTTGTATGGTATAATTATGTTTAATAATTTAACAAACCGCCAAACTGTTTTTCAAAGTGGTTGCACCATTTTACATTCCTACAAGCAATGTTCCTGTTTCTCTACATCCTGCTGCAGTTATCTGCAATTGTGATGCTGCAGTCTCAGGCTTTATCAAACAGAGATTGGTCCCATGGACCACCCAACTGCCACCCAGCTGATAGACATGTTCCCTGGTGGGCTTCACCAGAACCGTGTCCTGCCACTTTTGCCCTGATGCAAATCTGAAAGACGGAAATCACAATATCTACAGTTACAGTAGACTTACTCTGTGCCAGGTGTTTTTCTAAACATATTAAAGGGATGATCTCATTTAAGCATCACTCCGCTCACCCCACTTAGTAGATTAGGAACCTGAGACTCAGAGGCGAAGCGCCTTGTCCAGGGTCTCCCTGCTGATCAGAGGCTTGGGCCCAGCCAGTGGTTGTGAGGCCCCTGCTCTTAGTCTCCTCGTGGGACAGCTGATGGCCACATTCTTGGCCCACATCCCTGGACCAGGATCTGCACATGATCTGGGGAACAGAATGGAACAGGAGGGGTAATAAGGGCTCAGTGACCCAGACAAGGAGTCTGGCTTCTAGAGGGTTAAATCTTCGTGTACACAAAAGTCCAGATATCCAGAAAATCCATCTAGCCTGCAGATTAAGGCAGCAACTCCAAGAAGGCCTTCAAAGTGGAGGCAAAACTTAGCCTCAGCCAGAGAGATTTACATGCTTTCAGGAAAAATCTCCAAAAATAACTAGCCTGTAGCTGCAAGCTTGGAGGATATAAGTGGAGTTATTTGCCTGGCTTGGGGTGCACGCACACACACATACATGTGGATGTGTGTGATACACACAAGCATACACACAGAAAGCAGTACAGGTTCTAATATTTCCTTTGGACTGTGATGAAGATGACATTCACATTTTCTCATTTCTGCTGGAGAGCTACATATATTACTCTACGCAGAGAAGAAACTCATTTGAACTAGTCAAATAGAGGCAAATGAATCTTGCCATTTCTGCTTCCTGTTGTGCCTATTGATAGTAAGTTGTACAGCGGTTTATCCCACATGCTGCTTAGGAATTCCGCTAACGCTTGCGGTTTACATTTGCAGGACCAGGAAGGAAACCCGGGTAACATATTTGGACCTGAAGATAAGAATGATTAATTTTTCTGAACTTATGCTGTACCTTTGTCCTGTCACTCTGAGAAACCTTTCAGAGCTTTTGTTGAAATGATGGGTCTCTAGATGGCAGTCATGTGAACAAGTATTTAGTTCAAGTACAACTAATCAGTGATGCTGAGATCTGTTTATCCTGCAGTTCACTAGACACAATGGGAAGATAAAGTTCATAACATGGCCCCTCCTTTAAGGCTGTCACAGTCTCCTTGGAGCTGAAGTAGCACCTATGATATAAGCAGAGAAGTGTTGGGTGCAAATTAGTATGCTACTGACTATAAAGGCAGTCTGAGTTTAGAAAAAGAAATCAGACAATACAAGTTCACTCTTTAATGTTTGCAGAGGTTTTCATTTTAAACAGCAAACATTTATGGAGGAAAGGCAACTTAGTGAACAGGAATGTACATCAAATTTGGTAAGTGGTAGTGGGATATCTGTTATTATAGTCATGAATCACATACATTTTCCCCAAATGACAAGGAAAGTTTGCTATGTCTTCCACTACTGATTTTGTCAGCTGTCACTGGCGTTTCATTGGCTCAAGTTACGTTTTCTTCTGGTAGTGGAATCTCCTCATATTATTGTTTTACAATTATGTATTTTCTATTTAGAGACTTTTAGAAAGATGAATTCCAGCACAGGCTGGGGTGTTAATTAAGCAGTCTATGTTAGAGACAAAGCCATGAACCTCCAGAGGTGTACAGTTCAGTCAAGTTGTCAGAGGTGAACAGAAAGCTGTTAGACAACTTAGGATGCAACAAGCAATTTAAGCCTTAAAAAGACCTTTGAGAGAGGCTGCCTTGTGATCTACTACATTGCAGGCCCTATTGATTCTGCCGGAACCCCGTAGCTGGGCAAACTGGAATCCATGGGGCTCTTAGATAAAAGACCCTCTGTCTTGCTTAGTCTCCCTTCTGTACCAGGTACCCCAAAGATTCTTGAGGTGACTGCTACTTTTCAATCTAGAAGGAAACCAGTGGAAACAAATTTCCCATTTCGGACTGTGGGGAATTAATTAACACTCTCAAAAATAAGAGCTAAGGTTTGCTTACATATCACAGATAAAAATAATTACAATCTAATATTTAAAAATAAAAACCCTCTAAAGTGTATTTATTCTTGAAAGACAACTAAAACTTTGTCTTGTGTTTTAATTACGTGAAATAATTTAGTCATTCATTTCTCTGTCTTTTGATAAAAAACAATTAAACACTGGTCCAGGGGGAATATTGATAAACTTCCCTACCTAAACAGTTTTTCGGGCCAAAAATATCCTGATTTCAAAAAAAGAAAAGATTTTCAACACATATTGTGTTTAGGTTGAAATTTTTTTATCATTTAAAAACTGTTCTAAAAGTAAATAGGACTTCCCTGGTGGCACAGTGGTTAAGAATCCACCTGCCAATGCAGGGGACACGGGTTCGAGCCCTGGTCCGGGAAGATCCCACATGCCGCGGAGCAGCTAAGCCTGTGCGCCACAACTACTGAACCTGCGCTCTAGAGCCTGTGAGCCACAGCTACTGAGCCCGCGTGCCACAACTACTGAAGCCTGCGCGCCTAGAGCCCGTGCTCTGCAACAAGAGAAGCCACCGCAATGAGAAGCCCGTGTACCGCAATAAAGAGTAGCCCCCGCTCACCACAACTAGAGAAAGCCGGCGTGCAGCAGAGAAGACCCAATGCAGCCAAAAATAAATACGTTAATTATTTTTAAAAAAATTAGATAAACCTATAGAAAAAAGGGAAAGGACATGAGTAAATAGTTTGAAAAAATAAAACATAAATAGCTTAGGAACATATGAATAAATGCTCAATTTCTCTTATAACTTAATATAAAAATTTAAAACAATTGTGAAATACCATTTTAACTTTCATTTTGCAAAAAAAAAATGGTAATGCACATCACTGGCAAATATGTGGGGAAATGAGCAATTTCAAACCATATTAATGAGAATATACATTGGTACACTCTCTTCGAAGCACAGTTTAGAAATATCTTTCAAATTTTTAAATTCAGGTATTATTTGACCTGGCAATTGCATTTCTAGGAATCTACCCTGTGGATATGACTAACATGTGTATGAAAGATATGTGTCCATTGCTATTAGTAATGAGTCTAGAAATATTCTAAAATGCCCATTAACAGGAAGCTGATTCAATAAATCATGGTATATTCATATAAGGGATTGCCTTGCAGCAATTTTTGTAAATGAGGCATCTCCTTATATACTGACATAGAACTCTAAGGTATATTATTAAGAGAAAAAAGGAAATCTGTTGAAGAGGGTAACAGGGCACAATAATCTGCATAGAAAATTCCAGAAAATATACTTAAAAACCTTTAAATAGTAGCTCCCTGTGGGACGATGTGGAATGGGAGGGACAATTATTTTCACTGTTTACCTGTTCTGCTATTTTGTATGTATATTTCCTACTTTAATTATAATACTAAAATCTAGTTAAGAATGAGTAAAGTGTACCATGCTAGCATGGCTATAGTCTGAGTTCTATAGGTCTTTTAAGTTAATATACCTCTAAGAAAAGTAGGAAAAAACACTTAGCTTAAATATGCCACAAGGAAATTACATGAAAGATGAATAGAGAGTTGAGCATTCAGGATGTGCATCTATTTCAAATCCAGACAGAGCATTTCACAATTGCCTTTAGGCAGATAATTGTTTACCAGTCCCACTAGCTAGCTTACTTTTCATGTGAGTCATACCAGCTCCTCACATTGGATTAAAAGAACACAATTACGGCTAAAGGATTAATAGAAACACTCCTAAAAATGTTGTGACTCTAAAAGGAAGAGGGATGCAATTCTCTCCCGTATTGCCAGACTGTTTTTTAGGTCTGGTTTATATAGGTGTTTTAATCATTTGCCCAGCTGCCATCAATTGCAATGTGTTTTCTTTTCTTCACTAATAATACACGTAGCTATTTGTTAACATTTTCATAACTCAGGCTTAGCGTGTGGTGGGTACTTGATTCACTTGACATTTTTCTTGAGCTGTTTAAAGGTTGGTGGTTGTTTTTCTGAAGTAGCACTAATTCGTGGGAGTTGTAACATCCCTGTGGCTTCGTGGTTTCTGCTTTCCTTCCCACTGAGGTTTCCACTGAAAGAACCCGCTGTTTATTGAGAGCTCACGACTATACACAAAAATATTCATTGCTGGTGGACTTCTGAAGAGTCCTCTTTTAAATGAGATGCATTTTAAATGCACACAGAGGAATATATGCAGGTTGCACACCTCCCAGTTGTTTCCCTGTCAGTGTCCACTTGTAAATGAACTACAGTTGGTTTTCAGTCTATAAACCGAAAATATACTGAGTACAAATTCTGCTTTCTTTTCTGTTTTCAGTGAGGACAATAAAAGCCAGTGCATTTGGATTTTATGCTCGAAAGTCTTCTTGTCCTATCAAATAAAAGTCGAATTGAATAGTCCCAGGCCACAGAACCCCTCTCACTCTAACTGGAAGTTACACACCCAAGATGGGCATCAGGAACAGAAAATCATTTACATAATAAATATTTTTAAGACTCTTTCTGGCCACAACAGGGCCTTTTGATGTTATGGTTGTGTTCATATTTTCTCTTCCTTTTGGAATTCAATATCAGAATCAATAAGGGATCGTATCTACTTAACATTCTTTGTCCAGAAACCTAACATACATAATTTGGTACCAATTTTCACAAAGTAAAACCACTGTCCTTGTGAAAGTCAACTAAAAACTAATATGCTGATTTTAAATAGAGTTCTGGTTCCAGCCCCAACTGTGAAAAGTAAAGTAATACATTGAAAGCAAAAAAGGCTTCATTGTTAGAACACACCTTGGAAGATGTGAGACTATTTTTTTTCTCTTTTTTAAGTGGTTGTTTTTAAGTGTGTAAGATCCACGCATAGTTTTGTGTTTGCAGTGGTATTGAATGAGATACAGGGTGTTGGGCTGTGCAATGAGCATGGATCAAATAAACAGCATTTGTATTTTCACAATTAGGTCCTTTGCTGGCTGTCTGAATAAAGAAGCCAAGTACTGAATGTTCTTTGGATAAATATGTCTCTCATCACAAAAAGTAGCCAGGTAATTAATCAGCCACAAAACACAGTACTAACAGCATCAGAAAAGCTGTGTGGCCAGTGTCTCCAGTGTTCTCAATCTGCTGGTGTTTCATGAGTTCCCAAGCTGAAAAGTAAAGTTAAATTAAATTAAATGAAAATAACATGAAATAAAAACCCAAACAGGATCTGCTATGGGAAAAGCAGTTTGAATGTATGGGCCACACAATAAGAATTGCTTATTTAAACAGAGGTAGTTTCAAAATCACTTTCTATAGGCTTAGGAAATACCTGAATTTTACTTTTTCAGGTTTCCAGTCCCTTATCTAAAATTAATTTGGGCAGTTGAGTTTTGGAATTCAGATTTTTTTTCAGACTTTATAGAGGTAACACAGTGCATCTACACATATAATACGTGGTGACCCTCAGTGAGATCTAGGGCAGTTCCCCCTAATCAAACACATTAAGGTTTCTACAACAAAAAGCAGAGGTATTCACATTAAGTGAGGTAAATAGACTCCAAATAGTGTCATATCAGTTCAAGTCAGGTTTTGCCACTAAATAAATATGCCGCTAATTGAAAAAAAAAAAAAAAACTTTTGATTTTCAGAGTTTCTGTATTTAATAACTGTGGTAAGGGATAATGGAGTTGTATTAAAGGGGCACTCCACAGCAGGCAAGATTATGTAAAAGCCTTTTCCATTGTCACCAAAAAAACTGTGTACCTCATCTTCTTTTCTCTTAACGTGGAAATACACAATTGGTAAACAGCTACAGTTCAGGAAGAAAACAGTGAATCAGAGGCACCGGCCCCCAAAATTTAAGCACACCCCTCAAGCAGGATTCTCTCTTCTAGAAGCTAGGAAAACACACGGGGTTAGAAAGCTGCATTGGCTCATTTGAACTGGGTACTGTATCTGTGAAAAAGTTAAGCCCCATGCCTCTCATTCAGTTTGTGAGCTTTAATTGATATCATTGAACTTCAACCTTGAGGGTTAAAGTGTGGGGGACACTCAGGGAGTTTCGTTGCCATTAGTGATTGTTATCCTGGTTGCTGCTCGTCTGACATTTTTAGAAGCTATCAGTGGTTTAGAATGGTGACAATTTTAATCACGATGTTAGATTCAATGTTTCTGATGATCTCATTGATTAAATGGAATCAGCTACATGGCAGAAACTCATTTTTTTGTTTTTACAGTTGAAAAAAAATTTATTCAAGTATAACATGCACATATACACAAATTATAGTCATTTAGGCTGATGAATTTCCACAAATTGAACATTTTCAAGAAAACCCAAATTCAGATCATGAAACAACACTGCCAGCATCCCAGAATTCCACTTTGTCTACTTCTAGTCACTGTTCCAAAAATAAAACCCACTTTCCTGTCTTCTACCAGTATATGAGTTTACCTGTGTTGTAAATATATATACACATACACACATACATATGATCAAACAATATAAACTCTTTGCTGTACATTTTCTTTAGCATTTATTTAATATAAATTTATTTATCCATATTTTTGTGTATAGTTACATTGTTCTCTTTGCATAGAATTACATTGTGAAAAAACACTGCAATTTATTTCACCATTCCACTGTTTTTCAGCTTACTTGTAGTTTCTGAATAGTACTACTACGAACGTTTAGCATTTCTTTTTCATGAACATATGCATGCATTTCTGTGGGTTCTATGCTTAGGAATAGAATTGTTAGATTATAGGATATGCTTACGTTCAGCTACAGTAAATCTATCAATAGCATTTTAAACTGCTTGCACAAATTTGTACTCCCATCCGTAGGAAAAGAGTTCTGACTATGCCGTATCCTTACAACACTTCCTGTTTTCGGACTTTTTTGTTTTTGTGTAATAGTAACACATCACGGTTAAATTTGCATTTCTCAGAATAATGTTAAGTATCTTTTCATATATTTATTAACCACTTGGATACACTTTTTTGTGCTTGTCCAAGTATTTTGCCCATTTTTTTCCTACTGGTTTGTTAATCATTTTCCTATTGATTTACAGTGCTCTATATATTCAGGACATAAGCCCTTTGTCAGATATATGTTGCAAATATTTTGTCTCACTCTGTGGGTTACCTTTTCATCCTTTTCGGGTCATTCTTGAATGAATTAAACCTCTTAATTTACAAATTATCTAATCTGTTATTTTTCTTTACAATTAGCTCCCTGTTTTAGAAATCTCTGTTTACTCAAGGGTCAGAAAGATGTTTTTCTATGTTTCTTCTTAAAATGTTACTGTTCTACTTTTTACTTTTTTGTTTCGAGTAAATTTTAAAATTTTATCTTTTTATAAAATTTTGTTTAGATTGCAATCCACGTGGAATTGGTTTTTGTATATGGCATGGAATAGGGGTCAAGATAATGTTTTCATATGAAAATTTAATCCAACAACATTTATTTTAAAGATCATTGTTTCCACTGCCCTGTAGTATTTGCTTTGTTACAAGTTACTTGATTCTGACTTGGAGAATTGTTTTCTATTTCATTGTCCTATGTGTCTTCTATTGTGTCAATCCTATATTTTTTTACTAGCACAGCTTTTTAAAGAAACTCATTTTTTTTTAAATTAACTTATTTTTTTTTAACATCTTTATTGGGGTATAATTGCTTTACAATGGTGTGTTAGTTTCTGCTTTATAACAAAGTGAATCAGTTATACATATACATACGTTCCCATATGTCTTCCCTCTTGCGTCTCCCTCCCTCCCACCCTCCCTATCCCACCCCTCCAGGCTGTCACAAAGCACCGAGCCAATATCCCTGTGCCATGCGGCTGCTTCCCACTAGGTATCTATCTTACTTTGGTTGTGTATATATGTCCATGACTCTCTCGCCCTGTCACAACTCACCCTTCCCCCTCCCCATAACCTCAAGTCCATTCTCTAGTAGGTCTGTGTCTTTATTCCTGCCTTACCCCTAGGTTCTTCGTGACATTTTTTTTTCTTAAATTCCATATATATGTGTTAGCATTACGGTATTTGTCTTTTTCTTTCTGACTTACTTCACTCTGTATGACAGACTCTAGGTCTATCCACCTCATTACAAATAGCTCAATTTCGTTTCTTTTTATGGCTGAGTAATATTCCATTGTATATATGTGCCACATCTTCTTTATCCATTCATCCAATGATGGGCACTTAGGTTGTTTCCATCTCCGGGCTATTGTAAATAGAGCTGCAATGAACATTTTGGTACATGACTCTTTTTGAATTTTGGTTTTCTCAGGGTATGTGCCCAGTAGTGGGATTGCTGGGTCATATGGTAGTTCTATTTGTAGTTTTTTAAGGAACCTCCATACTGTTCTCCATAGTGGCTGAACCAATTCACATTCCCACCAGCAGTGCAGGAGTGTTCCCTTTTCTCCACACCCTCTCCAGCATTTATTGTTTCTAGATTTTTTGATGATGGCCATTCTGACTGGTATGAGATGATATCTCATTGTAGTTTTGATTTGCATTTCTCTAATGATTAATGATGTTGAGCATTCTTTCATGTGTTTGTTGGCAGTCTGTATATCTTCTTTGGAGAAATGTCTATTTAGGTCTTCTGCCGATTTTTGGATTGGGTTGTTTGTTTTCTTGTTATTGAGCTGCATGAGCTGCTTGTATGTTTTGGAGATTAATCCTTTGTCAGTTGCTTCATTTGCAAATATTTTCTCCCATTCTGAGGGTTGTCTTTTCGTCTGGTTTATGGTTTCCTTTGCTGTGCAAAAGCTTTGAAGTTTCATTAGGTCCCATTTGTTTATTTTTGTTTTTATTTCCATTACTCTAGGAGGTGGGTCAGAAAGGATCTTGCTGTGATTTATGTCATAGAGTGTTCTGCCTATGTTTTCCTCTAAGAGTTTGATAGTTTCTGGCCTTACATTTAGGTCTTTAATCCATTTTGAGCTTACTTTTGTGTATGGTGTTAGGGAGTGATCTAATCTCATACTTTTACATGTACCTGTCCAGTTTTCCCAGCACCACTTATTGAAGAGGCTGTCCTTTCTCCACTGTACATTCCTGCCACCTTTATCAAAGATAAGGTGACCATATGTGCGTGGGTTTATCTCTGGGCTTTCTATCCTGTTCCATTGATCTATCTTTCTGTTTTTGTGCCAGTACCATACTGTCTTGATTACCGTAGCTTTATAGTATAGTCTGAAGTCAGGGAGCCTGATTCCTCCAGCTCCTTTTTTCGTTCTCAAGATTGCTTTGGCTATTCAGGGTCTTTTGTGTTTCCATACAAATTGTGAAATTTTTTTGTTCTAGTTCTGTGAAAAATGCCAGTGGTAGTTTGATAGGGATTGCATTGAATCTATAGATTGCTTTGGGTAGTAGAGTCATTTTCACAATGTTGATTCTTCCAATCCAAGAACATGGTATATCTCTCCATCTATTTGTATCATCTTTAATTTCTTTCATCAGTGTCTTATAATTTTCTGCATACAGGTCTTTTGTCTCCTTAGGTAGGTTTATTCCTAGATAGTTTATTCTTTTTGTTGCAATGGTAAATGGGAATGCTTTCTTGATTTCACTTTCAGATTTTTCATCATTAGTATATAGGAATGCCAGAGATTTCTGTGCATTAATTTTGTAACCTGCCACTTTACCAAATTCATTGATTAGCTCTAGTAGTTTTCTGGTAGCATCTTTAGGATTCTTTATGTATAGTATCATGTCATCTGCAAACAGTGACAGCTTTACTTCTTCTTTTCCGATTTGGATTCCTTTTCTTTCCTTTTCTCCTCTGATTGCTGTGGCTAAAACTTCCAAAACTATGTTGAATAAGAGTGGTGAGAGTGGGCAACCTTGTCTTGTTCCTGATCTTAGTGGAAATGCTTTCAGTTTTTCACCATTGAGGATGATGTTGTCTGTGGGCTTGTCATATATGGCCTTTATTATGTTGAGGAAAGTTCCCTCTATGCCTACTTTCTGCAGGGTTTTTATGATAAATGGGTGTTGAATTTTGTCAAAAGCTTTCTCTGCATCTATTGAGATGATCTTATGGTTTTTCTCCTTCAAATTGTTAATATGGTTTATCACATTCATAGATTTGCGTATATTGAAGAATCCTTGCATTCCTGGAATAAACCCCACTTGATCATGGTGTATGATCCTTGTAATGTGCTGTTGGATTCTGTTTGCTAGTATTTTGTTGAGGATTTTTGCATCTATGTTCATCAGTGATATTGGCCTGTAGTTTTCTTTCTTTGTGACGTCCTTGTCTGGTTTTGGTATCAAGGTGATGGTGGCCTCGTAGAAGGAGTTTGGGAGTGTTCCTCCCTCTGCTATATTTTGGAAGAGTTTGAGAAGGATAGGTGTTAGCTCTTCTCTAAATGTTTGATAGAATTCGCCTGTGAAGCCATCTGGTCCTGGGCTTTTGTTTGTTGGAAGATTTTTAATCACAGTTTCAATTTCAGTGCTTGTGATTGGTCTGTTCATATTTTCTATTTCTTCCCAATTCAGTCTTGGCAGGTTGTGCATTTCTAAGAATTTGTCCATTTCTTCCAGATTGTCCATTTTATTGGCATAAAGTTGCTTGTAGTAATCTCTCATGATCTTTTTTATTTCTGCAATGTCAGTTGTTACCTCTCCTTTTTCATTTCTAATTCTATTGATTTGAGTCTTCTCCCTTTTTTTCTTGATGAGTCTGGCTAATGGTTTATCTATTTTGTTTATCTTCTCAAAGAACCAGCTTTTAGTTTTATTGATCTTTGCTATTGTTTCCTTCATTTCTTTTTCATTTATTTCTGGTCTGATTTTTATGATTTCTTTCCTTCTGCTAGCTTTGGGGTTTTTTTGTTCTTCTTTCTCTAATTGCTTGAGGTGCAAGGTTAGGTTGTTTATTCGAGATGTTTCCTGCTTCTTAAGGTGGGCTTGTATTGCTATAAACTTCCCCCTTAGAACTGCTTTCGCTGCACCCCATAGGTTTTGGGTCGTTGTGTCTCCATTGTCATTTGTTTCTAGGTATTTTTTGATTTCCTCTTTGATTTCTTCAGTGATCACTTCATTATTAAGTAGTGTATTGTTTAGCCTCCATGTGTTTGTATTTTTTACAGATCTTTTCCTGTAATTGATATCTAGTCTCATGGCGTTGTGGTCAGAAAAGATACTTGATACAATTTCAATTTTCTTAAATTTACCAAGGCTTGATTTGTGACCCAAGATATGATCTATCCTGGAGAATGTTCCATGAGCACTTGAGAAAAATGTGTATTCTGTTGTTTTTGGATGGAGTGTCCTATAAATATCAATTAAGTCCATCTTGTTTAATGTATCATTTAAAGCTTGTGTTTCCTTATTTATTTTCATTTTGGATGATCTGTCCGTGGGTGAAAGTGGGGTGTTTAAGTCCCCTACTATGAATGTGTTACTGTCGATTTCCCCTTTTATGGCTGTTAGTATTTGCCTTATGTATTGAGGTGCTCCTATGTTGGGAGCATAAATATTTACAATTGTTATATCTTCTTCTTGGATCGATCCCTTGATCATTATGTAGTGTCCTTCTTTGTGTCTTCTAATAGTCCTTATTTTAAAGTCTATTTTGTCTGATATGAGAATTGCTACTCCAGCTTTCTTTTGGTTTCCATTTGCATGGAATATTTTTTTCCATCCCCTTACTTTCAGTCTGTATGTGTCTCTAGGTCTGAAGTGGGTCTCTTGTAGACGGCATATATAAGGGTCTTGTTTTTGTATCCATTCAGCCAATCTGTGTCTTTTGGTGGGAGCATTTAGTCCATTTACATTTAAGGTAATTATCAATATGTATATTCCTATTCCCATTTTCTAAATTGTTTTGGGTTCGTTATTATAGGTCTTTTCCTTCTCTTGTGTTTCTTGTCTAGAGAAGTTCCTTTAGCATTTGTTGTAAAGCTGGTTTGGTGGTGCTGAACTCTCTCAGCTTTTGCTTGTCTGTAAAGGTTTTAATTTCTCCATCAAATCTGAATGAGATCCTTGCTGGGTAGAGTAGTCTTGGCTGCAGGTTTTTCTCCTTCATCACTTTCAGTATGTCCTGCCACTCCCTTCTGGCTTGTAGGGTTTCTGGTGAGAGATCAGCTGTTAACCTTATGGGGATTCCCTTATGTGTTATTTGTTGTTTTTCCCTTGCTGCTTTTAATATGCTTTCTTTGTATTTAATTTTTGACAGTTTGATTAATATGTGTCTTGGTGTATTTCTCCTTGTATTTATCCTGTATGGGACTCTCTGTGCTCTCTGGACTTGATTAACTATTTCCTTTCCCATATTAGGGAAGTTTTCAACTATAATCTCTTCAAATATTTTCTCAGTCCCTTTCTTTTATCTCTTCTTCTTCTGGAACCCCTATAATTCAAATGTTGGTGTGTTTAATGTTGTCCCAGAGGTCTCTGAGACTGTCCTCAGTTCTTTTCATTCTTTTTTCTTTATTCTGCTCTGCAGTAGTTATTTCCACTATTTTATCTTCCAGGTCACTTATCCGTTCTTCTGCCTCAGTTATTCTGCTATTGATCCCATCTAGAGTACTTTTAATTTCATTTATTGTGTTGTTCATTGTTGCTTGTTTCATCTTTATTTCTTCTAGGTCCTTGTTAACTGTTTCTTGCATTTTGTCCGTTCTATTTCCAAGATTTCGGATCATCCTTACTATCATTATTCTGAATTCTTTTTCAGGTAGACTGCCTATTTCCTCTTCATTTGTTAGGTCTGGTGCATTTTTATCTTGCTCCTTTATCTGCTGTGTGTTTTTCTGTCTTCTCATTTTGCTTATCTTACTGTTTTTGGGGTCTCCTTTTTGCAGACTGCAGGTTCGTAGTTCCCGCTGTTTTTGATGTCTGTCTCCAGTGGCTAAGGTTGGTTCAGTGGGTTGTGTAGGCTTCCTGGTGGAGGGGACTAGTGCCTGTGTTGTGGTGGATGAGGCTGGATCTTGTCTCTCTAGTGGGCAGGTTCATGTCTGGTGGTGTGTTTTGGGGTGTCTGTGGATTTATTATGATTTTAGGCAGCCTCTCTGCTAATGGGTGGGGGTTGTGTTCCTGTTTTGCTAGTTGTTTGGCATAGGTTGTCCAGCACTGTGGCTTGCTGGTCGTTGAGTGAAACTGGGTGCTGGTGTTAAGATGGAGGTCTCTGGGAGATTTTCGCCGTTTGATATTATGTGGAGCTGGGAGGTCTCTTGTTGACCAGTGTCCTGAAGTTGGCTCTCCCACCTCAGAGGCAGAGCCCTGACTCCTGGCAGGAGCACCAAGAGCCTTTCATCCACACGGCTCAGAATAAAAGGGAGAAAAAGTAGAGAGAATTAGTAGAAGTATGAGGAAAGAAAGAAGGAAAGGAGGGAAGGAAGGAAGGAAGGAAGGAAGGAAGGAAGAAAGAAAGAAAGAAAGAAGCAAAGAAGGAAAGAAGGCAAGAAGGAAAGAAAGGAGGGAGGGAGGAAGGAAGGAGGGAAAGAAGGAAAAAAGACAGAAAGAAGATACAGTAAAAATAAAATAAAGTATAATAAAGTTATTGAATTAAAAAATTCTTCTTTAAAAAAACAAGGGACGGATAGAACCTTAGGACAAATGTTGGAAGCAGAGCTATACAGACAAAATCTTACACAGAAGCATACACATACACCCTCACTAAAAGAGGTAAAGGGGAAAAAAATCATAAATCTTGCTCTCAGAGACCACCTCCTCAATTTGGGATGATTCGTTGTCTAAAGGAGGGAAGGAAGGAAGGAAGGAAAGAAAGAACGAAGGTAAAGTATAATAACGTTATTAAAATTAAAATTAATTATTAAGAAAAAAAATTTTAAAAAAACCACGGACGGATAGAACCCTAGGACAAATGGCGGAAGCAAGACTATACAGACAAGATCTCACACAGAAGCATACACATACACATTCACAAAAAGAGGAAAAGGGGAAAAAAATCATAGATCTTGCTCCTAAAGTCCACTTCCTTAATTTGGGATGATTCCTTGTCTATTCATGTATTCCACAGATGCAGGGTACATCAAGTTGATTGTGGAGCTTTAACCCGCTGCTTCTGAGGCTGCTGGGAGAGATTTCCCTTTCTCTTCTTTGTTCTCACAGTTCCCAGCGGCTCAGCTTTGGATTTGGCCCTGCCTCTGCGCGTAGGTCGCTGGAGGGCGTCTGTTTTTTGCTCAGACAGGACGGGGTTAAAGGAGCCGCTGATTCGGGGGCTCTGGAGCACTCAGGCCGGCGGGGAGGGAGGGGCACTGAGTGCGGGGCGGGCCTGCGGCGGCAAAGGCCGGCGTGACTTTGCACCAGCCTGAGGCCCGCCGTGCGTTCTCCCGGGGGAGGTGTCCCTGGATCCCGGGAACCTGGCAGCGGCGGGCTGCACAGGCTCCGTAGAAGAGGGGTGTGGAGAGTGACCTGTGCTCGCACACAGGCCCCTTGGTGGCGGCAGCAGCAGCCTTAGTGTCTCCCGCCCGTCTCTGGGGTCCGCGCTTTTAGCCACGGCTCGCGCCCGTCTCTGGAGTTCCTTTAAGCAGCGTTCTTAAACCCCTCTCCTCGCGCACCAGGAAACAAAGAGGGAAGAAAAAGTCTCTTGCCTCTTCGGCAGGTGCAGACTTTTCCCCGGACTCCCTCCCGGCTAGCCGTGGTGCACTAACCCCTTCAGGCTATGTTCAAGCCGGCAACCCCAGTCCTCTCCCTGCGATCCGTCCGAAACCTGAGCCTCAGCTCCCAGCCCCGCCCACCCCGGCGGGTGAGCAGACAAGCCTCTCGGGCTTGTGAGTGCTGGTCGGCACGATCCTCTGTGCGGGAATCTCCCCGCTTTGCCCTCCGCACCCCTGTTGCTGTGCTCTCCTCCGCGGCTTTCAAGCTCCCCCCTCCGGCTCCCGCAGTCTCCGCCCGCGAAGGGGCTTCCTAGTGTGTGGAAACTTTTCCTCCTTCACAGCTCCCTCCCACTGGTGCAGGTGCCGTCCCTATTCTTTTGTCTCTGTTTTTTCTTTTTTTTTCTTTTGCCCTACCCAGGTACGTGGGGAGTTTCTTGCCTTTTGGGAGGTCTGAGGTCTTATGCCAGCCTTCAGTAGGTGTTCTGTAGGAGTTGTTCCACGTGTAGATGTATTTCTGGTGTATCTGTGGGGAGGAAGGTGATCTCCGCGTCTTACTCTTCCGCCATCTTCCCACTATACCCGAAACTCATTATTAATTGGCCAAAATTTTTAAAAAGAAATGCTGGCTTAAGAAACTGGGAACATAATAAAAGTTATATGTAGAGAAAGTCTACTTGAGGATAGGAGAAAGAAGAAGAACTCACACGTCCAGACAGTTCTGTTAAAAAAAAAAAAACCTGCTTATTTTCTCTTTGATGGCTTGAACGTATCAGTTGCTGCCTTCTGATTAGTGAGACAAAAATATTGGACCAGAGTGGAAAGCTCTGTTCAGAGCACAGGGTACTTTTAAGACCCAGAGGAAGTAGAAAACTTCCCAGGTAAATGTGTTTTGGAAGTCCCCATATGCCCACATGACAGAGATCAGTGAACCTTGTTAATGAAACTCACCTTCTCCCCAGACAACTTTCAGCCCTTATGTATCTGCACCTGACATGCAAAGCTATTGTCCTAAGACCTTCTTTTAGACTTTCCTGACAAACAACCATCACTTCCTGATATTCAGCCCTCTGCTTTGTTTCTGTATGAGTGTCCAACCCGTGTCTTCCCCGCCCTCCTCAGCCACATCAACTTGATCTGGTTATAGAGCATTTAATATCTTCATGCTTATTTCTGCTTAAACCAAAGTTTTAGTTCCTGTTGGTCATCAAAGTCTCCCCCATCCTTTCCGAATGTCCCATAATAAAGGAAAAGAAGCTAGACCCCAAGTAGATTCCATTACCATCTGGATCCACCTTGAAAAGAGGCAGTTGGGAGAATAGTAGAAAGAATTCTTAATGGAAAGCAGAATCTCTTGGTACAAAGCCTGGCTTTCTCCCTCACCAGTCATCTAATCCTCAGCAAGCCACTTCACTTCTCAGACTTGAACTATCTCTCTGTTAAAATGGGAGATCATTGAATTTATTGACCACCAGGTTTTCCTTCAACTTGACAAGCTTATTAGACTTTGATTCTTCTGTTTTTGGCAGACCTGCCATTCCTACCCTCATTGGCCTCTCTCACTGTGAAGTAACAAAGTAGAATTTCCTGAATCAATTCCGATCCTCCCCTATCACGTTATTATCTACTTGCTCTTCTGTGCTAGCTACCAACCCTTCCTTCCTTGGCTTCTCCCCGACACTAATTAAGTGAAGACCATTTGTACATGTGCTCAGCATGGAATGAGAGTAGACATGAGATTACATGTACGTTTCTCCTAAGCCAGAAACTTGAACAATACTGTTTGCTTGTTTCAGGCTTACACTTGAGGATTAGTCAAAGGAGTCATTTACCTGGCAAAACCATAACTCGATAGGAAACCTTATTCATTTAAGTGTTTTCTAAAAAACACTTCTTGCTTCTCAGCTCTTAATAACACGATTTTGTTTCTCTGATTCTTCCTATGAAACAACATGGTGGGCTTAACCTTTAAAAAAAGAAAGAAAAAAACAAAGAAAAAAAAAGAAAGGCTAAGAGAGAATGAAACATTTGTAAAAATATATACTCTTCTCTGGTATTATCATTATAAAACTGTGTAGCAACTGACAGTTTAGTATTTGATGTTTATGATTAGTTTTCTTCTTTTTCTTCCTGCCTGAGCCTACCCCCTGCATTGGACTTGGAAGGAAACTAGATAAGTCAATTAAAAACAAAAACATTGATATTTTAACCATATTTTCTAGTATAAATTGCATGTCCAACATGAAATTTAAGCAAAATGGATAGATGGTATTTATGTAAATGAGCCCCCAATGGCACTAACATCTGTGATTTTGTTAAAAAGTTTTATTATAAAATATGTTACCCATGTTATAAAGAGGCAGTTGGGAGAATAGTAGAAAGAATGTTGTTTTTAAACATAATGCAACTAAGCATTTATTATACTGTTTAAGAAGAGCAGCAATTGCTGTGATATTTCAGAAATTATATCTTTTTTAATGTAGTATATGCTCATAGACTCTAAAGAGTATTTTAAAATATACGATCTCTGCAAAAGAAAATATTCAACTAAAGATACATAATTTTTAATATAAGTAAAGTGTTACAAGATTTAAATTAAAGTCATCACTGCATTCTTCACAGAACAACGTACAGAAGTTTGCAAACTTCCTGTACCAGAGCAGTACAATCTTTACTCGAGTGACGTGTTCAGTAACATGTTGGTAATCTTCCACATCTGCATTTAAAGTGTTTAAATACTTTACTACCCCTAAAGTATTTGTTGACCAAAAAAATGCTCCCACTCAGGGAATTTAGGAAAAGAGAGATTCCATTTGATGGATGTCCTCAAGAAAGAAGTAACTGAACACGAGGTGTAGAGAAGCCTATAAGGCAGAAGAAGGCAAATAATCACTGTCAACTGCATTTTAACTGAAATAACGCCAGATGCCATTTTTAATATCTGAATAATTAGTCTAAAATCAGCTGGTGCAGCCCTTACCAATTTAGAATCCAGGACAGAAGCAGAAATTTTAATTTGGCTGGCTTAACGTGTGGAGATAGGGCATTTGTGCTTAGGGAAAAATTACCCACAGGATTTAGTGTTTAAAATGTTGACCTTTAGAAGGTTCATTAATCTCTCCAGAACTCCATTTTTCAGTCAATGAAACAGGATATTTGCCAACTACCCTACATGAGATTTGTAACGTAAATGTAAGTAAATCTTTTAGAAATATAGAGAAAAAGTATAAGTGCCCAAAACACGGTCATTTCCTTCTAATGTCTTTTTGTTGTTGTTCATAATAAAAGCGGTTCACACTTTTTAAAGGCAATTTAGAAAATAAATGTGATAGATATATCCCAGGGCTTTCTTATAAATGTATGTCTGTTTCAGGTCTAAATGGGCCTGAGTGTTTTACCCTTTGGATGAGAGGAAATCCAGTTTTCCTCAGGACTCTTTTCTTAAAGAATTCCCTCTGGGAATCTCTGATGTGGATAGAAGGGTAGAAAGAGAGTTTTATTCTATTGCTGCCTGTCCCCTCTGCTCTGGGGGCTGGCAATCTGTTTTGCTGTTTTACTCCTGGGACTGCCAGCGCTCAGCTGCTCACAGCCCCTTGTCCCCCTCTGTGAACTTCTTCCTCCCTTTATTCATCATTAAAATGACAGGTGCTCACCTGGAGAATCCAGGGTGTTGCAGGATTGAGGCTTGGGGGATGGTAGCTCCAAGTTTGGCAGCCTCACCCTGTGGCATCACTCACAATGAATTTCTCTCCAGAACTCCATTTTCTTTCCTTCCAGTGCAGCGTCTTGGGTGGCAGCCTGGCCCATCTAACAGGAGCTTGAGTCCCGTGATGGTCAGGGGGGCTGCTGCCCTGTGACAGGACTGGGAAGACGGCAGCCAGAGATTGGGGTTTCCCCTCAGCCTCCTGAGACTGGAGCCAGACTGGTGAGGGCCTGACTCTTTTCCTTCTGTTCCACAGAGAAAAACACATGGCCTGCCCCTGCTGACTCTGGGGTAATAGATGGGGCTGAACCCCTTTCTGTGGTTAAGGCTCAAGTCCTCTCTCACAGTAATCCCAAGCCCAAGCACTATTTGTATGACTGGACGTTTCCGTAACAACCTAGAGGAAGGTTAAGCAGCCACTCCCCACCCAGCACATACCCAGCTTTGCCTCCAATGTTAATCTAACGTGGTCTCACCTCTAACAAAGAAAGAGCTTTCCTTTTTTCTCAGTTTCCACCTTCTATATCTGAGCTCCCAGTGTTAAAGTTCCTTGCAGCTTTTTCTTGGGTTATATTCTTTTCTCTCTCCTCGTTCTCTCTCTAGGTGATCTCATCCATCCTTAAGTCTTTCAGATCTGTCAACTTGCTGGTGACTCCCTAATACGTAACTCTAGTCAGAGCTCTCTTCAGACTTCTAAAGTGATGGTGGTTGTGAGGAACAGGGGTGATGTAAGTGATCAGGTGAGTCTGGATTCTTGATCTATTTGGAAGGTAGAGACAATGGAATGTCTTGGTTGCTGTGAGAAAAGGAGAAGAGACTTTGGGCTTCAGCAAATGGTTGAGTGGCGATCCCATTAGAGTTGGGGAAGTTTGTGAGAAGAAGAGGTTTGGCAGGGAACATCAGTAGTTTAGCGTTGAGACGTCTATCAGTCCTGCAAGAGATGTTGAGAAGGTAGGTCACTATCAGAATGAAGGGTTAGAAAAGAGGTCAGGGGGCTGTCAGCATAGAATTCATAGAATAGGACAAGGTCACCAGTAGAATAGTATAAAAATACATCAGGTATTTACACATACATAGTACATATTTGTATTACATTTGTGCATTTTAAATATTTCCTATTATTTATAATACTCATATAAATATGTATATAAGTATACCATAAAGGGATATGTTATTAACATTTCCAAGTCTTTTGATTGATCACATTGTACCATTACATTTCAGAATGGCTGTACAATTTACACACCCTTCATCTGTCTACATATGTATCCATTTCCCTCTAGAATGTCATTTACTTAGGCATCACTTCCCAGCAGGGTATAAAATAACCAGGAACCGGTGAAGAGCTATATTTATCTGCAGGCTAAAATATGGCGCTTCTCCAAGATTATGAGCAGTTCAGAGACTTTATTCTCGTAAACACAAGATGAGCAAGGGGATTTTGGCTTTCAGTTTAAAAGATTAACTCCAAGGGAACTGTTCTGGTTCAAATACTGTGAAAATCTGATGGCCATCAAGATGACTGATACTTCTTGAGGAGTAAAGAAGAGTATCAGTCTCCCTGATGTTGTCACGTTCCAAATGGGGTTGGGTCATTGCAGCACCAGAAAATGGGACAAATTTCTTTAAGAAGATGGTATTCCGTTTATGAATAGATAATGGAGTTTTGTGAGCCTGTGTTTTTGCTATTTTTACACCAACTGTTGGTAAGGCTGTACTTATAACTGACATTGATTTAAAAGATACATTATTGTAGGGCTTCCCTGGTGGCGCAGTGGTTGAGAGTCCGCCTGCCGATGCAGGGGACACGGGTTCGTTCCCCACTCCGGGAAGATCCCACATGCCGCGGAGCGGTTGGGTCCGTGAGCCATGGCCTCTGAGCCTGCGCTTCCGGAGCCTGTACTCCGCAACGGGAGAGGCCGCAACAGTGAGATGCCCGCGTACCGCAAAAGAAAAAAAAATAGATTATTGTCACTTTTGTTAGCTATTTTCCCTGCCCTTTCTCCCAGCGACCCCATTCCTTCACTTTCACCATACCTGGGAGTTAGGGCGGTTTCCTACTAGCTTAGGAAATGAGCCAATGACTGTTAAGTGAACATTCTCACCAGGACAGCATTTTCAGGCTGGAGGAAGTGGCTCAAATTTATAGTAATAGTATATCTTTAGAGGACATCTTTCTCTTAGGAGCTTGTTGTATTTTATAGGCATTCAGCTTGATTCTCCCCAGGACCCAGGAGAAACCAGTAACAGTAATGACATACACAAGTACTTACAAACCTTAATGATAGATGCCCATGTTGTCTTAGGAAGGAAATGTCTACCTTGACTGTAGCCTTTCTGCTTAATGCAAAACTCTGCTGAGAGACTTCACTGCCCCTGCCTGACTGCCTCCCCCAAGCCCTAAATTTTGAGCTGCATCTTGGGGCTGAGTGGATTTCCCCTTCCAATACAGTAGAGGAAAAACTGTGCTCATCATTATTCTAATGTGGGAAATATCACTATAGAGCCTCAAATATCACTCAGAGACTGTTGAATTCAGTTCAACAGCAATTTGTTGAGTGGCTACTATGTGCCAGACCTTTTGTGACGGACACGGTCCTGACCAAGTACTTAGAATCTAAGGTGTGGTTTCCAGGCATGTGCCAATAAAGCGGGGCCAGGCAGGATGCATCAGAACGGACTGGGGAGGTATTTTAACAGAGATTCCAGAATCCTGCCTCTGGACAGCCAGTAGGTCTCTGGTGAGTTCCAGGTTTCCACCTTTTTAAAATAAAATCTACTTTGACAAAAAAGGTGATTTTCCTGAGCTATCAAATCCAGGAATCATTGTTCTCATTCATTCGCTACACTGTGATAGCATTATATTTTAAACAATTTGGGAAAAGTAAGCTGCAGAAGTAGAATATTCTTGAACTGGCGTGTGACAGGGGTATTGTATGGTGATGAAAGTTGGCGTTTGGAAGCAGACCAAATCTCTCCTTTACCTCCTCTAACTGTGTGATATCAGGCAACTGCTTGAGAGCTTTAGCATTTTGCTTTGGCACACAGCTCTCTTCTCTAAAATAGAGGTAATACTTCCTTATTTTCTAGGTTGTTTTGCTGATTAAATGAGATGTTGCATGCCGAGTGTGACGCCTTGCATACTCTGTTAGTGGTAGTTATCACTGTTGCTGTCATCATTGGTAAAACTCAGGAGAAAAGTCAAACCATCTGTATTCACCCCCTTCATTAGAATATCAGGCCTCTCTGTCATCAGCTCTGTAGTGTCAGATATCAAAGGCACATGCATGCACACAGAGTTCATGTGTATAATGTCCATAGGTGGAAGACATGACCAGTCCTGTGTCTCGAATAACATTCCCCGTTAGTCTTAATCTAATTTCTTTTGTTTTAAGGAGTAAGTTAAAAGAAAACAGTCTTATTCTTATATGTGTTCCTAGGTTATTTTCCCTCCAAGCAAATGTTAGCATCATTAGTTTTGAGTTCCTCTGGCGAGGGCATAGGCTCTCTTGGGTATGTTCCCAATCCATAAATATAGTCAATGTTGGAATGGAAGGACTGATCAGATCATACATTCTGTGCTAGGACTCTAGATTTTCCTCCCGAGGAAGACAGAAAAAGTGCTGGGGCACTTCTTGAAAAATCAATGGACGTCACATAGAAACTGCAGGAGAAAAATCCCTTAAGGCTTTTATGATCTGCTGCTGGCTGCCTAGCAGTTTTAGTCATCACCAGTTAAGACAAGACATGCCCCCTAGGGGAGAAAAGGAATGTAAATTCCAGGACAAGATGAGATGCTGAACAGAGCCCCCGCCAAGCCAGGAAGGAGAGGGTTAACAGAGCCTAGGTTAGTTAGTTACCAGTTAACATTTGTGAGGATGTTTTATAGACACAGCATGTAAAACAGGCCGGATTCCAGATGTCACGGCTGAGGTTACTAGCCTCTGGAGGGATCTACAAAAAAAAATCCCTCTTGGGCTTTCCTGGTGGTGTAGTGGTTGAGAGTCCGCCTGCCGATGCAGGGGACAAGGGTTCGTGCCCCGGTCCGGGAGGATCCCACATGCCGCAGAGCTGCTGGGCCCGTGAGCCATGGACGCTGAGCCTGCGCGTCCGGAGCCTGTGCTCCGCAACGGGAGAGGCCACAACAGTGAGAGGCCCGCGTACCGCAAAAAAAAAAAAAATCCCTCTTAATTCTACTTTCTTCAGAAGGTGGAAAGAAGAGGGAAAGAGTTGGAGAAAGCAATCAGGGAGGCAGGGTGGA
Source organism: Pseudorca crassidens (assembly GCF_039906515.1). NCBI lineage: Eukaryota > Metazoa > Chordata > Mammalia > Artiodactyla > Delphinidae > Pseudorca > Pseudorca crassidens. The sequence goes on along the minus strand of NC_090302.1, from coordinate 40,374,013 downwards.
CAGGGAATATGTGCAAGCAAATAGTGAGAAAGATGCTCTTACCATTTATCAACATGTTTCCAAAAACGCTTCTACAGATGTTTGATTAAAGGTACACAGCAGGCATTCTCTGGTGTTCCTGTTACAATTTTAGTGCTTTTTAAATGTCTGTGATATTGTTTCTCAAAATATTCAATACTTCATTCATTTGCTTGCTCATTCATTCATTCATTTATTTCCCCAAAACTCCTTGAGGCATTTTCTCTAAGCCTAACAAAAAGACATTAAGGTATACTCGTGCCCTTAGAGCTCACAGAGATAGAGACGCAACCGGTAATTATCTTACGAGGAGATAAGTGTGAAAGCAAGTGTGTGTGCGTGGTCTGTGGGAGCATGGAGGTGGGACGGAGGGCTCTGATGGAGGACTGGGAAGAATTCAGAGGAGGTGTATTATATGTCGCTGTACCTTAAAGGGGGACTACAGTGTTTGCGGCTGCATGTAAGAGAATGGACAACTCAGGTAGGGAGCAGGGACTGCTGGGCCTGGAGGCTGAAGAACCATGAAATTATTCAAGAAAAATGAAGACTATTTCGATGTAGATAGTCCACTGGGCACACTGGGTAGATGCGGCAGGGGCAGCCAATTAGGATCATGCTGGGGAGAGTGGACTTTATCTCATGAACGTAGGGAAACATTGACTGTTGTTAGGCAGGAAAAATGGTACGCTCATTCAGTATTTTATACAAACAGACCTTGTATTGTGATATTGTGCTTTGCTTTATTGCGGTTTCTTTTTTTTTTTTTTTTAATTTTTTTAACAAATTGAAGGTTTGTGGCAACCTTGCCTAGAGCAAGTCTGTTGGCGCCATTCTTCCAACAGCGTTTGCTCACTTTTTGTCTCTGTGTCACATTTGGGTAATGCTTGCAGTATTTCAAACTTTTCATTATTATATATTTGTTACGGTGATCAGTGATGAGTGATCTTTGATGTTACTATTGTAATTGGTTTGGGGGGGCAGTGAGCCACGCCCATATAAGATGGTGAACCTGATAGATAAATGCTGTGTGTGTTCTGACTGCTCCACTGACTGGCCATTCCCTGTCTCTCTCCCTCTCCTCGGGCCTCCCTATTCCTTGAGACACAACGATATTGAAATTACGCCACTTAGTAATCCTACAATGGCCTCTGAACATTCAAGTGAAAGGAAGAGTCTATCAATGTGGCAGACTTCACTGTGGTCTTATTTTAAGAAGGTTCCACAGCCACCCCACCTTTAGCAATCACCACCTTCCTCAGTCAGCAGCCGTCAACACTGAGGCAAGACCCTCCACCAGCAAAAAGATTAGGACTCTGAAGGCTCAGATGATGGCTAACATTTTTTGGCAATGCAGTACTTTTTTTTTTTTTTTTTTGCGGTACTCGGGCCTCTCACTGTCGTGGCCTCTCCTGTTGTGGAGCACAGGCTCCGGACGCGCAGGCTCAGCGGCCATGACTCACGGGCCCAGCCGCTCCGCGGCATGTGGGATCTTCCCGGACCAGGGCATGAACCCGTGTCCCCTGCATCGGCAGGCGGACTCTCAACCACTGCGCCGCCAGGGAAGCCCAATGCAGTACTTTTTAATTAAGGTATGTACGTTCTTTAAAGATATAATACTATTGCACACTTAATAGACTGCATAATAGTGTAAACAAAGCTTTTGTATGTACTGGGAAACCAAAAAAATTGTGTGACTTGCTTTATTGCAGTATTTGCCTTGTTGCCTTGGTCTGGAAGCAAACCGACAATATCTCCAAAATATGCCTGTATATGTTCAACAGAGTAGAGAAAGGAAAAGAGGTAATGGAGACAGTGGGGAAGAAGGAATTAATTTAAAGGACATGACCATTAACTAAAAACCAGCCATCCTCCAGACATAGTGCTGGGGTGCTCCCATAAAATATTTCCTTGTAGAGTCCATCCATACACACACACAATCTGTGTTGTAGCAATGATCACTTCCAGATAAGGGAATTGAGGCTCATCAAGGTTATGTAACTCACCCCAGCTGCCAAGTTCATCAATGGCTGATGTCAAATGCAAACCCAAGGGCCTCTGAGGTGAAAGGCCATGCTCTTTCCTCTCTAAACATTGAGATGCCCCAGGGGAACATTACTCTAGGTCAGGATTTTGCCTGGGCTTGAGGGGATGGTGATGGGAATCTTCTGATAACTTAAAAGAAGGCTTGAAAGAACCGAATGAAATAGAGTCTGGCTGCAACAACTGAATAAGACCTCGAGTCTTACTCTTACTGTCACAAAAGACAAAGAAAGATGATCAGGATTAACACAGTTGGTAACCTCAGCAGCCCACCATCAGCAGTGCACTCTGAGCACACCCCGAACAGTACTTAGCCCTTCCCCAGCCATCGTGACTGACAAGAGAAGTGCTCTGTCTTCCAAACATGCAGAACACGGACGATTTTTCCAAATGAATTATTCATTCAAAGCTTCCAACAAAAAGCACGTTGCTTTTCATTCAGTGAGGGGGCTGTGAGGAGGGGGATTAGAAGTGCTGAGGTGACAGGAAGGATGTTGACATTATTAAACAGATGGAGGTACTGTAATGATAAGCTTTAAGGTAACAGTTGCTAAATAAAGGCAAGCCTAGTGAAATATGCAATTAAACAAGAATAGAAATTGATTGGTGAAAACAAGTCAGGGAGCCCAAATGCAAGTTGGTTTGGTACCTAAGGAGTGAGAAGAATGTAAAGAAGAAATATGTTTTCTGGAAACAGTTGTGGTTTCTTAAAAAGTCAAGTAATTATTAGAGATTCAGATGAATTCTTTGATGAATACTGAAATATACCTACTAATATTATTAGGAAATATACTAGCCACAGGAAATCGCAGGCAGATGGTATTTTAAAATTGATTTCCCCCCCCCCCAGAGGACAGAGAAAATTTGGGAATTGTCTTTCAGTGATATCCTTGGGACACATAAATAAAATACAAAGAAAAACATGAATCAGAAAAATTAAGGACATAGAAGACAAAGGTCTTATTATTTGGAATTCTTTCAAATCTGTGAGAAAACTCTAAAATCCCAGTTAAAATGGGTAAAGGTATTAACAAGCAATTCACAAGGAGAAATCAAATGGTCGATATAATTTCACACAAAAACTATTCAAAAATCATCCATCACAAAAATTCAAACGAGAAGAACAATTTCAGATACTCTAATATTTATTTAGGCAGCTCAACTGGCAATCTTTAAATGATAAGGAGTCTTGGCAAGTTTGTTAAGGATATGGGCATCATCATACATTGTAGTTGGGAATGAAATTGATATATATGTCTGGAGGCCATTTTGGTAATAGTTGTACATAAAAATTGAGAAATTTATAAACACATCCAGTCAGAGAAGTAATGGAAACAATATGCAAATGTTTGTAATTGACAGAATAGTTACCCCATGAAGACCTTTACCTGCAAGACCTACTTTAGTACTTACTGCTATGCTTCAAAGTTGGTAGCATCTTAACCCTCATGAACAGCAGAAGGAACAGGGCTAACTTCTTAGACATTAGTTATTGATCATTTTGCTCAAGGTCACTCAACTTGTAAGGCATGAATGAAAAAGGATTATAACTCAAGTCTGACCACAGAGCTTGCATTCTGTTCTTTGTGGGAGAGTAGAAGCTTTCTTAAAAAATTTCAACCAAACTGGTTTATCAGATGAATGTACAATACATTCCCTCTTCAAATCCCAGGGATGAATGTTCAGTGCATGCTATGCGCCTGTCACCAGTAGGTATCCCTCTGTTGAGCCCAAATACTTCTGCTTCTCTAGCTGAGTTACATGTTTACCAACAGTCAGTTGTGTTTCTCCCCATGCATTTATCCCAGGTATAATTATCACTATCATTATGTAATTTAATTAATATTTTATAAATTCTAGGCCCCTTATGAGTGTGAAGAGATTTTGTTTCTATGAATCCTCAGTTAACACTTGAAACATACTTCATACACTTGAGCTGCTAAACAAACAAGCAAACAAAAACTTGTTGAATTAAGTTGGAGCAAGACAGTTATGAAATATTAGGAAGATTTTATGAACTCAGTATTAACCATTTCATAACTAACGGCTTCATGTTTCCTTATGTTCTTACTCCACTTAAAATACTAATAAATAACTAATATTTATGGAACACTGTGGTAGGCAGAATAATGCACTCTTCGCCCGCATCCCAGCTCCCAAAAAAGATGTCCGCATCCTAATCCCCAGAACCTGTGACTATGTTAGGTTACTTGACGAAGGGCAATTAAAGTTGCTAGTGTAAAATAGGGAGATTATCCTGGATTATCTGGGTGGGTCCAGTGTTATCAGATTGATCCTTAAAAGTGGAAGACTGAGGTAGAAGAGAAGAGAGACAAAGAAATGTGTGATAAAAGATGCAAGTTCAACACGATGCATGTGAGAAGGACCCAACCTGCCATTACTGGCTTTAAAGGTGGAGCACGGGGCCACAAGCCAGGGAGTGAGGGCACCCTTTAGTAGCTGGAATAAGGCAAGGAAGTCAGTTTTCCCCTGGAGCCTCCAGAAAGGAACACAGCCCTGCTGACAATTCAGTTTTAGCCCAGTGAAACCTGTGTTGGACTTCAGACCTATAATACAGTAAGATCATAAATTTGAGTTGTTTCTATGCAACTAAATTTTTGGTAATTTGTTACATTAGCAGCAAAACGCTGCTATACATGTGTAGTTTAATCGTTACAACCCTCTCAAATGTGCCGCTTTCGATAACTGACTTTGTAATAAGATCTCAGAAAAGGGAAAAAGAGTGGAATTCAACATACCCGTAACAGTCACTACTACTGTTAAAAAGAGAGAAGGGGTTGTTGTAAAGCTCTGTTGAGGGAATTGATACAGAGCACGGTGGTTATGAGGTAGAGAGAGTCTAGAATCAGACTCCCTGTCAGAGACCGGCCTTTGCAACTCTATATATAACTCTATAGAAAAGTCCCTGACACCTGACTGGTACTCAGTAAATGTTAGCTATTTATGATGACATGACAGTCTATCAGAAGTGCACGTCACTCTAGAACATGCAAAGGAGAAGTATTGTTATATCGGGTGGGCCAAACAGTTCATTCGGAAAAACGCAAATGAACTGTTCAGCCAGCCCAATAGATCTAAGTTAACTCTGCAGACCTGTCCACACCCTTCCCCTATTTGCATCTCCTGTTTGGTCCAGTTTGGTGGGTTTGCTATACAGTCCCTGAGCTTTTTTCCTCTTCCTGGTAACTTTTCATCTCTCTGACACCTTATTTTTCTCTTCTTGCCAAGTCCTATTCATCTCTTAAGTTTTAGCTTGAATTCCTTTTCTCTGAAATCTTCCCAGAAAACTGCTGCCTGTAGTAGTAATCTTTCCTTTCACCCTTCTAGAACTGGGCCTGCATGGTTATGGGATCCGAGTTCATGTTTCCAAGAATTGGTGTTGGAAATTCTCTCTGGAATAAATAAAAGGATGAGCTCAGGGGAGAAGGGGTAACTTCTCAGAAAGATAGGAGACTACTTACCTGAAAATTCCATAGGAATGCTGACATCCCTGAAGTCAGGAAGGGTATCTTTAGGATGATGAAACTTTTAGGAAAGAGAAATGAGCACTGACTTTAGGCCCAGGAAGAGAGAAACAATGGGGATGGCTTTTAAAAAATTGTTGTTTTTATGTGTTAATGAAAAGCCTGAAATGAGGTTTGTGGGGCTGTCTTCCCTACCATCATTATGACTTGAGGACAGAAGTGAAACAGTACACAGGCATCATTACGCCACCTGCCATGGTACTGTGCCTTACACACAGCCAACTCTCAAAGAAAACTTGTTTCAATTGTTATTCATTGGATTCTGAATGCTCTACACATTCAAATGTTCCAAGAAGGCTCAGTACATAGTGGGAATTCAGGAACTTACTTTAATAACTACAAAGTTAGAAATAAAACATAAAATATAATAAAAATATAAGGAGAATAGGAAGATAAGACACAGATGGGGAAAATATTTGCAAATGACATATCTAATAAAGTACTGTTATCTAAAATATACAAAGAACTCTTAAAACTCAACAGTAAGGAGACCAACAACCCAATCTAAAAAATGAGCAAGACTTAGATGCCTCACCAAAGAATGTATACAGATGGCCAAGAAGCAGATGAAAAGATGCTTAACATTACATGTCTTTAGGGACTTCTGAATCAAAACAATAATGAGATACCACTACACACCCACTACAATGGCCAAAATTCAGAACACTGACAACACCAAATGTTGGTGAGGATGTGGAGCAACAGGAATGCTTTTTCTTTGCAGGTGGGAATACAAAATAGAACTTTGGGAGATGGTAGTTTCTTATAAAACGAAACATACTCTTACATACTATCCAGTAATTAATGCTTCTTGGTATTCTTCCAAATGAATTGAAAACTTATGTACACACAAAAACCTGCACGTGTATGTTTATAACAGCTTTGTTCAGAATTGCCAAAACTTGGAAGTAATCAAAATGTCCTTTAGTAGGTGAATGGATAAATAAACTGTGGTAGAGAAATGGAAATAAAAACAAAAATAAACAAATGGAACCTAATGAAACTTAAAAGCTTTTGCACAGCAAAGGAAACCATAAACAAGACCAAAAGACAACCCTCAGAATGGGAGAAAATATTTGCAAACGAATCAACGGACAAAGGATTAATCTCCAAAATATATAAACAGCTCATGCAGCTCAATATTAAAAAAACAAACAACCCAATCCAAAAATGGGCAGAAGACCTAAACAGACTTTCTCCAAAGAAGACATACAGATGGCCAAGAGGCACGTGAAAAGCTGCTCAACATCACTAATTATTAGAGAAATGCAAATCAAAACTACAATGAGGTATCACCTCACACCAGCTAGAATGGGCATCATCAGAAAGTCTACAAACAACAAATGCTGGAGAGGGTGTGGAGAAAAGGGAACCCTCCTGCACTGTTGGTGGGAATGTAAATTGTTACAGCCGCTATGGAGAATGGTATGGAGGTTCCTTAAAAAACTAAAAATAGAATTACCATATGACCCAGCAGTCTCACTACTAGGCATATACCCAGAGAAAACCATAATTCAAAAAGACACAGGCAGGCTTCCCTGGTGGTGCAGTGGTTAAGAATCTGCCTGCCAACTAAGGGACCACGGGTTCAAGCCCTGCTCCAGGAAGATCCCAACTGCCACGGAGCAACTAAGCCCATGCGCCACACTACTGAGCCTGTGCTCTAGAGCCTGTGAGCCACAACTGCTCAGCCCACGTGCCACAACTGCTGAAGCCCATGTGCCTAGAGGCTGTGCTCTGCAGCAAGAGAAGCCACTTCAGTGAGAAACCCATGCACCGCAACGAAGAGTAGCCCCCGCTCGCCGCAACTAGAGAAAGCCTGCACGCAGCAATGAAGGCCCAACGCAGCCAAAAATAAAATAAAGAAATTAAAAAATATTTTTGACCAAAAAAAGACACATGCACCTCAGTGTTCATTGCAGCACCATTTACAATAGTCAGTTCATGGAAGCAACCTAAATGCCCATCAACAGACGAATGGATAAAGAAGGTGTGGTACATATATACAGTGGAATATTACTCAGCCATAAAAAGGAACAAAATTGGGTCATTTGTAGAGACGTGGATGGACCTAGAGACTGTCATACAGAGTGAAGTAAGTCAGAAAGAGAAAAACAAATATCGTATATTAACTCATATGTGGAATCTAGAAAAATGGTACAGATGAACTGGTTTGCAAGGCAGAAATAGAGACACAGATGTAGAGAACAAATGTATGGACACCAAGGGGGGGAGAGTCGGGGGGGGCGAGTGGTGGTGGGATGAATTGGGAGGTTGAGATTGACATATATACACTAATATGTATAAAATGGATAACTAATAAGAACCTGCTGTATAAAAAATAAAATAAAATTCAAAAAAAGATACACATTGTTCTTCACAAAGAGAAACATTAATGAAAATATTGATAATAAAGTTATTAAACTCAAAAAAAAAAGAAATTAACTGTGGTGCATCCAGACAATGGAATATTATTTGCCACTAAAAAGGAATGAGTTATCAAGCCAGGAAAAGACGTGGAGGAAACTTAAATGAATATTACTAAATGAAAGAAGCCAATCTAAAAAGGTTGCATATTGTATGATTTCAACTATCTGACATTTCTGTGAAAGGCAAAACTAAGGAGACAGTAAAAGTTGCTAGGGGTTAGAGGAGAGGGAAGGATGAATAGGTGGAACACAGAGGATTTTTAGGGTAATGAATCTACTCTGTGTGATACTATAAGGTAAACTATGGGCTTTGGGTGACAATGATGTGTCAGTGTAGATTCATCAGTTGTAACAATGTACCAGTCCGGTGATGATATTGATGGTAAGGGAGGCTGTGTGTGGGTGTGAGCAGGGAATATATGGGAACTTCCTGTACTATTTTTCTATGAATTTAAAATTGCTCTAAAAAATAACGTCTATTAACTAAATATACATAATCTTTTATTTATTTATTTATTTTTATTTAAAACAAGTCTTATTCTCTAAATATCCTACTTATACAGGGTGCCCTGGAGTACTTGGCCTTTTAATGTATAAGTAAAGAGATCACAGTTCGCCAGTTTTCTTTCTTCCTTATTGGTATCCCCCATGCACTGGACAAGTTTTGGACCTTCAGTCTCCAAGGTCAGCTTTGCCCATCAGTGACTGAGAATTAAGTAAATAAATGAACTGGGTTTTCATACCCCATTTTTAAAAGCATTCTTGTTTTGTCCTTAGTATACAGTTTTAAGTCTTTATGAGGACCTATAACATCCACTATAATCTAACACCTGTCTACCTTTCAAGTCTCGCCTCTTGCCCTTCCTCACTTTCCTTGTTTGTGCTCTAATTAAAACAGAAATTCATTCTGTTACTTGAGAATACTTTCATTTTGTTGTTTTCCCCACCAGCGCCTTCACACTTGCTGTTCTCTCTTTCTAGACTATTATCTCAAACGTATCTGCCCTACGTATTTCTCAGGCTATTGAGAAGATTAAAAATCAAATACATAGGGCTTCCCTGGTGGCGCAGTGGTTGAGAGTCCGCCTGGCGATGCAGGGGACGTGGGTTCGTGCCCCAGTCCGGGAAGATCCCACGTGCCACAGAGTGGCTAGCCCCGTGAGCCATGGCCGCTGAGCCTGCGCATCCGGAGCCTGTGCTCCGCAATGAGATTGGCCACAACAGTGAGAGGCCCGCGTACCGCAAAAAAAAAAAAAAAAAAAATTAAATACATAATTGCAGGCTTTCTAAAAGGAAAAAAAGGGTGTTTTACATTTGTAGAGCCCTAGTTCTGGAAACCCAAGTTGCTCTGTAGGATCAAAAAGGGCATCTCTGAAGAAGCGATTGTACAACTGAAACAGGAAAGAACTACTAGGATGAATCACGTAAGTGAAAGAGAAAACCCAGGCTGGGCAGTGTGGGGCAGTGATTAAAAACAGACTCTGATCAGAGGGACTTAGGTCCAAGTCATAGTTCCTTATAACCACATGACCTTGACAATCAACCTCTTCAAGCCCCAGTTTCCTCACCTGTAAAACTGAAAATATGATAGTCTCCTACCTGATAGGGTTTTTGTAAAGATTATGAGTGTAAACATTAAATCAGTATTAAATATAATTGGCATTATATAGATTCCATTTTAAATATGTTGAATTTAAGTGCCAGTGGGATACCCAGTGTCCTAGGAAACAGCTGCATATGTGTTTCTGCATCTCAGGAGTGAGATCTAGGTAGACGATTTTGATTTGGGAATTATCAACATACTCATAGAACTTGAAGTCTTGAGATGGAATGAGGTGACTTAGGCAGAATGTGAAGAATGAGTTAACAGCCTTGGACTTCAACATTTACAGGGTGGGAATAAAAAGAGAACCAGAAAAAGGGACTGAGAAAACATTAGGGAAGTTAAGGTGTATTTTATTTGAAGAAGACAGATGGTCCGTTTGGTGCAATCAGTAACTTCGTGACTCGCCTCTGCATTCCAGATCCACCATGCACGTGAAGAAAATTATGCTTTAGGAAAATGACAAATGATTACATATCACAGACCTCCAAGGGTTTCTGACAAAGTCACATCTCTGTTACATTTATGAAAGTCAAGAGTGTCATGAACTTTTGGGTGCCTTGAAATGATCAGCATACGTCTTGAAACAAAATTTAGTCATCTTTGTAGGACAGTACTGTTCATGACGTCACTGGCAATAAAACTATCCAGGCTTTAAAAATAAATTTAAACTACAGAATTTTTCTTGACTCCTACTTCCTGTAGCAGTAAAATCCATACTTTGAGTTACATCGAGTTGTGGGTAGTTTAATTAAAAGCCAGCACCCCATGAATGTTACAGAGATAAGAGACCTGCAAGCCAAGGGTGAGGTGCCTTATCCAAAAATGCACACATAACAAGTGGTAATGTTAGCTTCTGGATTGGATTTTTAAATAGAGTAGCTGTAATGCCCCATAAAGCAGCACTGTTAATTTGTAAAGTTGAGTTGTACCCCTTCTCTGCATCCCTTTGCTGGATTTTAGTTCTGGTTGAGAAAAGAGGACATGAAACTTGAAATAAGATCTTTGCATAACAAACCGATATAATTCATAACCTGACATGCAGAAAATGGCCATCTGCTAACAAGCAGCCATGAGTGGCATGGCCATTTGTTGAAATCTCCTGGGTGAACCTAGATTTAATCCTACATAGAAGAGCAAGGTGTTTCTGTTCTCAAAGGAAATAGCCGGTCTGCATGGACTAACATGGATGATGCTGGCAATAACACCCTTACAGATAATAGCCATTTGCAGAGCTTTGGGTAGGTGGGCTCGTTCACTTAAGAGTGCCGTGCTGCCTTGATGTCACCTGGTTGGGATCAAAAGGGGCTTTAGCTTGAAGTGAAATGAGAAACAGAAAGCCAGAAGCTCACCCCTTTGGGGCTACTAACCCTGCTTTCCTAAGCTTGCAGTGTTTTGAAAGCTGCTCTGTCTGGCCTTTGAAATTGCATTCAAATCCTTCTCTGAAAGTCCTCTGACAATAACCAATCTCGTATGGTGAGGGCAACTTGAGACTGAAAAAGGAACACATAACTGTGATGGGTCTATTGAATATACTAGAAGGCATCTTAAAGTGGAATAATACAATTGGTTTCAAAAGCTACACTTCCCCCCAAAAGTCACCAGCAAGGGTAAATTGGATGGGAATGCGTAAAAATTGAGTTCCTTGGGCCTTTTTATCCGTGACTTGGTACTAGTAAATTTTCCTCAATCTTCTTTTATTTCCTGGCTTGTTCTTCTCTCATTCAAGCACCAGAGTAGAATATAAACGGCTGGTTCATTTGCAATCCATTATGACATTTATAATACTGCCATCCTCATAAAGACAAGGTTTACTGTTAAGAATATGCTATTTCCAGAGTCTGACAACTTGTTATCTGACAGATTGTGTATCTGGATTTCTAATTTATAATTCATCACAATTTGGTCCACTTGAAACTGACCCCTGAAATGCAAACACGGGGCTTTTTTTCTTTGCTTTTAAGAATAACAATTGAAACACGACCAATTACTCAAAATGAACCTGCTCCCTTTGTCTCTTTGGGGTGAAAATATTATTTTTAGCCAGTTCCTAGGTTTATATGAGCTATACATTTTGACTCTGACACTTCCCTCCTGGTATTTACACTTTTATTCAGAGACTTGGAAATTGACAAGGTACTGGAAATAGTCTTTCAAGAATTCCTGTTTTAGGAACTGTGCACCAAAGGGGGAAAGATCAGTTGCCTCCACCTTAATGGGTTTAAACCTCAGTCAGGGGAAAAAAATAAAAATATGTCTTTTTAAGTAATACCATGTCGTCTTCTTAATCATGCTGATTCTGAATAATTCAGCCTCTATGAAAGTTGCAGAGCCAGAATCTATAGCTCTCTCTCTCTCGGTGGGGGAAGCGGTGGTGGGGGGGGGAGAGTTTATTATCACTGAGCCTGACAGGAGAGCGCTCCGGCAGGTTAATTGCTGCCTCAGGACTAGCTGGGAGTTTGCTGGTTGATATATAGCAAGTAAAGGGAGGGAAGGGGATTGACTCTGCCTGTTATAGCACAAATATCTTCATGCGCCTCAGGTTGCTCAGAAAGAGATGAAAAATAAATGTTCCCTGTTCATTTTCTGTCTGCACAATACAAATAGCCTCCGGCTGAACATGGCGTCTGCAGCACAGAGACTTTAGAAAAAAGAGGAAATTTGCAAATTAACATTATTAGAAACATTCCTGCCTGAAAGTGCTGAAAATCAATTTCAATATGTTTTGCATTTTAATGAATTGCCAAAGAGATAAATCAGCTGTGTTTGAAGAAAGCTTGCCTGGCAATGATGTTTTCTTATCACATCTTGTCCTAACTGATATCATTTAAAATGAAACCAGCGTTAATTGAAGGCATGGGAAATGTAACTGCTAGTTAATGAAGTAAATGCATGCTAGTTAGGCAGAATTAGAAATTTGCTTTAATGTACTAACTGTTTATATTGTCTTCCTGCTCTTACGGCCACTAAAACCAAAGTAGTAATGCTCAGTATTATAAATGGTTGAAAGGCAAAGCAACATTGTTACCAGACCCTATAGCTAAAGGCCACTGTTTTAATCCCCCAGTGGAAACAGAATGCAAATGGTACTGTTGTTTTTATTTTACAAGGTAAACAACAAATTTTAACTCCCAAGCCTTCGAGGAGCCTTGAGGAAGGCAGAATCTCACACTTGTTTTCTATTAAGAAAATAAACAACATAACTTTTCAATCTATCAGCTGTTTTGCACTGTTTAAAATTACCTAGCTGAAAGAGGAAGTGGGTTTGTTAATATTACTGAGGTTCTAGCTTCACCATGTCATATCCCTTAGCGCTCCCTCAGCACTTAGTATGTGCTCATTCAGATATTATTGGATGGATGGATGGATGGATGCATAATCGCCCTCCTTTGATCTCTTTGTCTCTGAACAACAAAGAAATCATCACATTTTCCACTATGTACATATATATGTTTAACAACTATAATGTGCATTATATACTGACACTCTGAATTAGTATGTATAGAATACACATGCATTTTTTTCCTGATGTCTTCTGCAAGGATATAATCCTTGTTAGTGAGAACAATTGCATTTCACTCTCCTATATGTCATGAGTTTTCTTTCTTCCTTTTTTCTTTTTTTTAAATTACGTAAAACAAAATTAGGAAATCTCTTTCTTGGGAAATAATTTCTTGAAAAGTAACAAATGACATCATTTGGCAAACTGAAATTAGATAGCAACAAAGAAGGCAATTTATATTATCTTACACACCTCAGAGCATTTCAAGTCTGGAGGTTGCTGAGGTGTCGCCTACTTCCTGTCAATGAAATGGAAAACCTTGCCTTATGAAATCATTTGGCCGTGCAAGACTTGCTGTCCATAATGCAAGGAGGTTTTCTTTCTTCTTAAATTTTTAATCTCATCACTAGTGTGCCAACAACCTAAACATCAAATTTTTAATTGTGAGCAATTCATAATTAAATAACTCTATGTAACAATTAAAGAGAAACGTACTTCCTAATGGACAGAAAATATGGCCATTAGATATTAAGCATGGAAACATTGGAAGATTTGATACAGTGTGTCATCTTCTGAATAAACAGGACCTTGCAGGTAAATTATAAGGGATAACATGACTCTTAGTCCTTATAATCGAGATGAAGTGGGAAACAATTTTGATGCCTAATTGTTGATGTGCGATTTATGACTGCTTTTATTTGTGGGACCTTTTAAAGTCGGTTATCCCCCAAAAGCCCATTTCAAGCCAGAACATATCTTTCTGTTTTTACAAGCCTCTCTTGCACCCTCCCCACTGTCAGCATTATTGATCCCCCCCACTCCCCGCCCTGAGCAAAGAGCTCTCTGTGGAGCAAGGAGAGAGGAAGGAGCCATGTCCCGCTGCCTTGTTTCTGGTCCTTTGCTCAATGATGGGAAGCAGCTAATTGCTGAGGCCATAGAACTTGAACCATTTAGAAGGTGAATGGCAAAAACGATGATGCTGTGTACTTCAGAGGATGCACTTGTGTATCTTGATAGATCGTTCTTAGGTCTTGCTTTGCCAGTTGTTATACCCCCAGCATTGGAAAAAGTAGCCACTGTTCTGCTGTGCTGGCCATCTGTGCTCCTGCGCCATTCAATAACATCTTCTGGTGCCTACTCAGTGTAAGTGACTGTACTTGGAGCTGTGGAGCACAGCTCAGTTGGTGAGGATACTATCAGGGGTGTAAGCCCTGGACTCAGATCACAAGGCTTCAAGTCAAATCCCACCTCTACAGTTCACTCTTTGTTCCCTCACCAAGTATTGATATGTTCTGAGACTCAGTTTCCTTTTCCATAAAATGGGTATAGTAATACCTGCTTTATAACTCTTGTAGGGTTGCTTGAGGGTTATGAGGGATAGAAATGGACATTGCTATGATATAAGATAGACACCAAGGGCAGCAGTGATATGCATTTTAATATTCATGGGTTCATGAAGAGTGGGGCTTTTAAGTTAAACTTGAAGAATCAAGAAAGACTTTTTTTTGTAAGATGTGATATTAAGCTGTAATGTTACTCTCTGAAGATTTATCTCATGTTTATGTAAAAATTCTCTGATTACAGCTTGTAGAATTAAACGCCTTTTTTTTCTATTTGGACAAAATTATACATAACATAGAATCAAATCTGTCTTACTATTAAGATTGGGGCTCTATTTACTGATTTGTTAACATCTTCCAACCCTGATTGTCTCATGCAGCCATGGAGAGAGTCGAATATAAACCCCTCACACAACCAAATTTTATAAACATCATATATAAAACATGGAGTTACTTAATAAACATGAGGTGTTAAAGTGATGGATTTTTACAGTAAACCCAAGGGTAAAGAGCCTTTAAAAATTAATCTAATTCCTCCTGATACACTTTTCTAGAGAGATCATGACATGGTGTGTAGCCAAGCTGGCTTTGAAAAACCATCACTAGCAGCTATTTTTCTCTGATCATTTAAAATGCCATTGCAGATGTCAGAGGAATAATTGGCCTGAGCCTGTACTGGAAACCCTATTGTATAAAAGGCTTGGGACTTTTTGCTTTTATTGATTTCATTCAATTTAATGTAAGCAATAGTTTAAAGTAAGTACCAAAAAAATAAATAACCAAACTTTAGGCTTATCCAGCATCTTACATCTGTCGAATTAAAACAATACACATAGTATTTTTCAGACAGTTTTATTGAGGCATAATTGATAGTTAAAAACTGGACATATTAAATGAATTCAATTGATGAGTCTGGAGACGTGCAGATACCCATGAAACCATCATCAAGGTATTAAACATATCCATCACCTCCAAAAGTTTCCTTCTGCCCCTTTGGGGTTGTTTGCTTTTGTTTGTGTAGTAAGAACATTTAATGTGAGATCCATCCGTTTAACAAAATGTTAAGTGTACAATACTGAATTGTTAGCTATAGGCACTATGTTATACAGCAGATCTCTAGAATTTATTCATGTCCCATAAATAAAACTTTATGACTGTTGAAAAACTCCCCATTTCCCCCTCCCCCTGCCCCTGGCAACCACCATATAAATGGTATCATGCAGTATATATTCTTCTGTGACTGGCGTATTTCACTTAGCATAATATCTTTCAGGTTCACCCATGTGACATATGGAAGGATTACCTTCTTAAGACCAAATAACCTTCCATTGTATGTATATAGTACATTTTTTTATCCTATCGTCTGTCAGTAGACATTTAGTTTGTTTCCCTGTCTTAGCTGTCGTGGATAATGCTGTGATGCACGTGGATAGGATTGCAGATACAGTAGTCCCCCCTTATCTGTGGGAGATACATTCCAAGACTCCCAGTGGATGCCTGAAACCTTGGATAACATCAAATCTTGTATATACCATATATTTTTTTCTATGCATACATGCCTATGATAAGTTTTAATTTATAATTTAGGCACAGTAATATATTAACAACAACAGTAAAATAGAACAATCATGACAATATACTCTGATAAAAGCTATGTGAATGTGATCTCTCTCAGAATATCTTATTGTACAAATGCAATGCCTTTTCCATCTTAATTAAGTACTTATCATGCACTGTGGCCTAACTTTTGCAGTTTGAGGTTCAACAGCAAAGCTAAAAAATTTATTTTCCCTTCTTCACAATTTCACAGATAGAAGATTTGTTCTTACCATAGATCTTAGCAACCTCAGCATACAGGTTTTTCTTTTTCTTTCCTTATTAAAGCAAGAACTTTTGCCTTTTCACTTAAAGGAAGCACTTTACAGCTTTTCTTTGGCGTATTTGAATTGCCAGCATCACTAGTCGTGCGCTTTGGGGCCATTATTAAGTAAAATAAGAGTTACTTGAACACAAGCACTGCAATACCAAGACAGTCAACCTGATAACTGAGACGGCTACTGAGTGACGAAGGGTGGAACCCGCTGGACAAAGGGATGACTCACGTCCTGGGCTGGACAGAGCAGGTCGGTGAAAGGTGTCATCACACTGTTTAGAATGACCCGAGAGTTAAAACTTATAAATTGTTTATTTCTGGAATTTTCCATTTAATACTTTCAAACTGAGGTTGACCACGTGTAACAAACCACAGAATCAAAACCATGGATAAGGGGGTCTACTGTGTCTCTGAGATCCCGATTTCAATGCTTTTGGCTATATACCTGAAAGTGGGATTATTGGATCATATGGTCGTTCTATTTTTAGCTCTTGAGAAACCTCCCTACTGTTTTCCATAGCTGCTGTGCCGTTTTGCATCCCCACAAACAGTGATTAATGGTTCCAATTTTACCACCTTCTCACACCAACACTTGCTACCTTTTTTTTTTTCTTAATGGCCATCTTAACAGGCATAAGGTGATATCTTATTGTGGCTTTGATTTGCATTTCTTTGATGATTAGTGATGTTGGGCACCTTTTCATATACCTATTGGCCATTTATATGCCTTCTTTGAAGAAATGTCTATTCAAGCCTTCTGTCCATTTTTAATCAGGTCATTTGTTTCATTTTGTTATTAATTTGTAGGAATTCCTTATATGTTTTGGATATTAATCCCTTATCAGATATATGGTTTGCAAATATTTTTATTACCAAATCAGGTTCATTTTGCCCAATGCGCAGCTAGTCAAAACCCTGAGACACTGGGTTTGCAGCAAAGAAGGGGTTTATTCACAAGGCAGCCAAGTGAGGAGGTGGGAGAACAAGTCTTAGATCTGCCTCCCTGAAGGCAAGGGGCTTGGGTATTTATGGGATAAAGAAGCAGGGTGATCTGAGGCATGGGGAGTGTGGGGAGCTTGGGGAGAGGTAACTGGGAAAGGTGAGGTAATTGTCATTCTGAGCAAGTGTAACCAAGCTATGGACCTCTTCATGGGACACAGGTTTAAAAATGGAGGTGCTTTGCATGATCTGAGGGTGGACTTTTCAGCCCTCTGACATCAAAAGGTCACAAAGCAGACTCTCACACATGCCCAGTTGGAGGGTTGGTGGTCCTATCCAGTCTCAACTGGCTCAGCTCGAACTAGACATGGCTGACTCCAAGTTCCTGGAAAACACCTCGGGCAAACACCTTACTGTTTAGGCTACAAGCCGCTTGAAGGACATGCAAGTTTTTCATAGCAACAATTAAAATGACCTTGATGAGTGAAGGCAGGTTACAGGTGTAATGGATTTAACTAATGATTACACATGGTTTCATTTTGTTCCATTCCATGGGTTGCCTTTCTATTCTTTTGCTATATGGAAGATTTTTTGCTTGATGTAATCGCACTTTCCTATTTTTGCTTTTGTTGCCTGTGCTTTTGATGTCATAGTCAGGAAACCATTACCAAGATAAATATCAAGAAGCTTTTCTCCTGTGTTTTCTCCTAGGAGTTTTACAGTTTTGGGTATTACTTTTAAGTCTTTCATCAATTTTGAGTTGATTTTTGTGTATGGTGTAAGGTAAAGGTCCAATTTCATTCTTTTGCACGTGGATATTCAGTTTTCAACACCACTTGTTGAAGAGCCTACCCTTTCCCATTGCATATTCTTTACATTCTTGTTGAAGATCAGTTTGACTGTATATGTGTGGGTTTATTTCTGGGCTGTCTATTCTGTTCCATTGGTCTATATGTCTGTATGCCAGTAGCATACTGTTTTAATTACTATAACTTTATAATATATTTTGAAAACAGGAAGTATAATGCCTCTAACTTTGTTCTTCTTTCTCAAGATTACTCTGGCCATTTGGGGTCTTTTGAATTTTGAATTGTTTTCTATTTCTGTAAAGAATGCCATTGGGATTTTGATGGGGATAGCATTAACTCTATAGATCACTTTGGGTAGTATGAGCCCATGTTCATAGACTGGAAGACTTAATATTGTTAAAATGTCCATATAAATAGTATTTTAAACATAAAAATGAAAATATGAAGCAATACGATGCTTACTTTTAAAATGAAACAACGAAAGTTCAAGTTCATGTTGCAGTTTTAGTTTTGTTTGAGAATATTTCCAGAGTAGCTGCTTCTCTTTAGTGCCTACCCCTCCCCAATCTTCTTCCTCAAAACCATACCCTATACCTTCCTGTTGTAGCATACTTTTAAATACTTGGTTAGAGAAGGGCTGCATAATGTTTTGGGTTTTTTTTGAATTTTTGAATTTTATTTATTTTTTTTATACAGCAGGTTCTTATTAGTTATCTATTTTATACATATTAGTGTATATATGTCAATCCCAATCTCCCAATTCTGTATAATGTTCATTATTGCAATTAAAGAATGGTAAAAGAGGGAAGAAATGGCCTTTCTTAAAGAAAATAAATATTAATACAATTATTATTTCCTTGCAGTCACACTCATGTCTTTTTCCCATCTCCCTTTTACAATGCTGTTAGTGGTTTTGCTTGTTTGTTTGGGTTTTTTAATAAATTTATTTATTTTTATTTATTCATTTTTTTGGCTGTGTTGGGTCTTCGTTGCTGCACGCAGGCTTTCTCTAGTTGTGGTGAGCAGGGGCTACTCTTTGTTGTGGTGCACTGTTTGATTGGTTTTTAACTTTTAACTTAAGAGTTAAAGCTATTTTCAAAGGAAAGACCTGAAATTTTACATCTCCAGTGCAGCCATGCTTTTAACATTAGTTTCCAAAATGGGTGATGACAAAGCCTTATGAAAAACCATGGACATAATATTAAATGGTGAAGAGACATCTTTTCAGGATCCTCTGGGTGTTGGTCATTTTGCAGGAAGGCCAACAGTGAATCAACTGCAGTTGAAGATTCTGATCTCTTATAAAATGACAAAACCATTAGATTCCCCATGAGGAAAAATATTCACACAGACAGAGCAATTTACTGACAACTAGTAGAAATTTTTAAAAGGACAATATGAACAAAATAAGTATCTTTTATTAGGATTAATACCTTCAGGCATGACTCCAAAATTATTTCACCCCATTTCTTCCTGTTGGCATCTGGTGTGTGGTAGCCTGAATGAGCGTCTCCAATTCTTCCATCCTCTCTGCATCCACACTCTTACTGTGATCTCATTGTGGGTGGGTTGTCCTTCCCCAGTCCTTGAATTTGAGCTTGGTCATGGGACTTTCTTTGGCTCAAGGCATGTGAGCAGAAGTGACGATGTGCCAATACTGAGCTTAGGTCTTAAGAGATCCTGTTTATCTACCTGCCGTCTTGACTTTTGACATCACTGTAAGAAGAACCAATCCTGCTTTGCTTGTGGGCTCAAGATACACAAAACACACATGTTGCAAACCTGGACCTGCAGACTTGCAGCACTGAGTACCACAGCACTTCCTGTCCTGTCAATCCTTGAGAATCAATGACTAGTGTGTGAGCCACCGAGATTTTTTTTTTTTGATTGCTTATTACACAGCATTACTGTAGCAATTGTTGACCAAAAAGAGAACTTTGATTGACCAGAGCCTGTTTTGAAATGGCTATTTACAAAATGTTAGACTTAAGCTTAATATGTTGTCATTGTTTTCAGTTTTAATGTTAGATATGTATTTCTGAGCTATATAATATTTTTAATTTTATATAGCTGGATGATTACAGGTTTTGTCTTTTGTTCCAATTTTCATTGTTTACTAATGGGAAGAAGAAGTATGACACTCCAAGTGAAAGAGGACTTTGTTTCATTAACAATGACTGCCATAGGCATGCATACTACATATGTCCATATACTTATCAAAATACTAATACTGGGTCTGATTTTTCTCTTAGATCCTCACATTCAGAGCTGCATTTCATCAGTGGTATAGGCTGGTCTTACAAACCATAGGTCAAAGGTCAAGGAGATATTACCAGTTAATTGTGTCTTGAAACAGCATAATACAGAGCATTAGACTGGGAGTCGAAAGGTCCAGGACCCATCAGTTGTTATGCTACCAATTACCCGTTCTACTTAGGAGAAGCCTCTTAATAACTTCTTGAGCCACAGATCCCATAAGACTATAAAGTTCTACAGTTTTCTGATCCTGGACCTTTCACTGAGTTGTGCCAATTCACAGTAATGCCAGAAAATGAGATTCTGACAATAGTGTCATTAATATTATAAGTATGGGAGAAACCGAGGAGGTATCTACAGAGACTTCTGTGGCTGCTCAAGTACCTCTTCAATAAGATTGATTTAAGGAAGGACATGTATGAAAGATAAAAGGAGAGCCATGTGACCAAAGGGAAATGATACTAATAAAGCTAAAACTCAGGATGAGATGAAACTTATGAGAAATGACAAATTTAAAATAAGATGAGTTATGATGAGAAGGAGAAGAACAAAGATGGTATTGGCTGATGGGCTGGAGTACCTAAGACTGGAGTAGGCAAGTGTAGGCCCTACCACGGACCCTGTGCTTTTAGAGGGTCACTCTCTGGTCTGCCTCTTGGAATAAAGAGATCATGAGATGTAGGGCATACACTCACATGGGCCAGACCCCTTGTCCTTAGACCATGATCCAGGTAGGTTGGGACTCTGAAATTTCCTGCCCCAGATCCTCAAACCTGCTTTCGGTGCCAGCACAGGCCTCTTCTCTGGATTTGTCCTCACAAGGGTAGAAGGCCAACACATAGCTGTTTGCAGGGGATGGAGCATGGTTTGAACGGGCTGATGTGTGAAGGTATACAGGATAGAACCAAGGCTGGGAAGAGAAGTGAGATGGGCCCAGGCATATAATCTGTGCAGTCACAGGGACCTGCACAGAAGGTCCCTGTGACTGCACAGGGTTTAATGCTCTGCTATTGATGTCTGCACTTGGTTTAATGCTCTGCTATTGATGTCTTGATATTCTTAATAATTTCATCTTTGGATTTGTTTTCCAAAAGTGGAGTCTAATAGGACAATGGAGCATGCATGTAAACAGAGGAGATACATGCAATATGCATGCTCACCACTGTTCCTTGCTACCGTATTTGCATGGCAGCATTCCTAGTGCCCCATGAGCACAGAATTTCAGTGAATTCACAATGCGCGGGAGCTCAGTGAGACTCAAAGCAAGTATAGGTAAGCAAGTTAGGTCTATTACTAAGGGCAGGCACTGACAGTCCTGAGAGACCATGCTTTCCATTTGAACCAGAACTTGCTTTGAATGCAGAAAGTAAGCATTGGTGTTCTAAGAAATGTGAATGACCAAGGAACCCTATCATATTCTTTCTTATTTGTGTTACTTCTCTTTAATAGCCAACCACTTATACTGAAAGTGATGACATAGAAGGAAAGAGAAAGGGTGATCAATAGTTCCTTTCCCAGTTAGCCCTTTCTTACTCATCAGTAAGGTGAAGGTAGAGATTTTTGGTGGATGTGCATATATGAAAAAGTGAACTAAAAAATGTTGAATTAATTTCGTGCAATGTTTCCATTGTTGTGGTAACATATATAAATACATACATATGTATATACATTATATATATATAATGAACTATAAAATATGAATCATATAGTTTAGGTAATTCTGCATACAAGTTAAATGCTCTCATGTTCATATTTAAAACTGACATTGCACAATATAAAGTGGTGCAACAGAAAGATTTTACAGTATAAAGATGTTTGCATTTAAAATTGGCCTTACGTACTAAAAGGATATAAAATTCTTGATAATTACTTAAAATTTCAATTTTTCTTTAGATAGTAAATACAAAACACCCATGACAAGTTGAGAAAGAGAGAAGAGAGACTGCAGAAGAAAGGGAAAAACTTCATAGTTTAATATCTTTACTGACATTTTTTTCATACTTTGTTAATAAGGGGCCTAAACATTGCTATTTCGCACTGTACCATACAAATTATGTAGCCTGTCTTGGGTGGGCCATGGGTGGGAGGTCCTTGATGGGGACTAACTCCCCCTGTATCTAAAGTGTAACCAGCCCTTCCAGGTTCTCACTAAGGTGTATCTGTCAAGGTAAGAGTATATAAAACATACTTAACAGATTTGGGTAGATATTTAATTCTAAATATTTGGATATATAACACGTGGATGCCCATATTTTCTCTTGCTCCTGGCCCTGCAGTGATTATCTGTGGGCTTGCTGTTTGAAATCAACAGGACTATGAAAATAAAAGAGAGGAGTTTTGGTTTTGCAGCACTGACACAGGCTGCTGGTTGTCTCCAACAAACCCAACGCTGGCAATGACAGAAACAGTAAAGAAACATATAGAGATCTGAAAAATGAATGTAAGCCCCTACAGAAACTCCTGGGGAAATGGAGGTTGTCGTGACCTGGCACAGGATGGAAAAAGGGACCTAAGTAGGTGTAGGACTGGAAGCCCCCATCAAAAGGTTGGTCAGGGCAGAACTCTGGAGTAGGGCTGCTTTCAAAAAGAATAAAAGGCAGCAGCCGCCCAGCATAGCTTGGTTGGTAGGTAACTCACGGGCAGTATTAAGGTCTGGCTGAAGTGTCAGTAAGCTGTCTGAGTCGTCATAGCTACCTTCTACTTTTCTCCTAGATTCTGAATGTTGTATGATTGGAAAAGCCCTTGAAGGAAAGCTATGTTCAGGAAAGTCAGACAAGGAGTTTTGCTGAAAGGTAGAGTCACAAACTTATTTGGGGTTTGGCAGCAAATAGGTAAATTCAAACCAAGGTCTTTGCTTTAGGGCCCATCCACTCGGGGCAGATCCCTCTTCTTTAAGTCACTGAGAAAGTCGCATCACAAAATAGAGCCTGGGCTTTGGCCCCCTCCCCGAGTACACATTAACAATCTCCCCAAGTTGTAGTCATATCCAAGGCTACTTACAGGGAACCTACAAGTAGGATGACCACTTAATTTATCATCCAAATCAGGACATTTTTGATGGTGAAAGGGGAGCAATTAATAACTACCTTGGCTCTATGGGTATAAACTGGGAATGTCCCAGGCCAACCAGGATACATGGTAACCCTACACATAAGTTTTATTTGTATAAATTAGAAAAAAGTATCCTTTCTGGATGAACAAATTAGAAAAGCATACTTTCTACAAGGTGGGCAAATTGTTAAAAACAATTTTAAAGGCACAACATGTCTAGGCAGAAAAATTAGAAATAAGCACTCACTCTGGACCCAAGAATTAGGAAAAGGCAGCACCATATGGCCTGGCTCGACAAGCAGATGACACCTTTGGGTGAAGAAAAGTTCACTTTGATTTCTGGGGGGATCAGTCCTGTTCCAGAGCATCAACTTGGTGATGAAGCACAGGTGCACGTCAGGTCCTCTAGTCCCCTCGACCAGGCATGTTTTTGCAATGTTCAATTGGCATAGTCGTGTATGGTGGTCCTGCTTATGACCACAGGCCAATATAAGCTTCAAGTCATCTGAGGAGCACAGATACTATAAAAAAGTATACTGAAATAATAAATTTATATTTAATTAATAATAAACAATGCCAGATTTGAAAATCAGCATGCTGAATACTTACAAAGTGATATGGGAAACTATTCATAATCTGAAGCAGGAACAACACTTATGGATACCATGAAAAGCTCCTGGATTAAAACCATAAAGTGTTCCAAACAGGATAGGAAAGAGGAAAAAAACCCACATGTTTAAATTTATAAGGAAAATTAAGGACATCACAGTGAAAAATTCAAAAAGTCCAGAGAGAAAAAATAAGTAGATGAACTATAAATCAACAGGTGTCATATGGACATCAGGTTTCTTGATCACAAATGCAGGCCAGAAGATAATGGAGTAATAATTTCAAACTTTTGAAGGAAAATAAGTGTGAACCTAGAATTTTATATACTGCTAAATTATCATTTAAGAGGAAACCACAATGAAGACATTCTCAGATATGCAAAGCATCAGAAGGGTTACCATATAAAAACCTCCTTTGAAAACACTTGTTATGAAAGTATGTCATAACTAACTAAATTCATTAATTCAATAATATGCTATAAAATATACAGGAGGTATGGTAATTCTCATTTATTTTTTTAAAAAACCTCAAAGATCAGATTAATGAGCATATTCATACCAATTCAGAGCTAAAATTCTTAATGAGAAGGGTGGGCACATGAATAGGTAAGGGGAGCCCAGAGGAAGGAAAAATCATGTTAGCTCCATTTTTGTTTTCTGAAAAACATTATATATTGATGTTTAAAATATTCATAGGAAGAAATGACTCTAAGTGTGGGTCTTTATAAATTACATTTAACCACTAGAAGAAAAAAACTAGGATGTTTAACTCTCAAATAAAACAATCTATCCAATGAAAGGCCATATAGGAGGAGACGAAAAAGCAGTAAGAAATGGAAGTGTAAGCAATAGAAAATATAAAGTTAAATAGCCAAAATAAATCCTAATATAAGATTAATTGCAGTAAATATAAATATGTTGAATTCAAATACCATAAGACTGGATTAAAAATACAAAATTGAACAACATGTCTACTTGATTAATTCTTAAAATAATAGGACAAAAATTTGATAATAAAAAAAATTAAGTTTTGGTATAGTTACCAGTCAATATGAACTATAAGAAATCAGTGTAGTGATTTAAAACTAGGTAAAATAGAATTCATGATAAAATACATCATAAAACATAAAGAGATTATATATACTGGTAAAAAAAGTAGATCAAGAATGTATAACAATCATGAACATATAGGTACCTAAAATAGACTGTAAAATATGTGAAAAAACAAGTGCTAGAAGCATAAGGTAGAACTGAAAACTAAAAAAAATTTTTAAAAATCAGTATTTTACTGCGAGTTTCTTAAAACTAGATAGATCAAGCAGAAAAAAAATAAGAAAAAATTAAAGTTTGAATAATGCTATGAATAAGTTCAAACTAAGTGATTCAGAAAGAACTTCACATTAAACAACAACACAAAACGCACACTTTTTTCAAATTATATGAGAATTTCACAAAAAGTTATTAGAAAGAAAGAATAAACATTGTTTTAAAGAAACAATAACATATCATAAAATATAGTCTCTTACAATAATGTCATATGCATAATATATAGCAAAATTTCATATATATGATTATTTAAAACAAATTTTAAAATCATAGGGGAATTCCCTGGTGTTCCAGTGGTTAGGACTCTGTGCTTCC
Source organism: Pseudorca crassidens (assembly GCF_039906515.1). Taxonomy (NCBI): domain Eukaryota; kingdom Metazoa; phylum Chordata; class Mammalia; order Artiodactyla; family Delphinidae; genus Pseudorca; species Pseudorca crassidens. Next base: position 40,348,359 of record NC_090302.1, on the reverse strand, counting down.
ATTGCAGGGGGCACAGGTTTGAGCCCTGGTCTGGGAACTAGGATCCCGCATGGTGTGCAATGCGGCCCTCCCCACCCCCATCATACAATGACCCTTGAATTAAAGAGAAGATCAAGAAAAATGTATAAATACTTAAAACTGAAATGAAACGACAATGGAAACAGTATTGCTTTAAGTTAGAGCGGGTATTTTTGCAATGCTCCCTTTAGTAAGTTATTAAACCAAAAAGCTATTGTGTGGAAAATTCAAGGTGTATGTGTGGGTATATGAATTTTTTCACTTCTCTATCATGGGACAAAAGAAAAAAAGTTGGGTTTCAATGATGGCAAATTAGACACAGATATTTCATGGAAATATCTGTACCTTTAGGGTACTCAGAGGATGACCTTAAAAGAAGGAAGCTAAAATTGGATGGAAAAAAGTGTTAAATGTTGTTTAGAATGAGTTATATTTGATGTGCTTAAGTAAGAGCAATATTTACAAAGCCATATGAAGGCATACCTAAGAGATATTGTGGTTTTGGTTCCAGACTAACACAGTAAAAAGAATATCACAATAAAGCAAGTCACAATTTTTTTGCTTTCCCAGTACATATGAGTTATGTTTTCACTATACTGTAGTCTGTTAAGTGTGCATTAGCATTATGTCTAAAATAACAATGTGCATACTTTAATTTAAAAATACTTTATTGCTAAAAAATGCTAACCATCATCCAAGTCTTCAGCAAGCCATAATCTTTTTTGCAATAGTAACATCAAAGATCACTGATCACAGATCACCATAGCAAATACAATAATAATGAAAAAGTTTGAACTATTGAGAGAATTACCAAATTGTGACATAGGGACACAAAGTGAGCAAATGCTGTTAGAAAAAAGTGCTGATAGACTTGCTTGACAGAGGGTGGCCACAAATCTTTAATTTGTAAAAAACACAATGTCTGTGACGTGCAATAAAGTGAAGCACAATAAAACAAGGCATGCCCATAATCTGTATGTGTATGTGAATGTGAATGTGTATGTGTATGTGTATATCAGACTAAAGGTTAGTTATAAAATGTCAACAGTTAGTGGAAGGGGGTTTTACACTTTCTGTTTGTTTATCCTAAAACTGACTGAATATCAGAACCACCTGCAGAAGCAAAAAAATAAATAAAATCCAGATGCCCAAGTCCCATCTCTGAAGATTCTCATTCAATGGGGTCTGGATTTCCACTATGTTTAAAAACCTAAAGGTGATTCTGATACGATTCATAGACACAATATAAAGCTTCTGCTTTACAGGAAATAATACAAGATTACTTTGTTATTTTATAGTTATATTAACAGGTTGTACTATTGACGGATAAGTCTGATGTCAAAATGCACTCCCCACTAGGGATAAAAAAGGAACTAGTACTCTCTACTGCCGCTTGGTGGCAGCATGCATATATTGCAAGGGCAATTATTGTAGGAATCCAAATTAATGGAACATTTTAGAATTGGAAGACTACATAGAGATCATCTAGTCAAGCTTCCAGCTATTATAGTTATGAAAACTAAGGCCCATATAAATGAAATGATTCATCTCCAAAGAGCATTAGTGAAAGAGTATGAAATAAAAAATGTCTCTGAACTTTTAATTTAGTGCTATTTTTATTAATCTCAAGAATTAGCTCAAACTTCAGTGTGACAGATTTGGGATTGAATTCTTGCTCGGATTTACTGGTCGCGTGCCTTTCAGTAAGTTACTAAAACTTTTAACTTTGCTTTTCACATATGTAAAATGGTGAGCCTTGACTGATATAGAGTATGAGATAGCCTAGCACTGTTCTTAACACATACAAGTGCTTAAAATTTTTTGGCTCTCATCCCTCTTAAACAACCTCTGTCCTCTTAACAATAAAAGTGTCTTTCAGCTAGCAAAGCACCCCAGAGCTGACAACATTCTGGCAAGAGATACAGGATTCTTTTTCTTACTGGGGGTTCTTTATACCTGATATTTGAACTGCACTTAAACATGAACATCTCTTGTTTACACTGTATTAATGGATTTGATAGATGAATTTTAAAAAGTAATACGCAGAAATTAAGCTGCCTTACTCTCAAGAAATATAATTCGATAGTGGTGGCTAGCATGATAAAGAGTATTTGGACAGGGAGTCCATGTTGGATATGAACAACCTGTACTCCCATTTGTCTATTAAGAATAAATAGAATCCTTTCAAAATCTGTTTTAAAGGGCAGTTATTTTCTTCTGACTCATTTAAGTTACCTGCAAGAAAAGGACAGTCTCCTGAATCCTTGTTTAAAAGGCTTTTAATATAAAGCAAATAATTTTTTGCAACGTTTCCCAAACTTTTCATTATCAAATTGGCTGAGGCTTCTCAACGATGACCGTTTCACAACAATATCTCCATTTTCACCTTCTTCAAATGAATTGGCCTAATAGATGTGCAATTAAAACAGAGCTTCACTCTCAACATATTTTTAATTTTGTATACAAACAGTATGAAGAAAACAGGATCAGGGAGTTCAGCCATAAAAGTGAATGGATTACTGATACACGTTACATCATGGATGCAACTAAGTGAAAGAAGCCAGACACGAAACGCCACATATTGTATGGTTCCATTTATAGGAAATGTCCAGCAGTGGCAAATCCATAGAAACAGAAAATATTATACATTAGTGGTTGCCAGGGGTTTGGAAGAGAGGGAAATAGGGAATGACTGCTTAAAATGGGTGTAGGTTTCCTTTTGGGGTGATGAAAATGTTTTGCAACTAGGCAGTGGTGATAGTTACACAACATTGTGACAGTTCTAAATTCCACTGAATGGTACAGTGAATTGTAAAATGATCAAAATGGTGAATTTTATGTTATGTTCATTTTGCTACAATAAAAAGGAGAAAGAATTAGGGAAAGACTTTGAGTTTGGGAAAGTAAGGTGAACTGGTCAAGAAAAAGACAGCTCTACTGTTCAGTGTTCTCTCAGCTCTCCCAGTGCATTAATCCTCAGCAAAAAGTAGCCTGAACTTGTCGATGATAGTCATTCAACACAGTCCAGGGAAAAGTAAATAAAATAAAACCCAACTCTTCTTCTTTAGCACATCTATGAAAGGTTAACTTGCTGCTCAGCCACATGGACATTCATGAAGGCGTTTCACTTTAGGTGTCCTCTACTTCAGTACTTTACTCACAGCTCATTCACACATGTAGGCAACAGCATTCCTTAATTCGATGGACTCTGCAGTGCTGGTTGTGATCAGTCTCATGAAAAGAAAAGGAAAGGAGGAAAAAGCCTCCACATTGGCTTTGTGGTCTTGACGAAATGGATGCAGAAGACAGCTTGAGTGTCAAATTGAAAACTTTTATTTTCCTTTTCCTTTTCTTTTTATCTTTCCTCTCAGGTCTTCTGCCCACTTCCCACCCCCTTCTTTCAAACAGGAAAGACACTAATTAGCTGCTTTTTTTTTTTTTTGGTAAAACAACTTGTTTTAGATTTCTTGTTGTTCTGTGAATGTTATTGTTTTTACTGCCAAATGAGCTTCAGTGGTTAATGTAGGGAGTCTCTTGGGAACTTAACTTTTTCAAGTTTAAGTGTAAAAGCTTTTTAACTTGAATTGGCTTTTACTGGGTGCTTCAAGATTTGCTCTTGGCTCTCTGACGGGGGACCGAATAGCACTATGTTTCCTTTGAGGTTCCAATAAATAAAGGATTCCATGTCCTCCTGGGCACTTTTTGGTGATTTTGCTGTGTGTGCTCTCTAATAGCTATTTGCAGATTCCAGGAAGATGACATATAAATGAATATAAATAATCTTATAGCTTAGTTAAACTAAACTTTATAGTTTATAGTTTAGTTAAACTAAACTTTATAGTTAAACTTTTAAGTTTAACTTTAAACTTTAAACTTATAGTTAAACTATAAGATTAAATAATCTTATAGTTTTAGAATTTGCTTTGGCTCTACTCCTGGTATCATTCTACTTCTTGTAGCAGAATCATTCTACTTCTTGTGGCTTTAAAGAGCATTAGCTATGTATATATTAAATATAATATAAATATACCAATATTAAATATTGATGTATAAATGTAATATATTAATATTTATATTAATGTATAATAATTATGTATTATATTAATATATATTTTTGCATAGCATATATTATATACAAAATATATATGGCTAATGTAATGTATTTATATGTTTAATATGTTCATAATATTAATGTGATATATCATATAATATTGATTATAAAATAATTATATCACAGTATATAAATATATAATTATTGTCTGATATAATACATTATATGTAATATATTCTATATAACACAATATATAATGTATTATTATAAGACAACTATATAATATATAATACATATATAAAACTATATTTTAATTATACACTACACATACAAGTTATGTATAGCTACTTATAATTTTATTTACATAGGAATCTGTTCATCATAACAACTGATATAAAAATATGCAATATTTTAAATCAAATGGGCCATAATCTCACTACCTACACATAACTACTTTTAAAATCTTGAACCCTGTCTAAATCATGCTTACATATCTCTCAACCTGTTTTTCTACACATGCACATATACACACATTTATACATAATATGTATGTATACTACCAGTTTTCGGTTCAATGTATATAAATATATGATATATATAATTATATTCCTGTGTATACAAATATAAATCAAAGGTATGTGTATATGTATGTATTTCATATGTTTATATAAATATATCATACAAATAATGTATGTGTATATAAATACATGACTGTATACATACATACACAGAAATACACTTATTTAAACAAAAGGGACCTAAATAAACATAGTTCTCTAAGAATAAAAATACTTATGTCTCACTGTTTCAATAACAGTTTATAGTTTTCTACTGTATTTGCTTCTATAATTGTTATGAACAATTCCCATTTGTTGAATGTTAAACTGTTTTAGTTTTTTGCCATTATTAATGAAGCTATGAAGAATACGGTAGGCAAGATTACTTGAAAAACTCTCCTCAAAGAAAACAGTTAGGTATGCTAGGTTAATGTAAACAACTTATTTTTAAATGTGTGGTTGATTTTTGAAATGTGCAATAGAAATTTCCAGGACCCATGAAAGAAGGGTGGTACATGTGTGAGAGTTATAGCTACATTAAGAGTGGATTGAAGATCTTGATAGCTTAGAACAGAAGCTGGAAATCCTGTTTTTATGGAGCCAGATAGCAAATATTTTAGGCTTTGTAGACCAAAGAGGCAAAACTGAGGATATTATTTAGGTACTTAGGTAACCATTTAAAATTTTACCACTTAAAATGTGAAAATTATTCATAGCTCATAGGCCATAAAATATAGGCAGCTGTCTGGATTTGGAATACAGGCCATAGTTTAATGACACACCTGACATAGAGACTTGTTTTTAAATGGCCATGACCACATGGGAGGCAGGAGATAAGACTCCATCCCTACTAGATGGGAAGTTAGAACTAAACCTATCCCTAGCTTCACCTTTGATGAAAGGGTGTGCCAGGAGAAAAAATATCTGCTGGCAAAGGGAGACTAAGATCAAATTCTCTTGCCCTCTGCTCTCGGTAGGAAACAAGTAGGAAATCTTGAGAATTTTGAACCCCAGATCTGTGTTCACAGTGTTTGGGTTGCAAATTTATTTGTGGTCTTGCAAACAGAAGGTAAGAAATTAACTTAAAATGCTCCCAAATAGGTGGTATTCCAAACACAAAGCTAAACCCTTTCTAGAGAGGTAGACCTTCAATCCAGGCCTATAGCGTTCCCACAGATAAAGTTTAGCTAAACGTGAGCTCATGATCTAAATTTACACAATAATGAAGAAATCAGCTACAATTGGAGAGAATCAGCAAAAACAATCAATACCAGAATTAGATTCCCAAAGGCCATCCATCAGATGTTGGAATTATCAGGTGCAAGGCGGAAAATATACATAAAACTCGAACTGAAACAAGGAACAAGGATGTTTTAAAAGACTGGGTAAGATCTTTAAAAAGTTTTTAAAGTACATGTCATTGATAAAGCTAAAAACTCGAAGGTTGTGTAAAACAGCAGATTAATCGTGGAGAAGAGTGAAATTATGCTGTTTTTAAAAATATGGCAGGTCAGATTTTCTGCCTAATTATATAAGTAGATTTATCTTTAAAAAATACACGTTATTTTAAAGACTTATTGGCTGTAAAATAAGTAAAGGATATTTCAAAGGGCTTCTCTCCAAAGAAAAGTGAGAAGTAGCAAAACACAAAGTCTAGGGGAAAAAATGTCAATATATACATTGCTATAGGGTGAACTAAGCCTTAGGCCAGCAACAATGTGGAGGAGCTGACCCCTAGATACTTACAACTAAGGTGGAATCTTCAAAAAGGTTCAAATATTTATAACTAAAAAGATTTATTAAAATTAATAACCAAGTGTTTTAATTGATCTCAGAAGAACAAAACAATAAACCCTGAGAACATAGAAAAAATAGATAATAAAGATATGAGCAGAACTTAATAAAACAGAAAAAAATATAAAATTGAGGTGATTTAGTAAGTCAAAAGAATATTCTTTGAAAAGATTTAAAAAAACACACTTTGATTAAGCAAAACAAAAACAGAAGTAAATAATATACAGAAAGAATCAGGACAATGTTATAGCAGAGAGTACAAACAGAGAATATATGAAATGCCAGTAAGTTTGAACATTTATGTAAAGTGGACAATATCCTAGCTCCTAAAGTTTACCAAAACTGACACAAGAGGAAATTTATAGCTTTAACCAGTAAAGGAATTAAGTCAATAGTTTACAATCTTTCACCAAGAAAATACCAGACCCACCCAGATCATTTGCGAGGTGACTTCTATCAAACTTCTATTAAACAGATAACATCAATATTCATAAAGAAAAACTTCTAGAGAGTAGCAAAGGAAGAATGCTCTTTTATTCATCTTATGAAGTCTATATAATCCTAATACTGGAAAGAGATTAGGACTGTAAGGAAAAAGAAATTTATAGGTCAAATTTACTTGTAAATATAAAAGCAAAAATTTTAAACTATTATATTAGCTACCCAAGTTCACTAGAGTAAGAAAAAGCATGACCAAGTTAGGTCATCCAGTGAATGAAAAGGTAGTTTAATGTCAAGAATGTATATCAATAGATTTAAGTCACTACATTTTATCTCTTTCAAAAATTGATAAGTACTTATATTGATCTCTCTTGTACTAGGCACTGTCCTAAGTCATTTACAAATTTACTCCTTTAAACCTTCTATCATCCCTGGGGGCAGGTTCTATTTTGCTTCCATTTCTTAGGTAGGACTCTAACCCCCAGGAAAGTAAAGTAACATTTGCAAGTTTTTGTGGATGGTCAGTGATGGGACCCGTACAGGAACATCCAAAGTCTGTGCTTGGAAACAGTCCCCATATTGACGCTCATATTACAGATGAAAGGAAAAGAACCACGCACTTACAGTATAGATTAAATCTCACATTACAGGTTAAAGGAAAGGAACCATGCATTTACATTATAGATTAAAACCCACAAAACATGTTAAAGGAAAAAGAAATATGTGCTTCTCTCAAAAGTTGTAAAGAAAGCATATCTATTTCTAAATATATTTCCCAATTTCTTTTGGTTGTTTTCTGACCTTTGTAGTGCATTTTGCCATGAGGAAAATTTTAATTCTTACATAATTAAATGTATCCTTTTTTCTTTGTATCTTAGAGAGGTATTCCTCATGAATAATTTATTTCAAGTCTCCCAGGTTTCTGATACTTGTACAGTTTCATTATTTTTTTTACTTTTAACTAGTTGCTATATCTAGAATTTATTAATGATAGCCATATTTTCCCACTTTTGTTGAATAATTTTTGCTACAGATCCAAAATGTCAATTTTATTTTAATCTCAATTCCCTTATGCTCTTGAATCTAATCTTAAGATGCTTCCTATTCCACTGGTTGTTTTGTCTATCTGAAACAAAATGCTACCTTAATTATAATGTAATTATAATATAATAAGTGTAATTAGTAAACATAATACAATATATAATAAATAGCATAATATAAAATAAGAAAATATAATTTACCATATAACAAGGTCAAAGGAGATCAAGACTATACAGTCATTTGAAATATCCCCCAAAGATATTTTATAAAATTCAATATTCATTTCTAATTTAAAAGAATTAGTAAAATAAGGATTGATGAATGCTTCCACAATAAGAAGAAATTATATGTCTAAAAGAGAAAGAGGTAAATGATAAACTTTAGTAACACTGGCAATAAATGCAGGACAAGATGAAGATGCCTGATATAATGTTAAAGAAAAACTATTATTTAACATTGTTTTTGCAGTACTGATGGGTTCAGTGAAAAGAGAATCTCATAGAAAAGAGTATCTCATTCTTCTTAATGTCTGTACACTTTTCCATTGCATGAACATAACAGCTTTTTTTTTTTTTTTTTTGCGGTACGCGGGCCTCTCACTGTTGTGGCCTCTGCCGTTGCGGAGCACAGGCTCCGGACGCGCAGGCTCAGCGGCCATGGATCACGGGCCCAGCCGCTCCGCGGCATGTGGGATCTTCCCGGACCGGGGCATGAACCCTTGTCCCCTGCATCAGCAGGCGGACTCTCAACCACTGTGCCACCAGGGAAGCCCCATAACAGCTTATTTAATCAATATGTTACTGATCTGCATCTGGATTTCTAGGTTTTTATGGAATTTTATTTATGCACAATTGTTTCAAACTCTAGGACTTCCTCTTATGTTTATATCTTTTGAAAGAAACAATATCTCCATAGATGATTTATCTGTGCTGGCTGCTAGCAGACTATGGCTACTTCTCAGTTCTTCCCTTTACATTCCTAGTCAATATGAAAATGGAAGGCAAGAAGGTCTTCTGCTTAGAGACTGTAAAGATAGGTCTTGATGATAAAGTCTTGGTGTTAAAGGCTAAAAATATCAACCCAGAAAAAATGTTTTTCCAGCTGTAACTGTGTGTGATTCCCTTGGCTTGATTCTGTAGAGAATGTAAGACAAGACCGTAGGATCTGCCCTCAAAATGCTTTCAGTAGGATGAGCTAAGTAAAGTATGGTGGCATATCTAATTCAAGACAAAATATAATGGCTATTTTTCTCTCATAGCAAAACTTGGTGGAGTGAATGTAGAGGTCACTGTAGGCTTTTAATTAAATGAACACAATAAATCTTGTATTGGAAGGTGATTATTCTGGTCTCTTTGTGGAGATGAATTGGAAATTGTCTAGAAGAAGGAAAATTAGCTTAACCAAAGTTAAACTCATAAATAATTGAGCATTAATTAAATATTTGTGGTCTATGTTTCTCTTTGACCATAATTTCTCCCAATTTATACAGCTCTTTGATACCTGATTAATCATTGTCAAAGATGCAATTAACAATGATTATTACCGTGTATTAGGTTTTGCCTGGGCCCTGAAGAAACTATCCTAAATTACCAGCTATGATTGTCACTTGATTTCCTCACAAAGAACAATCAGAACTCCTGGTCTTAAGTGACTTGGAATGTGAAACTAAGAAGTCTCTTAGATATTATTAGAGGACACTACAGAGCCCATTGGTGAAAGTTTGGAAAACATTGGGCTTCTTAAAATTGATTCTTGTAGTGCTTTGGGAAAGATCACTGAACCAAAAGGATAATGGTGTTTCTGGTTCTCTTGTTAGCCTTCTACATGGAAATATCGCTGAAGCTTCTGGACTCAATTTCCTTCCTCTTGTGTGAATGTCACTGAAAATATCCAACTCCATTCTATCCCCATATAACTTCTGAAACTAAGCAAAATGAAGACTCAAAATTCATTTCGAATAATGAAATGAATGTATAACGTAGAATGGAACTGGGAGAATACCTGGTTTAAATTCTGGAAAGTACTAACTATACAATTCTGGATAAGTTGCTTAATCTTGCTTAGTCTAATTTAATGTCCATCTCACAGGATGTTATGATGATTAATATCTTTGTATAACGTACAGTGTTATGTAATTTCTTCTTACTGCTTTTCTTGAGTAAATTCATATCCTTAAGCAACTCGCTGTAGAAAATAGTTACTTACTTGCTTAAATTACTCTTATCTTCTATTATCAGCTGAATTGTGTCCTGCTCAAATTAATATGTGGCAGTCTTAACCCCCAATACCTCGTAATATGACTGTATTTGGAGATAAGGCCCTTAAATAGGTAACTGAGGTAAAATGAGGTCAAATGGGTGGGCTCTAATCCAATATGACTGGTGTCCTTATAGAAAGAAAATATTAGGACACAGACATGTACAGAGAGAAGACCATGTGAAGACAAAAGGAAAAGATGGCATCTACAAGCCAAGAAGAGAGACCTCAGAAGAAATCAATCCTGTTGACACCTGATCTCAGATTTCTAGCCTCTAGACCTGTGAGTAAATAAATTCTGTTGTTTAACCTACTCAGTCTCTGGTACTTTGTCATGGCAGCTCTAGGAAACTAACACAACTTTTTATGGCCTCCTTGTCTCAAGTTGAAAGTTCAATATTTGGCATCATAGCTAGGAAACAAAAATAACATCTACATTTCTTGTTATAGTCTTTCTTCCCCATTCTCATTGCTAATAATTTCCATATTTGGGTCTGTTTTCTATATCTTGTAAACAGAGTGTTATGCTCATTTCTAGCCTTACTGCTAATACACAATAAATATGTAGATACTGAATAGATTTTGGAGAAGTGCAACATATAGTTGGTACATGTGTGTATGTGTGTGTGTGTGTATTCATATAATTTATAATTTTTCTCTATTTTCTTCCTTTGGTGTGATCTAGGATTCTCTGCTTTTATGACTCTTGAATACTAATCCCTGAGTTTAATTCACCAAAATTGTCAATACTAATAATAATATGGGGAAAGAGAGAGTGATAGAGGGAGAAGAACAAACAATCAGGCAAGGGCAATACTGTGAAGTATTAGGGTCTTATTAATAAGATTAGGTTAGTCTAGAGGAAATGACTGTAAATATCATCAGTGAGCCCAGTTGGACTTTACTGACTGCTAGACACATCCCTGAGTTCTGTTCTTAGTCTCCAACTGTATGATTACTACTGTCTGGAAGTATTATTTGAACAACTAAAGTCACTTAATGGAAAAAGAATATGTCTTTAGAGAATCAACAGTAATTTTTCTATCTGATTAAAAAGCAATGTTGACTGTCTGGAAATCTCAGTCATATTTGTAAGCAGGAAAACATTGGCTATTAAAAGCGGATGATGTAAAGAGATAAGCAGAAGCTTTGGCAATAGATATACCTGGATTTAATTCTCACTTCTACCACTTGGCAACCGGATAGCCTTAGGCAAGTTTCATACCTCCCTGAAATTCACTTAATTCAGTCTGTAAAATGACATAATAACTTATTATGTTATTATGTGTGTATTATGTTTTAGGAATTTTAAATCAGTTATTGAAATAAAAGTGCACAATATATAGACAAGTATGGATTCCTCAACAGGTGTTTGACCTTTCATTTCTCCAGTATCCCACCCGCATCAAATAAAGAAAAATACTTTTTAAAATTTACGAATACTTCATTGTTCTAAAGTTAAAGCAATAAAAATAACAATAATCAAAAGGCCTATTACTATCATACCATTAGAAGAAAAAAAATAGGTGTTCATGAGAGTTCCAAATTAGAATACAGGTTTTCATTAGGCACCTGTTTATGTATGCTATTCTGCTCTTTACAATAAATAATTAAATTTAAAAGACTTAATTTCCACTTTTAAGACTTTATATTATTAGTTTACAAGTCACATATCGACCTATGCCAAATTTTATACTGGCCTATGCTAATGAATTCAGTACAGAAAACAAAAAGCACCACACTCAAGCAAACTATATATATATATATATATATATATATCTTACATGCATTTATTTTATTTTTTTTAACATCTTTATTGGGGTATAATTGCTTTACAATGCTGTGTTAGTTTCTGCTTTCTAACAAAGTGAATCAGTTATACATATATATATATGTTCCCATATCTCTTCCCTCTTGCATCTCCCTCCCTCCCACCCTCCCTATCCCACCCCTCCAGGCGGTCACATAGCACCGAGCCGATATCCCTGTGCCATGAGGCTGCTTCCCACTAGCTATCTACCTTACTTTGGTAGTGTATATATGTCCATGACTCTCGCCCTGTCACAGCTCACCCCTCCCCATATCCTCAAGTCCATTTTCCAGTAGGTCTGCGTCTTTATTCCTGTCTTACCCCTAGGTTCTTCATGACATTTTTTTTCCCTTAAATTCCATATATATGTGTTAGCATACGGTATTTGTCTTTTTCTTTCTGACTTACTTCACTCTGTATGACAGACTCTACGTCTATCCACCTCATTACAAATAGCTCAATTTCGTTTCTTTTTATGGCTGAGTAATATTCCATTGTATATATGTGCCACATCTTCTTTATCCATTCATCCGATGATGGGCACTTAGGTTGTTTCCATCTCCGGGCTATTGTAAATAGAGCTGCAATGAACATTTTGGTACATGACTCTTTTTGGATTTTGGTTTTCTCAGGGTATATGCCCAGTAGTGGGATTGCTGGGTCATATGGTAGTTCTATTTGTAATTTTTTAAGGAACCTCCATACTGTTCTCCATAGTGGCTGAACCAATTCACATTCCCACCAGCAGTGCAAGAGTGTTCCCTTTTCTGCACACCCTCTCCAGCATTTATTGTTTCTAGATTTTTTGATGATGGCCATTCTGACTGGTGTGAGATGATATCTCATTGTAGTTTTGATTTGCATTTCTCTAATGATTAATGATGTTGAGCGTTCTTTCATGTGTTTGTTGGCAGTCTGTATATCTTCTTTGGAGAAATGTCTATTTAGGTCTTCTACCCATTTTTGAATTGGGTTGTTTGTTTTTTTGTTATTAGGCTGCATGAGCTGCTTGTAAATTTTGGAGATTAATCCTTTGTCAGTTGCTTCATTTGCAAATATTTTCTCCCATTCTGAGGGTTGTCTTTTGGTCTTGTTTATGGTTTCCTTTGCTGTGCAAAAGCTTTGAAGTTTCATTAGGTTCCATTTGTTTATTTTTGTTTTTATTTCCATTTCTCTAGGAGGTGGGTCAGAAAGGATCTTGCTGTGATTTATGTCATAGAGTGTTCTGCCTACGTTTTCCTCTAAGAGTTTGATAGTTTCTGGCCTTACATTTAGGTCTTTAATCCATTTTGAGCTTATTTTTGTGTATGGTGTTAGGGAGTGATCTAATCTCATACTTTTACATGTATCTGTCCAGTTTTCCCAGCACCACTTGTTGAAGAGGCTGTCCTTTCTCCACTGTACATTCCTGCCACCTTTATCAAAGATAAGGTGTCCCTGTGTGGGGGTTTATCTCTGGGCTTTCTATCCTGTTCCATTGATCTATATTTCTGTTTTTGTGCCAGTACCATACTGCCTTGATTACTGTAGCTTTGTAGTATAGTCTGAAGTCAGGGAGCCTGATTCCTCCAGCTCCGTTTTTCATTCTCAAGATTGCTTTGGCTATTCAGGGTCTTTTGTGTTTCCATACAAATTGCGAAATTTTTTGTTCTAGTTCTGTGAAAAATGCCAGTGGTAGTTTGATAGGGATTGCATTGAATCTATAGATTGCTTTGGGTACTAGAGTCATTTTCACAATGTTGATTCTTCCAATCTGAGAACATGGTATATCTCTCCGTCTATTTGTATGATCTTTAATTTCTTTCATCAGTGTCTTATAATTTTCTGCATACAGGTCTTTTGTCTCCTTAGGTAGGTTTATTCCTAGGTATTTTATTCTTCTTGTTGCAGTGGTAAATGGGAGTGTTTTCTTGATTTCACTTTCAGATTTTTCATCATTAGTATATAGGAATGCCAGAGATTTCTGTGCATTAATTCTGTATCCTGCTACTTTACCAAATTCATTGATTAGCTCTAGTAGTTTTCTGGTAGCATCTTTAGGGTTCTCTATGTATGGTATCATGTCATCTGCAAACAGTGACAGCTTTACTTCTTCTTTTCCGATTTGGATTCCTTTTCTTTCCTTTTCTTCTCTGATTGCTGTGGCTAAAACTTCCAAAACTATGTTGAATAAGAGTGGTGAGAGTGGGCAACCTTGTCTTGTTCCTGATCTTAGTGGAAATGCTTTCAGTTTTTCACCATTGAGGATGATGTTTGCTGTGGGCTTGTCATATATGGTCTTTATTATGTTGAGGAAAGTTCCCTCTATGCCTACTTTCTGCAGGGTTTTTATGATAAATGGGTGTTGAATTTTGTCAAAAGCTTTCTCTGCATCTATTGAGATGATCTTATGGTTTATCTCCTTCAGTTTGTTAATATGGTTTATCACGTTGATAGATTTGCGTATATTGAAGAATCCTTGCATTCCTGGAATAAACCCCACTTGATCATGGTGTATGATCCTTGTAATGTGCTGTTGGATTCTGTTTGCTAGTATTTTGTTGAGGATTTTTGCATCTATGTTCATCAGTAATATTGGCCTGTAGTTTTCTTTCTTTGTGACATCCTTGTCTGGTTTTGGTATCAAGGTGATGGTGGCCTCGTAGAAGGAGTTTGGGAGTGTTCCTCCCTCTGCTATATTTTGGAAGAGTTTGAGAAGGATAGGTGTTAGCTCTTCTCTAAATGTTTGATAGAATTCGCCTGTGAAGCCATCTGGTCCTGGGCTTTTGTTTGTTGGAAGATTTTTAATCACAGTTTCAATTTCAGTGCTTGTGATTGGTCTGTTCATATTTTCTATTTCTTCCTGATTCAGTCTTGGCAGCTTGTGCATTTCTAAGAATTTGTCCATTTCTTCCAGATTGTCCATTTTATTGGCATAGAGTTGCTTGTAGTAATCTCTCATGATCTTTTTTATTTCTGCAGTGTCAGTTGTTACCTCTCCTTTTTCATTTCTAATTCTATTGATTTGAGTCTTTTCCCTTTTTTTCTTGATGAGTCTGGCTAATGGTTTATCTATTTTGTTTATCTTCTCAAAGAACCAGCTTTTAGTTTTATTGATCTTTGCTATTGTTTCCTTCATTTCTTTTTCATTTATTTCTGATCTGATTTTTATGATTTCTTTCCTTCTGCTAGCTTTGGGGTTTTTTGTTCTTCTTTCTCTAATTGCTTGAGGTGCAAGGTTAGGTTGTTTATTCGAGATGTTTCCTGCTTCTTAAGGTGGGCTTGTATTGCTATAAACTTCCCCCTTAGAACTGCTTTTGCTGCATCCCATAGGTTTTGGGTCGTTGTGTCTCCATTGTCATTTGTTTCTAGGTATTTTGTTATTTCCTCTTTGATTTCTTCAGTGATCACTTCATTATTAAGTAGTGTATTGTTTAGCCTCCATGTGTTTCTATTTTTTACAGATCTTTTCCTGTAATTGATATCTAGTCTCATGGCGTTGTGATCGGAAAAGATACTTGATACAATTTCAATTTTCTTAAATTTACCAAGGCTTGATTTGTGACCCAAGATGTGATCTGTCCTGGAGAATGTTCCATGAGCACTTGAGAAAAATGTGTATTCTGTTGTTTTTGGATGGAGTGTCCTATAAATATCAATTAAGTCCATCTTATTTAATGTATCATTTAAAGCTTGTGTTTCCTTATTTATTTTCATTTTGGATGATCTGTCCATGGGTGAAAGTGGGGTGTTAAAGTCCCCTACTATGAATGTGTTACTGTCGATTTCCCCTTTTATGGCTGTTAGTATTTGCCTTATGTATTGAGGTGCTCCTATGTTGGGTGCATAAATATTTACAATTGTTATATCTTCTTCTTGGATCGATCCCT
Source organism: Pseudorca crassidens (assembly GCF_039906515.1). Lineage (NCBI taxonomy): Eukaryota > Metazoa > Chordata > Mammalia > Artiodactyla > Delphinidae > Pseudorca > Pseudorca crassidens. The sequence continues at coordinate 40,332,522 of NC_090302.1, read as the reverse complement.
TGATCATTATGTAGTGTTCTTCTTTGTCTCTTCTAATAGTCTTTATTTTAAAGTCTATTTTGTCTGATATGAGAATTGCTACTCCAGCTTTCTTTTGGTTTCCATTTGCATGGAATATCTTTTTCCATCCCCTTACTTTCAGTGTGTATGTGTCTCTGGGTCTGAAGTGGGTCTCTTGTAGACAGCATACATAAGGGTCTTGTTTTTGTATACATTCAGCCAATCTGTGCATTTAGTCCATTTACATTTAAGGTAATTATCGATATGTATGTTCCTATTCCCATTTTCTAAATTGTTTTGGGTTCGTTATTATAGGTCTTTTCCTTCTCTTGTGTTTGTCTAGAGAAGTTCCTTTAGCATTTGTTGTAAAGCTGGTTTGGTGGTGCTGAACTCTCTCAGCTTTTGCTTGTCTGTAAAGGTTTTAATTTCTCCATCAAATCTGAATGAGATCCTTGCTGGGTAGAGTAGTCTTGGTTGCAGGTTTTTCTCCTTCATCACTTTAAATATGTCCTGCCACTCCCTTCTGGCTTGTAAGGTTTCTGCTGAGAGATCAGCTGTTAACCTTATGGGGATTCCCTTATGTGTTATTTGTTGTTTTTCCCTTGCTGCTTTTACTATGCTTTCTTTGTATTTAATTTTTGACAGTTTGATTAATATGTGTCTTGGTGTACTTCTCCTTGTATCTATCCTGTATGGGACTGTCTGTGCTTCCTGGACTTGATTAACTATTTCCTTTCCCATATTAGGGAAGTTTTCAACTATAATCTCTTCAAATATTTTTTCAGTCCCTTTCATTTTCTCTTCTTCTGGAACCCCTATAATTCGAATGTTGGTGCGTTTAATGTTGTCCCAGAGGTCTCTGAGACTGTCCTCAGTTCTTTTCATTCTTTTTTCTTTATTCTGCTCTGCAGTAGTTATTTCCACTATTTTAGCTTTAGGTCACTTATCCGTTCTTCTGCCTCAGTTATTCTGCGATTGATCCCATCTAGAGTACTTTTAATTTCATTTATTGTGTTGTTCATCGTTGCTTGTTTCATCTTTATTTCTTCTAGGTCCTTGTTAACTGTTTCTTGCATTTTCTCCATTCTATTTCCAAGATTTTGGATCATCCTTACTATCATTATTCTGAATTCTTTTTCAGGTAGACTGCCTATTTCCTCTTCATTTGTTAGGTCTGGTGTATTTTTATCTTGCTCCTTTATCTGCTGTGTGTTTTTCTGTCTTCTCATTTTGCTTATCTTACTGTGTTTGGGGTCTCCTTTTTGCAGGCTGCAGGTTCGTAGTTCCCGCTGTTTTTGATGTCTGTGTCCAGTGGCTAAGGTTGGTTCAGTGGGTTGTGTAGGCTTCCTGGTGGAGGGGACTAGTGCCTGTGTTGTGGTGGATGAGGCTGGATCTTGTCTCTAGTGGGCAGGTTCATGTCTGGTGGTGTGTTTTGGGGTGTCTGTGGATTTATTATGATTTTAGGCAGCCTCTCTGCTAATGTGTGGGGTTGTTTTCCTGTTTTGCTAGTTGTTTGGCATAGGTTGTCCAGCACTGTAGCTTGCTGGTCATTGAGTGAAGCTGGGTGCTGGTGTTAAGATGGAGGTCTCTGGGAGATTTTCGCCATTTGATATGTGGAGCTGGGAGGTCTCTTGCTGACCAGTGTCCTGAAGTTGGCTCTCCCACCTCAGAGGCAGAGCCCTGACTCCTGGCTGGAGCACCAAGAGCCTTTCATCCACACGGCTCAGAATAAAAGGGAGAAAATGTAGAGAGAATTAGTAGAAGTATGAAGAAAGAAAGAAAGAAAGGAGGGAAGGAAGGAAGGAAGAAAGAAAGAAAGAAAGAAAGAAAGAAAGAAAGAAGCAAAGAAGGAAAGAAAGGAGGGAGGGAGGAAGGAAGGAAGGCAGGAAGGAAGGAAAAAAGAGAAAGAAAGAAGATACAGTAAAATAAAGTATAATAAAGTTATTGAATTAAAAAATAATTATTTAGGAAAAAAAAAGGGACGGATAGAACCTTAGGACAAATGTTGGAAGCAAAGCTGTACAGACAAAATCTTACACAGAAGCATACACATACACCCTCACAATAAGAGGTAAAGGGGGAAAAATCATAAATCTTGCTCTCAGAGACCACCTCCCCAATTTGGGATGATTTGTTGTCTAGAGGGAAAGAAAAAGAAAGGAAGAAAGAAAGAAAGAAAGAAAGAAAGAAAGAAAGAAAGAAAGAAAGAAAGAGGAAGGAAGAAAGAAAGGAAGGAAGGAAGAAAGAAAGAAAGAAAAGTAAAGTATAATAAAGTTATTAAAATTAAAATTATTAAGAAAAAATTAAAAAAAAAAAAACCATGGACGGATAGAACCCTAGGACAAATGGTGGAAGCAAAGCTATACAGACAAGCTCTCACACAGAAGCATACACATACACATTCACAAAAAGAGGAAAAGGGGAAAAAAATCATAGATCTTGCTCTCGAAGCCCACCTCCTCAATTTGGGATGACTCGTTGTCTATTCATGTATTCCACAGATGCAGGGTACATCAAGTTGATTGTGGAGCTTTAATCCGCTGCTTCTGAGGCTGCTGGGAGAGATTTCCCTTTCTCTTCTTTGTTCTCACAGCTCACAGGGGTTCAGCTTTGGATTTGGCCCTGCCTCTGCGTGTAGGTCGCTGGAGGGCGTCTGTTTTTTGCTCAGACAGGACGGGGTTAAAGGAGCCGCTGATTCGGCGGCTCTGGCGCACTCAGGCCGGGGTGAGGGAGGGGCACTGAGTGCGGGGCGGGCCTGCGGCGGCAGAGGCCAGCGTGACGTTGCACCAGCCTGAGGCTCTCTATGCGTTCTCCCGGGGAAGTTGTCCCTGGATCCCGGGACCCTGGCAGTGGCGGGCTGCACAGGCTCCGTGGAAGAGGGGTGTGGAGAGTGACCTGTGCTCGCACACAGGCCCCTTGGTGGCGGCAGCAGCAGCCTTAGCGTCTCCCGCCCGTCTCTGGGGTCCGTGCTTTTAGCTGCGGCTCGCGCCCATCTGTGGGGTTCGCGCTTTCAGCCGCGGCTCGCGCCCGTCCCTGGCGTCCGCGCTTTTAGCTGCGGCTCGCGCCCGTCTCTGGGGTTCACGCTTTTAGCCGCGGCTCGCGCCCGTTTCTGGAGTTCCTTTAAGCAGCGTTCTTAAACCCCTCTCCTCGCGCCCCAGGAAACAAAGAGGGAAGAAAAAGTCTCTTGCCTCTTCGGCAGGTGCAGACTTTTCCCCGGACTCCCTCCTGGCTAGCCGTGGTGCACTAACCCCTTCAGGCTACGTTCAAGCCGCCAACCCCAGTCCTCTCCCTGCGCTCTGACCGAAACCTGAGCCTCAGCTTGCAGCCCTTCCCGCCCCAGGGGGTGAGCAGACAAGCCTCTCAGGCTGGTGAGTGCCAGTCGGCACCGATCCTCTGTGCGAGAATCTCCCCGCTTTGCCCTCCGCACCCTTGTTGCTGTGCACTCCTCCACGCTCTGAAGCTCCCCCCTCCGCCTCCCGCAGTCTCCGCCCGCGAAGGGGCTTCCTAGTGTGTGGAAACTTTTCATCCTTCACAGCTCCCTCCCACTGGTGCAGGTCCCATCCCTATTCTTTTGTCTATGTTTTTTCTTTTTTTTTTTTCTTTTGCCCTACCCAGGTACGTGGGGAGTTTCTTGCCTTTTGAGAGGTCTGAGGTCTTCTGCCAGCCTTCAGTAGGTGTTCTGTAGGAGCTGTTCCACGTGTAGACGTATTTCTGGTGTACCTGTGGGGAGGAAGGTGATCTCCGCGTCTTACTCTTCCGCCATCTTCAAGGTCCCCCCCTCTTACATGCATTTATATCCTACCGTGTCTCATAAAGCATTGTGGTAACTCACCAGAATACACACAATCAAATATAATGGCAAAAGCACTTAATATAAACGGGGCCAAGGAAACATAGAAGATGAAGAAAAGATGAGGGAAATGTGAACAGGAGGAAGTGTAGTTAATTGAGTTGTATGTTTTCACTTTAGGATTCTCTGTGGATAAAACAACATGTAAATAATTGGTTACAAAGCCACATTATTAGAAGGTGCCAGACTGCACATTAACAGTCTGACACCAAGGGACAGCACAGGAAAACTATTCAAAGATAAAGATTTAAAAATCTTTGCAGTGTGAAACCTTTTAGAGCAAGTATAATGAGCTTGACACACATTTCAACACTGAACATGTTAATCACATATACAAAGTATGTCTCAAGTCATTGGAAATAGTTGCTGTCTCTGACCCTTATATATAAAACTGATCTGTTGGGCTTCCCTGGTGGCACAGTGGTTGAGCGTCCGCCTGCCGATGTAGGGGACACGGTTCGTGCCCTGGTCCGGGAAGATCCCACATGCTGTGGAGCGGCTGGGCCCATGAGCCATGGCCACTGAGCCTGCGCGTCCGGAGCCTGTGCTCCACAATGGGAGAGGCCACAACAGTGAGAGGCCTGCATACCGCAAAAAACAAAAAACAAAAAAACTGATCTGTTATGTGTAAAACTCAGGAGGTATTGATAGCCACTTTTTAGCATCTGAACAGGAAAACAAAGTTGTTTCCCAGTGATAATAAAGAATGAAGTAAGTGCAAAAGGATACAAAAGACAAAGCACTCAGGGAATGTATTAACAAAACAAATCAAACTAAATTCTGGTGACCTGGGTCCTATGATTGTACACACTCCGTGGAAATACCCCAGCCTAAATACCGGCACATGAGGAAGGGTACTGCAAAGCCCATCACAGTGTAATCCTCTTAAATGTCCCTTTCAAGGTTGGCTCCACTCAATACTTAGTATAGGATATCTTCCCATCAGGCAGCAACACTGGCTGCCCTGCCCAATGATTGACAAGAAATTAACACACTAATGAATAAATGATGCTAATTTATTTCTATCCCTGACAATGGGCAACAGCACACACTCTGTTTTAATGGTGTGTCCTCTTTCCCACTTTTCTAAATAGCAAATCAGGTTTTTCCCTTCATTGCTTTATATCATGTGTGGCAGGCATGATGGGAAATGGCTACCAATGGTTCTGTTATTGATTCTTACCTTCATTTCACTGTAGCTAAAGAAGATACTTTGGGGCTTCCGTGGTGGTGCGGTGGTTGAGAGTCCGCCTGCCAATGCAGGGGACACGGGTTCGTGCCCCGGTCCGGGAAGATCCCACATGCCACAGACCGTCTAGGTCCGTGAGCCATGGCCCCTGAGCCTGCATGTCCGGAGCCTGTGCTCCACAATGGGAGAGGTCAGAACAGTGAGAGGCCCGCGTACCGCAAAAAAAAAAAAAAAGATACTTTGTATGATTCAGTTTCTTTTTTTTTTTTTTTTTTTTTTTTTTTTTTTTTTTTTACGGTGTGCGGGCCTCTCACTGTTGTGGCCTCTCCCGTTGCGGAGCACAGGCTCCGGACGCCCAGGCTCAGCGGCCATGGCGCACGGGCCAAGCCGCTCCGCGGCATGTGGGATCCTCCCGGACCGGGGCACGAACCCTTGTCCCCTGCATCGGCAGGCGGACTCTCAACCACTGCGCCACCAGGGAAGCCCGATTCAGTTTCTTAAAAATGTATTGGTACTTGTATTGTGGCCTAACATATGGTCTATCCTGGAGTTCCATGTGTACTTGAGAAAAATGTGTATTCTGCTGTTGTTGAGTGGAGTGATCTATATGTGGCTGTTAGGTTTAGTTGGTTAACTGTGTTATTCAATCCCTCTACCTCTCTACTGATCTTCTGTCTAGATGTGTTATCCATTATTGAAAGCAAGGTATTGATCTCCAACTATTATTTTAGAACGATCTATTTCTTACTTCAATTCTGTCAATGTTTGCTTCATATATTTGGGGGTTGTTTGGTACATATATGTTTATAGTTGTTATATCTTTTTGATAGATTGAACTTGTTATCAATATATAGTGCCCTCCTTTACCTCTTGTGACAGTTTTTGATTTAAAGTTTATTTTGTGTGATATTAGCATAGCCATCCCAGATCTATCTTTCTTTCTTTCCTCCTTTCTTGCTTCTTCTTTCTTTCTTCCTCCCTTCCTTCCTTCCTTCCTTTCTTCCTTTTTTTCTCTCTCTCTCTCTTTTTCTTTCTTTCTTTTTTGTTACTATTTTTATGGGATATTTTATTCTATGCTTTAACTTTCAACCAACTTGTGTCTTTTGATATCAAATGAGTTTTTTGCAGGCAGCATATAATTGGATTATGGTTTTTTTTAACTCCGTTCTGCCAATGTTTATGTTTTTATTGGAGAGCTTCATCCAGTTACTTTTTCAAAAATTACTGATGAGGAAGAACTTAATTCTGTCAGTTTCCTGCTTGTTTTCTTTATGTCTTATGCATTTTTTGCCCCTCATTTACTCCATTACTGACTTCTTCTGTGCTTAGTCGATTTTATTGTAGTGAACTCTTTTGATTCCCTTTTCATTTCTTTTTGCATATAGTCTATTGATATTTTCTTTGTGGTTATCAAGAAGATTACATTTACCATTCTAAAGTTAAAACAATATAAAGTGAATTGAAACCAACTTCAATAGCGTACAGAAAGTTAAAACAATATAAATTGAATTGAAACCAACTTCAATAGCATACAGAAACTCTGTTCCTACACAGTTCCATTCCTCCTCTTTACATTACTGTTGTCACAAATTACACCTTTATACATTGTGAGCCCAGTAACATTGATTTATGATTACTTTATGCATTTGTTTTTTCAATAATGTAAGAAATAAAAAGTGGAGTTACAAGCCAATAACACAATACTGGCTTTAATATTTGCCCATGTATTTATCTTTACTGGAGATTTCTATTTGTTTATACAGCTTTGAGTTGCTGTCTAGTGTCCTTTCATTTCTACCTGAAGGTTCAATTTGGCATTTCTTATAGGGCAGTGGTAGGAAGTTGTAACAAACTCCCTCAGCCTTTGTTCATCTGGGAATGTGTTAATTTCTCCCTAAGTTTTGAAAACAGCTTGGCCAAATATAGAATTCTCGGTGGACAATTTTTTTCTTTCAGCACTTTAAATATGTCTGGCCTCTGGCTTCCGTGGTTTCAGATAGGAAATTAGCTATTAATCTTTTTGAGGATCGCTTCTTTGTAACAAATTTCTTTTTTCTTTCTCCTTTTGGAGAAAAGATTCTTTCTTTGTCTTTTGGCTTCTGAGAGTTTGATTATACTGTTTCTTGTTGTGGGGTTCTTTGAGTTTATATTAGTCCTGAAGTCAACCAAAGATTTACAGCAACCAAACACATACTGAACCAGGGAAGAGGCAACTTGAAAATGGCAGGAAAGCTTTGTGGCATTTTTACTTGCCCTTGCCACATCCACTCTTAGTGTAGTGATGGTCTTAAAGTGGTGGAGTCTTAATGCAATGACACTCTTAAAATAGCAGCAGACCATGTTGCTTGTATGGGACCCTCAATCCTGGTTCAGGAGGGAGCAGAAGAGTCCCTACTCTCAGACTATTATGTGTATCTGTTCTAATCTGTCTGGGACGGACACAAGATCCTATCTCTGTTTTACCTAACTTGGAACACAATCTGGAAAAGCAGCGGTCATTGCTCAAAAAAAGTGCAAGGTGAACTAACAAAGCACAGATGGCTAGGGCAAAAGACTGTTAATTGAAATACTGTAGACCACATAAGATCCAGGAGCAAAAGTTGGGGGAGATTCTTTGGGAAATTAGAACTTACAAAAAGTACACATGTGTACAGAGAAATTAAGAAAGCCACATGCATACTCAAGACAAGATGCATGCTCTGAAAACACCAGAGAAGCCTCTAAGCATTTACCTTGGGCTGAACCCTGAACTCAGTGCAGGTCAGCTAAATGCTGAAGGAGTGATCCAGCAATCTGCACAATGGGGAGAGGAGTGTGGTTTTGAATGTGCATGTGGATGTGCATGTGTATATTTGTTTTTGTTTGTTTTAGGTCCAGGAATTCAAGGAAATCTCTGTCAAAACATTAGCTAAACATGAACTAAAGGAACAGAGACTTCAGTGCCTACATACGATAAGGAATACAGTCATTGCAAAACTAGTTTGGAAAGGTCCCTAAACAAACAGACTACTATAGCCTTCAAAAATCAAAAGCACATAAAACCCTGGGAAAGTGAGAGAATCTGATTTCCATAGACACCACATTATAATATTTGAATGCCAAATTTTCAACCAAAAAAATCACAAGGCATACAAAGACATGGAAAAGTATGGACCATTTAAGAAAACAGATTAATTGATGAAACCATCCCTAAGGAAGCCCAGAATTTTCTCCATTGCATATTGTTGCCGCCTTTGTCAGAGATTAATTGACCATAAGTGCATGGGTTTATTTCTGGGCTCTCTATTCTGTTCTAGTGATCTACATTTTTGTGCCAGTAGCGTACTGTTTTGATTACTGTAGGTTTGTAGCACAGTCTGAAGTCAGAGAGCATGATTCCTCCAGTTCTGTTCTTCTTTCTCAAGACTATTTTAGCTATTCAGGATCTTTTGTGTTTCCATACAAAATTTAAAATTATTTGTTCTAGGTCTGTGGAAAATGCCCTTGATATTTTGATACAGACTGCATTGAATCCATAGATTTCCTTGGGTATGATGGTCATTTTAATAATATTAATTTTTCCAATCCGTGACCATGGTATAACTTTCCAGCTGTTTGTGTCATTTTTAATTTCTTTTATCAGTGTCATATAGTTTCCTGGGTACAGGTCTTTTACCTCCTTAGGCAGGTTTATTCTTATGTATTTTATTCTTTTTTATGCGATTGTAAATGGGATTGTTTCCTTAATTTCTCTTTCTGATAGTTCATTGTTAGTGTATAGAAATACAATAGATTTCTATATATTAATTTTGTATCCTGCAAACTTACCAATTCATTTTTGAGCTCTAATAGTTTTTTGATGCTGTCTTTAGGATTTTCTGTGTATCATGCCATCTGCAAACAGTGACAGTTTTACTTTTTCCTTTCCAATTTTGATTCCTTTTATTTATTTAATTTTTTCTTGTCTTATTGCTGTGGCTAGGACTTCCAAAACTACATTGAATAAAAGTGGTGAGAGTGGGCATCCTTGTCTTGTTCCTGATCTTAGGGGAAATGCTTTCAGCTTTTCACCATTAAGTATGTTAGCTATGGGCTTGTCATATATGGCCTCTATTATGTTGAGGTATGTTCCCTCTATGCCCACTTTCTGGAGAATTTTTACCATGAATGGATATTGAAGTTTTTTCAAAAGCTTTTTCTGCATCTATTGAGAGGATCATATGGCTTTTAGTCTTCAATTTATTAATGTGATGATAAGAGACCTAAGACAGCTACAGAGGCTAAGTGACCTTTCCTTCCCTGACTGGGTAGGTATCCTTGTTCTGCCTTCTAATTGAGTTAGTATCTGAATAAAGAACTGCCAAGTATCATTTAGTTCACAATACACCGCTGTGGCAATATAGAAATGAATTTGGCTAAATGATTTGGCTTTTCCAAATTATAGTAAATGAATATACTGAATGAATACTTCAACTTAATGAAATGTTTGTAAAAATATTTTAATGTAGGAACTTCAGTGGAGAATTGAAAACAAAACAAAAAATTCAGGTAAAGGGTTGAAATAAAAGTACACTCAGTTGTATCCAGTTTCCTCTTGTAAAATTCTCTTTTTAATTTGAGTGGACAGTAAATTGAGAGTATCTGACTTGGGGCTAAGGAAATCTAAGCCTTCTCAGCCACACCATATTCTCTTATGTCATTTAATAAAGACACCAGTTAGGTTGCTGAAAAAATAGTGGGAAAAATCAATCCCTCACATCCAAAGGGCGGCTCTTGAAAATATGTGGGTTTTTGTAGTTATTTTGCTCTTCTGGCCTCAGAAGGTCTAATCTTAACCTTATCCCCTCATGGAGAGAGACTTTTTAAACCAATTCCCATATTACTCATTATATGACTGTTGAAAAAGAGCAACCCAGCTCTTTTCCTGTGCTTTCAACCAGTTATCTTATTCAAAAATCTGTTTGGATTGTTATACCTTAATCTTGCCTGGCAAGGGACTTATGGGCAGGTTCTTATTGTTTGAAAGTTTGGTGCCAGTATCTGCAAAGAAAGAAAAAAGTAAAGAAGGAAAGATGTGTTTATCAAACATCCCAATAGTGAAGGTGTGTGAAAGCAACTTTTGAAAAAGTTAATCTGTCAGAGTTTAGCCTTATTATTATATTTTATTTTATTCATTGAAAATAAATAATTATCAATGTATCCTTTCTAGATTTTCTAGTTTCCCGAAGTTCCCTGTATTCACATTCTAAGAGGAAAAATGGTATTTTAAGTCACTGCTCTCCACCTTATATTATTTATAATCACTACTCATCACCTCTTCCCTCAAAGAAATGTGAGCCTGAGAAGTGTCCTTTGTTTGTCTTTGTGGAATAAGTGATGGGGATGCATCCTGGAGACCTGTGAGATGTTTAAATTGTGGCATAATGAAACTAGGATGGAGAGATCTGGAAAGATCTGGAAAGATGGCTGGTAGAGTGTGGCCGGATGTGAGAGAGGAGAGATGTGCAGAGAGAGGAAGAGGAAATTTTCAGAGGGAGAAAATTAAACAAATAATTAAATAAGTTTTGTTGTGTGGTGTGGGATGCAAGCCTTTCTCTGCCCCTTTCCTTCACAATCTCTTTGTTAAAGACTGTTTTTCATTAGTGTTACTAAGATAGGATTTGCCATTTTGTTTGGATACTGAGAATGGACCCATGGAAACAGTTACATTTGGGTTATCTATGACTATCTTTAATGAAGAACATAAATATTGGCCACACTATCTATGCACATGCTATCACCATGCCTTTTTCGTTCCCTATTCATATATCTAAGTCCTCTTCTTTCTTTAAGGTCAATCTCAAATCTCATCTCAAATGTACATTTATTGATATATTCAACCCCTAATGAACTGTCCCTTCTTTGTCCTCCTTAGGCTCTGATTATTTATAAAAACTCATTTTTGTACTTAGAAACGATCCAATATGATATATTAGTTATTTCATCAGCATATGCTATATCTTCAACACAATTATAAGCTTTTGTGGGGCTGGGATCATACATTCTGTAATTTTTCTCGGTACTTACACTTACTTTGATAAAAAGCACATTCATTCATCTAAGCATCATTTATTGAGTGTTAATTAAATATCTCAACTCAATAAATATTGTTTGAATGAATGCATGCATGAATGAGGGAGTATGCAATAGGTAGCCTAATGTACCACCCAATATGAAAAAAGCAAAAACATAAACACAAAAGCAAGGCACAAAGTGGACCAGGACTTTCTGTAAAATATCCTGCTTTTTGTTGGATGATGCCATGAAAATCAAGATGCTCCTGAAAGGTCTTAAATAGCTGACCAAGAATAGTAAACAATTGAAATTCTCTCAGGCTTCTTCAACCCTATCACTAGACACATTTATACCTCTCAGGAATGTTATTAAAAGAAGAGATTAATAAAGCTTTTATAGATGAGTTGATAAATCTCTAAATATTTAAATCTTATTTCCTCATAGGTTTTCTCTATTTTGGGTTTCCAAAAGATTTAAATAAACTACAGGATAATTAAAAATTAGACATTATCTTTCTTACCTTCACTTTTTTTTGGGGGGGGTACGCGGGCCTCTCACCGTTGTGGCCTCTTCCGCTGTGGAGCACAGGCTCCGGACGTGCAGGCTCAGCGGCCATGGCTCACGGGCCCAGCCGCTCCGCGGCATGTGGGATCGTCCCGGACCGGGGCACGAACCTGTGTCCCCTGCATCGGCAGGCGGACTCTCAACCACTGCGCCACCAGGGAAGCCCCTTACCTTCACTTTTTTTATGGTAAACACCTTTTTATTTTCTCCATAGTGCTGCCCAGTTTCCACCAGTACAGTTCTTAAGTGAATTTTGCTCTGGATGGTGGGATATGTAAGATGTAAATGAATTGTTTGTATATGTTTTAGAATTCTTCAAAATGGCCTGGCCATGGAAATGCATTGAATATTATTTAAATAACTAAAGTAACTTCTTCAGAATTATTATTCTATTCTGGTTAGGATACTATCTGCTCTGGTTTGTTAAAATTTCCCTTTAGAGTGGTTTTAATTTTGTCTCTGATTGGGGTCCTAGGATTTATTGCCACACCCATCCTGTACCTGTTTTCCTTTGCATTACTCACCTTGCAGTTTCTGATTCATACAGGGCCTTACAGGTTAGTGACAACCTGGCCATCACAACTCTGGGAAGGACAGGCCTACTTTTCAGAGGTGTTGATGTTTTCTCTACCTGAAGGTTTTCAAGAGATATCAATCTTCCTCACCACCTCCCTTGGCCCTTTTAATGGACTAAGCAGTTCCTCATGAAATTTCTGTAGGATATCTGTACCAACTTCTCAATATTGTTCCATCCTGAGTCTAAATTCCTGGCCTCAAGGTAATGTTAGATTTCTAGCTCCAGCCCCTATTTACATAAGGCCTATACTAAGGAACAGAACCCATAGACATCAGTCCGCTCTTCTTTCTCTGGATTTAATTTCTCTGTTACTTTCTGAAACATGCAGGTGTTCCTTTCTTTCTTTTAATCTCAGCTACGTGCTTTTAACTTTTTCAAAATTCACCCAGAATTTACCTGTGTCTCCAGTAAGAGTACATTAAATTGAGCTTAGTCTGCTATTCTACTGGCCTATTTGAGATCCAGATAATTTGCTACTTCCTGGATTCAATTACCTGTATATTTCAGGCATCTAAAACTCACCATGTTCCAAATTCCCCTCCTTATTGTTAGTAATTTTCTTGGGACTCTGGATGACATTAAATGGAATAAAGTTAGTGAGTGGCCCAGGAATGCCTGAATGTTTGTTTGTCAGAGTGGCCAGGGAAAGTTTAAGCAAGGAAGAAAATCAAGTGAAAAACAGAATCCCATTAGTATGGCTGAGTTTACTCCCAGGATTCCATGCAGAGCTCTCTGTAGAGCTGGGTTGGGTTATAACTTATGCCAGAGCTCTACGTGGGGCTGACACCACCTCATGCCAAGCTCTCAATTCTGGGCTAATGTCATCTCTGGTCCACTGTATGGAGTGGAAACTTTGGAGGAATGGCTAGTGTGTCCCAGGGTGTATGAAGAGGGAAATTGTGAACATGACTTTCTAAATTATGGAGGAATTACCCACTGTAAATGTACCTTGAACTACATTGTTTAATTTGACCAATCAGATCAATGACTTTCCCCTTGAATGAAATGCTACTATGTATATGAGCAGAAGAACAAAGCTCGTATAAGGAGATGGAGATACTGGGAGTTTTATTTTCCCACCAATTATCTTTTCCTCTGACCATGACCTTCCCTTTGAGTCTCCTAGACCTTGGGGATGATCCCAACCCCTTGGGTTGGGTGATGGCAACCCCATCTTCACTAGAACCTCTAAAGTTAACTTTAATTTTTCCCACTCTTTCTATCCGTCCCATGTATGCCAGTCAGACATCTGATCTTGGACGTTTACTGACAAAATATGCTTGAATATAACCATTTCTTTTCACTCCCATTGCTACTGCTATTGTCACTGCCTTAACTAGGGCTTTAAGTTCTATATATAAAAATATAAATATCTATATATAAATAAAATATACAAATAAATAAAATATTAATTCTGATGATTTAAAAGTCTTTTCTTGATAAGAACTTTTCCTGATAAAGATACACAATATCTTATATATTTTTGTATTATCTGTTCTTTTCTTAGAATTTTAGTCATATGATTCTATCTCTTGGTTTGTCTAGAACATTTTGATTGAATGCTGGCTATTTTATTTGGCTGTTTTTGTTTTTCTCAGTGGAAATGTTGTTTGGCTTCAAAATATTTTATTCTACCTGGAAGTAGCAAATCTTAAAATTACAATTTTTTAAATGCTGTCAAATATCAATATGATAGGTATCACAAAATCTAGAAAAATGACGTTTAAAAATTAACTACTGCCAGATGTATCTCTATAAAACTTTTTCCCCACTCTTTTAGCTATATATTCTTCAATTGCCTCCTCATATGACAGTTTATGTATTTTAGAAATAAAATTTTAAGAAATAAACTTTGTAGTTTATAGACATAGATTTCTTTTAACATGGTTGATTAGAATTTGTTTGTAGTTATTAATAGTTTAGAAAAGTTTATTTCAGCTTCACAAGTTATTATTGAAAATGTCACATTAATTTTCATTGTTGAATTTGAGAAAATCTCTATGGATTACTTCTTCCTAAATATTTACTATTATAAATGCATTACTGATTTCAGTACTGCTATAGGTTTGTGCATTACAGGAATTCTGATAAAATACTCTTTCACACCATTCCATTACACACACACACACACACACACATACACACACACACACACACTGTTATTGATGGAGTATATCCTTGACAGAAGAAAATTTCTGTTTTGACTAATCATTGATGAGAACTGAATCATTGACTTACCTTTCACATGCCTGATGATTGAAATAATTTTCCACAGAATAGCTTCTGGCTTTATACTTTTCAGTTCTTTTTTTCTTCTTCAAACACACATGCTTTGAGAGCTGTGAAGTGCAGGACATGGCTATACTATAAGGTGGTTTTTGTCCTTATGCTTCTGTGTCTTGTGCTAGTTAAGTCAGTATAGTAGTCAGTAGGAGTACTGGAAGTTATTCCTGTAATGGGATAGTATATAGTCAATTACATATGGTGTCTGAAAATCACGTAATAGCCTCATCTAAAACATCTCCTTAGCCAGATTTCAAAAAACCTGTGGCCATTCCAAGATGATCCAACATAGCAGAATATGATAGAGGGAAAATTGGCAAAGAAAGAGACGCTGGTCTTACCTGATTGAAGTTAAAATATCTCTTTTGACAATTTTGAAAAAACATATAATTACATGAATTAATTTCTAGGGTTCTTCCTAGGACCTAAAAAGGAACCCATAGAGCTGTGGAACAACAATAGAAGCTACTGTAATGAGAAGCCTGTGCACCGCAACAAAGAGTAGCCCCTGCCCGACGTAACTAGAGAAAGCCGGTGCACAGCAAGGAAGACCCAATGCAGCCAGAATAAAAATAAATAAATAAAAATAAATAAATTTATTTTAAAAAAGTAATACCCAGCTTTGAGGCATGAGAAATATGATGAGGAGAAATTAGCTAATGTTTTCAGAACTTTTAAAATATCAAACTCAGTCTCTAAGATTTTAGCATTATATACAATATCGGTTACTTATTAGTGGTTTGGGAAGACCAATTTAAAAATTTCTCTTACTATATTGAAATTCACGGCCCTGATGTTTTCCACATTGACTATATGAATGATGAAGAAAATTCAATCATGTATTTCATTTCCAACTGGACAGAAAACAAAATTT
Source organism: Pseudorca crassidens (assembly GCF_039906515.1). Lineage (NCBI taxonomy): Eukaryota > Metazoa > Chordata > Mammalia > Artiodactyla > Delphinidae > Pseudorca > Pseudorca crassidens. Next base: position 40,317,152 of record NC_090302.1, on the reverse strand, counting down.
AAAAAAAATGTTTGGACTACTGACTTTTGATTTCTTCTAACGCAAATGTAGAGGTAATTTTTATTCCCTGATTAGGAGGAAAGTGGTGGAAGCGGGCAGGGTTAAGAATTAAGCAGTTAAGCTGTTGGTCCCACATCAGACAAATTATCCTTATACCTCCTGTCAATATTGTTAACAGAGACTGTTATTTTATTAATCCTTATGATCCCGTGATTCTTTCTTTCATGTTTCAGGGCACAGCAGGTGAGAGAGTGGATTTGTTAAGCTGGGTGGGTTTATCCTTCTTTTATGCGTTCATTCAATTTTATGTTCATTTACTTATTGTACACATATGGCAATAGAAGCTGCTAAAGCACTCGTTGCTATTCTGCAAAACAACAAGGCACAGAAGCAGATGTCTTATTTCCGAGATTTCTCCCCCCAGGATTATTATGATTAAAGATCCTTTGCCCCTCTCCCTGGAGAGGACAAGGGGCTGCTTGCTAGAGGTTTTTTAATGACTTGGGGAAAGGCTCAAATATCCCCCCATTATGGTAATCCACCCCAGGGACAAACCACACAAGAATATTATGAATTTATTTTATTTTTCTATCCTTGCAAAGGTAATACTCAGCTCATTAGAATATGAAAAATATACTGTCAAATTTCAGAATTACATGGATGAAGAAAATCACCAAAGTGGCATCATATCATGTGTGTTATAGTTGTATTTACTATATTGACTATATTAACTATATTGTGTTAACAATAGGTTGTATAAGTATATATTGAAAAGGCAAAACGCTGTAACTTATTTCAGAGAAAATAATTATGTTGGCAAACCCCAAATTGTACATTGTGGACGGGTCCTAGGAAAAGAAGATTTAATTCACAGAGGACAATAGGTTAGCTTCTGTTTTCAGCCATGTGCTATTTCAAGAATCAAACATCATGAATAATACAGGATATAGGAGGAATAGTCTAAAGATGGAAAAGCACATTTTGATTAGGAAAGAGAATTTAAGGTTTAAGTCTTTTTTTTTTAAGGAAAACTGCCTTATTACAATGAGATAAGAAAATTGTTTCCTTCTTTTCTTCCTTCCTTTCTTCTTCTTTTTTTTAACCATTTTTATTTTGGATACTTGACCTCTAAGCTGAGATGACTGAAAATGCCTCCTCTGGGCATGAACCTTTTTGAAAGACTTTTTCCCCCTCCCTAAGGGCTATTTGTCTCTTGGAGGCATTGTCTACATTACTCACCAAGAGGCAAGCATTTGTCCTTGCACTAAATGCTGACATCTCCTGATGAGAGGGAAGCTGCAAAGCAGAAGAATTGAAGGTCAATATGTTTATATTGCTCTCAAGCACATTGATGTACATTTGTGTACTGGGGAAGGGGAGTGAAGCTTGAGAGTGGGCCAGTGGGGAGGGGTAAATATTTAGTGATGCTGTCTACCTATGGGCTTATAAAGTTTACAGCTGCATTAGGAGGACAAGCATTACCATTAGCATGAAGAGTGGAGCAGAGCTCAATTGCAAAAGCTTCTAGCCATACACATAGGGCAGTACGTAAATGATACACATTATTGCATTCACCCTTTCACCCTCCCCTGTTCAAGCTAATTGGAAATTTCAATCCATTTCGGAGAAGTAACACAACTATCAATCATTTTCCCTGGCACGAATCTTCCAGGAGGAAGAAAATGGAATACAACTAGCAACAGAGCTCACGCACTAGCCCATGTGTCTTACATTTAATATCTGATCACTAGCTGGATTGAAGCCAAGAGGTGATTCACAAATTTGCTGCACATTAGAATCACCTGGGGATCTCTGCGACCTCCCTGTGCCCAGGCTCCTCCCTAGATCTACTAAATGAAACTCTCTGGGGCTGGGACCCAGACACCAATGTTTTCCTTAAAAGCTCTTTAGGTAGTTCAAACAAGCAGCAAAGCTTGAGAACCAGCCCAAAACGGGAACAAACTTATTTCACACAGATAAAGTGGGGCAATTTGTATGTTAAAAGAACGTGTATCTATCTATCTATATATATATTTTCCTCTTTATTCTGTTTGTGTTTCAAATAGGCTTTTTTTCCCCCCTGCAAAAAGCGTTATTGTTTCCATTTGGCCCAAGGCTTGGGAGAGGGGTCGAGGGCGGTAACAAAGCTGCCCAGTGGCTGCAGAGCGGGGCTTCAGGAAAAGCTCTGACGCCAGAGGGGCTCCTCAGAGGCCGCTGGACTTCAGAGACTCCTGTTCGTGCTCGAGGGTGAGCCTTTCAAAGAGATACTCGCCCAGCCCAGCCTGCGGACCAGCCAGCCTGCGGCGGTTGGTCAGGTGGTCGCCCATCTTGATGAGTTTCACCTGCTCCTCCAGGAAGCGGCTCTCCCGGAAGTCGTAGGGGTGGGAGTCTGCGCGGGCGGAACCCAGGGCGTGCAGATCCGATAGTGCGTGGTTCAGGTTCTTCTTCCTGAGAACGGCGGCTTCCACAGCGTCCTGGGCTTTACACCACTCATTTTGAGAAGGGCTCCGCGCATCCTGGAAGAGGGCGCGGCCACAGCACTGGTTTTGCATTTTCAAGAGTCGCTGGGCGCCCTCACACTTCTCCTCGGCCAATTGGCGAAAAAAGTGGCCCACACCGTCCAGAGTCCCATTGTTGCTGTCGAAATAGAAGCTCAGAGAGAGGTAAGTGTCGACAGATGCATGTTGAACAGGCGGTGGACGGTGGCCTCCACCACGGTGGAATAATTCTGACGAGTCTGGGAGCTCGTGGTTGATCAGTGATAAGGAGCTAAGCTCAAAAAACGGTGTTGGCCTGTCCTGGAGGCTGAGGATAGCTGAGTGGCTGAGGGTAGCTGAGAGGCTGATTCTAAAGGTTGTGACTGGAAGAAAGGTTGGAGGGTGGTCGGGGGCTGGAGCAAGGAGCATCCATGGGTCTGTTCATTCCAAACACTGTTGAAGCAAAAGACAAGATATGCAGGACCGCCGAGCACACTGCCTCAAATAGGCTTTGATGTAAATGAACAAGAAGTGCACCCAAGGACAAAACTTACCCTTCCCCCCACCAAAATAGCTGGCGATACTGGAATCTAGACCTGGGAAGGGATTCTAACGTTGCTTTCTTAACATTCCCAGCCACTAGAACAGTGGTTCTCAAAGTATGGTCACCTTGTAACTAAGCAGTACCCTCTGGGGCCTTCCTAGGACAGACCCATCCCCCATAGCCTCTGCTGTAGTTCCTCTCTGAAGTACTCAGATAATAGTATCTCAGGCATATTTCTTGAGTTTTCAGATGCTAAAAACCACCACCAAATGGAAGAAATTAACTCCTTGATGATCATGAGCACATAGCCCCCAGACCTTCTAGCACCTAAGGATGGATAATGTTACCTGCCCTATTGCCTCAACATCAACCAATCAGAGAATTGTGCACGAGCTGATCAGATTCCCTAGGAACGCCCCTCACTCACCTGGCCTTTAAAAATGCTTTGCTGAAACCCTTTGGAGATTTCCCGGGGTTTTGGAACATGGGCCACCCCTCTCCTTGCTCGACCTTGCGGTAAACCTTTCTCTGCTCCAGACTCCAACCTTTAGGTTTGTTTGGCCTCACTGTGCTTCAGACACACAAACCTGCATTAGGTAACAACCTGACCAGCTTTACCAGCGTCCCCTGATAATGTGTTAGATATTCAAGTTTCAGGGCCCTGTCCCAGCCCTATGGAATCAGCAACTCTGGTGGGTCTCAGTTATCTCTGTTATAACAGGCCCTCCAGATGATTTGTATTCACCTTGAAGTTTGAAAATATCTGCATTGTCAGCTGGCCAAAGCGTCCACCAGCAGGTGAAGGGGAGTGGTGCCTGGAAAAGATAGGGACCAGCCAAGGCAAGTACGGCAGCATTTGCCGTGGTAGCAATGGAGAATGCCTTTTCTCCACTGGTTGGCACAGACTGGTATCTGGGAGCAGTGGCAGGGTTATTTAGGATGCTTTACATTTCAGTGTAGAGTGACCGCTGTGCTGGTTTGCCAGGGACTTCCCCTGTGTGAGCACTTAAAATCTCATCCTGGCAAACCCCTTAGCCCTGGGTTTGAAAAACATAGGGAATAACATGAAATTTAGGGGAAACATGATCTAGGTTTTGGGCAAGTCACAAGTGCTAATTGAAGCTAAGCAAGTATGGACAACATCTAGCCTTCTTTAGCCCTTTGCGGGGAGTAAATCTGGCTGGGTTGAAAGGACTTATTGTTAAGAGATCTTTGTAGAAACGTCCCCTCTGCTTAGTCCGCTGGTCCTCAGTTCTGGCTAGACGTTGGCATCGTCTGAGGACATTTTAAATGATTTTATTGGTCTAGGATGACCAACCGTTGGTGTGAGGGTTTTTAAAAAGTGCTTCAGATGATTCTAATGTGCAGCCAGATTTAGGTGCCACTGCTTAAGCTTTTGAACCGCTGCTACTTATTTTAACCTCGTCTTCCTATGAGAATATCCAACTGTAGTTGAGGTTTTTTTTCTTTTTTTTAAACTGTTTTATTATAAGATTTACTGTCTTAAATAAGATTGAATGTACAGAAAATCCTGCTAGTCCATCTGGTATAGCTGGATACCCAGAATAATATCGTTAAGATATATACCATTTAAGTATTGCGACTGGCCTTTTTAAAACTAACGTATGCATTGAGTTAGTATGATCTCTTTTGAAGTTGTCATGTTGGGGAGCTATACCTCTAATCTGCTGCCACTGCTAAATATCTGGACACCTCTTATTAGGAATTGCTTTTAAAAATCTTTAGGGATGAAAACCAAGATTGCTGTATTATTTGTACTGGGACCACAAAAACCTCACAAAATTCCCCCGCTGTACCTTCTACCCCCATCTCTAACCCTTGGCAACTTCTAATCTGTTCTCCATCTCCATAGTTTTGTTATTTTAAGAATAATATGTAAACATAATCATGAATGACTTTATTGGCTTTTTAAAATTTTTCCCTCAGCATCATTCCCTTGAAGTTCATTTCAATTTTTGCATATATTAGTAATTTGTTCCTTTTTGTTGCTAAGTAGTATTCTATCATAAGATTTTATCACAATTTGTTTAAACATTCACCCATTGAAAGACATTTGGGTAGTTGCCAGTTTTGGGCTATTATAAATAAAACTGCTGTGAACATTTATGTGTAAGTTTCTGTGGGAACTTAATTTTTTGTTTCTTTTGGATAAATGCTCAAGAATACAATTACTGGGTTGTAGGGTGAATCTACTTTTAGGGTTAAAAGAGACTGTCAAGCTGTTTCTCAGAGTGGCTAAACCATTTTATATTCCCACCAGTGATATGATATAATTTTTCCACATACTCGCCAGCATTTGATGTTGTCACTATACTTTAGTTTTTCTCTGATATATCTCATTATGGTCTTAATTTGCATTTCCCTAATGGCTAATGATGTTGAACATCTTTTCACGTGCTTATTTGCCATGTGTATATACTCTTCCCTGAAATGTCTGTTCTTGTCTTCTGCCTATTTTCTAATTGGATTTTTTAAAGTTGTTTGGAGGGTTCTTTGTATATTATAAATACAGGTCATTTGTCTCATACGGGATTTTCAAATGTTTTCCCAGTGTGTAATTTTAGTTTTCATCCACTTAAAAGGATCTTCTATGAAGCATTTTTAACTCATTTTGATGAAATCCAATTTATCAGTTTTTGCTTTTATTGATCATACTTCTGGTGTAAAGTCTAAGACTTATTAACTTAGTTCTAGATGCCAAAGAGTTTCTCCTATGTTTTTTTTCTAAAAATGTCCTGCTTTTACATTTAAGATTATGATCCACTTTGATTTAATTTTTGTATAAGGTGTGGAGGTTTAGGTTAAGGTTCACTTTTTTTTGGTCGAGGGATGTCCAGCTGTTTCAGTACCATTTTTTTGAAAAGTCTATTCTTCCTTGATAGCTTTTGCACTGTTGTCAAAAACAAGCTAAATGTATTTATGTCAGTCTCTTTCTGAGCTTTCCAGTGTCATTGGATATGAGTTTCAGGAAGCACTGAGCCTGGCTCACTTAATGCTACTGAGTTGGAGGGCTTGTATACGTTGGGCCTGTTGGCACAGCAGATGCTAGCAGATTAGACTAGTGTTGATGGGACTAGTGCCACAGGAGGATGGGTTCCCCTTCAGGCTATGCTGCTGCTACAGTAGATCAAGTCCCCCTCTACCCCAACTGTGGGGCAGTGACCTGCTGCTGTCACTGCTTTGTATTAAGCTGCTTTTGCCTCAGGTGTGTGGTGGGATCCCTTGGAAGCTGCTGCTGCTGCTGTCAATCACAAGGTTAAATTCATTTTAGAAATACTTGAATATAAATACATAGACAGGCTTTTGTAGGACCTCTGTATTTGTTTTCTACTGCTTTCATATGAATCACCACAAATATAGTGACTCAAGACAATGTAAATTTATTACCTTATAAGTCTGACATTGGTCTCAATTGGGTAAAGTAAAAGTGTTGGCAGGATCGACAGATGAATGGATAAAGGAGATGTGGCACATATATACAATGGAATATTACTCAGCCATAAAAAGAAACGAAATTGAGTTATTTGTAGTGAGGTGGATGGACCTAGAGACTGTCATACAGAGTGAAGTAAGTCAGAAAGAGAAAAACAAATACTGTATGCTAACACATATATATGGAATGTAAAAAAAAAAGGTTCTGAAGAAGCTAGGGGCAGGACAGGAATAAAGATGCAGCCATAGAGAATGGACTTGAGGTCACAGGGAGGGGGAAGGGTAAGCTGGGACAAAGTGAGAGAGTGGCATGGACATATATACACTACCAAATGTAAAATAGATAGCTAGTGGGAAGCAGCCGCATAGCACAGGGAGGTCAGCTCCGTGCTTTGTGTCCACCTAGAGGGGTGGGATAGGGAGGGTGGGAGGGACATGCAAGAGGGAGGAGATATGGGGACATATGTATATGTATAGCTGATTCACTTTGTTATAAAGCAGAAACTAACACACCATTGAAAAGCAGTTATACTCGAATAAAGATGTTTTTTAAAAAAAAAAGTGTTGGCAGAGCTACATTCTTTTCTGAAGGCTCTTAGGGGTGTTTCTGTTCCCTGGACTTTATCAGCTTCCAGCGGTCACTTGCAGTCCTTGACTCAGAGTCCCCTTTCTCCACCTTCAAAACCCGAAATGTTGCATCTCTCTAATCCTGCTTTTATCAGGACATCTCTCTCTTTCTCTTTCTACAGTTGGGAATGGTTTTCTGCTTTTAAGGATTCATGCAATTAGATTTGTTCCATGAGATAATCCAGGATAATCTTTCTATCTCAAGGTGTATAACTTCAGTCATATCTGCAAAGTCCTTTTTTCCATGTAAGGTAACATATTAATAGGTTCTAGGGATTAGGGTGAGGGCATTTTTAAGAGCCATTATGCTGCCTACCACACCCTTAATAAGTGACCTTGAGAAAATTACTGAGATTTTTAAAGCCTTAGTTTCCTCAAATATAAAATGGAAAGATATCTAGTTTATATTATGAAAGTGAAACAGTATATATGAAATCAACTAATTCAAAAAATAAGATTTCTTTTTCTTTATGATTTCCATAATTCTCAGAGTTCAGTTACTTGAACAGTTACTTCTTTTTAAACAGAGCTAAGGCATTTCAGGGTTCAGGTGCTGTAAGATTGTCTGAATTATCTGAGTAACAGTTAGCTATGCACAGGTGTAAAGCATCTGATTTACTCCCTGGTGTTCTTTATCTTCTCATCCCACCTAATCCGTATCCCTTGTCTAGCTCCAGCCAGTAGAGTCAGAGCTTGTTTTACTGTTTAACTAAAGTTCAATTTAAATTCTCTCTACATCTCCAGATCCTCAGCCCTGGTTGCATATTATGATCACCTGGGGAGATTTCAAAAACTACTGACGCCAAATTTCTACCTATCATGGGTATTTGAGGAGGGACCTGGAATGAAAGGCCCTAGTTTATGGTTTTTGCAGCCAAATCATAGTCTACACTGAGCCAAATCACTTGAGAGATCACCTCTAAAAAGGAATTTATCCGTTACAACTAATGCTCTTCTTTGCCAATATCCTTGATTTGCCCTCTTTGGGGGAAAAAAAAGGGGGGAACCCCCCCCCCCGCAGCAGTTTGGCTCCCTGGATTACAAGCTGATGCTGTGGAATTAGTGTTGGCTCAGAGCGCACATCTTCGGATACCCATTCTTTCTCCTGCTCCCTTGCATGAACTTTATATCCCTGGGCAATTTTTCATCCACCGCCCTCTTTTGCTTCTAATCTTAGCAAGTAAAGTCTCCCCTTAATGAAACAGCATTTCATGGGACTTACTGGGAGCATAGGTCAGTTCCAGACCTATCATATGTTAGCTAAAGCAGAGATAAGTGATGTATTTTTGGCATTCATCCTTGTGGGTTGGAGAGAGAAGACAGAATTTTATCTAGGTGTCATCTGACTGGGCAAATGGCCTCTTTCCCTCTGCTGCCTACCATGTGAAAAACTGAGGGTGTTATCTCTAGAAGGTATCAAAATAGTTCAGAGAAATCAAATTTCTCACTAAAAGATGACAAAACTATGGCCTAGGTGGTTAATTTTACATGTCAATTTGTCTGGGCCATCATGCCCAGTTATTTGGTCATATTATTCTGGATATTTCTGTGATGGTGTTTTGGGTTTTTAAAAAAATTCTTATATTTTTTTTATTTTTTGGCTGCGTTGGATCTTCGTTGTTGCACGTGGGCTTTCTCTATTTGCAGCAAGCGGGGGCTACTCTTTGTTGCAGTGCGCGGGCTTCTCATTGCCGTAGCTTCTCTTGTTGCGGAGCGTGGGCTCTAGGCACGTGGGCTCAATAGTTGTGGTGCACGGGCTTAGTTGCTCCACTGCATGTGGGATCTTCCTGGACCAGGGCTCAAACCTATGTCCCCTGCATCGACAGGCGGATTCTTAACCACTGTGCCACCAGGAAAGTCCCTGTGATGGTGTTTTTGGATGAAATTCATATTTAAATTGGTGGACTTTGAGTAAAGCAGATTATCCTCCATAATATGGGTGGGCCTCATCCAATCAGGTGAAGCTCTTAATAAAACAAAGATTGACCTCCCTGTTGCAAAAAGGAATTCTACCAGAAGACTTAACAGAAATTGAACTGCAACGCTTCCTAGAGTCTCTATAATGCCTAACCTGCAGATTTTGAATTTACCAAGCCTCTATAATTGTGTGAACCAGTTGTTTAAAATCTCTCTCTCTCTTTCTCTATCTATATATAGATATCAATATAGATATAGATATCAATATCTAGATCTATATTTGTCAATATATATAGTCACATTGTATACACATGCTATTAGTTCTGTTTTTCTGGAGAACCTTCACTAATACAGTGGCCCATATAAATAAAAGGATGAACCCAGGTTCACCCAGGTAGAAAGTAGTACAATGAGAACTGGAACTTAAGGCCTCATGACTCATTCAGCCGTGAACACTGACCCAGAACTGGGGTCAGCAAACTCTCGCCCACTGATCAAATCTCACTTGACTCCTGGTTTTGTAAATAACGTTTTGCTTGAACACAGCTGCACTCATTCATTAACCTACTGTGCATGGCTGTTTCTGTGCTACAGCGGCAGATGGGCAGTTGCAACAGAGATGTATGGTACACAGAATCCAAAATATTTACTATCTGACCCTTTACGGAAAAGATCTGCTGATCCTTGCTCTAGGATGCCATCTGATTTCTGATAGCACCGAGGAGAATAATTCGTGCACATTGGGTTAGATTGTTAATCTCATGTCCTCCTTAGGTCAAAGATCTCTTAAATGCTCACCCTTGCAGTAGCCAACTTGGGGAGGATTATCTGAGGATGCAGAAATATTTCTTGCCAGGTCTTTCCAATCCACACTGCTCCCTGACTGTGGTTCTTAAAACCTATTTTTTTAAAAAAATTTATTGGCGTATAGTTGATTTACAGTGTTGTGTTAGTTTCAGGTGTACAGCAGAGTGAATCAGTTATACATATACATATATCCACTTTTTTTTTTTTAGAGTCTTTTCCAAATAGGCCATTACAGAGTATTGAGTGGAGTTCCCTGTGCTAATAAGAACAGCAGGTTCTTATTAGTTATCTATTTTATATATAGTAGTGTGTATATTTCAGTCCCAATCTCCCAGTTTATCCCTCCCCCCACAATCCCCTGGTAACCCTGTTTGTTTTCTACATCTGTGCCTCTACTTCTAAAACCTGTCTATTTTAACCGTCTACTACTCATTGCTTACTGGCTCTGGCTTCATGTATTTGATAATCTATTTCTTGTTCTATCCTGGATGACATGTTCCAAGGACTGAGATAATATCTTATTCCACATGATTTGTCCTTGATATTGTCTATCTTGGGGTCTTCATCTATGTCCCGAAGAAAACAGTCACCCTCTTGTCTTTTAGTACTACTAATAATACCACATTTTATGGGATGAATTTGATCCAATGCACTGAAATATCCCTTTAGAAGCTGTATGCAGCCTGTCACTGGGTTTTAGCACAGGGGTAGAACTCAGATTAGTGTTCATATTTAAACAAATCTACTTGACCAGAAACTTTTGTCTCACCAGTTATTTTATTACACAAGTAACTTCTGTCTTTGCATCTATGATGTAAATATTTTTAATTGCCTAAATTATCTGAAAAATTATTTAGAGCTTCCATTTCAGTAGGCATTGGAATTGCTGTGGTATGACTGTTTCATTATTTTATTTCCAAATGTTAAATTAGGCTTCAAGCTTTGGCCAAGAGTAGACAAAAAAGGGATTAAAAAGAAATGAAGAGTGGGAAAGACTTCTGATGCAATGGAGACTTAATAAAGATTTGATTTTGTATCAATAATTTATGCCATTGCAAAATAACTCCCTGGTAAAATTCCATTCTTTGGTAATCATTAAGTACAGAAATTAACAATCAAAATATGCAGTGCTCTTCTTCATTTTCTAAAAACAAACCTATATCTAGATGAGAGGAGAATTTATTGCATAACTGAGGCTCTGGACTTACGACTCCGAGTCCTATCTTCTTTCAACCATACTGCTACGTTTCTGTCTGACTTCTTGAACATGAGGTAATGGCTTCATCTTTCATCCCCTTCCTCAGTCTATAGCTTGGTGACTAAGAGTAAGGGATCTAAAACTTGAGAACTTGGGTTCAAATCTTGACTCTAAAATTTACTTGTTGAGTACTCTTGAGCATGTTATCTGTTTTTGCCTCAGTTTTCTCATCTATAAAATAGAGATAACATTACTTCTCTCAGGGAGTTGCTATGAGGGTTAAAAGAAAATTCGTAACGCAAGAATTTATCAGTTCTTGGAACATAATAAATACCGAAAAAAAATGTTAGATATTATCAAAGGCCCCTCATTTTATAGATAATATAGATTAGTTTATATAGGTATAATATTTACATATACATAAACATTTTATATCTATATGTGTGTATACATTCTTCTCATAACAGAAATTGAGCAGTCAACATTCACATCAAAATATGTGCTCTGTGAAATGTAGATCTCCTGTGTACAGACACAGTGCTATAGTTACCTATTGCTACATAATAAAGAAGTCCAAACTTGGTGGTGAAATAAACAAATTTTAACATGTGCACAGATTCTGTGGGTCAGCAATTCAAACAGTACACAGGAGATGGCTTGTCCCTACTCCATGACTGATGTCTGAAACCTCAGCTCACGAGGATTCAAATGGCTGGGGCTGGAATCATCTAGATAATTTTTTTTTTTTTTTGGCAGTATGCGGGCCTCTCACTGTTGTGGCCTCTTCTGTTGTGGAGCACAGGCTCCGGACACGCAGGCTCAGCGGCCATGGCTCACGGGCCTAGCCGCTCCGCGGCATGTGGGATCCTCCCGGACTGGGGCACGAACCCGTGTCCCCTGCATCGGCAGGCGGACTCTCAACCACTGCACCACCAGGAAAGCCCCTAGATAATTTTAATTCACATGTCTGGCACCTGACATGGGATGACTTGAAGACTGGGCCCAACAAGGACTGTTGACTGGAGTGCCTACAGATGGCTGCCCATGTGGCTTGGACTTCTCATAACGTGGTAGTTAGGATTCAAGATAGAGTATCCCAAGAATGAGTGTCCAGAGTTCAAGCATTCCAAGAGAATCATGCAAAAACTGCATGACCTTTTATGACCTAGTCTTAGATATTACAGAGCATCACTTTCAGTATATTCTGTTGCAGGAGTTGGAGATCTTTTTCGATAAAGTGTCAGACAGTCAATATTTTAGGCTTTACAAGCCATACAGTCTCTTTTGCAACTATTCAACTCTGCTGCTGTGATGTGAAAACAGACACAAAAAATACATATACTAATGAACATGGCTGTGTTCCAATAAAGCTTTGTTTATAAAAGCAGGTAGAGGCCTAGATTTGGCCCACCAGCCATAATTTACTGACCCCTGCTCTACTGTTTGAAGCCCTGGAAAGCCTGCCTAAGTTCAAGGGAAAATGCCCACATCTGGATGGGAAGAATGGCAACGAATTTGAACCCTGCAGTAAAACCACTACATATGGGATATTTCTAAGAGGATCTGTCTGCATACTTTGTTTCTCACATGTATGGTGGATATGAGGTATTGGGACATCTTACATCTCTCTAAGCCTGGGTCGAGGTCATAGTTGGAATCTGAACTCAATGACCTTGATTTCTGGAATAACTGGTAGCTCTAATTATGATTTGCTTACACTCCTTACCCCAGTAAATATACCACAAAAGCTAGATTTCAAGAGAACAGTTGCTTTATGGCAGATTTTTATTAAGTCTCCATTGACTGAATTATTCCATTTTGGTTGGAAAGCATGATTTTTGTTTCTTTCCTAAAGGAGATCTGCAACTTTTCAGATGTGGTATTTCATTCTACTGAGAGGATGATGTAGGTTTTTATAAACGGAAAAAGCAGGGCAGGCTGAGTTCACTCAGATCGTACTAATGCTTACAGGAATAACCGGAACTGGAACACAGGCTTCCCAGGTTTTCCTGTCCTGTGCTCTTTCCGGTAGGTGCCATTGTCTGCTGGGTCTGGCAGTAATAATTTCTGACCTTTACCTCTCTACGCTGTTGTGAAGTGGTTTGGGGCTTTGTTAGCTTTCTTATGAGTTTGTACTAAATTGTGTCCATAAAGTAGGCTGAATTCCTCAGGGAAGGATGATAGCTGTTACTGTGTTATTACTGCAAATGTTGTGTTGGTTACCTTTTTTTCTTTTGTCCAGCTGTATCCTGAACTTAAAAGATACATTATCCAAAATGAAAGATGTGCATCTGGTGGAAAACACTAATTTAATGGATGAAAATTCCTGATGATTGCTTCAGTCAACCCTTAATACACACTGAGCTTCATTAGTAAATAGACAACTCTCAGATCTTTCCCTTGGAAGAGATAGCATAATCAGGCTTTGTGTTGATTTCGCATTCTGTTCTTTAGAGACAGAACAAATTAGAATAATTGGCTGGTACAGGGAAAACACAAAGAACTTTCTTATATTTTTGTGATGCATCCCTTAATAAGTGTTGAAAATGAGACTAGAGGTAAGAACGAGAAACTCAGAAGGGCAATGGGGGGAAGATATTGTTTCTTTGAAAATATTCTTTCAGTGTTGGCCCAGAAGAAATATGAAGCTGAGGAAAATATTTTTTAAAAAATGATGATTTTTGTGTTAACGATGTGAGTGTGGAATTAGTAAGAATCAGGAAGCAAGCATCCTTTTCCACCAAGGACTTGGGAGCAAATGAAACCATCAATACTCCTGGCTCCTGGAAACCCTTTTGGAGCAGTAATCAGAGAAGGGTAAAGGCAGTGCCTCAGGGCAGAGGTGTTCAGAGCAAAGGGCTAGGAGGAGAACAAAAGGAGAGTGGATATGTTTAGAGCTGTCATTTTGAAATTTACCTGCTTCTGCCTCAGCGTGTTGGTCCAGTAGAAATCCTCAAAGCAGGAGCAGCTGTATTTTAAAATAATAGGATTAGAGCAAGTGACTTTAATCCAGGTCTCTTTAGCTCAAGAGCACAGAGGAGAGTGTGAGGAAAGAGTGAGGCCACAAGGAATTGTTCACTGGGTAAATTTTCCCCAAACCTCACTGACTAAGAGAAATTGACCACTGGATTATGTGCCTTGAAGGAAAGCAAAAATGTTGAAAGCAGAGTGTGCAGCTTGTTTAGAAAGCAAGCTCTATCACTTGGTCACCTGCTGATGATAATAGCATTGGCTGAGACCTGACCATTTACAAAGAAGGCACTTCTGTAGGTAGTAAGTTCCAGGAGGGCCAGAACTGAGTATGTGTGTTTCAGCATTTAGCATGGTTTAGCATCTTAGAGCCCGGTACGTTATTGGCATATTAGACTTAAAAATGAATATTTTCAGATTGTCTGAATGAGCGGATGTGTGTGATTCATATCCTATTTGCAGGTCCTTACGCCCTACAGTGGATTTTCAGTGTCAGATTGTGAAAGTATTTATGATGGGGATTGGCATTGTTCCCCATCTTATGGATAAAGATTACACATCATAGGACTTTATATTGACATCCCAAAAGCCTCATAGGAATTAACAAAAAAATAAAATTGGATTCTGTATAATTTCTAATTTGTAAGCTGGCCAGACACTGGTATTTCAGCCAGTCCTTTGGTAGTTCCGATGACGTCCCCATGAGCACCCAGACATAATCAGAATGGCTTTAGGATTTGGGAGCCAAAATGTTCCTCAGTATTTACTGCTTTGCTAGTCCATTTAAGAAAATAGACTATTGAAAAAATAGCTTCAGACACAATATGGCATTTTATGATTTAGCGTGAAATCTGAGAAATATAGAGGTTATCTGAAGCCTGCAGTGGTAAAGTTCCCTCTGCTATTGAAGTTATTGTCTTTAAACAAAGATTCTACATCAGTAATGCTATATATAGGTATATTTTTTTTTCATGATATTCAGGTTAATTTCCTATTCTCTCTAAGGAAGTAATGGGCTGGTTGGTATGAGAGATGGTGTGGCTTCCAAAGGTGAAAAGTAGCATTTTGTTGTAATT
The DNA here is from genome assembly GCF_039906515.1 of Pseudorca crassidens. Lineage (NCBI taxonomy): Eukaryota > Metazoa > Chordata > Mammalia > Artiodactyla > Delphinidae > Pseudorca > Pseudorca crassidens. Next base: position 40,302,083 of record NC_090302.1, on the reverse strand, counting down.
TCCGGCTACCTAAGGATGGGAGAGGCCCAGGACACTGCAGTCAGTATATTATGTGGAGCAGGTTATATTGTGGTTTATTTATGAACTTTTACATGTTTATTTTCTATGCAAGTTTGTGTGCTCCTTTTTGAGTTTTGGTAGATAAGTGTTTTGTAACTTTGGAATACTTGGAGTTATGTATATATAACTTTTATATATATATATATTTTTTTAACGTAGTAGTTAAAGCCGTGGAGAGTGTATTAGTCTACCTAGGTTCAAATTCTGGCTTTACCCTATGGCTTCCCTGTGGCTTCCTCTCCTTATCTATTAAAAAAGGAGTATAGTAAGACTTCTGTGATGAGTTACAATAATGCCTGGCATATACTAAGTGCTATTTAAGCATTTACTATAATGATTATGTATACTTGAAGGCAAGGACCTTGCCCCTTGATTGTCTCTGTATTCCTAATGCTTAAGAATTCCTAGGGCTTTTATAGTGCATTGTCTTAGAATAGAGATAGCTCAGTATCGGTCTTGTCACTATAAAGTACTGTTATGTTGAAAGTCTTTGCTTGTGTACTAATCTATGCCATATCTGCTGAGGACAAAGAAAGGAATAGTTTTAAAACTGCAATGGATAACAAAAGATTGTGTGATTTAATGCCTTTATTATGTAATTATAAAACTAACAAATGATGATGGTAGAAAATTTGAAAAACTCCTAGACAAAATAGAGATCAATAAAATTTGGAGTAAATTTCAGAGTGTAAAGTTGTCCATAAATATTAGTGCTTTCACATTTTCCAGGACTTTAAGTAGACTGCTTCTTAAGAGTCTATTCATGATATTTTATTTTAATGATGTTTTCATCATGGGGACACACACAAATCTGTTAAAAAAAAGAAAGACATGTAAATCACTGATGTTTCAGATAGCCACATGAAGTAAAGTGGGAAAGGTCAACAAGCTGAAAGAATGTGGAGTAGCAGCTCCTTAATTGCTTACATAACTCTCATAATTACCTCTTTGTGGATAAAATAATTAATGGGGAATCTAATTCAAGAAAAATGTATGAACTTCACACCTTCTTGAAGCCAAGTATTTCTTTCCACAAAAGGTTACTTTCCACACCATGATTCCTTATTACCTGACAGGGAAAGAGTATTGTATGGCAAAGGGTCTTCCCGAAGGAGGGTGCTCCCTGCACTCATTGTCATAAATGACTTCGGAATTACTGTTGCTGTATTACCAAAATCTTAAACTAGGATATTTTTGACAAATGCGGTCCTTGGTTAATTTTTAGAGCTACAGACTGTCAGATGGCTCTGAAATAACAATTGTCTGGCTATTCTTCAGGGTGATCCCAATATGGTAATGACCTTGAGGTATCACTAAAAAGCAGGAAGGTGGGAGTCTTCCTTTGGTTCCAGAGTGAAGTGCTAGTTGGAGTTGGAGTTGGAAAAGAGGCCAAAAACCAAGTGATAGAGAAGGAAATTTGAGGTCATTAGTGAAAAACCAGGTTGAAGTTAAGGTGAAGAGGCATGAGGAAATGGTCAACTGTTACAGTATTACAAAGATCATCAAGAAGCATATCCATGAATGCAGTTTGTATTGCAGTCTGCTGAAAAAGAGACAAATATCCTGGCCTGGACTTCATGGAGATTATATTTTATTGATTCTGATAATGGATTATTGTTGAAAAGGGCCTCCTATAAATTACAACCATGCAAAGGCAGCAAGATAATTTTTTTTTTTCTTTATGTATGTGTTTCTCATTCCTACTCACTTTCACACTTACCCTTTCTCAGGGGAAGAGAAAATCACAAAAAACAAAAACGTCAAATCTCAGCTATTCATTTTCAAAATAATTTTTTTTCCGAATTCCAGTGGAGGCAATAGTTTAACTGTTAAGATTTGTAAGCCTCAAAAAGCTAGATTTTTACAAAGTGTAGCCAAATTTTATTCCATAAATAATAGCTTTGGAAAGAATATGTGATGATGCAAAGTTGGAAAAAGTTGGTTTTTCTTCCGTAAATGACTTCACTGTGTTTGGGAGAAGAGGCAGAGAAGAAATCAAGGTAATCAAACGTGGGGTGAGTTTTCCTGATAGGGGACTCTAGTGCTTTAAAATAGACTAGATAATCCTAGGGATAATCTGAGGGTAGAACAGACCAATGCCTCATTCCAATCTGGTACCCTGGAAGAAAACAGTGTATTTCCTTTGAGGTCTTGAGAGGTTTTTCTTTTGCTTTGTTTTGTTTTTGGTTCATTTTGTAATCAACCTTATGAAGGTATCATTTACATACAATAAAAGGCAGATATTTTTAGTCAGCGGTTCAGTGACTTTTAATTTATGTATACATTTGTATAACTACCACCCCCATAAAGATAGAAAACAATTCTAAAACCCTGGAAAGTTTCCTCCTAGCCTTTTGCAGAAGTATCCCCACCTTCCACCCCAAGGCAACCACTGATCTGTTTTTTATCTTTAGAGATGACTTTTGCCCAGTTTAGAATTTCATGTAGGTTGAATAATACAGTAGGTGCCCTTCTGATCTGGCTTCACTTGCTCAGCATACGGTTTTTGAGATTCATTCATGTTGGGATGTTTTAGCCTGGGTGGCTGATTTTGTCTGAAGGCACCTATAGGTACATCTGAGTCTCTGGCATTGTCACTGTCCTTGGCTCAGTATTTTAAACTTTACTAAGAAGCACAGGGTAGAAGTAAGGAAGATGATTGTCAGTATAATGGAGGTGAAGTGGGTTCTGTTATATAATATTCTCAGCATAAATTGACTTGCTTGGAATCATTGTGCTGATAATCAACGAGGATACTCTTCCTACAAAAAACCTTGATACTATAAAACTTCTAAAGGAAGCTGTCCTAGGACTCTTTTAGTTTTCATTTTTTGGGAAGCATTTCTGGAAAATTCAAATGCTTACAACCTGAAAGAAGCAATTATTCACCTGAAGGCTGACTCTGCTAAAGTTGAGTTGTCCGACCTTTACATGCTGATAGAACCCAAATAGCCTTGCAAAACAATGCTATAAGCACATAGATTATTTAAGATGGATGTGTGTATGCAGTAAAGTGAAAAAACAAAGAATCTTTGAGTTTCCTTTGCTGGTTTTTTTTTATTTTTTCATTTAAGTTTCTATAGCATATGCTAATAGTTTAGGGTAACCTCAGGTTAGTTTTAGGTCCACTCTTTACATAAATGTTGAAGTACTCCATACCCACCTTTTTTCTACCTTCCTTCTTTTCTTCCATCTTTCCTTTCTAACTTCTTATAATCCATTATACTTAATCCTGCATTTGCTGAGGTGGCAATTAGCATAGGAAAATACTGTGAAATTTTGCTGTTCAGAATGCATGTTGACCAAATTCTATATTGAGAAAAGGTCTGAATTTACCCACAGTAACCCTTTCTCAGCGTCTTTGAATAAAGGCCATAGAAACTGGGCTATAATGTCCTGACAGGTATGTAGAACTCATAGCAATTGCCCTAAAGAGCTTACCTAGCGTAGATGCATATGAATGCATTTAATGATTGTTTTATTGGCAGCAGTGCCAACATACACAGTCTGTTTTGTTTTGTATCATTCTCATTACCTGCTGTTTACCACTGTACACATTGCTAATGGTGTGGTTTCTATGGCTTGTGAATTTCACGGCCAAATAATATGTAATTTATTGCACATTTCAGTGTAGAAGATGGAGACTCCATAACTTTTCGTGTGCTCTTTGCCCCTTTGGAATGTATTACACTGAGATCAGGCAAAGTAATAAATTTATTTCAAATGTGCTTGATAGCGAAACATCAATTAGGACTAAAGGGCAACATTTCTTCTCCCAGCAACATAACCGTTTTTAAAGACTACGCCATTGAACGTGGAGTTACTGAACATGGGACTCAGTTCGCTGGGATCCCTTCTTAGAAAAATAAAGGAAAACTTGAATTGGATCTGTGTGGCTTATTCAAGTAGTAACTAATCAGCTACACCTTGGTGAACTTAATTTGTCACAATCGTTTGGTATTTTATTAACTCTCTTCCCCTTCTTCCCCTGACTCTTACGAGAACGGATCATGAGTATCTTAAAACATACTAAGTCGTCTTCAATCCCTGTTAATCTAACTACAAAAGCACACTTTCCTTATCCAATGTAACTTACTGTCTTTTAGAGTAACTGTGGTTTTAATTCTCTACAAAATTACAACCAGCAAAGAGAAACAGTTTCAAGGAGCCACCACATTGTAGAGCTTTAGAAAGAAAACTTTAGAATTAAGGACAAATATATCATTTTATAGCTAAAGCACCTGAGGCCTAAAGTAGGCAGGTAACCATCGAGGTCAGGGAAAGGGGTTGAAGATCAGGTTTCCAGCTGAGAAAGAGTCTAGAGGGACTCAATCTGAGCAGGTCAGAAACTGAAAGGAGACCACTGATGTTCTGGGAAGGCTGGCATCTGGCCTTGAGTGTGGGATTCAGACAGGGAGTGGGCCCGGGGGGAACTGAGCTTCTGCAGTAGGCAGAGAAGTCTTCCTCGTCTCGGAAAAGTGACACTGACCTCAGGGTGTTGCGGGGAAAGAACAGTGAATTCCAGTCCGCCTGAGAAAGCAGGCCAATCTGATTAACTCTGAATTTAGGCTTATCTCAGATACTTCTTGAGAAAGAACTTGGACAAGAGCAAGTCCAGCGCAGCCTCTTTAAATCCATGCCCAGTATTTTCTGGGGGAGCTGCTTAAACTCCCCAATTGACTCCAGTATTTTAATTTCACTCTATATTTAATTCCGACAGTTCTATGATTGATTATTTAATGGGCAAATAAGTAGGATCACAAAAGAATGTGAATGTATTTTACAGGATGAGGATAGGCGGAGTGGAGCAGTCTGGAATAGGACACCAATAAAACAGGATCTTGGTAAATAAGAACATTTATTAGAAATGGAGAGGAATTCGCAAGGAAATTAGTGCCTGACACCACACCCTACTCTCTGCGTGTTTAGAAGCTAGTTTCTAATTTTATTTTCATAGGAGATCTCCCTGTGATGAATTGTCTTTTACCTCCACACTATTTATCACATGGGCATATTGTGAAGTTTGTGTGAGAGAAAGCAAGTATTAGAATTTGTCTTGCAAGCAGCTATAAACATTTCCTGGAACCAATCTGGGGTAGAAGGAAAAGGAAAGGAAGGTGGAAACAAAGGGGAAAGACAGCTAATGATGCTGGAGTCTCTCACTGGGATTTGTGGTATCTCTTTTTGAAACTAAGTACAGAAAGTCAGAACTTGACTGATTGTTTCTTGATCACGGTTTATTTTCATTTTTGTTTTTTTCTTGCTCTCTCATCAATTATTCCAGCCAATATTATGTCGTTTTCAGTTTCAGTAAGCATGCCTCTTGTTTCCATTCACATTATTTATGCAAACATTGACTGAACTGATGACCCTGAGTTATCAAGGAAACAGATACACCAGTGGATACATTTCTTACTTTTAGAAAAAAATTACTGAGTGAAGGTTAAAATACCTCTTCTTAAATTTGTCATATAAAAAAATTCTCCTAACATACAATACCTCATTGCCTAATAATGCCAGATAAATGAAGAATTCCTGTATATTCATGAATGCAGGCTAGTCTGTATATTTTTTGGCAGGTATGAGCGTTACCGAGGGTAACGACCTAGTTTGCTGGCCATGTCCTGTGTCCTAGAAAGTTGTAGTTTCTGTTGTCTTTCAGTTGGTCCATTGGATATCAGAAGTGAATTTATAAAATTATACTTCGCTTTACACTTACTTTGCTTTTTTTTTTTTACTTGAAGCATAGTTGATTTACAATGTTGTGTTTCAGGTGTACAGCAAAGTGATTCAGATATATATATTTCTTTTTCAGATCCTTTTCCATTATAGGTTATTACAAGGTTTGAATACAGTTGCCTGTGCTATACAGTAGGACCTTGTTGTTTATCTATTTTATATATAGTATACACTTACTTTGTGTGATCCAGGCTGGTCAGACCACATGATTATTTTGACTTCTGATATAATTTTTTCAGGTACAGCCTCAAAGTCTTTGATAAGAAGATATTTTAAAATAAGTTTAGCATGTGTGTGTGCTCTAAATCCAACAGTAGTTATTAGAGATATGGTTTTGCACTAGGTATTCCTCTCTTTTTTGTCTTGGCCTACCAAAAGAAAATCAGCTTTTATTTTCTGGTTGGTTTGCTAGATGTTTATGACTATAACAAAAGTCTTAAATTTTGTCTCATATCTTAAAACACAATCTGAATTAGCAATGGATATTGTGCTATACATAGGGGCTGTGATATAAATATAGTTTCTAACTTCAAAAACATATAACCTAGAAGGGAACACAGACACATATGCAGCAATTATGGCAACTGCATTTGTTTACTAAGTGAAATATTAGTGAGATGGATAAAGTGCTAGCAAGCCTTGAACAGCCAAATCAGCTTCAAAAATAGATGTGCAGTTCTTTAAAAATCTTTTTAACATTTTTCCAGCTACATGTAGAATATAACTTACTATAAAAACGATATGGGTTTTATTTTAAGCAATTTAGCATTTTGACATCCTCATAATGAAATTAAATCCAGAAGGAGGTTTCTCTCCATGATCTCTTGAAATGGTCCTTGATCATCCACAATATTTACCATAATAACAAAGGTGGTACCAAGGGCAGGAAACTCCAACATTATTAAAGTTTCATAAAGCAAAGTCAATTTTAAGAATATAATGTCTCCAAACTGACGAAGGTCTTGAAAAATAATTTCAAGGGAAGCATAAATTATTTTCTGTTTGTCAAAGGGCAGAAGTATTTAGGTTGAGTTAATGAATGGTAGAGTTTTTGAGTGGAGCGTGTCCTTAACATATTATGTAGATCTGTACTGTCAACAGATGCTAGCCATGTAGCATTATTTATATTTAAACAAATTTAAAAACAAGATTAAAAATTCAGTTCATCATTTGCATTTGCCGTACTTCAAAGATGTTTATTAGCTCCATGTGGCTATTGAATACTGCATTGGATAGTACAGGTATAGAATATTTTCATTATCACAGAAAATTCTATTGAGCAATACTAAAATTATACCCAGATATTCACAGAGAAGGCAACAAAGTCTCAAGGAAATAATATAACTTCCCCAAGGTCACACAGCTGTGTTTTTAAAGAAACACAGAACGACACAAAGGAAATAGTAACAGAGGCATTAAAGAAACCCAATAAGTTTCTGGAACAGTCAAAATAGGGTTTAAAAGTGCATACTTAGCTGTTAGCAGGGCTGAAGCTCTTCATGGTTGGTAAGATCTACCTGCCTGAATTTGGACATTTAGCATTTTATGCAGTGAATTAAAAGCAAAAATCATTTAAACGAGTGGCTGCCAGCTCCGTATTTTTAGCCACTGCTGTGCTTCCAGGTTATGTTTATCACTTTCATATATAGGGCACCACTCTGAAATGTGATGGTTTATCTGACCCCAGAGAAATCAAGAAATCTTGGGGGAGTTGTGGCTGTATTTGCAAAGATTGATTTTTAAATGCATCATGCAGACTGGCCCTGTTTTAAAAGGGATTCCTGCCATCACATAAGCAAAATGTGAACTCTCTTCTCACCTTGCAAGTCAAAGATAGTTCCTGCATTTTTATTATTTCGTTGAAATCCAAATATTATTTTTCCATTCTCTAACTTGTTTTCATCACAGTGTGATCAACTATTGCCAAGGAAGGAAAGGTTAGATTTATCATCAGAGTTTGCTAAAGGCCCCCTATGTAATTGAACCCTCAGGAGAAACAATCCTCATGTATTCTTTCTCTGTTGTTTCAATATCTTCGTAAAGAGTCATTTCAATATGTTTGGTTCTGTAGCAGAGGTTCTGTGAAGTGCTTATCTTCCTCAGAGGTCCTGTGGGTAAAGATGGGTAAGGAGAGAGAGGGAAGGAGGATAGAGAGAGGCTCAGTGCTGAGATAAGGACAGTGTTCTAAAGCCTCCTGGGGCTGGGGGTGGGGTGCACAAACACCCACGACTAATCCAGACAAACTGAATAATCAAGGGGATGACCACTGTGAAGTCATGTGGTCACCTCTCCCTCTAGAAATAAACATTGCCCTCAGGAAGTCTCCTCCCGCCCCTGAAGAGCATTAGGAAGGTCTGGAGAGGGGGATTATTGGCAGAAATGGAAAAAGCAGGTTGAAGGGATTAGCCTGGAGCAGAGAGACCAAGAAACCCAAACCAGTAGAAGGAAGGCAGACTTTTCATGGACATCTCCAAGCCCAAGTTTACATGGACGTCTTTTCATGGACGTCTCCAAGCCCAAGTTCTGGGAAGCACAAGTCAAAGAGTGCTCATTTAACCTCTTTGGGCCCCCACGGGAGTGGAGGAAGACTGGACAGAGAGGGAGAAGGGGCCATTGAAGGTACAGTATTTACTATGGGATTTAACTCCTGAAAGGCCTCCCAGTAGCTTCAGATCTGCTCAAGAATCCTTCATGTCCTGCTGGTTCGCAGTGAGTGGCTCACAGCTTCAAGGCCTCCTCTGCCAGATGGAGAACTATTTCAAACATCCTGCTTCTATTTTGTACTGTAGCAATCCAGACAGGAAACCCGACCCCATTTTCAGGTTTTAAAGAAAAATTCTAAGTACCTGAAAGACCTAGAAACGTGGTGGCTTCTATTTAAGATGTGGAGATAGAGAGCGTATACCTGGACTTGGGTCTGCAGGAGCGCCAAATTGCACCAAGAGTTCCCTTTGTTTTCTCTCCCATCTCTGTTTCTCCTTCTCTCTCTGCTGGATTAGCCACAGGGACTCAAGTTCTTCATTGTGTGGTCCTGGTACCAAGATTCTCCTGGGAATTATAAAGCTATTCACCTTCTACATCGAGCACTTCTTATTTTTTCCCCAGCAACGTAAGTCATCCTTAAGAGGAGTCAGGGTGCTAGCTCTTAAATATATTTTAGTCATCCCTTTGTACGTTAAATGCTCTTTCTTGGAGACTGCTTCTGACATGGTGTTCAGCGTGCTCTCAGCTGGCCTCATTTGGAAGCCGATCCTGCTTCCAAATGCTGCCTGTTGCTGGCCTCCTGAAGCTCTGCCCTGCCTTCCCCATCAGGTACAGTTCAGGAGCTGCCTACCTCAGGGTGATAGGTTATCTTCTAGTTGCTTTATTCCTTTCCCTTTTACATTTAGAGATATATCATTTGAATACTTAAACTTCTCTGTGACCACAGCTTTATTTGCAACCCACAGGTTTTGTTATGGCATATTTTCATTATCATTCAATTAATAAAATTCTAATTCCCATTGCAACTTTATCTTTGACTTACATAATGATCAGAAGTATGTTTTCAATATCCAACTATTTGGTAAAATATTGGTTATATGTTTTTAAATTTCTTGCTTATTCTGTGTCTTGTTTTATAACCAGCATATAGTCAATTTTATAAATGTGCCATGTGCACCTAAAAATTTGCATGTAATATATATATTCCATCATTGTTGGTGCAGTGTTTTATGTAAATTTAGGCCAAGGTTTTTAATGGTGGTATTCAGATCTTCTATAATTTGCTGATTTGTTGTTGTGGTTCTATGTTACTGATGTAGGTAATTTTTCTATTTCTACTTAGTTTTTTGGAATTTCCCTTCATATATTACATTGAAGTTTAGATTTATACTATATTCCTTATAAAGTAACAGTTGGTTTTTTTATCCTGCCTTATTGCCAGTGACACTTTTTGCTTTCAAATCTATGTTAACATTAAAAAAAAAACTTCTTCAATTTTATTTATTGTTGTTATGACATAATTTTTTCATCCTTTAATTTTTAATCTGACTCTTGTCTCTTGTAAGTGGCATAGAATTAGGTTTTTTTGTTTGTTTCAATAATCTTTGTCCTTTAATTTGAGTATTTACAGTTAATGTATTTTCTTATAGACCATTTACTCCTTGTTTACTATTTGTCCCACCTTGTTATGTTCTTTTTGCTCTTCTTTCTTCTATTTAGATTCTTCAAATTCCATTTTCCCTTGTATTAGCTTGTTACTTTTACATAAGTAGCAGTTGCACATGTACCATGACTTATAGCTCTTTTACTGCTTCTCAAGCAATGCTGAGATCTTAAATTTCTTCTACTACTTTTTCCTCTTCTATTTGTTTTAATGCATTCTGATTTTTGATATATTTTATTATTACTCTTTCGTGCAGTTAGATTTTATTTAGATTTATCCACTTATTTATCCTTTCTGTTATACATAATTCCTTTATAAAGTCCTTATTTTCATCTGTGATAATTTTCCTTCTGCCTGTGGGCCTCCCTTTACAATTTATTTCAGTCAGTTCTGATGAGAACATATTCTCTAAATTTTGTTTGTTGGCAAATTTCCTTATTTCATCTTTCCTTCCAAACAACATTTTCTCTGCCTCTAGAATTCTCAATGGGCAGTTATTTTCTTTAGCACTTAAAAATGTTATTCCATTATTTTCTAGTATCCAGTCATTTTCATTGAGAAGTAAGCTGTAATCTTAATCCTGTTGTTCCTTTGGAAGTAGTATCTCTCTTTTTCCTCTGGCTAGTTTTAAGATGTTCTGTTTTTCTTTGCTATTCATGAATTGTACTGTGGTTATCTTAGGTGTGGTTTTCTTTGTACTTACTCTTATTGCATTTTTTTAGTGCTTATTGAATTTATTGCTCGATACGTTCTTTTTAGTTTTAGAGAACTCTCAGCTGTTATTTCTGAAATATTGTTTTCATCCCAATCTCTCTCTCCTTTTATCTTTGGACTCCAGTTTAAATATATGATAAAGATGTTTACTGTGGCCCATATGTCTCAAATGCTCTTTTGTGTACTTTATATCCTTTTTGTTTTCCATGCTTTTTTTTTTTTTTTGCGGTACGCGGGCCTCTCACTGTTGTGGCCTCTCCCGTTGCGGAGCACAGGCTCTGGAAGCGCAGGCTCAGCGGCCATGGCTCACGGGCCCAGCCGCTCCGCGGCATGTGAGATCTTCCCGGACCGGGTCCCCTGCATCGGCAGGCAGACTCTCAACCACTGCGCCACCAGGGAAGCCCCTGTTTTGATTTTTATTCTAATTCTCCTTTTCTTGGTAGTCTTGATGGTTCTTCAACGAATACTAGACTTGGGATATGACAAGTTTTAGAGAATCTGAATGCCATTACAGTTGCCCTTTGAACAACCTGGGTTTGAACTGTACACATCCACTTATACATGGATTTTTTTGCAATAAATAATACAGTACTACATGATCTGTGGTTGGTTGAATCCTCAGATTCAGAACCACAGATAGGAAGGGCCGACCATAAAGTTATATGTGGATTTTTGACTGCACAGGGAGTCAGCGTCTCTAACCCCTACATTGTTCAAGGGTCAACTGTATTTTCTTCAGGAGAGAATTTCCTATTCTCAGGTAGGGAGCAGAGGGGAAGATCACCTCAGTCACTGGACAAACTGCATACTCATATTCCTTCTTTATAAGGTTCAATGTAGATGTTGCATCAACTTTCCTAGCACACACACACACCGAGAGAGAGAGGCTTTCAGTGTCCTAATTCATATGATTAGTTTTCCATTGGGCCACAATTCTTTGATAGGTTCTGAACCCCTGTTTTGTCTCTTCACCATTATAAGCCAACTAAACCTTTGACTTAGTTAGCTTTTGACTTCTGCTTTTACTTCAGTTAGCTTTTGTTTGACTTCTTAGCATCTTGCCTTGTTTACCTATTATACATGGAAAATACTGCAAGGGAACACTGTTGCTGAACCCAGCTCAATTCTATGAATCTTTACTCTCTCTGGGATTTTGGTCCTTAAAATTCTAGCTGCCTTGTTATTCTAAATTCCAACTCTGGTTTCCTTAGTCCTATGACATTGTCCTAAGATCTACTGGCATTTCTGCCTCTTAGGAGCCACATTTGGTTTCTCAGACTTTTGTTCTTCATCAATAGTTTCTAAATGACTGGGCTAGAAAAGCATGTGCAGAATATTGTTCTCACTTCAGTGAGTTTCTTTCTCTATTTTACTTTTCTAGGTCATGGCTACCTCAGTAGCTTTCTAACACTCACAGTCAAATGTTGCTTACGATTTATCTGGCCTTTCTAGTATGTTTTCCTAAGGTAAACTGATATAGTTGGAAACAGAAGTTCTTACCCACCATTTAAAAAATTCTGTTTTGTCTATGAATTCTTTGTTTTGTCCCATCTTCTGTCACTTTTTCCTACCAAAAATTCCCATTCTCACAGATAATTTTAGGATTAAAAATTGTTATTAAGCTAATATGTTAATTTTGAAAGGAATTAATTTTGCTTTGAACAAGAACACAGATTGGTGAATGGGATATGGAAAATTCCTTAAGAACTTTTTCATCTCTAAGAGTAGTATGCAACCATCTGTACCATAATAAGTTTGTCAACTATGGAAGAAAACAGTCTTTATAAAATCAGCATTATTCAATAACAATCTCAAAAACTGCTGCATTTTTCTGCTCATGCCACCAATTTCCAAATGTTCAGAGCAGAGAATTGTGGGATGGGATATGGAGAAATGGCCTGTCATAGTAACTATAAATATTGGAAGAATGAAATTATAAATAGTTTTCTATGAATATATTTGAAGTATTTGTTCCTAAAGAACTTCTAGAATAAGACTCAAAAGTTTAACATAGAAACACCTCTTGATAAGTATGAAACTCAGTAAAATTTATCTCATAATAGTTTTTTCTTTTATGTGATTCTCAGATTCACACAAAATTATTTTTATCTGGACTTCACAGATCTTCTTATATTTACTATGGGATCAGTCACCTTACATTTTTGAAACGTGGCAAAATAGTTAAAATTGGAACATTTCCCAAATCCAGGGCATATGACCTACATTTCTGTAGAAGGCAATATTATATTTCTGTCTAGTTCTGCGGTAAACTTTTTCATACCTGCCAATCTGATTTGACTAATGTATTGTTTTTACAGTGCATTAGTGGAAATTAAATGGTAAATTCAGTCAAACATTCATTTCATACATCAAAAAGAAAAATCAGTCAGCACAACTGTCTGACTGAAGTGAATGAAGAAAACAATTCAAGGCAAACAATTGTCCCAGTAGAGTTGTATAAATACAGTAGTGGTGTCATGTGCAGAATTAATCTTTCCTCACCCTTAACTGGAGAACACTCTGCCAGCCAATTCAGTCACTCAAATAATCCTGAATTTTAATATTCCAGTTTCATTTACTCTCAGTAGATGGTGACTGCCCTTCCTTCTCCTTCATCTGTCCATCAGTGGAGATTGTCAGAACAGGAGAATAGTAATATTGGCATATTGTAACGTACTGTCCTGAATTCTGCAGCTTCAAAATTCTTAGGCTAACTCAATGACCTTAAAGAGTCTGGTGCAGAAAGGATATGTGAATTAAATCGCAGACCATTGGCTGGCCCTTCCAGCACTAACATCCCTTATTCCTGGTTCTAATATATCACAAAATACTCAAGAGGAAATTTTTGAGTGGTCAGCGGAAATATGGCTCCAAAGCAGACACGTGGAAAAGAAACATTGTCATCTGTGATCCACTTTAAAGTAGACTTGTCTTTTACTCATAAACCAGAATCAGTGTGAATTCTTTTCCGCTAAATGTTAGAGAATCTGTTGGAGGAGTGTGGTCAATTCTTTTGAATTTTTTTACTCTCTAACTTTTTTTTTTTAAACATCTTTATTGGAGTATAATTGCTTTACAATGGAGTGTTAGTTTCTGCTTTATAACAAAGTGAATCAGCTATACATATACATATATCCCCATATCTCCTCCCTCTTGCATGTCCCTCCCACCCTCCTTATCCCACCCCTCTAGGTGGTCACAAAGCACCGAGCTGATCTCCCCTGTGCTATGTGGCTGCTTCCCACTAGCTATTTATTTTACATTTGGGAGTGTATACATGTCAATGCCACTCTCTCACTTCATCCCAGCTTACCCTTGCCCCTCCTCGTGTCCTCAAGCCCATTCTCTACCTCTGCATCTTTATTCCTGTCCTGCCCCTAGGTTCTTCAGAACCATTTTTTTGGGGGGAGGGGTTCCATATATACGTGTTAGCATACAGTATTTGTTTTTCTCTTTCTGACTTATTTCACTCTGTATGACAGACTCTAGTTCCATCCACCTCACTACTAATAACTCAATTTAATTTCTTTTTATGGCTGACTGATACTCCATTGTATATATGTGCCACATCTTCTTTATCCATTCATCTGTTGATGGACACTTAGGTTGCTTTCATGTCCTGGTGATTGTAAATAGTGCTGCAGTGAACATTGTGGTACATGTCTCTTTAGGTTTTTGGGTATTTTTTAACATCTTTATTGGAGTATAATTGCTTTACAATGGAGTGTTAGTTTCTGCTTTATAACAAAGTGAATCAGTTATACATATACATATATCCCCATATCTCCTCCCTCTTGCGTCTCCCTCCCTCCAACCCTCGCTATCCCACCCCTCTAGGTGGTCACAAAGCACCGAGCTGATCTCCCTGTGCTATGCGGCTGCTTCCCACTAGCTAGCTATTTTACGTTTGGTAGTGTATATATGTCCATGCCACTCTCTCACTTTGTCCCAGCTTACCTTTCCCTCTCCCCGTGTCCTCAAGTCCATTCTCTAGTAGGTCTGCGTCTTTATTTCCGTCTTGCCCCTAGGTTCTTCTTGACCTTTTTTTTTTTTTTTTTAGATTCCATATATATGTGCTAGCATACGGTATTTGTTTTTCTCTTTCTGACTTACTTCACTCTGTATGACAGGCTCTAGGTCCACCCACCTCACTACAAATAACTCAATTTTGTTTCTTTTTATGGCTGACTAATATTCCATTGTATATATGTGCCACATCTTTATCCATCTATCTGTCGATGGACACTTAGGTTGCTTCCATGGCCTGGCTATTGTAAATAAAGCTGCAGTGAACATTGTGGTACATGACTCTTTTTGAATTATGGTTTTCTCAGGGCAGATGCCCAGTAGTGGGATTTCTGGGTCGTATGGTAGTTCTATTTTTACCTTTTTAAGGAACCTCCATACTGTTCTCCATAGTGGCTGTATCAATTTACATTCCCACTAACAGTTCAAGAGGGTTCCCTTTTCTCCACACCCTCTCCAGAATTTATTGTTTGTAGATATTTTGATGATTGCCATTCTGACCAGTGTGAGATGATATCTCATTGTAGTATTTTGTTTGTTTGTTTTTTTGCGGTACGCGGGCCTCTCACTGTTGTGGCCTCTCCTGTTGCGGAGCACAGGCTCCGGACGCGCAGGCTCAGCGGCCATAGCTCACAGGCCCAGCCGCTCCGCGGCATGTGGGATCTTCCTGGACTGGGGCACGAATCCATGTCCCCTGCATCGGCAGGCGGACTCTCAACCACTGCGCCACCAGGGAAGCCCTCATCATAGTTTTGATTTGCATTTCTCTAATGATTAATGATGTTGAGCATTCTTTCATGTGTTTGTTGGCAATCTGTGTATCTTCTTTGGAGAAATGTCTGTTTAGGTCTTCTGCCCATTTTTGATTGGGTTGTTTGTTTTTTTAATATTGAGCTGCATGAGCTGCTTGTAAATTTTGAATATTAATCCTTTGTCAGTTGCTTTATTTGCAAATATTTTATCCCATTCTGAGGGCTGTCTTTTCGTCTTGTTTATGGTTTCCTTTGCTGTGCAAAAGCATTTAAGTTTCCTTAGGTCCCATTTGTTTATTTTTGTTTTTATTTCCATTACTCTAGGAGGTGGGTCAAAAGGGATCTTGCTATGATTTATGTCATAGATTGTTCTGTGTTTTCCTCTAAGAAATGTATAGTTTCTGGCCTTACATTTAGGTCTTTAATCCATTTTGAGTGTATTTTTGTGTATAGTGTTAGGGAGTGTTCTAATTTCATTCTTTTACATGTAGCTGTCCAGTTTTCCCAGCACCACTTACTGAAGAGGCTGTCTTTTCTCCATTGTATATTCTTGCCTCCTTTATCAAAACTAAGGTGACCATATGTGCGTGGGTTTATCTCTGGGCTTTCTATCTTGTTCCATTGATCTATATTTCTGTTTTTGTGCCAGTACCATACTGTCTATACTATACAATTCAGGTATAGTCTGAAGTCAGGGAGCCTGATTCCTCCAGCTCTGTTTTTCTTTCTCAAGATTGCTTTGGCTAATTGACGTCTTTTGTGTTTCCATACAAATTGTGAAATTTTTTGTTCTAGTTCTGTGAAAAATGCCATTGGTAGTTTGTTATGGATTGCATTGAATCTGTAGATTGCTTTGGGTAGTAGAGTCATTTTCCCAATGTTGATTCTTCTCATTCAAGAACATGGTATATCTCTCCATCTGTTTGTATCATCTTTAATTTCTTTCATCAGTATCTTATAGTTTTCTGCATACAGGTCTTTTGTCTCCTTAAGTAGGTTTATTCCTAGGTATTTTATTCTATTTGTTGCAGTGGTAAATGGGAGTGTTTCCTTAATTTCTCTTTCACATTTTTTCATCATTAGTGTATAGGAATGCAAGAGATTTCTTGTGCATGAATTTTGTATCCTGCTACTTTACCAAATTTATTGATTAGCTGTAGTAATTTTCTAGTAGCATCTTTAGGATTCTCTATGTATAGTATCATGGCATCCGCAAACAGTGACAGCTTTACTTCTTCTTTTCCACACTTTAACTTTTAAAGCAAGATTATTTTTCAAATAGTTTAAGGGTTACTTGAATACTATTATAGGGCTTGTTTGTATTTTTGAGTTGCCTATTTTCTAGAACAAATTTGTGTGCTTGAAGTGCTTAATTGTAGTAATATAGATAGCACATGGAAAGCAAGCGAAATAGATGACTTTTCTGCTTTGAAAAAACTCTGCCTGTCTATGTAAGTAACAGCACACACGCCTCATGAAATAATGTGTCAGGAAGGAAGGAAAGGTAGTTTTCCGTAGTTTAAGTTTATGATACCAAAAAGGACTCTAAGAATAGCTTTGTAAAGAGGATCTGCATAAAACAGAAGTAACCCTAGGAAGGAAGAACCAAGTCTTGGCTAATATTATGTGTTTTCTGATGGGCTCTTATTTTTTTGGTGGTGGAAAGAGGATATGGCAAAGATGTAGCCATAATAATATTGACATGTTACTTCAGGCTGTTTCCTGGGATGCAGGGATAACATGTGGGATAATAAAAGCACTTGGCAAAGGGAGTCAGCTCTCAATCATCCATCACTCAGTTTGCAGAGTATTCTTGTACTTTTCCTCCTCCTTCTTGTTGCCTTTTGGCCATTTTATGTTTCTCAGCATATCTGAGAAGAAGGCAAGGTGAAAAAGAGTGGGTTAACTGTCAAATCAATCTAGTTTTCCATTTTGTAGTACCTCTCACAGTATGAGTATAGATAGAGAGCTTTAGAATAATGGAAAAGAAGAGTCTCTTGGATCAGTAATAGGCTCTTGATATTTGGGCAATCTTGTGCTCATTTAGGAAGCTAAATGACAGTTGAATAGTGTAAATAATTAGAAGTGTGTAAACTTCTAATTCAGTAATTAATTAAATGCTCATTCAGATAATATACCCGGGCAAGAAAAAAATTCTTTTTTTTCTCCTTGTCATAACATTAATGGACATTGGGGGGGGGATTTGTCTTTATCTCTTTATCCATCCAGATATAGATACATATTTTGGATTTTATAGATTTATTAGTCCTGTACCTGTTTTCCCTCACATCTATTCCTTGTCCTTTTCTTTCTCTGCTGACCCCTATAAGCTACATATACAATGGCCCACTGTTAACATGGTTAGGTTTAATGAGAATCCCTGGTATGAGATTGCGGAGCAGGAGGAAGGGGGAAACCAGAGTATTTTTCTGTCTCCCTCTCTATCTTGATGGCATCTCTGGCAGCCGTGTCTTCAACTACGGGGCTCCAAGTCCTAAAAAGCCTGTCAGACAGGTGAACCTGGATGTTGTCTGGACTTTTGTGATATCACCTGCTTCCTTTGGCCCTCCAGCGTAAGAGGGTAGCAGTCTTCTGGTGGTGATAATCTCTGGATTGTCTTACATCCCTTGTTTGGTCTCATGGCTCTCCCATGACCTATGTAACCAATCCCCTCTACTAAATTCCCTTTATTCTTGCTTGTAAAATGGTTTTGTTTCCCTGGTTAGATCCTGGGATACGATGGATAGGGCAGTTTTTCTCATGACTAACTCACTAATCAGTGAATATCAACAAATGCCCAGTAACATTAATACCCTAATTTTACTAGATTATTAGCTGCATTGACTGTAATATCTCAGCCATCCTTAGAGTATCTCTAAGGGAGCATGATTTGGGGGATCTTGAGAGGGGTCATATGACCTCTCTACCAACTTCATAAATTCTCCTCCCAATGTCACATGTAAAATCAGTTTTTAACCTCACAAAATCTGAGACATGGAGGGGGATTGTAACTATGGGACATAGTTTCTGGAATTAGATGGATACATTTAAAGCATCAGTCACACTACGATTTGTTCTATGACAATATAAATATTTCAAATGTATGGTCTGTATGAAACCTGGTAACAAATACAGTTTATAATCATCATCCCTATGAGATATGCTACTACCACATTCAATTTTTACTAACAAGGCATTTTTCCCCATGATATAACAAGTATGAATCATTACACAATACTAGGGGTACCGGTAATATCATAGATTTCAAGATTTTTTTTCATATAAATAAAATGTATTTTGAATCCAGACACAAACCACCAAGTTTGTCAAATGTACAATACCATCCAATAGTGGAAAACCCTTCCATTATTTTGTAGAAGAAATCTGAGGCTTCTACTATACCAGAAAAAGTAGAGAGAGACTTGGTCCTCGTTGGCAAAGGTCATCCCTGCCAATATTCTTTGATCAGAAAGGAATGATCCCTTCGAAGGTAGGAGGCATTCCAGAATATCATGATTTCGAATACACCCTCCATAGACACAGCACAGTTAGAAATCCTGCTCTGCATGGGTGCCATATTGAAGTTGTAACCACATTCCTCTTCTTCATCCTCAGTGACCTCACAATAACTTAGGATCAGATCAGCATTACTGGGCCTTGACACTCACATTGTCAACCCACTGATGTGCCAGTAAATGTTTCCCAACTGGCTCACTGTAAAAATGAAGTCACAATTGTAGTGTTTGACAATTTCTGTAGTGTGAATGCTCCCACCATGGCCAATTTCAGGTTACCAATTTCCACCATACAAGTTCAAAACAGGTGAACAACTTCAAGAAAGAGCATAGATAATAACAAAATGTAGTAAAATAGGAGGTGATGAGTTTTGAGTATTCATTAACATTGTTTTTAATAAAATTTATTTCACAATAAGTTTATATAATCTAAATTTTAATAATGGCTATGTTTAACAACACAAAACTCCTGAAAAGAAAACAACTGGTTCTTGCAAGAGAGTATGAGCTGTATGTAGCACACTATTGTTTGTCCTGCTCTTAGATTCTCTGAGTTGCCTCAACCTCCAAACACAAAGAGCCATTTAAGGATTGTCGTTATCATGGCCCACAGTCCAGGGTATGTCGTCTTTCAAAGAAATGCAAAAAGAAGCCTGTTTACTATGCCCCTTGATATATGTAGAGCTGAGAACTACACTTTTGGGACTGACTATGTCTCTGGAGGGAAGAGAATTGGGGATGGAGGATTGTTGGGAAGCTCATGTTTATATGTTTTTATGAGTCTAGAGCAGTAAAACACAAAATGAAAATTTATCAGTAGAGTATTGGCTACATAAAATTTTCAGTAAGTCACCCCACTATGAAAAATGTGCCTTTTCCACCCAACCGTTTCAGGCTATCGCAGAGGGTTCACTTCCAGTGCTCTCGAGTTAATGTAGATGGCAGCTACCATTGACACAGCTGCCCTTCCTGTGACGTAGCAAGCTTGGCTCCCATCATCCTCTGGTACCATCCAATTCTGCTGCTATCCAAAGCTTTTTCAATTCTATGGGCCTTGGGGATCATCTTCAGAGTTAGCTCTTTTCTCTCTATTGTGCTCTGTAAAAGATGTCCTAGAGTCAAGTTGCCCAGCTCTGGAATAGCACAGATTGCATGGAACAACTGCTTTAGTTTCACATATAGTCCTATTGTTCTGTGAGACTAGATTCTAGGGTGGCTGGGCCCAGGCCATTTTGTAAAATAGTCACTCATCTGTATCTAGTAAGCCACTTCTCTTTGATAATCATGTTGTTGCTTGACTTGGTCTACATTTAGGATATGTCTTTCTTAGCAGCTCTGTCTAACATCTTTAAAGTCTGATTCTATCATCTGTCCCAGAATATTCAGTTGCCATATATGCCTACATATGTCTTAATCCCAACTGTAGAATTGTTTCAACCTTTTTTCCAAGAAATTCTTGTGTTTCTATTAAAGAATGTGATACAGAAAGATATTTGGAAAGAGTAGCTTGTCTGTGATGAGTTAATGAGACCTGCCTGCCTGTGAAGGTTAATCTTATGTGTTAACTTGACTGGGCCACGGAGTGCCCAGATGTTTGGTTAAACATTATTCTGGGTTCTACAGTCTGAACGCTTGTGTCTCCCCAAAGTTCATACGTTGAAATTCTAATGCCCCAAGACTGATAGTATTAGGAGTTAGGGGCCTTGGAAGGTGACCAAAGGGTCATGAGACTAGAACCCTTATGAATGAGATTAGTGTTCTTATAAGAGAGACCCCACAGAGATCCCTTGTCCCTTATGCTACTTGAAGATAAAACAGGAAGTCTGCAGTCCAGAAAAGTCTGCATCTGAACATGTTGGCACTCTGATCTTTTGATGTACAGCCTCCAGAACTGTGAGAAATTTCTGTTGTTTGTTAAGTTGCCCAATCTATAGTATTTTCTTATAGCAGCCCAAATGGATTAAGACACTATTTCTCTGAGGGTGTTTTTGGATGAGATTAAAATTTAAATCTGTATATTGAGTAAATCAGCCCCCTGTAATGTGGGTAGGCCTCATCTAATCAGCTGAAGGTCTGAATAGAACACAAAAGCTGACCTTCCCCTGAATAAGAGGGAATTCTGCCACCTGATGTCCTTTGAACTGGGACATTGACTTTTCTCCTGCCTTTGGACTCAAACTAAAACATTTGCTCTTCCTGGATCTCAAGCCTGCTGGTTTTCAGAATGGAACATCATTGGCTTTCCTGAGTCTCAGGATTTTGGACTCAGACTTGAGTCTTGAGTCTTCAGCTTGCTTACTCATCCTGTAGATATTGGGACTTCTGCACCTGTATAATCATGTGAGCTAACTCCCTGTAATGAATATCTTTATATATAAATATGTACATATATCTGTATACAAACACATATATACATATCCTATTGGTCCTGCTTCTCTGGAGAACTCTAATATACTGCCTGATATACTTAGTTTTGACTCTGTTAACCTCAGCACTCCACTACTGCACATGGTATACATATTTTTTGCATAACCCTAATTTCTTTATTGAATTCATTTTTGAAATAGAAGGAAATATATTTTCTTCTTTTTTAAGATTTGTTTTGATGTGGACCATTTTTAGTCTTTATTGAATTTGTTACGGTATTGTTTCTGTTTTGGTTCTTTGGTTCTAAGGTGAAGTCTTAACCACTAGACTGCCAGGGAAATCCCAAAGATACTTTCCTTTTACGTACAGCAATACAAGTTTTTTCACCGTAGCCATAGATCCCAATGATTATTTCAATGAGCTGATTTAGTATTGATGAAAATGATGGAGAGTATTTTTTAAACTCAGGTTTTCTAACTACATAATCATAAATCTTCACACTTAATCAGTTTACATGTTTGGAAAATTAAATGACTCTAAAGGAGCCTAAGTAGTTATTTATGTATACTGTACAAAATTACAGAGACAGGAAATTTGTTGATATTCCTTTAAGGTTCTTTTGAATTTCTAAAATATTTTATAAGATTTAGTTTACTTTGAAGTAGGATTAGCTTTTGTAAGTAAGAAATCAAAGTTCTGAAAGGAGGAGCACCAAACTAAAAGTCATTTCTCTTAAAAACTAAGCTTGGCCCTACCAGTGATTAGCTGTTGAACCGGTTCACATCTGTGGATCTCATTTTCATTATGTATAATACAGGTACTGGTGATAACCAGATAATCTCTATGCTTTTAGCATTATGTCATCCATAGACAAGAGTGTGAGTTAAGGAGAGGTTTTCTTGATTCTAACCCATCTAAACTCATCTTACTGACTTGGGTTTTTCTCAACCTACTTCCAAGACCACAGAATGACTTCTTCCTCCAACCAAACGGCACTGGGGAAAAAATCTGATACTCAGTTGTCATATGTGTAAATAATTTAAAATGGATTCAAATGTTATTAACTCTCCAGTTTTATATTTCTTTGCTTTGGATTATAACAAGAATGACATTTTTAGCTAAATGAATGAAACTCAAAAGTGGAATTTCAGGTGACAGAGTATAGTTTGGGACATTAGGAGTTTTCTTGACCATTTAAAGAACTTTCAGGGTGATTGTCTACTTGGCTTACCTGTAACATTGAGAGAAGTGTGTACGATGTTACAGGTCAGGACTGGCCAAGAGGCAGGGGAACTGCTACCAACCATACGTCATTAATATTTAATCAAGTATGTGCTAGGCGTTGTGCTGGTTGATAGGTGTGTAGGGTTAGTGAAGATGGTGCATGGAACTGACTATCTACCTGTACTTACTTGTGACCATGGAATCTACAAACTGATCAGAGAAATATTGAAGACTCCAGGCCCACATGCCCTACATTGAATAACAGTCATCTATTCTTACTTGATAGAGTTTGAAACACTTTAAAACTGGAGGAAAGAGAGGAACAATTCTTTACATCTTACCTCAACCCTGAAATATGTCCTCATTTTCTTACGTGTCCCTCCTGGTTTTTGCTTTAAGGAAGAAAGGGAACAAAAAAAGTATTTCTGAGACATAGAGACAAATGAAAAAATAATATCAATACATTCTGATAATTGATGCCTGAGACTGTGTAAATAACTTTGAGATCAAATTTAACTGAAAATAGTGCAACAGAAAGTGAATAAGTACCAGCTACCGATATTTATTTGACCCAAATATTCAGAGTCAAGGGCTGGACACTAATAATAATGTTCAAATTTATAATCAAGGTAAATACTTAGACTAGAGAAAATTCTTGTGTAGGACTTCTTTAGCCTCCAAAATTAATTTACCAAAACTCAAATACTATCCTTTATAACCTTAAAAATGAAAGCTTTACTTTTTAATAGGAAATCTGCATCTCACTGTAAAAATAGAACACTTCATTCCTGGCCTATACATATTTTCAGAAGCAGTAGTTTTTGGAGTGCTGAATACTTAGCATAAAGACATTGAGTCTTGAAAATTCATTTCAGGCATGAGAGACCTACATATATATATATAGATAGATACAGGACTATTAAAATGAAATAACCACTTCCTGGGAGCAAAAGTCTGTATGATGAAAACTCTCCAGAGTGATACCGTTTGCCTTATGTTTCGTGATCCTAAGTCTGCAAATACAAAAAAAGATCGAAAAATGAGGGATAAATACAATTTATGGTGATTATTGTTATAATTAAAGTTCCTGGTATTACTTAGGTCAATTATCAAGGAGCAGAGAGAATTTTACCAGTAAAACAGTTCTACCCAGATTTATCAAATCTTTTCTGAAACTTGATCATTAGAGTATCCTACATGCAAACATTATTACATTTTTATTTTTGACATTTTCCTGCTTTACTGAGAAGTAAATGATGTATCAGACTGGTAATACAGAGCCTTAAGTTTGGTCCTAATTTGTGATTTGGAATAAGTCCCATATCTTATGTAAGCCTTCTATGGTAAAAGTAAAGCCTTCATTTCCAAAGTTTTAGAGGACAATATTTAACAATGGGTTTTGGTAATTAAGTTTATGAAGGTTAAATAAGTCCTATATAAGAATTTTCTCTAGTTTGAAGTATTGACGTTTGATGACAAATTTAGAAGGTGGACCATGACCCCAGTTATCAGTGCTGGGTGCTTTCTCCTACACCAAGATATCTCTCACCTTAAAGATGAAAAGAGTAAAGTGTGTAAATTCAGATTTATATGAACTGACACCTAGGAATTGTGACTTAGGCATAACGTTTGTTCATGAATGTAAACTGTCTCACAGAAGTGTGAGCAAATCCATGGTATTCAGATTGAGTTTAAAGTCAGCCACTTGGAGGATATATTCCAGAGCTACATATGTTTGTAGATCAAATGATCTTCATATTTTTATGAATTTGGTGTGAAATGCTTACCTGATAGAGCCTCAAAAATTATCTGTGGTTTGTGCAGGAGAACATAAGGGCAAAGTGGCAGACTAATGGACTAATAAAGTTTCATACTTTCCTGAGGTTGTTTGCGACGAGTTGGGACCATGTGGCCACTTCCCCCCAAAATGAACGTGAAATGAGAATAATGCATATATCTTCAGGAACAAAGCAGCTAGGAAATAGATGTACCTTTCCTGTGGTCCCTTTTTCCAAATAAAAAATGAGGGGATCTCAAAGACCTAGCCAAGGACAGGATTCCTGAAGGCCATTAAACCAGGAAACCCCAATTGGACTTTACAGGATTCAGAACTATTATTTATTGTGTGAAGCCACTGGATTATGGAGAATTGCTGGCCATACTGAAATATTGCTTAACCTTCCTAATACAGAATTTGACTTTTTTTTGCCAATGATAGTACTAACTCAAGATATTTAAGGGCTATTGAAGAATAACGCCATAAATTTGTTTGTGGTCTCTCAGTTTACAGGGTTTGCATTTGTGCTTTGCAAAACCCTATCAAGTAATTGAGGGGCCCAAATTCATAAAAAATTTACTGGAGAAACAGGCTTAGGAAACTTCCCTTAGGACACACTGCGAATGAATGTCACAGTGCAGTGGAGACTTCCAACTCAGGCAAATGGATCGAAAGCCCACACTTTTCCAATGCTCTTTTGCCTGAAAAAGCCTAGAGTTAGATGCTGCAAGGTATCCATGATGGATTAAGGTCCAACTGCATTCTCCCTTCAAAGGTTTTATTGAAGTATATTATATGTACAGAGAAGTACAAATATCATAACTGTTTTACTTCAAAGAGTATCACAAATTAAGCACAACTAGGTACCCAGCATGCAGATAAAAACATAGTCCTCCATACTCCCAGTTACAAATTCCCTTCAAGTGTGACCATTTCCAGCCTCTGACTTTTAACCTAAAGACTAGTTTGACTGCATTCCATTTTATATAAATTTGACAATATAATATGCATTCTTTTGTGTCTGGCTTTTTTGCTACATATTGCATTTAAGAAATTCACATTGTTGTGTGTAGTTGAAGATGATACCTTTTCATTCCTGCGTGTTACCTTCTTGTTTGTAAAAATCACACTTTATTAATCCATTCTGCTGCTCATGGGCATGTGGTAGTTTTCACTTTGGGGCTCTTAGAAAAAATCAGAGGCAGTTTTGAGTCCCATGTTTTTCTTTCTTTCTTTATTAAAACATTTTTATTGGAGTATAATTGCTTTACAATGGTGTCTTAGTTTCTGCTTTATAACATAGTGAATTAGCTATACATATACATATATCCCCATATCTCCTACTTCTTGCATCTCCCTACCACCCTCCCTATCCTATCCCTCTAGGTGGTCACAAAGCAACCAGCTGATCTCCCTGTGCTATGTGGCTGCTTCCCACTAGCTAGCTATTTTACATTTGTAGTGTATATACTTCCATGCCACTCTCTCACTTTGTCCCAGCTTACACTTCCCCGTGTCCTCAAGCCCATTCTCTATGTCTGCATCTTTATTCTTTATTCTACGTCTGTTCTTTATTGGAATAAAGAACCAATAAAGATGGTTCTTCAGAACCATTTTTTTTTAGATTCAATATATATATGTGTTAGCATACAGTATTTGTTTTTCTCTTTCTGACTTATTTCACTCTGTATGACAGACTCTAGGTCCATCTACCTCACTACAAATAACTCAATTTCATTTCTTTTTATGGCTGAGTAATATTCCATTGTATATATGTGCCATAGCTTCTTTATCCATTCATCTGTCGATGGATACTTAGGTTACTTCCATGTCCTGGCTATTGTAAATAGAGCTGCAATGAACATTTTGGTACATGACTCTTTTTGAATTATGGTTTTCTCAGGGTATATGCCCAGTAGTGGGATTGCTGGGTCATATGGTAGTTTAATTTTTAGTTTTTTAAGGAACCTCCATACTGTTCTCTATAGTGACTGTCAATTTACATTCCCACCAACAGTGCAAGAGGGTTCCCTTTTCTCCACACCCTCTCCAGCATTTGTTGTTTGTAGATTTTTTTGATGATGGCCATTCTGACTGGTGTGAGGTGATACTTCATTGTAGATTTGATTTGCATTTCTCTAATGATTAGTGATGTTGAGCATCCTTTCATGTGTTTGTTGGCAATCTGTATATCTTGTTTGGAGAAATGTCTATTTAGGTCTTCTGTACATTTTTGGATTGGCTTGTTTCTTTTTTTGATATTGACCTGCATGAACTGCTTGTAAATTTTGGATATTAATCCTTTGTCAGTTGCTTGTTTGCAAATATTTTCTCCCATTCTGAGGGTTGCCTTTTCATCTTGTTTATGGTTTCCTTTGCTGTGCAAAAGTTTTTAAGTTTCATTAGGTCCCATGTGTTTATTTTTGATTTTATTTCCATTTCTCTAGGAGGTGTGTCAAAAGGGATCTTGCTGTGATTTATGTCATAGAGTGTTCTACGTTTTCCTCTAAGAGTTTTATAGTGTCTGGCCTTACATTTAGGTCTTTAACCCATTTTGAGTGTATTTTTCTGTATGGTGTTAGGTAGTGTTCTAATTTCATTCCTTTACATGTAGCTGTCCAGTTTTTCCAGCACCACTTACTGAAGAGGCTGTCTTTTCTCCATTGTATATTCTCGCCTCCTTTATCAAAAATAAGGTGACTGTATGTCTGTGGGTTTATCTCTGGGCTTTCTATCCTGTTCTCTGATCTATATTTCTGATTTTGTGCCAGTTTTGTACCATTTCTGCTTTTGTACCATACTCTCTTGATGACTGTAGCTTTGTAGTATAGTCTGAAGTCAGGGAGCCTGATTCCTCCAGCTCCATTTTTCTTTCTCAAGTTTGCTTTGGCTATTCAGGGTCTTTTGTGTTTCCATACAAATTGTGAAACTTTTTGTTCTAGTTCTGTGAAAAATGCCATTGGTAATTTGTTACGGATTGCATTGAATCTGTAGATTGCTTTGGGTAGTAGAGTCATTTTCCCAATGTTGATTCTTCCAATCCAAGAACATGTTATATCTCTCCATCTGTTGGTATCGTCTTTAATTACTCTCATCAGTGTCTTATAGTTTTTTGCATACAGGTCTTTTGTCTCCTTAGGTAAGTTTATTCCTAGATATTTTATTCTTTTTGTTGCAATGGTAAATGGGAGTGTTTTCTTGATTTCACTTTCAGATTTTTCATCATTAGTATATAGGAATGCCAGAGATTTCTGTGCATGAATTTTGTATCCTGCTACTTTACCAAATTCATTGATTAGCTCTAGTAGTTTTCTGGTAGCATCTTTAGGGTTCTCTATGTATAGCGTCATGTCTTCTGCAAACAGTGAGAGCTTTACTCCTTTTCTGATTTGGATTCCTTTTATTTCTTTTTTTCTCTGATTGCTGTAGCTAAAACTTCCAAAACTATGTTGGATAGTAGTGCTGAGAGTGGGCACCCTTGTCTTGTTCCTGATCATAGAGGAAATGGTTTCAGTTTTTCACCATTGAGGATGATGTTGGCTGTGGATTTGTCATATATTGCCTTTATTTTGTTGTGGTAAGTTCTCTCTATGCATACCTTCTGGAGGGTTTTTACGATGAATGAGTGTTGATTTTGACGAAAGCTTTCTCTGCATCTATTGAGATGATCATATGGTTTTTCTCCTTCAATTTGTTAATATGGTGCATCACATTGATTGATTTGTGTATCTTGAAGAATCCTTGTCTTCCTCGGATAAACCCCACTTGATCATGGTGTATGATCCTTTTAATGTGCTGTTGGATTCTGTTTGCTGGTATTTTGTTGAGGATTTTTGCATCTATGTTTTCAGTGATATTGGCCTGAAGTTTTCTTTTTTTGTGACATCTTTGTCTGGTTTTGGTATCAGGGTGATGGTGGCCTCATAGTATGAGTTTGGGAGTGTTCCTCCCTCTGCTATATTCTGGAAGAGTTTGAGAAGGATAGCTGTTAGCTGTTCTCTAAATGTTTGATAGAATTCACTTGTGAAGCCATCTGGTCCTGGGCTTTTGTTTGTTGGAAGAGTTTTAATCACAGTTTCAATTTCAGTGCTTGTGATTGGTCTGTTTATGTTTTCTATTTCTTCCTGGTTCAGTCTTGGAAGGTTGTGCTTTTCTAAGGATTTGTCCATTTCGTCCAGTTGGTCCATTTTATTGCCGTATCATTGCTTGTAGTAATCTCTCATGATCCTTTGTATTTCTGCAGTGTCAGTTGTTATTTCTTTTTCATTTCTAATTCTGTTGACTTGAGTCTTCTCTCTTTTACTCTTGATGAGTCTGGCTAATGGTTTATCAATTTTGTTTATCTTCTCAAAGAACCAGTTTTTACTTTTATTGGTCTTTGCTATCGTTTCCTTCATTTCTTTTTCATTCATTTCTGATCCGATCTTTATGATTTCTTTCCTTCTGCTAACTTTGGGTATTTTTTGTTTTCTTTCTCTAATTGCTTTATGTGTAAGGTTAAGTTGTTTGAGATGTTTCTTGTTTCTTGAGGTAGGATTGTATTGCTATAAACTTCCCTCTTAGAATTGCTTATGCTGCGTCCCATATGTTGTGGGTCGTCTTGTTTTCATTGTCATTTATTTCTAGATATTTTTTGATTTCCTATTTGACTTTTTCAGTGATCTCTTGGTTATTTAGTAGTGTATCATTTAGCCTCCACAAGTTCCTATTTTTTACAGATTTTTTCATGTAATTGATATCTAGTCTCTTAGCATTCTGGTTGGAAAAGGTACTTGAAACGATTTCAATTTTCTTAAATTTACCAAGGCTTGATTTGTGACCCAAGATATGATCTGTCATGGAGAATGTTCCATGAGCACTTGAGAAGAAAGTGTATTCTGTTGTTTTTGAAGAGAATGTCCTATAAATATCAATTAAGTCCATCTTGTTTAATGTATCATTTAAAGCTTATGTTTTCCTATTTTTTTAAATGATTTTAATGACAATGGTGATTTTTTTTTATACAGCAAGTTCTTATTAGTCATCAGTTTTATACACATTGGTGTATACATGTCAATCCCAATCGTCCAATGCAGCACACCACCACCCCCACCCCGCCGTGGCTTTCCCCCCTTGGTGTCCATACGTTTGTTCTCTACATCTGTGTCTCAACTTCTGCCCTGCAAACCGGTTCATCTGTACCATTTTTCTAGGTTCCACATACATGCATTAATAAATGATATTTGTTTTTCTCTTTCTGACTTACTCCACTCTGTATGACAGTCTCTATATCCATCCAAGTCTCAACAAATGACTCAATTTTATTCCTGTTTATAGCTGACTAATATTCCATTGTATATATGTACTACATCTTCTTTATCCATTCGTCTGTCGATGGGCATTTAGGTTGCTTCCATGACCTGGCTCTTGTAAATAGTGCTGCAGTGAACATTGGGGTGCATGTGTCTTTTGGAATTATGGTTATCTCTGGGTATGTGCCCAGTAGTGGGATTGCTGGATCATATGGTTATTTTTAGTTTTTTAAGGAAACTCTATACTGTTCTCCATAGTGGCTGTATCAATCAACATTCTCATGAACAGGGCAGGAGGGTTCCATTGTCTCCACACCCTCTCCAGCATTTGCTGTTTGTAGATTTTCTGATGATGTGCATTTTAACTGGTGTGAGGTGATACCTCATTGTAGTTTTGATTTGCATTTCTCTAATAATTAGTGATGTTGAGCAGCTTTTCATGTGCTTCTTGGCCATCTGTATGTCTTCTTTGGAGAAATGCCTGTTTAAGTCTTCTGCCCACTTTTGGATTGGGTTGTTTGTTTCTTTAATATTGAGCTGCATGAGCTGTTTATATATTTTGGAGATTAATCCTTTGTCTGTTGATTCATTTGCAAATATTTTTTTTCCCATTCTGAGGGTTGTCTTTTTGTCTTGTTTATCATTTCCTTTGCTGTGCAAAAGCTTTTAAATTTCATTAGGTCCCATTTGTTTATTTTTGTTTTTATTTCCATTACTCTAGGAGGTGGATGGAAAAAGATCTTGCTGTGATTTATGTCAAACAGTGTTCTTCCTATGTTTTCCTCTGAGTTTTATAGTGCCCAGTCTTACATTTAGGTCTCTAATCCATTTTGAGTGTATTTTTCTGTATGGTGTTAGGGAGTGTTCTAATTTCATTCTTTTACATGTAGCTGTCCAGTTTTCCCAGCACCACTTATTGAAGAGACAGCCCTTTCTCCATTGTATATTGCCTCCTTTGTCATAGATTAGTTGACCATACGTGCGTGGGTTTATCTCTGGGCTTTCTATCTTGTTCCATTGATCTGTGTTTCTTTTTTTTGTGCCATTACCATATGATCTTGATTACTGTAGCTTTGTAGTATAGTCTAAAGTCAGAGAGTCTGATTCCTCCAGGTCTTTTTTTTTCCCTCAAGACTACTTTGGCTATTTGGGGTCTTTTGTGTCTCCATACAAATTTTTTTTTTTCCCCCGGTACGTGGGCCTCTCACTCTTGTGGCCTCTCCCCTCGTGGAGCACAGGCTCCGGACGCGCAACCTCAGCGGCCATGACTCTCAGGCCCAGCTGCTCCGCAGCATGTGGGGTCTTCCCGGACCGGAGCACAAACCCATGTCCCCTGCATCGGCAGGCGGACTCTCAACCACTGCGCCACCAGGGAAGCCCTCCATACAAATTTTAAGTATTTTTGTTCTAGTTCTGTAAAAAAATGCCATTGGTAATCTGATAGAGATTGCATTGAATCTGTAGATTGCTTTGGGTAGTATAGTCATTTACACAGTATTGATTCTTCCAATCCAAGAACATGGTATATCTCTCCATCTGTGGTATCATCTTTAATTTCTTTCATCAGTGTCTTATAGTTTTCTGCATACAGGTCTTTTGTCTCCCTAGGTAGGTTTATTCCTAGGTATTTTATTCTTTCTGTTGCAATGGTAAATGGGAGTGTTTCCTTAATTTGTCTTTCAGATTTTTCATCATTAGTGTATAGGAATGCAAGAGATTTCTGTGCATGAATTTTGTATCCTGCAACTTTACCAAATTCCTTGATTAGCTCTAGTAGTTTTCTGGTGGCATTTTTAGGATTCTCTATGTATAGTATCATGTCATCTGCAAACAGTGACAGTTTTACTTCTTCTTTTCCAATTTGTATTCCTTTTATTTCTTTTTCTTCTGTGATTGCTGTGGCTAGGACTTCCAAAACTATGTTGAATAATAGTGGTGAGAGTGGACATCCTTGTCTTTTTCCTGATCTTAGAGGAAATGCTTTCAGTTTTTCACCATTGAGAATGACATTTGCTGTGGGTTTGTCGTATATGGCCTTTATTATGTTGAGGTAGGTTCCCTCTGTGCCCACTTTCTGGAGAGTTTTTATCATAAATGGGTGTTGAATTTTGTCAAAATCTTTTTCTGCATCTATTGAGATGATCATACAGTTTTTATTCTTCAGTTTGTTAATATGGTGTATCCCATTGATTGATTTGCGTATATTGAAGAATCCTTGCATCCCTGGGATAAATCCCACTTGATCATGGTGTATGATCCTTTAATGTCCCTTCACATTTCAGTAGACCTTAAAGGAAAGGAAGCTGCCAGAGGACATTGGTATCCATCTTCAATCTGATCTTATAGTGTCTGTTTTACTATCTTTATTACTTGGATACTCTGTATAGGTTTACCTTTTTGAATATGCTAAATGTAAGAAGCCTAATTTTAAAATTCTTTTTTACATAAAATATACAAAAACTAATAAACATTTCAAAGATGAAAACATCAACTTACTATAGACAAAAGAGCATTGGACTTAGAACTCTGGAAAACTGGTTTTTAATTACTGTCTTAGGGACTTTGTTTAAACAACATCTTCAAGACTCAACTTTGCAATATACGATGGAGTTATATTCCTGCTTCAAAAGTTTTCTGTTATGTGAATGCTATATATGTAAAGGCGCTTGGTAATCCGAAAAACAATACACAAATATTGGTAATTATTAGGGATAAACTTGAAAAGCAAGTGGATTTTAAGGCCAAGTATTCATGAAAGCTAAAACAAATCTAAGGTCAAATCTGTTGAGATTTTTCTCATTTAATTTTCTTTTTTCTACCTCTCTTTTTTTGTGTATGTGAATGCACTCTTAAGTCTACTGTTATTTTACAACAAGAAAGTGAAGGAGAAAGAAGAGAAAGCTATTCAGGAAACATTAAGCTTCAAATTCTTGCCAAGAACTAGACAGGCTCCCTACAGAGTGAGGTGTTATAGTTATCGACATCCATTTCTCCCCTCTCTCGGGACTCATAAACTGGCTAGATGTCCTCCAGTTTCTATCCAGGACATTAAATGGCTCAGGTGCATTGTCAGCATGTGATTACACCCTCCCTAAGGAATCTGCGATTTCAAGCACCCACTCCTAATCTCCCTGCTACAGCAGAAGTGCACTGCAATCAAAGACAAATTTGTAGGTCAGTGAGGTGGAAATTGGTTGTCTTTAAGTTTCTGATCTTTAAATACATTTTATACAAATTGGTTCAAATGAAAAATAGGTTGGGATGAGGAAAAATGAGAGCTGCCACCTTGCATTAATATTCACAATATTGTCTACTTATTTTTGGCTTCTGGATTAATGTCGCACTGACTTGACTCCTGTCTCAGTCAATAATAAAAAGATAATAAAATGGATAAATGGAAACCAAAGAATTTGCAGGCTGCATGATGTGTGATTTTTCAAGTTAAAAAAATGACGTTCATCTGGGAGCAAACTAACTTAAAGATTTTCAAAGCCAATTTCAGCTCAGCTGCTGGGATTTGTTTGAAATCTACCACTGACTGAGGTGTGAAACTTACAAGTGATACAGTAAATCTCATCCACTGTTATTTTAAAGGACCAAAATGTGCTTTTATAACAAAATTGTCTCAAATAAAAAATACATTTTTACAATCTCACTCTGTCATAAACTTTCATGTCAGGTTTTGGCTCCACAATACATGCGGAGGAAGCATTATACAGAAATAGGAAAGAGGCATGCATAATAACTTGTTTTATTTTCCATTGTAAGAGAGAGACAGAGAGGGTCCTATACCGTTTATGTGATCAAAATACTAATATTACATAGTTTATCAGAAGTGACCAATAAGCATATCTTGAATCATAAGACGATTATTGCTGCAGAATAGTTTTGTAATTTGATATGCTGTAATGCCATATGTATATATATATATATATATATATGGAGTTCTGTGAAATGTGGTTATAATTTCTTCCGTTTACCATATTTCCTGAAATAATTATTTTAAAACTCCAGGCCACAATTCTACAAGAGAGGCGTACCTAGTTTATATCATTTTCACACTAACATTTCAAAAATTGGGTTTTCTCAAAAAAGGTTTTAAACGAATTGTGTTGTAATTAATTAAATTGTAGATTTCTCACTATTATAGGTACGATTATTTCAAGTTTGAAAGTTAAAAAGATTCCATTTGTGTGAATAAAATGTCTACTTCTGTCAGTGAGAGTATAAGAATACAGACTTAAAATGACATTATATCGCTAACATAGCTATTATCATATTATGTGTCAGTAGATCATTGGCATAATGCATGTCAAATAAATATCAATGATAGAAAACAAATTGGCAAGCAATTGTCTCAGTGCCATTTCTTTTTAGAATATATTGCTTGTTTATTTACTGACCTTAGACATTTGGGCACACTCTAAAGCATTTACAAATTAAATGATTAGGCTGAAAAAAAAATTACAAAGCATTGCTCACATGTTTCAAAAACACCAATATGATATACTGATAATTCTCAAAGAGGAGTCCTCTTCCCTTAGACTTAGACTTTTAGGGTTTCAGTGTATTCATCTGCAGTCATACCTCAGAGATATTGTGGGTTCGGTTCCAGACCACTGCAGTAAAGCAAGTATGATAAAGTGAGTCACATGAATTTTTTGTTTTCTGAGTGCATATAAAAGTTATGTTTACACTATACTACAGTCTGTTTAGTGTGCAGTAGCATTATGACTAAAAAAACAGTGTACATACCTTAATTTAAAATACTTTATTGCTAAAAAAATGCTAAACATTATTTGACAACACAGGGTTGCCACAGACCTTCAATTTGTAAAAACCACAGTATCTGTGAAGCATGATAAACTAAGCACAGTAAAATGAGGTATGCCTGTAGGTGTACATTCACAAGTAAAACAGGGTGTTCATAATGTCCCTTCCCTTACACAGCCACTAGAAAATGCTCTTAGGGTAATTCAAACAGCATAAGGAATGTTAATGTGCTTTGGAAACTAAAAATTAAAAAAACCCTAACTCTTGTGCTAACCCCTGAGCTTGGTATACTCTGGAGGGTGGGAGATGGGACTAAAAGTTCCAGGCTTCTCCTCACAGCTTGATCTTTCTGATGACCACCCCCGCTCCAGGAGCGCACCAAGAGTAATCTCATTAGAACCAAAAGATGTTCCTGTCACCCAGGAAATTGCAAAGGAGTTAGGAGCTCTGTGTCAGATGGTCCTATCACTCAGTAAATGACAAAGGTCTTAGGAGCTCTGTGTTAGGAACTGGGGTCAAAGAGTAATGATAGCATCCTTATCTACAAGCATTTCAGGAGCTCTGTGTCAGGCACTGGGGGCAGAAACCTATATATATATATATACATATACATATATATATAATATTTATTTGTATATATTTCTTATTTTACAGTGGGTCTACACTGTAAAGATGGCTGGGCTTTTAATCTAAGCTGTCATGATAAACTCAGGGCACCAAGTTTTCCATCATATTAAAAATTCTAAGGAGATACTAGCATCATTAAAATAGTGTTTAATTATTCCTTTTCTTAAGTTCTGATGTGGTTACAGACTGCTCTTGGATTATTAATAAGTAGTTCTTTCCAGCAAGGAATTTGTGATCATAAGATACAAAATAGGAAAGCTCTTTTGATTTACGCATGTTATGATTTTGGAAAGAAGTAAAGTTTAGGTATTTCTGATGTAAGAAAACCAGTAAGAGTTTAGTTTAAGTGCTGCTGAATTCAACTTAGTAAAGATATTGAGACATTTCTTATCTATATGAATAGCAAGAATCTGAAAGCATGATTCCAGCAATTACACTCTTTGAGAATCCGTCCGTATGTCACTAGAATTCTTAATAATTTAAGAAATTATTAAGCAATTTGTATTTCAGCTAGAAATACAAAACCAAAAAGATTTTATTTACATCCACTCTAATTCAACAAACACTGAACTCTTACTTAGAGTAAGGTTCTGTTTCAGAGACTGTGGATGTATAGATGAATAAAAAACAATTCTGGCTCTTACTGACCTTATATCAAGAACATTTACGGTGGTTGAGGATACACTATATAAAGCCTGTTTCTCTGGTCCATCTTACTGAAACCAAGACAGAGACTCTGGGTATCTATATTTTCTTGATGGAGATCAAGACCTCTGTGGGAAAGATGCAAAATGATTTGTAGACCTTCTCAATCATTTCCTGATGATTACTATGTAAATTCCTTGGAAACTGACACTGGTTTATATGTACCTGTTGCTGTAGATTCTATGCACTTGTTACTCAATGTGTAGCCTTTGGACTAGCAGTATTGACTCTACCTGATAAGGATAGGTGGTAACTTTCCTCTAAATGTTTGTTGGAATTCACCTGTAAAGCCAGCTGGTCCTGGACTTCTGTTTTTTGGGAATATTTTAAATTATTGATTCAATTTCATTACTGGTAATTGGTCTGTTCATATTTTCTATTTCTTCCTGGTTCAGTCTTGGGAGATTGTACATTTCTAAGAATTTGTCCATTTCTTCTAGGTGGTTCATTTTATTGGCATATATTTGTTCTTAGTAATCTCTTATGATCCTTTGTATTTCTGTGGTGTTGGCTGTAACTTTTTTATTTCTGATTTTATATATTTAGGGACTCTCCTTTTTTTTCTTGATGAGTCTGGCTAAAGGTTTATCAATTTTGTTTATCTTTACAGAGAACCAGCTCTTAGTTTCATTGATCTTTTCTATTATTTTTTTGGCTCTATTTCATTTGTTTCTGCTCTGATCTTTATGATTTATTCTACTAATTTTGGTATTTGTTCTTTTTCTAGTTCTGTTAGGTGTAAGGTTAGGTTGTTTTTTGAGATTTTTCTTATTTCCTTATGTAAGCTTTAACTGCTTTTGCTGTGTCACATCGATTTTGGATTGTTGTGTTTTTGTTTTCCTTCATCTCCAGATAGTTTCTGATTTCCTCTTTGATTTCTTCAGTGACCCATTGGTTGTTTTGTAGCATATTTTAGTTTGTGTGTTTTTCAGTTTCTTCTTATAGTTGATTTCTAGTCTCATAGCATTGTCTCGGCATAGATGTTTGATACAGTTTCAGTTTTCTCAAATTTACTGAGGTCTCTTTTGTGGCCTAGCATGTGATCTGTCCTGGAGGATGCTCCTTGTGCACTTGAAAACAATGTGTATTCTGCTGCTTTTGCATGGAATGTTCTATGTATAGCTATTAAGTTCATCTGGTCTAGTGTATCATTTAAGGCCAGCGTTTCCTTACTGATTTTTAATCTGGGTAATCTGTGCATTGCTGTAAATTAGGTGTTAAAGTACTCTACTATTATTGTGTTACTATAAAGTTCTTCCTTTATGTTTGTTTATATTTGCTTTATGTATTTAGGTGGTCCTGTGTTGGATGCATATATTTTTATAATTATATCTTTTCATTAGATTGATCCCTTGATCATTATATAATGTCTTTCTTTGTCTCTTGCAACAGTCTTTGTTTTAAAGTCTATTTTGTCTGATATAAGTATTGATACCCCGGCTTTCTTTTGATTTCCATTTGCATGGAATAATTTTCCAACCCCTCATCTTCAGTCCATCTGTGTCTTTAGATCTAAAGTGATCTCTTGTAGGCAGCCTATATATGGGTTGTATTTTTGTATCTATCCAGCCACTCTCTGTCTTTTGGTGGTAGTGTTCAGTCCATTTACATTTAAAGTAATTATTAATAGATATATACTTATTGCCATTTTGTTAATTTGGGGGGGGGTGTTTTTGTTTTTTCTTGTTCCTTTCTTCTTCTTTTGCTCTCTTCCCTTGTGTTTTGATGACTATTTTAGGTGTTATGTTTGGATTCCTTTCTCTTTGTGTGTGTGTGTTATTACATATAATAACTATATATATATAGTTATGTTAAGTTGCTAATCTCTTAAGATAAAACACTTTTTAACATCCTGCATTTTTACCCCCTCCCCATGTTTACTGTTTTCGTCATCATATTTTACATCTGTTTGTTTTATGTATCCCTTAACTGCTTATTGTGGATATAAATGATTTTTTTTTTTTTTTACTAGATTACCTATCTCCACTTCACTTAGTTCTTCTGGGGTTTTACCTTGTTCTTTCATTTGGAATGTGTTCCTCTGTTGCTTCGTTTTGCCTAATTTGCTGCTTTTATTTCTGTGTATCTGGTAGGTTAGTTATGTTTCCTGGCTTTGGAGGAGTGGCCTTTTGTAGGTGTCCTATGCATGCCAGCAGCACACTATCCTGTGGTCATCAGAGCTATATGATCTAGGCGTGTCCCTTATGTGGTCTGTGTGGCTCCTTCTGTTGTGGCAGGCTGACCACAGTGGGAAGTCTTGTAGGTGTGGCTGGCCCCCAGTCCAGTTGGTTGCCAGGCCCTGCCTTTTGTGGAGGCTGCCAGCCACTGTTTGGTGGGGCTGGGTCACAAGGGGCTCCACAGGGGGCCCCAGGGCTAGTGCTGGCTCACTGTAGGGCAGGGTTGGGGTCTAGGAGATCCCAGGGCTGATGCCCACCCATGGTGGGTGAGACCAAGTCCTGGGGCTAGTGCTGGCCCACTAGCATGCAGAGCCTGGTCCTAGGGTCTGACTGCAGGGCCCAGGGGTCCCAGAGATGGTTTTGGACCACCGGTGGGTTGGGCTAGTTCCTGACATAGCTGGCTGTGAGGTCTGGGGTGTCTCAAAGCTTGTGTTTGCTCCCTGGTGAATGGGGCTGATCCTGGGGCAGCTGGCTGAGGGTCCGAAGGTGTCTCAGAGCTGATGTTGTCCTGTTGGTGGGTGGGACCAGCACAGCTGGTCCTGTTACTGGT
This sequence comes from Pseudorca crassidens, assembly GCF_039906515.1. Lineage (NCBI taxonomy): Eukaryota > Metazoa > Chordata > Mammalia > Artiodactyla > Delphinidae > Pseudorca > Pseudorca crassidens. The sequence goes on along the minus strand of NC_090302.1, from coordinate 40,263,639 downwards.
GCTAGACTGCTGGTGGGTGGGCTGTATCCTACCATGGTAGGCTGCAGGGCTGCAGTTTTCCTGGGCTGGTGTCGGCCTCCTAATGGCTGAGGGTGGTCCTGAGGCTATAGCAGGCTTGCTGATGGGAGGACCCAGGGCCCAGGGGATTCTAGGGCTGGTGGCTGCCCACTGGTGGTCATAACCGGGTCCTGGGGTCTCTGATTGCAAGGCCCTGAATGTCCTGGGTCTAGTGCCTGTGCACTGGTATGTACAGCCCAGTCCTGGGCCTTCTGGTAGGCAGGGCTATGTCCAGGAGTAGCTGTGGGATCAGGGGTTCTTAAGCAGCCTATCTTTTGGTGGGTAGGCCTGTGTCCCTGCCCACTTAGTTGCTTGGCCAGAGGCATCCTAGTACTGGTAACTTCAGGCTGATGGGTGGTGGTGGGGCTGAGTACCAAGCCTACTAAACAAGAGGGAGGATTCCACAATGGCATTTGCCAGCACCAGTGTCCACGTGGAAGGACGAACTCCCCAAAATGACTGCTGCCCATGTCTGTGTCCCCAGGGTGAACTCCAGTTGCCTCCTGCTTCTCTGGGAGACTCTCCAAGATCAGCAGTGAGGTCTGACCCAAGCTACTTTCAAATTACTGCTTTTGCCCTGGGTCCAAGAGCATGTGAGATTTTGTGTGTGCCGTATAAAAGTGTAATCTCTATTTCCCAAAGCCCTCTGCGTTCTTGAAAGTAAGTCTCACTGGCCTTCAAAGCCAAATATTCTGGCAGCTCTCTTCGCAGCACAGGATCCTCAGGCTGGGCAGCCTGATGTGGGGCTCAGACAACTCGCTCCTTGGGGAGAACCTCTGCAGTCGTAATCTCCTGTTTGTGGGTCACCCACCTGGGGATATGGGCTTTGACTATACTGTGATTCCTCTCCTCCTACCCATCTTGCTGTGGTTCCTTCTTTATATCTTTAGTTGTAGAAGATCTTTTCTGGTAGATTCTGGTCTTTTTCATAGATAGTTGTTCTGTAAATACTTGTAATTTTGTTGTGCCCATGAGAAGAGGTAAGCTCAGGGTCTTCCTACTCTGCCATGTTGGGAACTCTCTATTTTTTAGGACCTTAAGAATTGCTCTAAATCAGAAGTGAAAAATAGCTATTCTGTTTAACCACTAATATATTAAGCAAATCAATTAAGCTTCATGTAGATGTTTTAAAGTAATTAATTGAGTTCAGATTTCTTTTTTTTTACATCTTTATTGGAGTATAATTGCTTCACAATGGTGTGTTAGATTCTGCTTTATAACAAAGTGAATCAGTTATACATATACACATGTTCCCATATCTCTTCCCTCTTGCATCTCCCTCCCTCCCACCCTCCATATCCCACCCCTGTAGGTGGTCACAAAGCACCGAGCTGATCTCCCTGTGCTATGCAGCTGCTTCCCACTAGCTATCTATTTTACGTTTGGTAGTGATATATGTCCATGCCACTCTCTCACTTTGTCACAACTTACCCTTCCCCCCCATATCCTCAAGTCCATTCTCTAGTAGGTCTGTGTCTTTATTCCTGTCTTACCCCTAGGTTCTTCATGACATTTTTTTCCCTTAAATTCCATATATATGTGTTAGCATACAGTATTTGTCTTTCCCTTTCTGACTGACTTCACTCTGTATGACACACTCTGGGTCCATCCACCTCATTACAAATAGCTCAATTTCGTTTCTTTTTATGGCTGAGTAATATTCCATTGTATATATGTGCCACATCTTCTTTATCCATTCATCCGATGATGGACACTTAGGTTGTTCCCATTTCCTGGCTATTGTAAATAGAGCTGCAATGAACATTTTGGTACATGACTCTTTGAATTATGGTTTTCTCAGGGTATATGCCCAGTAGTGGGATTGCTGGGTCATATGGTAGTTCTATTTGTAGTTTTTTAAGGAACCTCCATACTGTTCTCCATAGTGGCTGTACCAGTTCACATTCCCACCAGCAGTGCAAGAGTGTTCCCTTTTCTCCACACCCTCTCCAGCACTTATTGTTTCTAGATTTTTTGATGATGGCCATTCTGACTGGTGTGAGATGATATCTCATTGTAGTTTTGATTTGCATTTCTCTAATGATTAATGATGTTGAGCGTTCTTTCATGTGTCTGTTGGCAATCTGTGTATCTTCTTTGGAGAAATGTCTATTTAGGTCTTCTACCCATTTTTGGATCGGGCTGTTTGTTTTTTTATTATTGAGCTGCATGAGCTGCTTGTAAATTTTGGACAGTAATCCTTTGTCAGTTGCTTCATTTGCAACTATTTTATCCCATTCTGAGGGTTGTCTTTTGGTCTTGTTTATGGTTTCCTTTGCTGTGCAAAAGCTTTTAAGTTTCATTAGGTCCTATTTGTTTATTTTTGTTTTTCTTTCCATTTCTCTAGGAGGTGGGTCAAAAAGGATCTTGCTGTGATTTATGTCATAGAATGTTCTGCCTACGTTATCCTCTAAGAGTTTGATAGTTTCTGGCCTTACATTTAGGTCTTTAATCCATTTTGAGAATATTTTTGTGTATGGTGTTAGGGAGTGATCTAATCTCATACTTCTACATGTACCTGTCCAGTTTTCCCGGCACCACTTACTGAAGAGGCTGTCCTTTCTCCACTGTACATTCCTGCCTCCTTTATCAAAGATAAGGTGACCATATGTGTGTGGGTTTATCTCTGGGCTTTCTATCCTGTTCCATTGATCTATCTTTCTGTTTTTGTGTCAGTACCAGTCTGAAGTCAGGGAGCCTGATTCCTCCAGCTCCGTTTTTCGTTCTCAAGATTGCTTTGGCTAATCGGGGTCTTTTGTGTTTCCATACAAATTGTGAAATTTTTTGTTCTAGTTCTGTGAAAAATGCCAGTGGTAGTTTGGTACGGATTGCATTGAACCTGTAGATTGCTTTGGGTACTAGAGTCATTTTCACAATGTTGATTCTTCCAACCCAAGAACATTGTATATCTCTCCATCTATTTGTATCATCTTTAATTTCTTTCATCAGTGTCTTATAATTTTCTGCATACAGGTCTTTTGTCTCCTTAGGTAGGTTTATTCCTAGATATCTTATTCTTTTTGTTGCAATGGTAAATGGGAATGTTGCCTTGATTTCACTTTCAGATTTTTCATTAGTGTGTAGGACTGCCAGAGATTTCTGTGCATTAATTTTGTATCCTGCTACTTTACCAAATTCATTGATTAGCTCTAGTAGTTTTCTGGTAGCATCTTTAGGATTCTCTGTGTAGAGTATCATGTCATCTGCAAACAGTGACAGCTTTACTTCTTCTTTTCCGATTTGGATTCCTTTTATTTCCTTTTCTTCTCTGATATCTGTAGCTGAAACTTCCAAAACTATGTTGAATAAGAGTGGTGAGAGTGGGCAACCTTGTCTTGTTCCTGATCTTAGTGGAAATGCTTTCAGTTTTTCACCATTGAGGACGATGTTGGCTGTGGGTTTGTCATATATAGCCTTTATTATGTTGAGGAAATTTCCCTCTATGCCTACTTTCTGCAGGGTTTTTATCATAAATGGGTGTTGAATTTTGTTGAAAGCTTTCTCTGCATCTGTTGAGATGATCATATGGTTTTTCTCCTTCAGTTTGTTAGTATGGTGTATCACGTTGATTGATTTGTGTATATTGAAGAATCCTTGCATTCCTGGAATAAACCCCACTTGATCGTGGTGTATGATCCTTTTAATGTGCTGTTGGATTCTGTTTGCTAGTATTTTGTTGAGGATTTTTGCATCTATGTTCATCAGTGATATTGGCCTGTAGTTTTCTTTCTTTGTGTCATCCTTGTCTGGTATTGGTATCAGGGTGATGGTGGCCTCGTAGAATGAGTTTGGTTGTGTTCCTCCCTCTGCTATATTTTGGAAGAGTTTGAGAAGGATAGGTGTCAGCTCCTCTCTAAAGGTTTGATAGAATTCGCCTGTGCAGTCATCTGCTCCTGGGCTTTTGTTTGTTGGATGATTTTTAAAAATTAATTAATTAATTAATTTATTTTTGGCTGTGTTGGGTCTTCATTTCTGTGCGAGGGCTTTCTCTAGTTGCGGCAAGTGGGGGCCAGTCTTCATGGCGGTGCGTGGCCCTCTCACTGTTGCAGCCTCTCTTGTTGCGGAGCACAGGCTCCAGACGTGCAGGCTCTGTAGTTGTGGCCCACGGGTCCAGTCACTCCGCAGCATGTGGGATCTTCCCAGACCAGGGCTCGAACCCGTGTCCCCTGCATTGGCAGGCAGATTCTCAACCACTGTGCCACCAGGGAAGCCCCTGTTGGAAGATTTTTAATCACAGTTTCAATTTCAGTGCTTGTGATTGGTCTGTTCATACTTTTTATTTCTTCCTGATTCAGTCTTGGCAGCTTGTGCATTTCTACCAATTTTTCCATTTCTTCCATGTTGTCCATTTTATTGGCATAGACTTGTTTGTAGTAATCTCTCATGATCTTTTAATTTCTGCAGTGTCAGTTGTTACTTCTCCTTTTTCATTTCTAATTCTATTGATTTGAGTCTTCTCCCTTTTTTGCTTGATGAGTCTGGCTAATGGTTTATCAATTTTGTTTATCTTCTCAAAGAACTAGCTGTTAGTTTTTTTGATCTTTGCTATCGTTTCCTTCGTTTCTTTTTCATTTATTTCTGATCTGATTTTTATGATTTCTTTCCTTCTGCTAACTTTGGGGGGTTTTTGTTCTTCTTTCTCTAATTGCTTTAGGTGCAAGGTTAGGTTGTTTATTCGAGATGTTTCCTGTTTCTTAAGGTAGGGTTGTATTGCTATAAACTTCCCTCTTAGAACTGCTTTTGCTGTATCCCATAGGTTTTGGGTCATCGTGTCTCCATTGTCATTTGTTTCTAGGTATTTTTGATTTCCTCTTTGATTTCTTCAGTGATCACTTCGTTATTAAGTAGTGTGTTGTTTAGCCTCCATGTGTTTGTATTTTTTAACAGATCTTTTCCTGTAATTGATATCTAGTCTCATAGCGTTGTGATCGGAAAAGATACTTGATACGATTTCAGTTTTCTTAAGGCTTGATTTGTGACCCAAGATATGATCTATCCTGGAGAATGTTCCATGAGCACTTGAGAAAAATATGTATTCTGTTGTTTTTGGATGCAGTGTCCTATAAATATCAGTTAAGTCCATCTTATTTAATGTATCATATAAAGCTTGTGTTTCCTTACTTATTTTCATTTTGGATGATCTCTCCATCGGTGAAAGTGGGGTGTTAAAGTCCCCTACTATGAATGTGTTACTGTCAATTTTCCCTTTTATGGCTGTTAGTATTTGCCTTATGTATTGAGATGCTCCTATGTTGGTTGCATAAATATTTACAATTGTTATATCTTCTTCTTGGATCGATTCCTTGATCATTATGTAGTGTCCTCCTTTGTCTCTTGTAATAGTCTTTATTTTAAAGTCTATTTTGTCTGATATGAGAATTGCTACTCCAGCTTTCTTTTGGTTTCCATTTGCATGGAATATCTTTTTCCATCCCCTCACTTTCAGTCTGTATGTGTCTCTAGGTCTGAAGTGGGTCTCTTGTAGACAGCATATATATGGGTCTTGTTTTTCTATTCATTCAGCCAGTCTGTGTCTTTTGGTGGCAGCATTTACTCCATTTACATTTAAGGTAATTATCGATATGTATTTTCCTATTCCCATTTTCTTAATTGTTTTGGGTTTGTTATTATAGGTGTTTTCCTTCTGTTTCCTGCCTAGAGAAGATCCTTTAGCATTTATTGTAAAGCTGGTTTGGTGGTGCTGAACTCTCTTAGCTTTTGCTTGTCTGTAAAGGTTTTAATTTCTCCATCAAATCTGAATGAGATCCTTGCTGGGTAGAGTAATTTTGGTTGTAGGTTTTTCTCCTTCATCACTTTAAATATGTCCTGCCAGTCCCTTCTGGCTTGCAGAGTTTCTGCTGAAAGGTCAGCTGTTAACCTTATGGGGATTCCCTTGTGTGTTATTTGTTGTCTTTTCCTGGCTGCTTTTAATATGTTTTCTTTGTATTTAATTTTTGACAGTTTCATTAATATGTGTCTTGGTGTATTTCTCCTTGTATATATCCTGTATGGGACTCTCTGTGCTTCCTGGACTTGATACTATTTTCTTTCCCATATTAGGGAAGTTTTCAACTATAATCTCTTCATATATTTTTTGAGTCCCTTTCTTTTTTTCTCTTCTTCTTCTGGAACCCCTATAATTCAAATGTTGGTGTGTTTAATGTTGTCCCAGAGGTCTCTGAGACTGTCCTCAGTTCTTTTCATTCTTTTTTCTTTATTCTGCTCTGCAGTAGTTATTTCCACTATTTTATCTTCCAGGTCACTTATCCGTTCTTCTGCCTCAGTTATTCTGCTATTGATCCCATCTAGAGTACTTTTAATTTCATTTATTGTGTTGTTCATCGTTGCTTGTTTCATCTTTATTCTTCTAGGTCCTTGTTAACTGTTTCTTGCATTTTGTCCATTCTGTTTCCAAGATTTTGGATCATCCTTACTATCATTATTCTGAATTCTTTTTCAGGTAGACTGCCTATTTCCTCTTCATTTGTTAGGTCTGGTAGGTTTTTATCTTGCTCCTTCATCTGCTGTGTGTTTTTCTGTCTTCTCATTTTGCTTATCTTACTGTGTTAGTGGTCTTCTTTTTGCAGGCTGCCGGTTTGTAGTTCCCGTTGTTTTTGGCGTCTGTCCCCAGTGGCTAAAGTTGGTTCAGTGGGTTGTGTAGGCTTCCTGGTGGAGGGGACTAGTGCCTGTGTTGTGGTGGATGAGGCTGGATCTTGTCTCTCTGGTGGGCAGGTCCACGTCTGGTGGTGTGTTTTGCGGTGTCTGTGGATTTATTATGATTTTAGGCAGGCTCTCTGCTAATGGGTGGGGTTGTGTTCCTGTCTTGCTAGTTGTTTGGCATAGGGTGTCCAGCACTGTAGCTTGCTGGTCGTTGAGTGAAGCTGGGTGCTGGTGTTGAGATGGAGGTCTCTGGGAGATTTTCACCGTTTGATGTATGTGGAGCTGGGAGGTCTCTTGTGGACCAGTGTCCTGAAGTTGGCTCTCCCACCTCAGAGGCACAGCAGTGACTCCTGGCTGCAGCACCAAGAGCTTTTCATCCACATGGCTCAGAATAAAAGGGAGAAAAAGTAGAAAGAAGGAGAGGAGGAGGGGAAGGGGGAGAGGGAGAGGGAGGAAAAGGAAGAAAGGAAGAAATAAAGAGGATAAAATAAAATAAAGTAAGATAAAATAAAATAGAGTTATTAAAATAAAAAATAATTATTAAGAACAAAATTTTTTTTAAAAGAAAAAAATAAAAATCAGACGGATAGAACCCTAGGTCAAATGGTGAAAGCAAAGCTATACCAACAAAATCTCACACAGAAGCATACACATACACACTCACAAAAAGAGGAAAAGGGGAAAAAATAATAAATCTTGCTCTCATCGTCCACCTCCTCAATTTGGGATGATTCGTTGTCTATTCAGGTATTCCAAAGATGCAGGCTACATCAAGTTGATTGTGGAGCTTTAATCCGCTGTTTCTGAGGCTGCTGGGAGAGATTTCCCTTTCTTTCTTTGTTTGCACAGCTCCCGGGGCTCAGCTTTGGATTTGGCCCCGCCTCTGCGTGTAGGTCGCTGGAGGGCATCTTTTCTTTGCTCACACAGGACGGGGTTAAAGGAGCAGCTGCTTCGGGGGCTCTGGCTCACTCAGGCTGGGGGTTGGGAGGGGTGCGGATGCCGGGGGAGCTTGCGGCGGCAGAGGATGGCAGGACGTTGCACCAGCCTGAGGCGTGCCGTGTGTTCTCCCGGGGAAGTTGTCCCTGGATCACGGGACCCTGGCAGTGGCGGGCTGCACAGCCTCTCCGGAAGGGTGGTGTGGAGAGTGACCTGTGCTCACACACAGGCTTCTTGGTGGCGGCAGCAGCAGCCTTAGCGTCTCATCCCCGTCTCTGGGGTCCGTGCTGTTAGCCGTGGCTCGCGCCAGTCTCTGGAGCTCCTTTAAGCAGCGCTCTTAATCCCCTGTCCTTGCGCACCAGGAAACAAAGGGAAGAAAAAGTCTCTTGCCTCTTTGGCAGGTCTAGACTTTTCCCCAACTCCCTCCTGGCTAGCTGTGGTGCACTAACCCCCTGCAGGCTGTGTTCACGCCGCCAACCCCAGTCCTCTCCCTGCGCTCCGACTGAAGCCCGAGCCTCAGCTCGCAGCCCCGCCCGCCCCGGCGGGTGAGCAGACAAGCCTCTCGGGCTGGTGAGTGCCGGTCGGCCCCGATCCTTTGTGCGGGAATCTCCCCGCTTTGCCCCCCCGCACCCCTGTTGCTGTGCTCTCCTCCACGGCCCCGAAGCTTTCCCCCTCTGCCACCCGCAGTCTCCGCTCGTGAAGGGGCTTCTAGTGTGTGGAAACCTTTCCTCCTTCACAGCTCCCTCCCACTGGTGCAGGTCCCGTCCCTATTCTTTTGTCTCTGTTTTTTCTTTTTTCTTTTGCCCTGCCCAGGTACGTGGGGGGGTTCTTGCCTTTTGGGAGGTCTGAGGTCTTCTGCCAGCGTTCAGTAGGTGTTCTGTAGAAGTTGTTTCCCGTGTAGATGTTTTTCTGGTGTATCTGTGGGGAGGAAGGTGATCTCCACATCTTACTCTTCCGCCATCTTCCCCCAGACTTCATTTTAAAAGGGATGAGGGAAGAAGTTTAAATTACAGAATTTTTCATTTTAGAAAAGAAAATAATGGTAGCTTATATTCAATGAGTATAATGCTTACAAAGATGCAACACACAAACACACATTTTAACTCCATATACCACTGTTATGACAGCTGCAGGGTGAAAGTGAAAGGGAGATGAATCAAGAAGAAATGGACAAAGAAGAAAGGAGATAAACAGAAAACAGGAGGAAGAAACTCTTGAGAAAAAAGCAGAAAAAAGAGAGGAATAAGAGATGGAGGTATAAACAAACAAGAAGAAACAGATTGAGTATACGTCAAAAATGAGAGGAAGAGAGAAAATAAAAAGTGGATTCATTGGTTCTGAGTTATTAGAGGAATGGATGATATATATATTTTTTGGCCTCACCTCAATTTCAATCTGGTTATGCACTTTAGAGTGGTTTAAATTGCTATTTCTGTCTTTTGAAGAGTAATTACTGAGCACAATTCTTTCATTGCTCTTTACCAGGAGTGTTTCTGAGGCCCTGCTCTGAGTGGAATCACTGTGGCAGCCTGTCAGAAATTGTGGAGTTCTCAGATTTATACTGCCCAGTGTCATGGCAATTTCACTTTTGAAAACAGAGTTTGCTACGAGGGTCTAACTTTGCAGTAAATAAAGTTGTGGCACGTTGGAATCTTCACATTTATTGCTAGGTGGTCCCTCAAATACCACGTGGAGTCAACACCGTGGGCAACCTTTTTCTTATTAACCTTGAGACCAACACATGTAGAAAGATACTATCAGGCTCTATCACTTCAATTCTCAGTTTAAGTTTGATGATGTTCCTATGTTATACCTCTCATTCTCATTGTAGTTTTTGTGTGTGTGTGTTTGTGTGTTGACTGAAAAAATATTGACTTAGAATTGAAATAAAATGGCAAGGAGTGTAAGATTTTTTAAAATTAAAGTCCCCCAAAAGAAAGTAGAAAATCTCCCAGCCATTGTGAATTTCTTTTTGTTTTGATTTGTTTTAGCATTATTTAGTCATAGAATTAGTGATAGAGCTAGATATTTTTTATATTTCTCATTTCAACTGAATTTTTATAACAATATATGTTTTGGCTTTTAAACTGCAAGTGAATTTCATGTTTATAAATGTGAAGAAGTAATAATTAAAGAGGAAAGTTTAAACACTGTACACATAACTCAGCAACACAAACTTTGCTCTAAACTGCTCCTTCCTAATACTTTGCATTTCTTTTTTTTCTTCTTTCCGTAAGCTAAGACATTGATATCATTCAAACATGAAGGTGAGAAAAAGACTAAATTTATATTTTAAGAGGAACCTGTGGTGCAGGTCCTCTAAGGAAAAGCAATATTAAGGAGAAAACAAACAGAATTTTAAAAACCTATGATAAGCAGACACAATGCAGGCAATAGAAGGAAATTTCTAAAACACAAATGTTTAATTTCTTCTGAGACATGAGACAAGCTGCACCTCTAATACAAGACTAAACTACTGTGAAGGAAGAGCATTCAGAAAACAAGAAGAGTTTGGGAAAATTTTTAAATCTGATAGGTAAAATTTAAAATTCAATAGACGGATTAAAAAATAAAGCAAAAAAAATTCTAGAAAATTAAATAAAAAGATAAAAAGAATAAAGTACATGAGAAAAAAAAAGATTATTCCAGGAGTTCCAGCACAAGGAGTTCGAGAAAGGCCAACAGAAAATACAAGAGAGAAGAGATTATCGAAGAAATACTGTAAAAGCATTTCTAGAGCTGAAGAGTATACACTTTTGTACTGGAAAAGGTCATGTTGGAAATAAATTTGCCAAACAAATGCATAAAATTAAAAAAAAATCAAATTCTAAAAATAGCAAAGAGAAAGTCCTAGAAGCTTCTGGTGGGAGGAAACAGTCATCAAAAAAAAAATGATCATATATTATAAAATAGAATTCAACTGCCATTAGATTTCTTAATGAAAATGTTGACTGTTACAAAATAAGGAAGTGGTGTCTTTAAATTCTGAGGGAAAGTATTTTCAATCCAGGAATCAAACTCAGGCAAGTTATCAATAGGGTGTAAAGTGAAAAAAAATTTTTTTTAGGTATACAGGTTATTAACATTTATCGTTCTTGATTGTCCTCTTAGGAAGCTATTGTAGGATATATTTCAGCAAAACAAGGGAGTAAACTAAATATGAGAAGGACATGAAATCTGGCAAAGGGTGAATCCAAAGCAGTAGTGCCATGGAGTTCCAGTGTGACTACTGTACAGGAGACCTAGCCAGCAGCTGGTGAGCACTGGAGCTGGGAGATGGAGAGCTGCAGAGCCAAGGTCTTCCAAAAACAATCATGGCCAGTTTTAAAAAGGAATTTGGTTTAGTCAACTCAAAAATTTCAAATGCCAGTAGGTATTTGAAAGATCTTTTGAAATATTTGCAAAATGTAATGACTCCAGGTGAAGCTGAGAAAATAGGGGGAAAAAGACAATTATTAATTCCTTGGGCAAAATGTAAGAAAAAAAAGTGCAATAATAATATATACTACAAGGTCATATTAAATAATGTAACCCTTATTTTCCATTAAGAAATGATATTAAACTATACTGGGAGACTGAGAAGGGACGTGTATGTGTGTGTGTGTGTGTGTCTGTCTACATGCTCATGTGTGTATTTGGGGGCAGAGTGAACTTAACTCCCATAACAAAAATAAACTGATAAGATCTGATGTTGATAATCAAGAAAACAGTAATGCAAGTCAATTATTTTAAAATATTGTGATATTCTCAGGGTACATGCCCAGTAGTGGGAGTGCTGGGTCATATGGTAGTTCTGTTTTTAGTTTTTTAAGGAACCTCCATACTGTTCTCCATAGTGGCTGTATCAACTTACATTCCCACCAACAGTGTAGGAGGGTTCCCTTCTCTCTAGAAGGGAACCCTCTCCAGAATTTATTGTTTGTAGATTTTTTGATGGTGGCCATTCTGACTGGTGTGAGGTGATACCTCATTGTAGTTCTGATTTGCATTTCTCTAATGATTAGTGATGTTGAGCATTCTTTCATGTGTTTGTTGGCAATCTGTATATCTTCTCTGGAAACCATAATTCAGAAAGAGTCATGTACCACAATATTCATTGCAGCTCTATTTACAATAGGCAGGACATGGAAGCAACTTAAGTGTCCATTGACAAATGAATGGATAAAGAAGATGTGGCACATATATACAATGGAATATTACTCAGCCATAAAAGGAAAGAAATTGAGTTATTTGTAGTGAGGTGGATGGACCTAGAGTCTGTCATACAGAGTGAAGTAAGTCAGGAAGAGAAAAATAAATACTGTATGCTAACACATATATATGGAATATCTTAAAAAAAAAAAAAGGTTCTGAAGAACCTAGGGGCAGGGCAGGAGTAAAGACACAGACGTAGAGAATGGACTTGAGGACACGGGGAGGGGGAAGGGTAAGCTGGGACAAAGTGAGAGAGTGGCATGGACTTATATATACTACCAAATGTAAAATAGATAGCTAGTGGGAAGCAGCTGCATAGCACAGAGAGATCAGCTCGGTGCTTTGTGACCACCTAGAGGGGTGGGCTAGGGAAGGTGGGAGGGAGATGCAAGAGGGAGGAGATATGGGGATATATGTATATGTATAGCTGATTCACTTTGTTATAAAGCAGAAACTAAGACACCATTGTAAAGCAATTATACTCCAATAAAGATGTTAAAAAAATAAAATCATGTGCATTCATTATTTGAATATAAAAATTTAAAAATGATTTTTTAAAGAAATAAACATAAACCACTTCTGGGTGTAATATTTTCATCTACTAGTAGAAGTGTAGATCATTTGATGCTATCAGTACTCCTCATGGTTTTGAGAAAAAATACGCTGCATGTGCTTAAGAAAATGATCCTGATTCATACGTTAACTTCTTGTAAATGACATTCTTGAAGAAGGAAGAACTGTGTTCTAGCCTAAGGAATTGGGTAAAGAATTTACAGTATTTGAACGTATGGCATCTGCCCAGAGGGTTGTATATTTTTCAGACTTTGAAGAATTTGCTGCAGGTATTAATTGAATTGGTGAATAATCTTAACCAAGGTGATTACAATTCAAATATTGATGTGTCTTTAATTCGTAGCATCAAACTAGCCCTGAGACAAACTCGTGTTTGTGTGTGTGTGTGTGTGTGTGTGTGTGTGTGTGTGTGTGTGTGTGTGTGTGTGTGTAGGGTGGAGGAACGAGGAGGGGCAGATAGTGACAGGAATCACAGAACTTCCCTATACTCCAAGGATTACTGTTGTTGCTTCTGACCTCTATGGCTTATGGATGAATTGTATTCTGCTCCACAGCATTGTTTCCTTTGGGGCAATGCCTTATCAGAGGAAAGTGTCTCTTGCGTCATTAAATTGGTCCAGTGGCTCCTGTCTTTTGAGGTTTACCAGTTACACTGACAGCATTTCTGCGTCATTTCTAGTTTCTCTTTGTTCTTACCCTCTGTTGTACCTGGTTTGCTCAGGTCCCCTCCAGCCTTTTTCCAGCACATTCAGAGCAGCAGCCACAGGGGTGAGGCCCCACAGCAGTACACAGAAAGCCTAATTTACACCCTCTCTCTTGATTCGGGGTCCAGCTTGAACCCACCTCTTAATCATGACCCAGACTGCTTCACCCGCCTCACAAGATTTCTTCTTAATTCTTCTGCTAGGTGTCTTTATTTAGTTATTTTGATTGTTAGCATAGTATTCTTGTTTGTTTGATTGTGCTTTAGCCTTGCAATTATGATTTTTTTCTTTTAGTACACCACATGCTATGACACTAAAAAAAGGGTTGCTGAGTGTCACGCGCTCTGGGAATACTTGGAGGTCAGTGGCTCTCTAAAATGCAGCACCTGTAATAACATTGATTTGCACGATAGGTGTGCTTTTAAAACAAAGTAGATTCGTAAATGGTCTCTGTAGGGATAGCTTATTTTATGCTGTGGGAAAGGGAGAGTACTGGAATGTTGAAGATGACTGCATAAGAGGTATCCAGTTCCCTTGGGGGCTGAAGGGAATTGTGGAATCAGTCAACTGTTCATTAATATGAAAAATCCAATATCAGTTTTAATCAAAACCATATAACCGACCTTCCTTTTACAGAATACCTAGTCACAGGGCCAGCCAGTATGTTTGTGTCGCCTTGTACAAGCCTCCAGTCCTTGCTGACTGATTGGGTAGTGACATTTACCAGTATTAACCTAATTCAATTTAATCCAATTCAGTCAACAGCCGTGTACCAACTACATTGTGCCAAGTACACTACTTGCGATACAGTTTGACTACAACTCAGATCCGGTCCTGGAGGAATCATAGTCTAGTAGGAATAAACATATGGCTAATTAAGCATCACAGTTGTGGCTGATATAGGAAAGTAAAACACTGTGACTATTATAAGGGCAACTTTTTGTACCTGGAGTTAATGTGCTTGCAAATGTATATGCAAAAGCTTAAAGTTTTTATTTTGAAAACTTTAAAAATGCCTTTTCTACTCATGCATCTCTTTTCACCGTTTTCTAGTGATTTTGGATTCTTTAGCTCACTGAGTAATGGAAATGGTAATGGGAATATTAATTCATTTGTGTGAATGTATTTTCTGTAGTAAAACTTTATGGGACCAGATGCTAGATCTCTACTCAGGAGCTCCCTTTAACCAAAAACTACTGAGCTTCAGTATCCAATCCACGATGCACCCCTGGTTCTTCCTGAGTTGACATTGTCCAGAAAAGCATCATAACCTTTGTGTTTTCTTCTTGAAAATCAGCAGTGGTAAGAGTAGCCTATAAAGCAATTACATTGGTCCCTGAGTGCCAAAGGGTAAACCTCTCCAAAGCCATTTAAATTAATCGAGAAGGCAGAATGTTAATAAGTCAACATGGTGAATAAGCAGGGGAAAAACTGGGTCTAATAAGTGGAATAACGCTTTGTGCAGTGTGACTTGAATGTGGGATGATATGCTTGGCCTGATCAAGTCAGCAACTAAATATAATCAGAAAAAAAAATAGTTGAAAAACGTTTCCCTACTTCTCTTTGGTGGAAAAGCATTGTACAGAGCACATTCAGAATTAAGAGGCTTGTGTGTATTTAGCTTAATTAAATATTTAATCAAATGTCATCTACCTATTATTTCCACTCTGCAATTTTCCATAACACCCAGAAGAATTAGCTAATTTTGAACATTTCTGTTGACTTTCTTGAAATTGAACACTATTGCTTTATGCTTCTATCCATCTTTTGGTTGTCCCCAAATCTGTCCCTCCTTCATCACCTTCAGCATCACTGGGAAAACCGAGTGAAATTAGTAATCACTCACAGCATTTAGAAGCTCAGCTGACCTGAATGAAAAGCCCAGGACCCATCCAGGTTGAAAAATGAAATTGCTTTGCCTTGTTGTGATTTTCACATATTTCTACCTCGCTCCCTGAAACCGCTTCTTACTCTTAATTAGAAGGAAAATGTGAACAGATATATTATATAAGACAGTGGAATAGGGACCGGGCACCAGGTCGAGGCCATTTAATTAAAAGGTGCAAGATAAATAGACTGTAAAATTCAGCTAGTCCTATATAAAAGTAGTCTGCTTAGCAGAATTGAATAAGCTAAATCAACATGTGAATTTCCAGAAGAGAGGGAAAACAGCTTTGAAATCTTATCAGCTTTATTTTTACTTTTAGTTTGCTTTAGGTTCAAGATCGCAGGCTCAGCACAATGTTTTTAAAAGAAGGAAAAGAAGAAAAAAAGGAAAGGAGAGATGGAAATAAGAAAGAAATCAGTCCCATGAGTGTATGGTTTCAGATTGCTATCAAAGAACGTTGCTCTGGTTTGCTTGTCTAATATTAAATGGACATCAGCATAATTTTCAGTAGTTTGTCAAATTATTTCAATAGTGATTAGGAACGAGAATTGTCTGGACTGTGGCTTCAAAATAGCTTGAGCTAGATTTGCAGTAACAAAGAAGCAATGTTACAGAGAGGAATTTTGCAGTGTTTGCTAGGGGGCACTGCAAGGCTATCTTTGCCTTGTTTGTTCCTTTGAGTTGTTAGTGGTTGGTCCATTTTAATTATCTGTGTTTCCGTGAGAGATGAAGTATCACGTTAATTATGGAGTTTTCAGCTTCATAATGGTTTTTATCTAACTGCTTTTGTTTCCTGTGCCCTTCAAATTCTATGTTTTCTGGTGAGATTTGGGTAAATTGAAAACAGTAGATTATAGTAGGGGTTTGTTCTAGGAAATAACTGAATCCAGCTGCCACTATGAAAAGTGAGGTTTGTTTTCCCCTAAAATAGGCCCAAGCACATCCCAGAGTTTGGTGTTGAGCATGCAAATCTTGGGCTTCGTATACTGAGAAGCGTTCCTTGTCTTTTGAAGTCGGTGTGAGAGATTTCTGAAAAAATGTGCCCTCTTCCCTGTCATCAGCAGGGCCTGGTTCACCCAGGACCACAACGTGATTAAATAATAAGAATATTAAAAAGCACCTGAGGACAGGAGAGTCCCATCAGTCTTGGTTCAGAAATTTTACTTTTCTGAGGGGAAAAAGTAGTCATACCCAAGGCAGTGCTGCTTTTACCTCAGAGCACCATAACTGAACCAGTTTGGGTTTCTTCTGACGGCCGTTTGTCCACGGTAGAGTTCTCTTAACTAAATTGCATTAGATATTTTCATGGCCCAGGTAAAGCCACTCGGCAGTTAAATTCTTTAGAAACTAAGTGAACAACTTTCACTGTAAATGCTCCAACAAGAGGCAGACAGAGAACACTCATAGGGTCAGCAGAAAATGGAGAACTCTTAGCTTGGATATCTGTAGTGATTTCAGACTTACATAGCCTCAACTCAAGTTATGGAGGGTTAAATCAGTGATCTGCTTGCAAGATCAAGCAGCTGTCAATAGATTCTGCAAGGGAAGGGCCACCCAGATAGCATGTATTGTAAATCAGTCCTTTTCAAACCTTTAAAACTCAACTCACTTCCAAGAGGCCCAGTTCTTAGGGTGGCCGCTCTATGATGACCAATGGACGCGTCTCCAAGGCATAATGGAGACATCTGGCTATCACTTACATTCAGATTATTTGGGTGGCTAACTGCTACCCACCCAATATCTATTTCCCATTTACTTCCTTACTAGCACAATCCCAATTTTACTGGGTGTGTCCATTACCCAGCTAAAAGACGACTTTTTCTAACTTTCCTTGCAGCTAAAGTTTCCTGTGTGAAACAATTCTGACCAATGAATTTGTAAGTTTTTGTTGGTGCTTCCAAGAAATCATTTAAAATGGGACAGACTTGGCTGGCTTGTCCTTTAGCCTTTCATCTTTTCCAGTATCCTTTGTTTCTGGAACATAGATTCAACCATGAGGCAGAGTAAGAACCATCATGTGACTATGAGTTTACAAGGACATGATGGGATGGTGAGCTCAGTGTTAGGAGCAGGACTCCTAGTGCTGTCACAGAGCCTCAGGCCGGCACTGGACTAACTAATTAGACTTCTCATAACCTGATAAATAAAACCCCTGCCTTATATAAATCACTGATATTTCACTTTGCCCTTTAATGCAGCTGAAGTAAATTCTTACCTGATACACACACCTTACAGCAAAAATATGAGCAGCTGACGTAATAAGCAGTCAACTTTAAATTTCTTCAAAGTTTATTTTCTTATGAAAAATTCATTTTTTATAATTTTTATTATAATATAAAATACCATGATTTTTTTTTTACAAAACATACTTCAAGTAAAATTGATGATCCAGGTAGTGTTGGGGCATTTATCCTCTGACTTCTCATAGCATGTCCTGTCACTGTTTATTCAATATGGAAAATACAACATTGGAACAGAGTCCAGGAAATTTGCCAAAACATGTATCCCCTAAACATGCAAGGAGTAGGTTAAGCTTAGTATTGTCATATCTAAAATGGGAGTAAAAATACTAAAACCAACTCATCATCGAAAGGAATAAGTAAAATGAAGCCAAATCACCAAACACTGTGTCTGGCATATAATAAATACTATATACAATTGCATACCATTTTATTTTACATGAAACATTATAAATATAGTTTATATTATAGAAGTTGAACATCATATTCTACATGGGGGTGTATTATATGTCATATACATTTAAATACTCATTAATAGTCATCCAACAATGTGCCAGGCACCGTTCTATATGTAAGTGAATGCAGTGGTGAACAGGATGTCTTGACCAAGTTACAGTCTATTATGCTACAGAGAATATACCTTTGAATCTGTAGTATATTGAGTACTCATCAAAGGATTTGAATTGTAATATAAATTGACTCTCATAAATGTAGCTAAATTGGAAAAGGCAACTTTTATACTTCTTTTACAAAAGGTCATTTGCCCAAAATGCCAAGACCTAGCCACATACTTCACCATATCTATAATAACACAGAGAATAGCACAGATGATAATCTGAACGTACGTGGTGTCTAAAATAGGACTCCAGCATGCTTGGGAGACATCACCACAAGAGAAGTGCCCTAAGAGGTGGGTCTTCTGGACATGAAATTATTTACAGTCCAGGAATTCAATGTCCAAGGTGCTCATGCCACCTGAACAGTGTGGTCACAATTTTCAGCAAATTCCCTGAGTTTTTCTCAAAAATAAAAACTGGATCTTACAAAGAGGAAACATGGTATTAATCATTAATAATTTCATCAAACATTTTCCAGCCTTCTGCCTTTCAAGCATGCATAGGGTTGCATTCCCTAGCACTCTTGTGTTTGGGTGGAGCCATGTGGTTAGTTTTGGTCAAAGAATTGTGTATGGAAGTGGTATAGATCACCTACAGGCTAGGGTATTTAGTAGCTGATGTGGGTGAGAAAGTGAAGAACTCTTTTTCTTCTAGCACCATGACCTACAATGTTCAGGTCATGGAGGTTGGCTCCTCCATCAGCCCAAATCTCTGTGTGATTACAGTGAGCAGAGTCCCCCTGTCAACCCATGTAGACATGTAGCATGAGCAAGAAATAAATATGGTAGTTCTGGGCCATGTGGTTTCAGTGGTTTTTTATTAATGCAGCATCACCTGGCTTTATCCTATCTGATACTGATGTGGTCATTATATCTGGATCATCCTTAAATCTCTGTTGTTCTCAATTTCTATGTCAAATCCTCCTCAGTTTATGCTAATCTTATTTTCAAGTTACATCTTTAATCTGTCCTCTACTTAGACCAGGCTATCATTATCTTTTGCCTGACTCTGTTACAATCTCCCAGGTCTCTTCCTATCTACCCTGTGACTCTCAAACTATTCTCCATTTTGTAATGAGAATGATATTCTTATAAAATTAATCAGTCTGTTACTCCCACCATAGTTAGTATAAAATCAAATTCCCTATGAAGTTCTAGCAGACCATTAAGCAGACTCACCCTGTGCAATATGCCTAATTTTATTGTCGTCCAGTTACATTATTGATCATTTGGTTTACTAAAGACACCCATTTTTTCCCCCTACCTCAGGGCCATTGCTTAAACTCTTCCACCTTGTTGAATTTGCTTCCATGCTGTCTTCCCTCCAACAAGAACATAAATCAGTAATGTCAGAGACTGTGCCTCCTTTGTTCAACGTTATAACCAGGTGACTGCTAGTCCCTGCTACATTGCAGGCATTAATGCATTTCTATTGAATGAAAGACTGAAGAATAAAAGAAACAAAGGAGGAAGTTTCATGAATTCTCTGGAGGATTTGAAAAGTAACTATTACACTAATGAGAAAATTTAAATTAGAAATGGGGCATTTTAAATCAAAGTGCCTCAAATCAGGTACATATACTACATGGAGTAGTCCATACCAACTGGAATTGTATTAAGAGCCAGGAGCAATCTAAATTTAAAAAACCAAGATGAAGATCAAAGTCATATTCAGAGGTAGCCTCTAAACTCATGAAGGTTAAAATTGATCATATAAATATGTAATTACCAATCCAGATTAAATATGTTTTATGACAGACGTAGCTTGAAATCCTTAGATATCAAACAGATGGCACATTCCGTTTGTAAGGCTTCATAAGTCACCTGCTGCCGAAATACAGAGACTGGCTATGTTTCAGACCTAGAAAAGACATAGTATATAACTGATTTACAAAGAAAAATAATCTAGGAGTTGCCATTAATGAAGAAAGTATTATTTTATGACTGATCTAGATTTTGTATGGTAGATAACAAAAAGAAAGAAACAAAAAGGGCCAGTGTAACAAAATATGAAGGAATATTTAAAAGATGTTAAAGCCATTTGACAATGAATTTATACAGTACCTGAGGAATCACAAAATTGCCTTCCGGAAAAAACGTTAATTCTTCTATATTCACTGAAGCTGCTGAAATGGAAATCGACTTCTGATTGAATATCCCTTTCTGATTAAAAGGGAGGTGGTTTAGAGGCCATGAAGTTTAATTAAAAATGGTACTAGATTGAAAGTCAAGAGAGCTGGCTATAATCACAGCTCAATCTTAAACACATGACCTTAAGAAAGGTATTTTCACTAGGTCTGGGTTTACTCAAGAGAAAGTGAAGAAAATAATATCTATACTCCAGGTCTGCAATGAAGATTGAATCAGGTAGAATATGCAAAAGTTGCTAGCAGAGGACTTAGCTTATAGAAAGTATTTCAAAAATTTCCTTTCCTTGGCCTAGGTGGTTTAGTGCTGTGCATGATGAGGTGCAATATAATTAATTTTTAAAGGTATTATATATTGGGCAGGCTGAATTGGAGAGTATGCTTTGACCTCCCAACAGCATTGGGCACAAAGAACAGAGATGGAGGGAGGATTATAAATGTGGGTACTGAGGAGCAGTAGTAACCAAGTGGTAATGCTAACTGTAGAAAGATCATGATGAATTCAGACTTCATTCAGGCAAATGTTGATATATAAGGGAGACTCATCAAGTGAACTGGGCAGGGTAGCCAGGGATTCCAAGTAATAATCAAGGTGGAGACTATTAGGAGTATGGCTCCAGGTAATCAGTGTATTCAGAAGAGAAATGAGCCAGTGACTGAGAAACTGGTGCAAACACTGAGCAGGCCTGTGAGAGCTGGGTAGAGCATCACCGAGGGCTTCTTTCACAGAATGACAGGGACACGTCAAACTCAAATTTAGAATGACTGGATCAAAGTGTTTGTATATTTGTAATTTTGATAGATTCTGCCAACGTTACCACCTTAGAGAGTTCATGTATTCACACGTCTATCCACAATGTATAAAACTGCCTCTTTGCCCTAGATTTACAAACCAAAACAATGTGTTCTCAAACTTTTTTATTTTTGCTGATGTGATAGTGAAAACTCATATGTTTTGGTAGGCTGTTCATCTGCCTAAAGGTGTAATAGGTTGGATCTTAGTTTCTCCTACTTTTAATAAGTCATTGGGACATACCTCAAAATTGTTGAGAAATATTAACTTCAGGGTCACTCTGGGAGAACAAGTGGCCAAGAAAAGAAAGTGTGCCTCCAAACAAACCTGACTTAAAAACCCATTTACACAATTACTTAGCTGTGGACCTTTAGTAATTTATTTAGTTTCTCTGAGCTATAGTTTTCTCTTCTATAAATGGAGTTATTGAATCGTGGGATTTACTGAAAATCTTATGAAGCACCTGCCATTTAGTATGCATATAAGACTTAATTTAGAAACAATTTGAACTCTTTATTAAGTATTAAATTATGGTTGGGTAAATGTGTGTGTGTTTCATGCTAAAATGATTTTTAGCCTCTTTGTATATTCTTTTGGAGTTTAGATATCTAAATTCACTAACACAGAACAGGTTATGTCCTGTACATTCTAGGTAAGCAATGTGAAATGTATTTACTGAAAATCTGTAAAGTCAGTAAGTTAGAATGCCGTACCAGTAACTTTGATTTCTTTTAGGGTTTCACAGTAGGCCCCAATTCCAATTTCTTTCAGAATAACTTTGTCTAAAGCTTTTGGAAATGCTATATGGAAATAGAATTTCTAGTGCTGAGTTTTACATGGTCTCAATCCTTCCTCCCCAAATCTAGTGTATCATTTTATTCAAGATTGATGAAACATATGTCGTTCCCGTTATCTATTATTTCCATGATGTAAGACAACTGAAAATTCACTTTTGTTTTCATTTTCTTCCTCTATCTTTGGAAAATTGTACATTTCCAACTTGCTGGGAGATTTAGCCTAATCCTTCAAGTCAAGGTAGGGAAAAATATCTACATTCCAACTTAATCTTATGCCTGGTCTTCTGCAAAGCCTACCTAATCTCCTTGTGCCCACTGTGTCTGTTTTTAGTCTCTTTGACTACACTTCATAGTACTTACTGCAAACTGTAATTCTATGTTTATGTGTATTTCCTTTTGAAAAATTGCCTTCTCACAACTAGAATACAAGTCCCATGTAGTTAGAGAACGTTTGCTTTATTAACCACCATGCACCAATTCCAAAAACTTTACTCAGCCTGTAGTAGTCATTAAAACATATTTATTGAATAAATAAATACATTCCCATACTGTCAGATATCTTAAAGCACCTCTTAGGAATAGATTGCTTATTGTATTATGAATGATTTAGTTCAAAGTCTTTCTACATATTGCTCTGTTTTTCTCTTTAAAATGCATCTTTCTAAAACCCAGCAAATTTTATTACTTCTTTTGGCTGATAATGATCATCTGAGTTTCGTTTTTCCATTTTGGATAGTTTCCACATTAGTTAGAAAGCAGTGAAACAAAATATTACTGTTTTCAGTCTCTAAAGCATGAGAATACAATACTTTTATTCTTCCACTATAGCTATTGGTAAAAATATAAGGCAATGTTTCAGTTCAGTAGGTTTCTCTGACTGCCTGGTAAATGCAATCAGTATTTTTGGGGGGTACTTTCTGACATATACACAGAGAATAAAGTATAAGAGCCTATCTTTAAAAACTCATTGTCTAATAGGATGTAAAAACCTAAGGGGTGTGACAGCTCTCACAAAAGACTAAAAGACCAACAGAAAATCCTGAATTCAGCACAGCTAACTTTATTTGACCTACCGCAGTAAGGGAAAATACAACTGTCACAGTCTTGGTAACACCTCAGAAGGGGAAAATTGGGGAGGTGGGGAATATTTGTATGATTTTAGAATTTTAAAGAGTGATTTTAAGGTCGGTCTTGCAAGGAGGGTAGCTGGTTGGGACCGGGCCGAGTTTATGACATAATTGCTTTGGACTGGTATGTACAGAGAAGCAAGAGTCTTGAAGTAAGGTATGATGAGTAAGCTTAGTCTCAGTAAGTAAGCTGTTCTTGCTTGCTCAGTCTTACCTTGCAGGAGCAAGTATTCTCTGGAGCAAGAACCTAATTTTACTTTGCTTATTCTCAGTATTGTTTAACGTAGTCAGAGGAAGTATGCCAGTCCCAGTATTGTTTAACACAGGAACAGAAAATTATTTTGATATCAGGTTTCAATCCTTCCTTTTCCTGATTTATCAGCTTTGGCTGAAGAAGAGACTATTATCATCTGATCACATGACAGATCCACAGCTGTATCACAGTTTGATGTTATGGTTACGTATAAAGTTTCTGATAATAATCATTTCAACTTTTTTTTCTTTTTTTTTTTGCGGTACGCGGGCCTCTCACTGTTGTGGCCTCTCCCGTTGCGGAGCACAGGCTCCGGACGCGCAGGCTCAGCGGCCATGGCTCACGGGCCCAGCTGCTCCACGGCATGTGGGATCCTCCCGGACCGGGGCACGAACCCGTGTCCCCTGCATCGGCAGGCGGACTCTCAACCACTGCGCCACCAGGGAAGCCCTCAACTTTTTTAAGTCTAAGATTTTCTTCTAGTTTTTGGGAAGATAATTTATTGTATTGTTTGATGGAGCCACAGCCATGAAACAACATTTAAGACTCTGGAGGTTACACAGTTGAGCACTGCAATACAGACACATATTAATTTGAATTATTATCAGAACTATGGTTCACGTCTAAGCCAGCAACAGAGTCCTCAGACTCTTGAGAATAGCTCAAATCCCACACCCACGTGATCTCCAAAATTATATATGGGTATTTCTTGTATTTGTCTGGTTTTGGCATCAGGATAAATTGAAATAGTAGAATGAGTTGAGAAGTATCCTGTCCTCTTCTATGTTTTAGAAGACTTTGTAAGGAATCGGTCATGCTTTCATTAACTGTTTGACCATAAATTTCTTTGGAGTTCAGCCTCACAGCAATCTGTACACTGTACTTTTTTTTTGTTCATCAACTCACAAATCCACAAATTTATCCAAAAAATTTATCCACAAAATTCTACCTTTCTGAAGCTTCATCATGTACTATGGTTATTACTTTAGCACTTTCTGGAGCAGTGTCACATACAAAACAAATTTCCTCTTCCTTTTCCTGAATGTAAAGTATTGTTGATTCATTAACATTGAACTCATGGTAAGCAGCACGGTAAGTCATGCCTAAATGAAGCTTATCTAACACATTTTCTCTGTAGGGCACATCACAGCCTTCTTGTGCTTAGGAATACTAGACAGCACTTCAGTACTACACCTGAAGGCCATTTAAAACAGCAGAACCACCAACAAAAACAAAAAGCACAAAAATGTGAAAAACTTGGCCGTAAATATATGTCAAAAAGAGACTTGTCTACAGCATGAGAGATGACACAACAAGGCAGCGTGTTGCCTGGTTTGACCTCCGCTAAGAACCTGTGTGTTGGGTGGCTCAGATTTTTCATTGCTTTACCTAAGTCTGTAAATGACTGTGAAAATGCCCTGAGTATCCATTTGGCTGGTTACAAATACACTTTGCAAGTAGTCAGATTTACAGATACAGAATCCATGAATACTGAGAATCAACTGTATGTTACTATGCTCAATAGTGTCCTGCATTTCTCCCAGGCTCTTTTCATTGTTTCTCATTCTTATTTTCTTCTGCTCTCAGACTATATTATGTCTGTCAATCTGTCTTCATGTTTACTGATTTGTTCTCCCAACTTCCACCTCCTATTGACCCCCTCTAGCAAATTTTTTATTTGGTTACCGGACTTTTTGAACTCCAGAATTTCCTTTTGGTTCATTTTATAATTTCTGATTTTCATTGATATTTTCCAGTAGGTGAGACATTATCATCATACCCTCCTCTAATTCTATAAGTGTGGCCTCCTTTAGTTCTTTGAACATATTTGTAATAACTACTTTAAAGTTTCTGTCCTCTAAGTACAACATTCGGACTCTCTTAAATGCAGTTTCTGTTGCCTGTTCTTTTAAATCCTGAAAATACATAATCTTGTTTATTCGGTTGTCTCATAATTCGTTTTTTTGTTGTTATTGTTCCAAACTGGATACTTTGATAATATGCTGTAGCAACTCTGATACTAACATCGCATCTCCAGGACTGTCATTTTTTTCTAGTCTACTAGGGTTTTTTTGTTTTGTTTTTTAGTTACTTGCCTGAACTAGTTGAGTGAAGACTGCTTTTCCCAAAATGTGCAGCCTCTAATGTTGCTCCTCAGAGAGTGCAGGCTTGGGTATGTACCGTCACGCTGAGTCCTCCTACCTCACTGTGTTGACAGTGGATATCCGAGTTCTCTTTGACTGTCTCTTTTCATGAACTTCTTGAGCTACTGCTTTAGCTTTGCAGACCAAATACCATCTGTTTTGGTATCAGATGCAGCAGTTAGCCTACGCTAATTTCTAGCTGGTTGCTGTATTGTTTTTGACAACTCCCTGGTAAATAAATTGCTCTGAAGTCTGACCTGATTCTGTTTGAACAGAAACAATCTGATTCCCATGTGTAGGAGTCATCTTTGAGGCCAAACCTTAAGGCTTCCTCCACCCCTAGGAGGGCTCTTCTTTGCTGCTTCTTTCCTTGGTTATTTCTGCTAACCTTCTAGCTGTTCTGCCTTTTATCTTAGTGCTGTTACAGAGCTATAAGCCCCCTACTAATTACTCACTACCCAAATCACCACTGTTGATTACAGTGCCGTTAGGCTTGAAGTTCTCCGCACTCTGTTCCATATAAGATGAGTCCTCTTAGGGAGAGGTATGGAGCTCTTTGTTCTTTTAGCCTTTCTCTTCCTCCTGGGCAGAATATAAGTGCTACTGCTTCAGAGTTGAGGGTGAGGATAGCGGCCTATTTCTCTTGCAGAGACACCCATGTTCTATGAGCAGAGTTCTAGGCAAAGACAGTCTCTGGTCTTCTTGGCTTTCTTCTCCTATCATGGAACCTTAGCTATACACATGAACTGAGACAAGGATAATTAGGGCCCAGTATTCTCAGCCTATCATACCTAATTTAGAACTTCTTTCCTATGACAAGGCCTAGGTAGAGAAAGAGGACCTCCAACTTCTCTGTCATTTTCTCCTGAAATAGAGCTTTTGCAACATGGAGTCAGGAGAGGAAGGGATGAGAAATAGGTGGCCTGCCCCTCCTAGGGAGATACCATAACCCTAGGCTTGGAGCTGCAGTGAAAGAGTAGCCTATCTTCCTAATTTCACGTGCCTAGGGTAGATCTTCCATCACTTTGCCTGGGAAGGGAAGGGGGCAAGTCATGGTTCAAAAGTCACTGACTCTTTCTGTTCTTAACAAGATTTAGTAGATTTTCTTGAATAAATGTTTCTCCATTTGCTATATGACCTTAGGACAACTTCCAAAGATTTTTATATTGCTTTTTATACTTTCACTAGTTACTGTTTTTTTTATTGGGAAGAGGATCCACAGAGTTCCTCACATCACTATTCTAGAAGTGCTTCTGACTTGGCATAGGGTGTTTAATTACTAATTACTCAGCAAATCACAAGGGGGACTGTGGGATGATGGTAGGGTGGAGAGACGGTGGCTGCTAGTAAAAGCTCAGTTGGTTCCTTTCTTCTGTAAAAACCAAATATAATTTAGAAGAGCAGGAAGAATAAAGAAATGAGCTACTTACTTTCATCTGGTTTCTTTTAAAATAGTTATTCCTAAAATCTGTTTTTTCTTAGCTCTTTTCAGAGTTTCCATTCCTGTATGAAGAGTCCAGAGCTCCCTGAATGTCTCTGACATGCCATGTTCATCTTTTTTACATTTATAGAGTGTTGTGGGTTTGCCCCGTTTGCATAGACTTCATTTGAACATTGTCATTCTCTGCTTTTTTACGTGAGCTCTGCTTAATTGTTTCATGCCGCAGTTTTTAGTATGTCTGAAAGTCAGCACCACCTGAGCAACGGGAGCAACTTTTCCCTGTAAAAGAAGCTAAGAATTCATTATAAATAATTTTTGTTTATTAGGAAACAAAAGGGAATATTTTCTAAAAAATGATAAAACAAAGTGAGAAAGCTGCCAAAATTGTTGATCATTCTTTCCCCAGATCAGATCACCCATCAGCTTGAAAACCAGGAGGAAAGCTTGGGGATCATTAAATCTGGTGTGCAGGGTAATATTTTCACTGATGAGTCTCCCCTGAAATGTCCAACTTTTTTTTTTTTTTTTAACTTAGTCATCCAGCCCTTTCACTTGTCAGTGAGTCAAGGAACGGATTTAACAGTAGATACTGGGGTTGAGGGGTTGTCTCTTTTTGACCTGATTTTCAAAAACCTGGATCCTTAATGACATAGGAAGGGTTTGAGGCATATACAAATTATTTTGGAGAATAGTGGAGTAAGACCAAAATTTTCTTGCTGCCCCCTCTAAGAAAGAGGACAGATAGAGAATAATTCAACAGTAGTGGGCCCCATAGAATCCCTGTGCTATCTTCATGGGCTGATTCCTGGAGAGGCAGAATGGAGAGGCAGAACATCGCCAAACAGGACCCTACAGAGACAGCAAGTTCCAAGTATAAAAAAGCTCTGTTTTGTCTAGGCCTTCTACCTCTCCATCGAATTTCCCATAGCCTAACATGATGTTGGAGGAGGAACAGAATAACCTCCATGTGTCCAAGAGTGCAAATCAAGGGTGTGTGGAAAGGAAGAGAGCTATCAGACATGAATGAACCATGTATATGAACTTAAGTTATGTGACCTTGGTAATCTGTCTGGACCAATGACTGAGACCCAAACAGGCCTATCGATTATCCATGTGGGCAAAAGACACAAAGGTCCAGGTGTCTGTGGCTTTGCTTTATTGTCCAATAAGGCTGCTCAAATTTGAGCTATGACGCTTGCTTTCTATCAGTAGGTAAAAGGTATTCCTTTTCTGTCAACTTCCTAATACAGTATTTTCTTACATCTCCTTAGCCAAAATAGCTGTGTAGCCGTACCTAATTGAAAAATAGGCTAGGAAGTACAGTGTTTAGTGTGGTGACAATGTGTCTGGTTGTTTAAAACTAAGGTTCTTATTAAGGGTTGATATTAAGGAGTTCTCATTCTGTGGGACTTTATCCTCTCCAGTACTTTTTCCTGGGAACTCTGATCATCTTCTTCCCAGACACAGAACTCCACCTTCTCAACTCAGAGAGTATCCTGGGCTCTGCCTGGGTTCTCCCTGCCTGCATTAGAACCTCAACTTTTTCTCAAATCAGTAAGCTGGGGCATCCTGCTTGTGTCCCATCATGAAGGATCACTTTCCTTCCTTGCCTGATACCTAGTGTCTCAAAAACCTTTGTTTCATATATTTTTCTTTTCCTTTTTTGGTTTGTGTTTCAAGTAGGACGGGTTCGTTGGGTCCCTGTTACTTTGTACTGGCTGGGAGTGGAAGTTCCCTACCCTATTCACTTTCTCCCCTATTCATTATTATACTCACATCTCTCATCAGCTTGGTGGGCTCTTTGCAAATTATTTTGGTGTCGTTTGTAATTTGCCAGAATGTAAGTGAGGGTGGCATATGCCCATTACCTCCTGCCAGAGATAAAAGTGCTTGTGAATAGTCCCATCTCTAAGTCTGCCTTCCTGCCCACAGAATTTGAGCCTGGTCGGGGGATGGGAATTAGTTCAAGAAGAGAATATGTCTGGAGTGAAAGAGTGTGGACTCAGTAAGCAACACCCTGAGCAGAGTATATTGTAGAAATGACCAAAGGCCAGGGTGTGTAATGAACAGATTAGGTTGGAGTACTCACTGGATAACCCTCCTGTGGACTTTAGCCTGATCCAAGTTAGCAAAATTTTTTTTTTGTATACTGTTTAGCAGTTAATGCATTATGATAGGAATGGTACTGAATTTAAGGGATTGGAAGTCAGACAATTCAGGTCTGGTTTTAGTTATGAATGGCTTCATTTTCTAGCATAAAATGTTTTCAGGGTAGGTAATATTCCATCTCTAAATGTCAGTTCCCTTTTCTTATATATGGGAGGGAATACACTACTTGATCTTTACCTACTAAATTTCTATTTTTTTTGCAAAAGATTTTCTGGTTTAGGTGAACTAAATTAAACTTTCTACAGACAATCAGGCAGCCACTTTATACCTGAGCCTTCCCCTCTCCCAGCCCGTGCAATTCTTGGTAACCTCCAAGGTTTGTGCCCTCCGGTGAATTAAAAGAACTACATTTAGGAATTTGGTTTGTTGCTCTTTCTTCCCTCCTGCAACTCAAATATTTTGCTAGCACACACAGACAAAAATAGTGTCACAAATAGAATTAGTGCCCACAATTGAAATGCAAAAGACCTCAGCATATAAATTGAGTTGAATATAGTGATTGGGTATTTTCTGATGACAAAATCGTCTTTAATTTTGGGGGTGGAGATGTGTGCTTGAGTTTTCAATCTTAGGGATCACAACAGTTCTGTAGATATGAATTCTATTACTATTATATTATTTCTAATACATTTTTACAGGAGCAAAATGTCTTCCTACCACTAAACAACATCTACTTGAAAGTGAAGAGGGAACAAAAGCTCATAAAACTGCAATGAAATATTTATTTGTCTTCAGCAATAGGATTAATTTTATCACTGTAGATTTATGAGCCCAGAAATTTGTTGGTGGATATTTAATATATCAAAATAGCACAAGGAGCTTGTATTAAGAAATGTGTTGTGAAACTTGTGATTTACCAGAGAGAACATATTTCTTTTTCCATAGGACTTAATAAAACAGTAGCAAAATTGAATTAGCTTGGCATAAAGTTTAAT
Organism: Pseudorca crassidens; assembly: GCF_039906515.1. NCBI lineage: Eukaryota > Metazoa > Chordata > Mammalia > Artiodactyla > Delphinidae > Pseudorca > Pseudorca crassidens. Next base: position 40,233,965 of record NC_090302.1, on the reverse strand, counting down.
TGCCTGGCAAACAAATTTGATATGGCTGTTGCATTACTGTTTATGTATAACATATATTGGCTTGTGGATCATCGCGACCCCCAGACTGACTGGGGGAGCTAATGATGGCAGTAGGATGGTAGTGTTAGTGTCTGGGAATCTTCCTTTTGATTGCCTCTTCCTAACATAAAGGAGGAAGAGTTCATGTAATGACCTTTCCAAAAGGGAAAACAGGGCTTTATAGCTTGCTGCCTCCCCCAATGCAGTTCCTTTGTTGAAAGCCTATCTCTTCAAAAATTCCATAGCTCTTCAGTGCTATAGTACCTTGAGATAGTGTGCCTTAGTGACATTCAGTTTAGACATCTGGGAGCTATTTTTTTTATGAGAGAAATAGCCCGATAGCAGAAAGTCATAAAAGAACATAGTAAATCTACAACTTTCAAATTTCCTCTGTTTTGAATTGTGGCAATAGCTATGAATTACTCTCCTTCTGCTCATATATTTTTTTCTTATCTTTTGAGCTCCTATAAGAATTAGGTACACACTTAGGAAAAAACACAGTCTCTTGAGATTGTAATGTGGGAGCTAGACATCTTCATGTTCAGAAAGGTTAGAGGTATATGGTCTGGCAGAGGCAGAACAACTTCAGCCCCCATAATTCAGCTAGTACAGAATTGGAGAAGAGAGCCACTAAATCGATGATGTGGCCATAGAGTTTACAACCAGAGACAATCTCAGTTCTTATCCATAAAGCTTATAACAGCTAACCTCCTTGGGGACTACCTTGTGAATTTTCAGTTAGAAGGACAGTTCCCAAAGGGTGGCTGAGTCTGGATCATTGTTATAGAAAGTAATTGGGTAGTGAAAATACATACCATGAGAAGAAGAAGCCAATAGTTTCCTTTTAGTTTTATTCAAATGAGGAACAAAAAGTATTTCTTTTCTCTTTTTTACCCTAGTGTCTCCTTGGGTCTTCCTTTTTTTTTTAACATCTTTATTAGAGTATAATTGCTTTACAATGGTGTGTTAGTTTCTGCTTTATAACAAAGTGAATCAGTTATAAATATACATATGTCTCCATATCTCTTCCCTCTTACATCTTCCTCCCTCCAACCCTCCCTATCCCACCCCTCTAGGTGGTCACAAAGCACCGAGCTGATCTCCCTGTGCTATGTGGCTGCTTCCCACTAGCTATCTATTTTACATTGGGTAGTGTATATATGTCCATGCCACTCTCTCACTTCGTCCCAGCTTACCTTTACCCCTCCCCGTATCCTCAAGTCCATTCTGTAGTAGGTCTGCATCTTTATTCCTGTCTTGCCCCTAGGTTCTTCTGACCATTTTTTTTTTTGATTCCATATATATGTGTTAGCATACGGTATTTGTTTTTCTCTTTCTGACTTACTTCACTCTGTATGACAGGCTCTAGGTCCATCCACCTCACTACAAATAACTCAGTTTCGTTCCTTTTTATGGCTGAGTAATAGTCCATTGTATATATGTGCCACATCTTCTTTATCCCTTCATCTGTCAATGGACACTTAGGTTGCTTCCATGTCCTGGCTATTGTAAATAGAGCTGCAATGAACATTTTGGTACATGACTCTTTTTGAATTATGGTTTTCTCAGGGTATATGCCTGTGGGATATAGTGGGATTGCTGGGTCCTATGGTAGTTCTATTTTTAGTTTTTTAAGGACCCTCCATACTGTTCTCCATAATGACTGTATCAATTAACATTCCCACCAACAGTGCAAGAGGGTTCCCTTTTCTCCACACACTCTCCAGCATTTATTGTTTGTACATTTTTTGATGATGGCCATTCTGACTGGCGTGAGATGATATCTCATTGTAGTTTTGATGTGCATTTCTCTAATGATTAATGATGTTGAGCATTCTTTCATGTGTTTGTTGGCAATCTGTATATCTTCTTTGGAGAAATGTCTATTTAGGTCTTCTGCCCATTTTTGCATTGGGTTGTTTGTTTTTATGATTTTGAGCTGCATGAGCTGCTTGTATGTTTTGGAGATTAATCCTTTGTCAGTTGCTTCATTTGCAAATATTTTCTCCCATTCTGAGGGTTATCTTTTGGTCTTGTTTATGGTTTCCTTTGCTGTGCAAAAGCTTTTAAATTTCATTAGGTCCCATTTGTTTATTTTTATTTCCATTTCTCTAGAAGATGGGTCAAAAGGATCTTGCTATGATTTATGTCATAGAGTGTTCTGCCTATGTTTTCCTCTAAGACTTTGATGGTGTCTGGATTTACATTTAGGTCTTTAATCCATTTTATTTTTGTGTATTGTGTTAGGGAGTGTTCTAATTTCATTCTTTTACATGTAGCTGTCCAGTTTTCCCAGCACCACTTATTGAAGAGGCTGTCTATTCTCCATTGTATATTATTGCCTCCTTTATCAAAGATAAGGTGACCATATGTGCGTGGGGTTATCTCTGGGCTTTCTATCCTGTTCCATTGATCTGTATTTCTGTTTTTGTGCCAGTACCATACTTTCTTGATTACTGTAGCTCTGTAGTATAGTGTGAAGTCAGGGAGCCTGATTCCTCCAACTCCGTTTTTCTTTCTCAAGTTTGCTTTGGCTATTCGGGGTCTTTTGTGTTTCCATACAAATTGTGAAATTTTTTGTTCTAGTTCTGTGAAAAATGCCAGTGGTAGTTTGATAGGGATTGCATTGAATCTGTAGATTGCTTTGGGTAGTAGAGTCATTTTTACAGTGTTGATTCTTCCAATCCAAGAACATGGTATATCTCTCCATCTATTTGTATCATCTTTAATTTTTTTCATCAGTGTCTTATAGTTTTTTGCATACAGGTCTTTTGTCTCCTTAGGTAGATTTATTCCTAGATATTTTATTCTTTTTGTTGCAATGGTAAATGGGAGTGTTTTCTTAATTTCACTTTCAGATTTTTCGTCATTAGTGTATAGGAATGCCAGAGATTTCTGTGCATGAATTTTGTATCCTGCTACTTTACCAAATTCATTGATTAGCTCTAGTAGTTTTCTGGTAGCATCTTTAGGATTCTCTATGTATAGTATCATGTCATCTGCAAACAGTGACAGCTTTACTTCTTCTTTTCCGATTTGGATTCCTTTTTCTTCTCTAATAGCTGTGGCTAAAACTTCCAAAATGTGTTGAATAATAGTGGTGAGAGTGAGCAACCCTGTCTTATTCCTGATCTTAGTGGAAATGCTTTCAGTTTTTCACTATTGAGGATTATGTTGGCTGTAGGTTTGTCATATATGGCCTTTATGATGTTGAGGAAAGTTCCCTCTATGCCTACTTTCTGTAGGGTTTTTATCATTAATGGGTGTTGAATTTTGTCAAAAACTTTCTCTGCATCTATTGAGATGATCATATGGTTTTTCTCCTTCAGTTTGTTAATGTGGTGTATCACATTCATTGATGTGCGTATATTGAAGAATCTTTTCATTCCTGGGATAAACCCTACTTGATCATAGTGTATAATCCTTGTAATGTGCTGTTGGATTCTGTTTGCTAGTATTTTGTTGAGGAGTTTGCATCTATGTTCATCAGTGATATTGGCCTGTAGTTTTCTTTCTTTGTGATATCTTTGTCTGGTTTTGCTGTCAGAGTGATGGTGGCCTCGTAGAATGAGTTTGGAGTGTTCCTTCCTCTGCTATATTTTGCAAGAGTTTGAGAAGGATAGCTGTTAGCTCTTCTGTAAAGGTTTGATAGAATTCGCCTGTGAAGCCATCTGGTCCTGGGCTTCTGTTTGTTGGAAGATTTTTAGTCACAGTTTCAACTTCAGTGCTTGTGATTGCTCTGTTCATATTTTCTGTTTCTTCCTGGTTCAGTCTCGGAAGGTTGTGCTTTTCTAAGAATTTGTCCATATCTTCCAGGTTGTCCATTTTATTGGCATATAGTTGCTTGTAGTAATCTCTCATGATCCTTTGTATTTCTGCAGTGTCAGTTGTTTCTTCTCCTTTTCATTTCTAATTCTATTGATTTGAGTCTTCTCCCTTTTTTTCTTGAGGAGTCTGGCTAATGGTTTATCAATTTTGTTTATCTTGTCAAGGAAGCAGCTTTTAGTTTTTTTGATCTTTGCTATCATTTCCTTCATTTCTTTTTCATTTATTTCTGATCTGATGTTTATGATTTCTTTCCTTCTGCTAACTTTGGGTTTTTTTTGTTCTTCTTTCTCTAATTGCTTTAGGTGTAATGTTAGGTTGTTTATTTGAGATGTTTCTTGTTAAGTTAGGATTTTATTGCTATAAACTTCCCTCTGAGAACTGCTTTTGCTTCATCCCATAGGTTTTGGGTCTTTGTGTTTTCATTGTCATTTGTTTCGAGGTATTTTTTGATTTCCTCTTTGATTTCTTCATTGATCTTTTGGTTATTAAGTAGTGTGTTCTTTAGCCTTCATGTGTTTGTATTTCTTACAGATTTTTTCCTGTAATTGATATCTAGTCTCATAGCTTTGTGGTTGGAAAAGATACTTGGTATGACTTCAGTTTTTTTTAAATTTACCAAGGCTTGCTTTGTGACCCAAGATATGATCTATCCTGGAGAATGTTGCATGAGCACTTGAGAAGAATGTGTATTCCATTGTTTTTGGATGGAATGTCCTATAAATATCAATGAAGTCCATCTTGTTTAATGTATCATTTAAAGCTTGTGTTTCCTTATTTATTTTCATTTTGGATGATCTGTCCATTGGTGAAAGTGGGGTGTTAAGTCCTCTATTATGATTGTGTTACTGCTGTTTTCCCTTTTTATGGCTGTTAGTATTTGCCTTATATATTGAGGTGCTCCTATGTTGGGTGCATAAATATTTACAATTGTTATATCTTCTTCTTGGATTGATCCCTTGATCATTATGTAGTGTCCTTCTTTGTCTCTTGTAATAGTGTTTAAAAAAAGTCTATTTTGTCTGATATGAGAATTACTACTCCAGCTTTCTATTGATTTCCATTTTCATGGAATATCTTTTTCCATCCCCTCACTTTCAGTCTGTGTGTCCCTAGGTCTGAAGTGGGTCTCTTGTAGACAGCATATATACCAGCCTTTTTTTTGTATCCCTTCAGCCAGTCTGTACCTTTTGGTTGGAGCATTTAATCCATTTACATTTAAGGTACTTACCGATATATATGTTCCTATTCCCATTTTCTTAATTGTTTTGGGTTTATTATTGTAGGTCTTTTTCTTCTTTTGTGTTTCATGCCTAGAGAAGTTCCTTTAGCATTTGTTGTAAAGCTGGTTTGGTGGTGCTGAATTCTCTTAGCTTTTGCTTGTCTGTAAAGCTTTTAATTTCTCCATCAAATCTGAATGAGATCCTTGCTGGGTAGGGTAATCTTGGTTGTAGGTTTTTCTCCTTCATCACTTTAAATATGTCCTGACACTCCCTTCTGGCTTGCAGAGTTTCTGCTGAAAAATCAGCAGTTAGCCTTATGGGGATTTCCTTATGTGTTTTTTGTTGTTTTTCCCTTGCTGCTTTTAATATTTTTCTTTGTATTTAATTTTTGATAGTTTGATTAATATGTGTCTTTGCATGTTTCTCCTTGGATTTGTCCTGCATGGGACACTTTGTGCTTCCTGGACTTGATTAACTATTTCCTTTCCCATATTAGGGAAGTTTTCAACTATAATCTCTTCAAATATTTTCTCAGTCCCTTTCTTTTTCTCTTCTTCTTCTGGGCCCCCTATAATTCGAATGTTGGCGCGTTTAAGGTTGTCCCAGAGGTCTCTGAGACTGTCCTCAATTCTTTTTTCTTTATTCTGCTCTGCAGTAGTTATTTCCACTATTTTATCTTCCAGGTCACTTATCTGTTCTTCTGCCTCAGTTATTCTGCTATTGATCCCTTCTAGAGAATTTTAAATTTCATTTATTGTGTTGTTCATCGCTGTTTGTTTGCTCTTTAATTCTTCTAGGTCCTTGTTAAACGTTTCTTGTATTTTCTCTATTCTATTTCCAAGATTTTGGATCATCTTTATTATCATTATTCCGAATTTTGTTCCAGGTAGACTGCCTATTTCCTCTTCATTTGTTAGGCCTGGTGGGTTTTTGTCTTGCGCCTTCATCTGCTGTGTATTTCTCTGTCTTCTCATTTTGCTTAACTTACTGTGTTTGGGGTCTCCTTTTCTCAGGCTGCAGGTTCATAGTTCCCGTTATTTTTGTTGTGTGTCCCCAGTGGCTAAAGTTGGTTCAGTGGGTTGTGTAGGCTTCCTGGTGGAGGGGACTAGTGCCTGTGTTCTGGTGGATGAGGCTGGATCTTGTCTTCCTGGTGGGCAGGTCCACGTCTGGTGGTGTGTTTTGGGGTGTCTGTGGCCTTATTATGATTTTAGGCAGCCTCTGTGCTAATGGATGGGGTTGTGTTCCTGTTTTGCTGGTTGTTTGGCACAGCGTGTCCTGCACTGTAGCTTGCTGGTCGTTGAGTGAAGCTGGGTCTTGACGTTGAGATGGAGATCTCTGGGAGTTTTTCACTGTTTTATATTACGTGGAGCTGGGAGGTCTCTTGTGGACCAGTGTCCTGAACTTGGGTATCCCTTGTCAGAGGCAGAGCCCTGACGCCTGGTTGGAGCACCAAGAGCCTGTCCTCCACACGGCTGCTTGAGTGCTGAGGCACTTGCAGTCACCATTCAGACCTCGCACAATTCTCCTTGGGTCTTGATAATTCATATTTTTAAAGTATGACATCAGGAAAAGCACTTGCTTTACGTTACAGATCTGATATACTCTCTTGTCCCATTACATGCTCTCGATAGTAGGAACATATGTACATTGAGGGAGTCTACAGGAGTGCAGAACATTGAAGCTTTTGGACCAAGTCATATCCAGTGCTCTTATTCCACTCCCAGCCCTGTTTATTGATTATCTAGCCAGAGAAGGTGCTAAAGATAACACAACATATAAATTTGACTTGTTGTCAATTAGCCATTAGGCTTCTGTCTGTAAAACTTGCCGGGAATGATTCAACCAAAAAGAATGCTGAGATTTTCATCTGAGAATTTCCACTCAGACATTAAAAAAAAAAAAAAAAAGTCCATAAAACCTGCATGATTTTATGGCATAAAAGAGATAATCAATTAACTCCAAAGTATCAATAAAACGGTTATATGAATTTTAGTGTCGGTCTCTCTCCCTCTCAGATCCTGATTAAAACAACCAAATACATTTAATAATAGGGAAAAACTCACATCAATACTTCTTACTGACAGAAAAATTATATTAGTGCACCATACAAAAGAAAAATAAAAACTTACACTGTAGTAAAAAGTATTCACTACAGTTGAAAGCAAAGAATGGGCAATGATATACAACACTCATTTAAATAAAAAGTAGGAATAATAATATTAATGCCAAACAGGAAGAATTCAATGCCCGACGTATTAAATGCACCAACACGATTATATTATTGATGAAGGACACAATCTTCCAAGAAAATATAAATACCAGTATCCCTTTCATAAAAATAACCAAGATTAAAATACTCAAAACATACAGTTGGTAGAAATCTAAGAGAAGTTGAAAGGAACACAATACTAATGGAGTATTTTTATAGTCCTAGGAGTATCAGTAACACACAAATAAAATAATAACCCAGTACGCTGCAGAGATTTAGCATTTCCTTCCCAACTCTCATAAAACAATTGCCAAAGGTTGGTTGTATACTGAGCTACAACGGAAATGTCGATACCTTGCAAAGTGCAGCCATTTTAGAGAATATATTCTCTGGCCATAATACAAGAGGGAGATAATAACAAAACAAAATGAACAATGCTCAATAACTTGACCATCCCCCAAGTTTTGTGAGATTGTTATTACTCTTCTTTCTATTTCTATAGAAGAATTTTTTTCGTATTCTTTCAGAGAATTTCTTAATCTAAAGCCATTTTCTGTGGCCATCACACTGACATCATTTAGTATTTTTCTTTTGTGGTTAATAGCCTCTATACTGTAATTCTTTCCAAATAGCTCTAGTTCTGGTAACACAAGACAATGGGTTAAAATCTGAGCCTGTCACACTTGCATTGAATAGAATGTGCCATTGCCAGTACTAAAATGCCACTTAATTGTATTCCCTTACTTATCCATATCCCCATTTTCAAAGCCCTTTTTCACATTCTGACAGTTAAAAATTAAACTGGTAACTTTCTTAAATAATTCTTAGACCAAAAGGAAATATAAATTATATATAAAAAGGTCAGTGGTAAGAATATGACATATCAACATCTATGAGAGATTTCCAAAGTTGCACTCAGAGGAAAATAAATGTCTCTATATGCTTTAAATAGTAAAGGAAAAAAAGGAAAAAATTTAATTTTAAAACTTCATTGAAGAATTTACAAAAAGCATATCAAAAATAAAGCAAGGATTGGCAAACTGTAGTCCACAGGCCACTTTCAGCCGGCCATCTGTTTTTGTAAATAAGGTTTTATTGAAACATAGCTATGCTCATTCATTTTTAAATTGTCTGTGGCTGCTTTTGTGCTACAAGTGTAGAGTTGAGTCATTGTGACAGGGACCATTTGGCCTACAAAGCCATACAGCCCTTTAATGTGCCCTTAATCTAGGGTATGTAAAGGATTATGAAAAATAAAATTATAAACTAATGATTTGGGAAAGAATCTAATTGAGAGATATGTCAGTTGTTTTAGCACACAGAAAATTATGCAATGTTATAAATCCTATTTTGTTAGCATCATCTCCTACTAAAACATTGAGTAAAAAGCATAATGAAAAAAATACAGATAAATTTCTCACATACAGGTGAAGTATTAAAAGTAAATATTATTAAATATAGTTCAGCAGTGTGTTTAACTATTAATTACCTGCAGCCAAGTTAAAATCTATTCCAGATGTATAAATTATCAATATTTACTATAAGTAAATATGTCAGTATACCTAATCACATCAAATAGCCCAAAGTGTAGAAGCCATACATTAATCTCAACAGGTATAGAAAAACAGTTGGTCTTTTTTATGATAGAAAAACATTATTCTAGAAATGGGAAAGTATATTCTCAGCATGGCACAAACAGCCAGCATTATTCTCACAGTTAAACATGAGAGATTGTCTTATTAAAGTCATAAATGACATAAGAAAGTCTTCTATTTTCATGAATATTTAAGGAAGAAAGCTTCCAGAAGTTCTAAACAGTGAATAAGACATGAAAGATCTGAAAAGAGGAAAACATAAAATTATTATTTTCAGATTATATGATTGTATTTCCTGAAACCAAATAAAATCTGGAAATTAACTGATCTGATCTTTGACCCCATTCAGGTTTCTTCAATTGGCAAAAGGATTCCATTCGGTTTTACATGTTACATTTACTTGTCGTATCTCTGCATTTTCCTTCAGTTAGGAACAGTTCCACATTCTTTCCTTGTATTTCATACCTTGACAGTTTTGAAAATTATAGATCAGTCATTTCATAGAACATCTGTTAATTTGGGTGTGCCTGTTAGATTCAAGTTATGCATCATTGGCTGAGGTATTTCAGAAATAGTGTTGTATTCTCATTATATCCCCATCCTATCAGAGGCACATATTTTTTCTTTTATTCTGTTACTGGTGGTATTTACTTTTGATAAGTTGGTTAAAATGGTGTTGACCATTCTAAAATTACTACTTTTCCCTTTGTAATTGGTAAGTATTATATTGGGAGGTGCTTTGGAACTATAAAAATATCCTATACTTCATTAACCTTTCAGTTTATTCATCTGTTTATTTATATTGGCATGGATTCATGGCTCTCTATTTTATTCAATGGTTATAATTTGTTTCTATAATTACTTTAATACTCAAATTGTCCCAGTTGGCCAGTGGGAGCCCCTTCAGTTTGGCTTCTGTGTCCCTTTGCTGTGTCCCTGTCATTCTTTGTGCACTTTTTAACTTTCTGACACAGTGGTATATTCTGGGCTCATCTTGTACTTTTCCTGCCCCAGCAGTAGAATCAGACTTTTTTTTTTTTTTTTTTTTTTTAAGGAAACTGGGTTCCTGTAGAATCAGACCTGGGTGCTAGGTGCCCTCATTACTGTTAGGTTATTGCTGCTCCCAGTCTCTTTCTCTCAGTAGAAAGAGCTGCAGAGTTTTTCATGTGTGTATTCACACATATCATCTCTATCCTTTTCATTTCTCCATTTACCATTCTGTCTGAAAACTGTGAGTACATACTGACACCTCCAAGCCAATCCACTATTGCAGAATTCATACTAGTCTCTCCCTTTCTGTATGTGTAACTCCCTTCTCTAAAAATGAAATAAATGGCCCCCATGATCCCTAATTTAGTGATATGGCTAATTTCCCTATATGTAACGAATCTCCCATTGCTGCTGCCATCCTCTCCCCAGCGGATCCCTCTTTACCCTACAAGGGCTCTAACACTCTGCACCTGGCGGCCATTCTCCTCACGTCACCTTGCTCTGATGCCCCACGCAGGGATACCCCACCATGTGAAAGCTCTCTTTACCCAGCCTGTGCTCCAACATGCCACAGCAGGCAAGTCACGTTCACTGTCACTATCCTCACCTCACTGGCACTCTGCCTTACCACACCAGGCTGCCCTTGGACAGAGACAGCCTGCTTACCTTGGTTAGGTTCTGCCACCCTGCTCTGGGAAGCCATTTTACATGTTCACCCTCCTCTCTCTTCTTGGGCTCAAACATCCTGCTTGGGCCACCTCACATCCCTTCTCCAAAGCAGATGCCTACCTTTCTCGATCCCATCAGTAGCTTTAAAACTGAATTGTTCAGAATGGGAAGAGAAAAAAGGAAGAGAAAGCGGAAAATGACATCATGTTTCTTGAGAGAAGAGAGATTCAAATAAATGAAAATGAAACAGTCAGTTTCTCACATATGTAAAGAAACACATTTCCATGGTTTTAAGAGCTTAATATTAAAGAAAAGTCATGGTATAAAATACACCAAAAAATGTGAACATTTTCCTTACATTAGGGCATTAAATGTGTAAAACCAGAGAGCATACATTCAAAATCATGAAAAGTAGAAATCAGAAGGAAAGAGTAGATTGTAAATAACATGTTCCAAATGAAATTATTTGAAGCACTCTTAACAAATCAATAAAAAATGCCCCAATGGTAAAACAGACATAAGTTATGAATAGCAATTCACATACATTTAAACACTTTTTAAAATTTTATATTACAGTTTAGTTGATTTACAACATTGTGTTCATTTCAGGTATACAGCAAAGTGATTCAGTTATACATATATCCATTTTTCAGATTCTTTTCCCATTTAGGTTATTATAAAATATTGAGTAGAGTTCACTGTGCTATACAGTAGGTCCTTGTTGATTATCTATTTTATATATAGTAGAGTGTATATGTTAATACCAAACTCCTAATTTATTGCTCTCCCCCACCTTTCCCCTTTGGTAACCGTAAGTTTGTTTTCAGTGTCTGTGAGTCTGTTTCTGTCTTGTAAATAAGTTCATTTGTATAATTTTTTTAGATTCCACATGTAAGTGATATGTATGATATTTGTCTTTCTCTGTCTGACTTACTTCACTTAGTAAGATAATCTCTGGGTCCATCCATGTTGCTGAAAATGGCATTATTTAATTATTTTTTATGGCTGAGTAATATTCCATTGTATATATGTACCATATCTTCTTTTTTTTCTGTTCATGTCTTTTTATTTATTTATTTATTTTTTTGCGGTACGCGGGCCTCTCACTGTTCTGGCCTCTCCCATTGCGGAGCACAGGCTCCAGACGCGCAGGCTCAGCGGCCATGGCTCACGGGCCCAGCCGCTCCACGGCATGTGGGATCTTCCCGGACCGGGGCCCAAACCCACGTCCCCTGCATCGGCAGGCGGACTCTCAACCACTGCGCCACCACGGAAGCCCATGTTTTAAAAAAAATTTAATTTTATTTAAAAAAATTTTTTTGTACCATATCTTCTCTATCCATTTCTCTGTCGATGAACATTTAGGTTACTTCCATGTCTTGGCTATTGTAAATAGTGCTGCAGTGAACATTGGGGTGCATGTATCTTTTCAAATTATGGTTTTATGCAGATAAACGCCCAGGAGTGGGATTCCTGGATCATATGGTAGCTCTATTTTTAGTTTTTTTAGTAACCTCCATACTGTTCTCCATAATGGCTGTACCAATTTAAATTCCTGCCAACAATGTGAGAGGGTTCCCTTTACTCCACACCCTCTCCAGCATTTATTGTTTGTAGGGTTTTTGATGATTGCCATCCTGACCAGTGTGAGGTGATTCCTCATTATGTTTTTTTTCTTTATTAAATTTATTTATTTATCTTTGACTGCGTTGGGTCTTCATTGCTGTGTGCAGGCTTTCTCCAGTTGCTGTGAGTGGGGGCTGCTCTTTGTTGTGGTGCACGGACTTCTCATTGTGGTGGCTTCTCTTGCGGTGGAGCATGGGCTCTAGGCGCGCAGGCTTCAGTAGTTGTGGCACGTGGACTCAGTAGTTGTGACTTGTGGGCTCTAGAACACAGGCTCAGTAGTTGTGGCACATGGGCTTAGTTGCTCTGCGGCATGTGGGATCTTCCTGCCTCGAACCTGTGTCCCCTGCATTGGCAGGTGGATTCTTAACCAGTGTGCCACTAGGGAAGTCCCCCTCATTATGTTTTGATTTGCATTTCTCTAATACTCAAGTGATGTTGAGCATCTTTTCATGTGCCTTTTGGCCATCTGTATGTCTTCTTTGGAGAAATGTCTATTTAGATCTTCTGCCCAATTTTTGATTGGGTGGTTTGTTTTTTTTTGATATTGAGCTGTATGACCTGTTTGCATATTTTGGAGATGTATATTTTGGGGATTAATCCCATGTTGGTCACATTGTTTGCAAATATTTTCACCAATTCTGTAGGTTGTCTCTTTGATTTGTTTACAGTTTCCTTTGCCGTGCAAAAGCTTTTGAGTTTAATTAGGTCCCATTTGTGTATTCTTTTTAAAATTTTCATTACCCTAGGAGGTGGGCCCAGAAAGATACTGCTGCAGTTTACGTCAGAGAGTGTTCTGCCTTTGTTTTCATCTAACAGTTTTATAGTATCTGGTCTTACATTTAGGTGTTTAATCCATTTTGAGTTTTTTTTGTTAAAGGTGTTGGAGAATGTTCTACTTTCATTCTTTTACATGTAGTGGCCCAGTTTTACCAGCACCATTTATTGAAGAGACTGTATTTTCTCCACTGTATTACTCGCCTTTTTTGTCATTGATTAATTGACCATAGGCATGTGGGTTTATTTCTGGGGTTCCTGTCCTGTTCCATTGATCTTTAAGTCTGGCTTTGTGCCAGTACCATACAGTTTTGATGACTGTAACTTTATAGTATAGTGTGAAATCAGGGAGCCTGATTCCTCCAGCTCCGTTTTTCTTTCTCAATATTGCTTTGGCTATTTGGGGTCTTTTGTGTTTCCGTACTAATTTCAAGATTTTTTTGTTTCTAGATTTGCAAAAACAGTCATTACTAATTTGATAGAAATTGAATTGAATTTGTAAATTGACTTGGGTGGTATAATCATTTTGACAATGTTGATTCTTCCAATCCAAGAACATTGTATATCTTTCCATCTGTTTGCATCATCTTTGATTTCTTTCATCAGTGTCATAGTTTTTGGAGTACAGGTCATTTGCCACCTTAGGTAAGTTTATTCCTAGGTATTTTGTTCTTTTTGATGTGATGGTAAATGGGATTGTTTCCTTTATTTCTCTTTCTGTGCTTTCGTTGTTAGTATATAGGAATGTAAGAGATTTCTTTGCATTAATTTTGTATCCTGTAACTTTACCAAATTCATTGATGAGCTCTAGTAGTTTTCTGGTAGCATCTTTAGGATTTTCTATGTATAGTATCATGTCATCTACAAACAGTGACAGTTTTACTTCTTTTCCAATTTGTATTCCTTTTATTTCTTTTTCTTCTCTGATTGCTGTAGCTAGGACTTCCAAAACTATGTTGAATGGAAGTGGCAAGAGTGGACATCCTTGTCTTCTTCCTAATCTTAGAGGAAATGATTTCAGGTTTTCACTATTGAGTAAGATGTTACCTGTGGGTTTCTCATATATGACATATATTATGTTATGTTGAGGTAGGTTCCCTCTGTGCCCATTTTTTGAAGAGTTTTTATCATAATGGGTGTTGAATTTTGTCAAAAGCTTTTTCTGCATCTATTGAGATGATCATATGGTTTTTATTCTTCAATTTGTTAATGTGGTGTATCACACTGGTTGATTTGGGGATATTGAGAAATCCTTGCATCCTTGGGATAAATCCCACTTGATCATGGTGTATGATCATTTTAATGTATTGTTGGGGTCAGTTTGCTAGTATTTTATTGAGGATTTTTGCATATGTATTCCATCAGTGATATTGGCCTGTGACTTTCTTTTTTTTTTTTTTTTGGTAGTATCTTTGCTTTTGGTGTCAAGGTGATGTTGGCCTCATAGAATGAGTCTGGAAATGTTCATTACTCTGCATTTTTTAAAAAAATTGTTTCAGAAGGATAGGTGTTAACTCTTCTCTAAATGTTTGATAGATTTCACCTGTGAAGCCATCTGGTCCTCAACTTTTGCTTGTTGGGAGTTTTTAAATCATACTATCAATTTCAGTAATTGTGATTAGTCTGTTCATATTTTCTATTTCTTCATGGTTCAGTTTTGGAAGGTTGTACCTTTCTAAGAATTTGTCCATTTTTTCTAGGTTGTCAATTTTATTGGCATATAGTTGCTTTTAGTAATCTCTTACGATCTTTTGTATTTCTGTGGTGTCAGTTGCAACTTCTCCTTTGCATTTATGATTTTATTGATTTGAGTTTTTGTTGATGTGTCTGGCTAAAGGTTTATCAATTTTGTTTATCTTTTCAAAGAACCAGCTTTTAGTTCCATTGATCTTTTCTATTGTTTTCTTTGTCTCTATTTCACTTACTTCTGCTCTGATCTTTATGATTTCTTTCCCTCTACTAACTTTGGGTTTTATTTGTTCTTCTTTCTCTGATTGCTTTAGGTGTAAATTTAGTTTTTTACTTGAGATTTTTCTTGTTTCCTGAGATAGGCTTGTATCACTGTAAACTTTCCTTTTGGAAATACTTTTGATGCATCCCATAGATTTTGGATCATTGTGTTTTTGTTTTCATTTGTCTTCAGGTATTTTTTATTTCCTCTCTGATTTCTTCAATGATCCATTGGTTGTTTAGGAACATATTATTTATCCTCCATGTGTTTGTGATTAAAAAAAAAACTTTTGTAGTTGATTTATAGTTTCATAGTATTGTGATTGGAAAACATGGTTGATACGGTTCCTTAAATTTACTGAGGCTTGTTTTCTGGCCTAGCATGTGATCTGTCTTGGATAATGTTCCACGTGCACTTGAAAAGAATATGTATTCTGTTGTTTTTGGTTTGAATACTTTATAAATATCCATTAAGTCCATCTGGTGTAACGTGTCATTTAAGGCCTGTGTTTCCTATTGATTTTCTGTCTGTCCATTGATGTAAGTGAGGTGTTAAAATCCCCCACTATTATTGTGTTACTGTTGATTTTTCCTTTTGTTAGCATTTGCCTTATATATTGAGGTGTTCCTATGTTGGCTGCATATATACTTACAATTGTTTTTATCTTTTTGGATTGATCCCTTGATCATTATGTAGGGTCCTTCTTTGTCTCTTATAACAGTCTTTATTTTAAAGTCTGTTTGGTCTGATATGAGTATTGCTACTCCAGCTGTCTTCTGGTTTCCATTTGCATGGTATACCTTTTTCCATCCCCTCACTTTCAGTCTGTATGTGTCCCTAGATCTGAAGTGGGTCTCTTGTACACAGCATATATATGGATCGTTTTTTTGTATCCATTCAGCCAGTCTTTGTCTTTTGGTTGGAGCATTTAATACATTTACATTTAAAATAACTATCGATATGTATGTTCTTATTGCCATTTTGTTAATTGTTTCGGATTTGTTTTTGTAGGTCTTTTTTCTTCCATTCCTCTTGTGTTTTCTTCTCTTGTGAATTGATGACATTCTTTAACGTTGTGTTTGGATTTCTTTTTCGTCTGTATATCCATTGTAGATATTTGGTGTGCAGTTACCATGAGATTTTGATATAGCAGTCTATGTATATATACAAGATTGTTTTAACTTGCTGGTCTCTTAATTTCAAATGCGTTTCCAGTATCCTGCATTTATATCCTCCTCTTTTTACAATTGCTGGTTTTGGTATCATATTTGTGTGTGGATGATTTCCTGCCTTTATGTTTGCCTTTATGGTGGGCTTCCCATTTGTAATTTTCTTTTTTCCATTTGTGACCTTTTCTGCCTAGAGAAGTTCCTTTAGCATTTGTTGTAAAGCTGGTTTGGTGGTGCTGAATTCTCTTAGATTTGCTTGTCTGTAAAGCTTTTGATTTCTCTGTTGAATCTGAACAAGAGCCTTGCTGGGTAGAGTATTCTTGGTTGTAGGTTTTCCCTTTTCATCACTTTGTGCCACTCTCTTCTGGCCTGCAGAATTTCTACTGAAAAATCAGCTGATAATCTTACGGGAATTCCCTTGCATGCTATTTGTTGCTTTTCCCTTGTTGCTTTTAATATTTTCTCTTTGTCTTTAATTTTCATCAATTTGATTAATATGTGTCTCTGCATGTTTCTCCTTGGGTTTATCCTGTATGGGATTTTCTGTGCTTCCTGAACTTGGGTGACTGTTTTCTTTCTCATGTTAGGGAAGTTTTCACCTGTTATCTTTTCAAATATTTTCTCAGGCCCTTTTTCTCTCTCTTCTCCTTCTGGAACCCCTGTAATACGAATGTTGGTGTGTTTAATGTAGTCCCAGAAGTCTCTTAGACTGTCTTCATTTCTTTCCATTCTTTTCTGTTTATTTTTTTCTGTGGCAGTGATGATTTCCACCATTCTGCCTTCCACCTTAATTATCTGTTCTTCTGCTTCAGTTATTCTGCTATTGGTTCCTTCTAGTGTACTCTTCATTTCAGTTCTTATATTGTTCAACTCTGTTCTTTAAATCTTCTAGCTCTTTGTTAAACATTTCTTGTATCTTCTCAGTCTTTGCCTCCATTCTTTTTCCGAGATCTTTGATCATCTTTACTATCATTACTCTGAATTATTTTTCAGGTAGATTGCCTATCTCCAGTTCACTTCGTTGTTCTTCTGGGTTTTTATCTTGTTCTTTCGTCTGGAACATAGTCCTCTGCTATCTCATTTTGTCTAACTTAATATATTTGCAGTCTTCATTCTGCAAGCTGCAGGATTGTAGCTCCTCCTGCTTCTCGTGTCTGCCGTCTGGTGGTTGAGGCTAGTCTAGAGGCTTGTGGAGGCTTCCTGGTGGGAAGAACTGGTGCCTGCCCACTAGTGGGTGGAGCTGGGTCTTGTCCCTCTGTTGTCCAGGGTTATGTCGAGGGGTGTGTTTACAGATGGGTGTGGGCTCAGGAAGACTTTAGGCAGCCATCTGCTGATGGGTGAGGCTGTGTTCCTGCCCTGTTTGTTGTTTGGCTTGAGGTGTCCAAACAGTGGAGCCGACAGGCTGTTGGGTAGGGCCACTTCTTGGTGTCAAAATGGCTGCCTCCAGGAGAGCTTACCCCAATGAGTACTTCCTAGTACCTCTGCCACCAGTGTCCTTGTCCCCGCAGTGAGCCACAGCTGCCCCCTGCCTCCCCAGGAGACCCTCTAATACCAGCAGGTAGGTCTGGTCCAGGCTCCTCTGTTTTTTCCCTGTGTCCTGGTGTGCATGAGACCTGTGTGCACCCTCTAAGAGTGGAGTTTCTGTTTCCTCCAGTCTTGTGCAGCTCCTCTGATCAAGTCCCACTGGCCTTCAAAGCCGATGCTCTGGGGCTCTTCCTCCCGATGCCAGACCCCCTCGCTGGGGAGTCTGAGTGGGGCTTAGTTCCTCACTCCTGTGAGAGAACCTCTGCGATACAGTTATTTTCCAGTTTGTGGGTTGCCCACCCGGCAGTTGTGGGATTTGATTATATCACATATGCACCCCTCCTATTGTCTTGTTGTGGCTTCTTCTTTGTTTTTGGATATAGAATATCTTTTCTGATAGGTTCCAGTCATTTTTGTCGATGGCTGTTCAGCAGTTAGTTGCGATTTTGATGTTTCCATGAGAGGAGGTGAGCTCAAGTCCTTCTACTCCACCATCTCATCTTCAACTCTCAAAATTCACATACATTAAAAAGTACAAACTACCAATAATGATGAAAGAAATGTTAACCTCTCTAGAAATAAAATTTTAAAAATAATTGTAATAATAAACTATTTTTTCTTTCAAGATGACATATTTCAATGAGAAAATATTAGAATTATTGGTAAATATGGATTGTTGAATGCACTGCTTGCCAGTGTGTAAATTGGAAAAGCACTTTTGAAGGAAAGTTTTTATCAATTATAATAAAAATATATGTAGCCTTTGAACTAGTAACTCTAAGGAATTAACATTAGCAAATAATCAGATGTGGACAAAGATTTATTATGGTGTTTATTTCAATATTTATGTAATATAGGGATAAAAATAATATACATGTTATATAAATATTTACATACATATTTAATATAGGAATTTTTTTAAAAGACAGCATTTGGTTTACAATAATGAATTGGTTAAATGAATTGTGCTGTACAAAGAGGTGAAATATCATGTAGTGTAATTAATAATTTTTGAAAATCAGAAAATTATTATAGGAAGAAAGCACAGTACATGATTAATAGATTTTGATTTTGCATGTGTATGTGCATGTGTGTATTTTGTGCTTGTGTGTGTGGAAAGGTATCTACATGTTGCTAAGGATATATTTAGGAGAAAACAAACCAACTTGTTAACTGTGATTTGCTTATGGTTCATTTCTATTTTCTTCTTTATATCTTTACCAGATTTTCTATCATGAACATAAATTACTATTGTATTAGTTTTTTTGTGTGTGTGTGGTATGCGGGCCTCTCACTGTTGTGGCCTCTCCCGTTGCGGAGCACAGGCTCCGGATATGCAGGCTCAGCGGCCATGGCTCATGGGCCCAGCCGCTCCGCGGGGCATGTGGGATCTTCCCGGACCGGGGCACGAACCCGTATCCCCTGCATCGGCAGGCGGACTCTCAACCACTGCGCCACCAGGGAAGCCCCATAAATTACTATTGTATTAGTTTCCTACTGTTGCTGTAACAAATGAATACAAACTTAGTGCCTTAAAATAACACAAATTTATTCTCTTACAATTCTGGAAGTCAAAAGTCCAGAATGAGTTTCACAGGCTAAAACCAAGGTGTCAGCAGGGCTAATTCCTTTTGGAGGTTCTGAGGGCTTCTGACTTTTTTAATGCCTAGTGGCCACCTGTATTCCCCCATCTTCAAAGAGCATCACTCAGTCTCTGCTTCTGGCATCACATTGCCTTCCTCTGTGACTTGACCCTCATATGTCCCTCATTTAAGGACTGTAGTCATCGCATCATCCTGGATCATCTGGTTCATGGGATAATCCATGATAATCTTCCTACCTCAAGACCTTTAGTTCATTTATACCTGCAAAGTCCCTTTTGTCATATTAGGTAACATTCACAGTTTCTTGGTATTAGAATAGGATGTGAATATATTTGGGGGCCACTATTCAGCCTACTTCAGCTATTACTTAATATTAAATTATTTATTATTGTAGAGACATAATAAGCATTGCTCTGGCATCCTTGATGAGGAATTGATTTTCTTAAAACATTATGGAACATAATATATATTACTAGAAGATACAGGTGAAGAAAAGGCAAAGCTACATTCTCAGGAGCTCAATATATATTCTGTAGTTCAACAGGGGGCATTTTCAGAAATAAGAATTTACGATTGAGGAGAGGGATTTAGGTATTCCAAACAGTAACATCTGAAATAACTGCTGCCTCAAAAAGGAAAATCATTGGGATTGCCGCTAGCATCTCACTTAGGCATTGAGTCTTACCACATCTGTACCTTCTAAACATATGATGGTAATTTTAATTCTGTGATATACACCTGCTTCCAGGAAAATGATCCCTGGAATAGCTACTGAAAATTACCATGTGGCCAGGATCCGCACTAAATGTATAAAGACATTCCCTATTCAACAGTATCAAAATGCATTGTTTCCTGGGAAAAATTATATATAGTGGTATCCAGAGCAATGTTATATGTAACCACAAAAAAAGGTGGAAACAATCTCAGTGCACAGCACGAGAGGAATTAACCAAAATTTATACATCATAATACATAGTGGACTGTTGGGTAGCCGTAAAATCATAAATTACTATTATGTTACTATTATCCTATTCATGACATCAGAAAATGCTCATTGTAATGTTAAAGGAAGCAAAGTAGGTGCCAAATGACATTTATCATAATCTCAAAAATGTTAAAAAAATAAATAGAAGCTAGAGGGAGCAGAAACTATATTAAAATATGTATAGCGGATCTTTTCAATGATGGAGTTATGAGTGACTATTATTTTTTTAAAGTTTCAAAATTTTCCACTGGACATACTGTTTTTATACTCAGAAGGGGAAAAAAACCAATAAAAAGTATTGGATCAGTTTCCCATAGATATTGATTCAGTTATTGGGCTAAGGGAAGTTTTACTGCCTGGGAAACTTTAATTTTCCCACTGTGCATCACTCCACAGGAGAAAAAATGTGTGTCCGCCTTTTTGTTTATGGGCACTGGGCAGGATGGTGCACCATTAAATCTAAGTGGAGACAGTGATCATTATCTTCTAGGTGACCTGGAATGGGTGGAGATCCAGTAATTCTGTATATATTCTACCGTGCAAACATTGAAAGAAATCTGTCCTCATATCCTTCGTGGGAAATATGGCCCTGAAAAAGGGTTAAGCAGAAAGAAAAAAGGGTTAAACAGAGAGAAGTACACAACATAAACAAACAACAAAAAATATAAGGCCTATATGTTATAACTTCATTACCTGTAAGAAGATGCAATATAGTATGTCCCTCTCGTGTGCACTAGAACATGTATGAGGTCATTATGCTTGCCATAAACGAACAGTACATGCAAAACTGTGTTTCTTTTCTGGCATTAGCACAATATGATCCTTTATTGAGCTTTCGTTAAAAATTGGTATAGTAATTCATTATGCATTTATCTGATTTTAATCCTCTTTGGATTTGATCAGGATGACAATACTTAGTGCTCGGGAATTCAGAAAGAGAAGTATGAAAGCTCGAGATATATCTGCTTATTCACAACTAAGTAAATCAGCCTTTTAATCCTTTAATCTACTCTAGAAACTGAATAATTGAGCTAGAACAGGGATTGTTCCATCTGATTCAAAACATTTGTTGGAGGTCAGAGTCTCAGAAGAGAGATTTTTCACATGTTTATTTGCTCTAATTCACATAACTGGTACATTAAAATGAACAAACTAGAAACAAGCAACCAGAGGGTGTTGGATTAGCAGGAGTCTTAAAAGCTTTGCAGCTTCTTCATATAATTATTGAGGAGGCATGTTTAATTAGCATTAACACCCATTAGTAACAATTAAACATAGTCAAGGTCAGGAAAGTAACCCTTTTACAATTTAAAGTTGGCATTTAAATTTTATATTGCTCTAGGCCCAGCAGAAATGTTAATTTATTTCAATGTAATATTCTGTTATACTGTTAGAACATTAAAAATCACTCTTTTTCATATCGCCATAATGCAATAATTTACAGGTAAGAAATCGAGGTTTTAGTTTCTAGAGATATCTAAGACTCTCGTAAATGTGAAAGTTCAGTACTCAAAGGAATGAAGATGCCCATGCAATTTCAAGTGACTGTGCTTTGCAAGCTGGACTCTTTCTGAGCTGAGTGAAAAATAGAATGAACAGACTTAAATAGTTGCTCCATTTCCTAATCCCACATCTTGTACGTCAGTTGAAAGGGGTTAAGAGCCCATTAAATTCTCTTCTTGGTCCATAAGCTTCTTTTCAGTACCTTTCCCAGGTTGCAAAGAAAATTTCCTGAAAGGTTAGCCATTAAAGATTACCGTATTCCTGAAAATCCTTGACTTATGTCTTGAAATGTGGGGCCATTTTAATTATCTATGGATGAAAGACAGTGGTTTGACTTCAACTCACTTTTAGGTGTCTCTTATGATGTATAACAGCTTAGGGTTCTAAAAAACTGTCTCCCCCGTTGCAACCTAAGAGATACCATATTTACTCAGCTTTTAGTTTTTATTTTTCTGTATGTAGTTCATTACTACTAGTGCATCAACTCTGGTTTCTACAAATAATAGATTGAGAAAAAAAAACCTACACATCTAAAACACAGAGGGTATGGATGTTATCTTTTTAGTGTCCATAATGAAGGTACCCTTTTTTTTGTTAGAGCTATAAAAATTACTATCAGTAAATATTATAAGAACCAGTGGAAAAAGAAGGTAGAGATATGAAAGATATTGATCATTTATGTGTATGAAAATTTTCGTATTGAATAGTGATACCTGATTTATGTTCCCAAACTTTTTAAAAAGATAGTTTTCAGATAGAAGAGCGATTGCAGCCCTACTAACTATACTTTTCTATAAATTGTATGTGTAATATATTTAATATGTATGAAATATATGTTTATTACAGAGTTGTCCTATATTGTGATTAGTACTTGGTCTTTAGAAGTTCAAAATAAGGAATCAATGCAAGATGAATTGGGTAGGGGCATATGGTCAAAATAAGGCTTTCTTACATCTGAAGCTGCTTGTCTTTCACCTGGATGAATTCACCAAAGCCCAGGGTCTTTCCCTCAATTCTGTGACTTGAAAACATGAAATTTTTAGAATTCTAAGTACAATTTCTCTTCTCAAGGGAAGACTCACATTAAACCAGCAAACACAAACAGGGTGTAAAAACAGAATGTCAAGTTGTGAATGTAATGATAAACAAAAAAATAAAGAAATCACAGTACTCTATATCTCTTTAAACTGTACTCTCCCTTTAGGATGGGCAATCTGGATGTCAAAAGCAATCAGGATTCATAAACTTTTCTGTGTGTATATTATACCTCAATAAAATTTGCAAAAACAAAGTGAAATCTCTGAAACCCAGGGTCCAGGAATCTACACAGTAAACAACAAGAACAATTCTCCTGGAACTTTGGGTGATAGTTCCTAAGGGCAAAGGGTAATAGCCACAGCAGTTGTCAGTTATGATTTGAAACTTTAATTTCTGAATCATAGATGCTTGCGTTTGAAAGGAACCTTAGAAATTTGGATGGATGGTTGCCCCCCAAAGACCTTTTGTTTTTGAGTAGTGAGGATGACTTTTTAATGATTTATGGTTTTTCTGGCAGTTGCCTGAGATAACTTTTCTTACTTCATTTGGCAAAATATTTGCTGGTTTTTCCTCTAAAGCAGAGGTCAAGATCTAACTCCTACAAAACTTATCCAATTATTTCAATCTATTCCAAAACTCCTTGACCCTACCAACCTCTCTTACTGGGAACATTTCACAATAATTGTAATTTAAACTTGGAGTTACAGCTCTCTGGCAACGTGACTCATATATTATCTTGCTGGACTTTCAGCTCCTGGAAACTCTGAAGTATTTAGCAACTGGATGCCATGTGTTTCTTTCTGGGTAGTTAGAGCTACTCTCTCACTTATCAGCTGAGTGATCGTGAGCAAGTTTTGAAACTTCTCTAAGCTTTAGCTTCCTTGTCTATAAAGTCAGGAAGTTAGCACCAACATGTGTAGTAGTATTATAAAAACTAGGTGAGGTGTGTTGTGTGTGCAGTGATCATGGTAAGCATTTAGTAATAGAAACAACGTCATCTCCATCCTTTATCCTTTGGTAAATATATTCTTACAAGTGTATAAACAATTGAACTAACACCTCTGTGGGATGGTGAGTTCTCAGATAACAAAGAATCCATTCTCAGCTGGTCAAGTCTTATTCCCTCCATAATTTTGCTTGGGGATAAGAGGAAGGAGATTCAGAATGAAGTAGGGACAAGTCCCAAGAAATCTGTCCCTCAGAACCTTTCCATATTTGATCAGGTTTGTCATGTATCAGAGAGAATGTGGATTAGGAGCCCTGCATATCTGGTGTGACTGTGATGCTGGTATTGATACATTATTTCCAGCTAGCATTAATCAGAAGCCCTAGTTTTAATGTATCTCTCTGCTTTCCTTTTTTTTAAATTTTCCTTCTCTGTTTTTAATGAATTTTCAAACTGTTTCTTTTGTTTTTATTTTTTTCCTCTAGAGCTTGGTAAATAAAATCTGGATTAAGGTATATCGTTCATTCAAATCCCTGCCCTGCCACTGGCCAGCAATTATTTAACCTTTCCTTAGATCACTGTCCTCATTTGAAAAATAGAATATTAATATCTACCTCATTGGGCTGTTTTGAGTATTAAAAACGGGATAATACATATGAAGTATTGGCATATTACAATAAAAATACAGTAGTTATTGTATTCATTCTGAAATTTTGCAGTGCTCAAAATATGAATGTTCCACAATCATTCAGTGAATTCAGGCCAATCTTGTGATTCTTTTTGTGCTCCTCACTTTTCTCCTTTAAACCCCTTTTCTTTCTTCTTCTTTCTTCTCTGCATCTTTCTCTTTACCTTTCTCTCTTCCTATCTTCTGTTGTAGTCTTCCTGTTTTTTTTTTTCCCCCCTAAGAGTCATCTGCTTTGAAGAAGATCTCCTCTATGAAGTCTTTTCTGATCCCTTAGGGAAGATTTAATCTAAATTCCCCCCTTTTATTCTCCCATACAATTCCATGAATACTTTTACCCTGGCACTTACTTTAATGGCATTTTCTATTTATAAAGGTCTTTGAAACACATACTGTAAACTGTTTGAGGGTAATGACCATGGCAATTGTTGACACATCTTAAATGTGCATCATGTTAAGTTTTGAGTGTCATCTGGTCTACCATCAGTGCTCCCCTCTTTCCTTCACCCAGTTCCCGCCCTCATTTCCTTCTCCAAATTTGTCTCATTTTTCTGCTTTCCCTTTTGCTTCTCTATTTTTGCTTTCTCTTTCCCATTGCATCTGCCATTCTTCTTCTTATTCTCCTTCTGACTTCATTATTATGGCCAACCGAAACCTTGTCTAGTATGTTCTCTGTCTTCCTTGCCTCTTTATTGCCATCCACAAACTCTTACAGAATATTCTTGGTTGACTCCCTTACTTCCTAGCATACCCATGTACTTCATGATCACTTTAGAACATTTAAAAGGGTTGGAATTTTTTAAAATAGGTAATTATAATCAGTCTTCTTTCACCTCTGGCATAAGACTCTTCTTCCTCAATCTGACCATTCTTAAATCTAGAAGCGCTCCAGCTCATTGGTCCTCCTTACCCCCATGTCTAGGCCAAAGAACTTGTGAAATCTTAGCCCTGTTTAATACTTGAATTTATCAAAACATAAGAGAGCTAATTCTGCCTAAGTTCACCAAAGAAGGATAAAGATGCCACAGATAAACATTTAGTCCAGTTTTATAATGGACTTTAAGTGCCTAGTTGAGTGCTAACCATTAACTCACTTGAACAAGAGGGAGCTCATGACACAAACTAACATGTTAACTCTATAGACACTTAACTTCACCATTCCTCAATGTAGCTGATAAGCTGCATCTAGTTAGCTTAAATAACATGAATGATGGATTTCCCTTTGTATATAAATTGGGAGTTTCTGAAGTTTTTGAACAGCTCTTCGTACAGCTACTGACTACCACCTCTCTTGGTCACTGCAATAGAAAATGATGACTAAGAAACACATTGTCTCAATATCAGTGGACATAATATTCTGGTATTCTACAAAAATCTCAAAATCCTTAATCTAAAAGATACATCTGCCAATATCTTATTTCCTTATCCTTTGTTAATATAAATATCCAATCTATGAAGGTCTCAGTTTCCTTACTTAGAATATGAGGTGGAATAGATTTGCTAATATCTAGGGACCTTTCCAATTTTAATATTCCCTGGGTGTAAGGGCTGAGCCAAACACAATGTCTCCCTTAATAATTAACCTTGCTCCTGATGAAAGTTATCAGCAAGATCTACTTGTAAGAGATCAAACATTCATATCCATATATATTGTAGCACATTGACTTTTACAGAACTCAAAGTAACACAACATAGTTACATTCATAGACTTAAGGTCACTGTGGTATACTTTACAATTTTTCTTTTCCCTAGGAGGGAAGTGTAGATGGCTAGGAAGGGATTTCTTTCTCTGCCTTTTAGTAATGTAAGCCTTTTATTATGTCTTGGATCCTAAAAGATTGGTAGGGTTTTGGCAGGTGGAGCTTAAGAGAAACATTCCAGGTGGCAGGGACAACATGAGAAAGGGCAGAAGGAAGAATGGATTTTGAGAATGACTTGTTATCCTGCATGATGAGAGCAGTGTTTCACAATCTCTGTCCTGCAGAACACTGGTTTCAGATGATGTCAGTGTAGTTACAAGACAAAAGCATTTGGGAAGAGCCATACTCTACATCCCGACATGAAATTCAAGTTTTACTTTGTTACATTTACTTTGTTACATTATATACTCTGAAAAGTTTTGGAGGAAGGAATTGATTTAATTTTGTTTAGTTCAGTCTTACTCACACTTACTTGACAAACCTATATTCAGCTGATGGGACTGTATTTTGTGAAAGGCCAATCGGAGAAATGCTGGGATGGAGCTTAGGGTATTTCTGTATTGGGACATGCAGTATTTTTCTTAAAATTCTTTACTGTTTGTCCTAACATTTGTTACTTTGCAGGATTCAGTTTTGTTTTTTTTTTAACATTTTTACTGGAGTATAATTGCTTTACAATGTTGTGTTAGTTTCTGCTGTATAACAAAGTGAATCAGCTATATGCATACATATATCCCCAGGATTCAGTTTTACGCCTTCTGCTTTTACTTGATTCATTGGGCCTCTTAGAAAGCTCAACAATTCTGGGGGCTTCATCTCTTATGTGGTTTCCAGGAGCTCCTGGCACTTACCACTATTTCCTCTTGATTCTTTTCCTCCGACTTCAAACTTCTTACGATTATGAGCTAATTGTTTTCTCAGCCTCTAGTGTCAAAACCAGCTCATCTTCATTGTCTCAGTTACAAGGTGCAATATTTCCTATGTTTATATGAGTTAAAGTATAAGTCAGGGATTGATACATAGCATATGCTTAATAAAAATTGTATTTCCTTTTTTTCTTTGTTCAAAGGTATCCAAACACTGGCAAAGTTCTTAACTTGAAAGTAGAGTCATCTAATTTATTTAGCTCATCCAACCATCAATATTGAATATGTCTTTTTTCTTACACATATTTCTTGTATTCCAATAGTGACATTCTAGACCCCATTGAGCACATTTTTAACTTATTACTGTTATTACTACCTTGGCTATTTCTTGACCAAAATTTACTTCATACAACTGACAGCCTAATTAACCTACTGGAGTTTTTTTTAAAATGTATGCATTCAAACAATAAACACCAATTGCATTGATAATAACTGAATTTTTACATCTCTATGCACCCATGTATCCAACACCAGGTCAAGATATTATAAAATATTTCTAACACCCTACAATGTTCTCTGTTACTTCTTTCTGTTCCATACTTCCCCAGGGTAACACCTAAACTGACCTCTATCGCCATGTATCTCATACATGGAAACACACAGTGTGTGTTCTTCGGTATCTGGCATTTGGGTACATATCATTATATCAGTAGTTTATTCTTTTATTGTGTTTCCCTGATTTTTTAAACCTAGACATTCATATAGTGTCAAAGTACCACTGATTTTTTAATATTATTATGCTGACCTACATCTTCAGGGGCTTTCCACAGTCTTCCATCTGTCTTTCCACCTACTTTCTCTTCAGTCTAATTATGTTTCATTTAACCAACCTCAGCCAGCCTTTCCCCCATATTCCCCAACACGTAGCACTCCTCTGTTCAGCCAGTTTTGTTCCCTATTCCATAAGCCCTCTGTGTCATTCCTGACACTGTGCCTGTTCCCTGCCTGGAGCTTAGGAGAGGGCTTATTCAATTCAAATCCTACCTCTTCTAAGAAGTCTTCTCAGAAGAAGCCAGTGCTTTTTGGAATCCTTCTTTAATGAAATCTCATAGCAAGTGTAATCCATCCTCCCTGATCTGGTAATTAATTATCCATTGTTCCTATCATATAGTGTTTGTTTTTCTTATGTGTTGTTATTGTTTATATAAGCAGATTATAGTGACTTGAACCAGGAACCCTGTCATTTTCCTCTTCATTTTAGTGCAAGGATCTGTGATATGAAGTTAAACTCCTTTTCCCTCACTTCCCATTCACCCTCAGCACTTGTTAAACATAAAGTACAAATGAAACTTATTGGTTAACAGGTTTTTCTGGTCCTTGGTTCTGGTCCCTAGGTCTAAGATGCACTTTTGTAGTGCTAATTTGACTGATTTCTTATTGTCACATGACTCAGGAATTAACTAAATCATTACAAATTTAGAAACATATAAGAAAACCAGTGGATATCACAAGTTTAGGCCCGGGGTAGAGTGTTGTACGAGTCATAGTTTGGTGGGGCTCACACTTAATGATCTAGCCTTCCAGTATTCCATTGTAAGTAAGAAAGAGGTATGCAGATATATGGTTAATATTTAACAGTGTTGATAAAAAAGAAAAGAGAGAGAGGTACGACAGGTACTTGGAGAGCTTTTTGGAATTCATGAACAAATACGATTGGATGGGGAAAAAGAAAAACCAAGGGCTAACCTCCCACATATGAGCTCAGGACAGAGAGAAGGGCTCATCTGGTATGCAGGTAGAAAGGTTTGACCTACAGAAGCTTAGAAAACCTCAACAATCTGAGCAGTGTTGGCAAGAGGCAAACTAAAGGGCTAACAAAATTCTGCAAAAGTCTCACACAAAGAACTTTGGCATGGTGTTCATCATCTAGCTAATCCTAACATGCAGACATTTATGAGAGCAAAGTCAGGTCTTCGCTGGAGTGGGTTCCTTATTTGGGCGACTGGGTCAAATCAAGAAAGGCAAACGTAGGCTGACAGAGTAAATAAAGAGAGGAAAAACAAAAAGAACGAAACGTATTCATCAGTGATTTCCCCCCAGTATTCTTAGCCTCCACTTTATCTCGATCTTACTGGTAACACAGGAACTAGACTGAACAATCAGGTAAAAGGGCTCTACAGAAACTGAGTTAATGTAGAAAATAAAAAAATAAAACATAAAATTGTAAATTTTCTTCCTAGGGATAATTGAGATGATAGTTCAATAATAACAAGATCAGGTGAAGTCTAAAGAAACTTAAGAAAACCTGGATAAAGTAAGAAAACATTTGTTCGCCGGCATAGGAATGTTAGAGAGACACCAAGACATGTGGGCCAAGTTCTGGAGAGAAGGGAAACAGATGCAAGCTTGACATTTGGTGCAGCCTTTCTCCTTGGGGCATTTGCTGATTCAAATCTTACCGCCTAGGAGCTGAAAAGCCAAGGAGTTCAAAAGACTCTAACCACAGAAGCCAAACGGCAAGAGCTCAAGCTAAAAGAAACTAATGGAATGACAAGCTAAGCGTATTCTTAGTCTCACAGGGCGGGGGGAACCATTACATTTAAAGCCTAACAAATACAAGGGTACTTGGGAATAGGGAGAATCCAAACTTTCACATGGTAATCCCAAAGGGCAACACCCGTAGAGCAAGGATAAGATGGAAATAGACCCATCTTCACACAGACTGAAAAACAGCTTTGGATGAGCTCAAACTGAGAATGGACTAAGGTTTCCAGTCCCTATAGTAACTGTCTGCCATGGGCAAAAGTAAATCTTTTCAAGAGAAAGATAACAACATCCAGAATGTGGAGGTGTCTTTATAGTTTCCTAAAATAAGTTAAGACCAATTTTAATATAAAAAATAACTTGACATACGAGGAAAAAGACTAAATGATCAAAAGCTCAAAAAAAAAAAAAGAAGAAAAAACCCCCACACACAATATAAATAGACACAGGAGGGCAAGAGTTAGCAGGCATTGGTTAAAAAAAAAAAGGAAAACAACTATGATTTAACAAAGAAAATATACACATGGCAAATAAGCGGATGAAAAGATGCTACACATTCCATGTCATCAGGGAATTTTAAATTAGAACAATAATGAGATACCACTACACACCTATTCAAATGGCTAAAATCCAAAAACTGAAATACCAAAGTTGGTGACGATGCAGAACAACTGGAATTCTCATTTGTTGCTAACGGGATACTTGGCAGTTTCTGGCAAAACTGAACGTACTTTCACCACACAGTGATCTAGTAATCATGCTCTTTGGTATTTACCCATAGGAACTGAAAAGTTACATCCACATAAAAACCTGCACGTGGATGTTTGTAACAGTTTCTTTCATAATTGCCAAAACTTGAAGTCAACCAAGATGTTTTTCAATAGGTGAATGGATCAACAAATTATGGCATATCCATACAAAGGAATAGCATTCAGCAATAAAGAGAAAAGGCTATGAAGCCATGAAAAGACATGGGAGAAGCTTAAATGCATACTGCTAAGTGAAAAAAAGCCAATCTGCAAAGGCTACATGCATATTTTATGATTCCAACTATATGAAATTTAGGAAAAGGCAAAACTGTGGAGGCAGTAAAAAGATCAGTGGTTCCCAGAGGTTGTGGAGAGGGAGAAAAGGATGGGTGAAGCCTGGAATTTTAAAGGCAGAGAAACTCCTGTGTATGGTTCTGTAATGGTGGGTAGAGGTTATTGCACATTTGTCAAAAATCATATAATGTACAAAACAAAGAGTGAAGTCTAAAGTAAAGCATGGACATTAGTTAGTAATAATGTATCAATATTGGTTCATTAACTATAACAAATGTATTACGCTAGTGTAAGATGTTAATAATAGGGGAAACTGGGTAGAGCGGTAAGGAGGTATGAGAACTCTGTCCTTTCTGCTTAATTTTTCTGTAAACCAGAAACTGCTCCAAAATAGTCTATTAATTTAAAAAACAAATCTAGTCCTGCATACAAAACTTGCACGTAAATCCAACCACAGAAGCATTATTCATAATAGCCCCAAAGTGGAAATAACCCAAATGGCCATTTACTGTGAATGGATAAATGAAACACAGTTAATATCCACACCATGGCATATTATTCAGCCATAAAAAGAAATCAAGTACTGATACATGCTACAACATGGATGAACCTTGAAAACATGCTAAGTAATTGTATGATTCCATTTGTATGCAATGTCGAGAATAGGCAAATCCGTAGAGACAAAGTATATTAGTGGCTGCCTAGGGTTTGGAGAAATGGGGGAGTGAGTGACTTATAATAGATTCTTTTTCTTTTGGGGGGGTGGATGAAAGTTTTAAAATTGATTGTGGTGGTAGATGCATAACACATTAAATTGTACGCTTTAAATAATATGGAAAGTAAATTACATGTCAATGAAACTATTATTTAAAATTATGATTAATGTATTAAAAAAAGGACAACATATACAATTTAAACAAAAATTATCTGTGAAATGCAACCAAAGGAAAATTCTAGAATTAAAAAAGCTGAAGTTAAGCACTCAGAAGATTGGTTTAACAGTACCTTAGTCAAACAAAAGAAAGGATTACAAATGTCAATTAAAAAATAACTACACTAAAAGTTGGAGGGAAAATGATGAAAAACAGAGAAATAAGTACATAAGACCTCTGGAGTATATATAAAATACCATGTCCAGCCAGGCCCAAGTCACACAGCCTAGAGAGGAGACACACAGCCTACCTGAATCATAAGGACTTCTCCAAAGGAAAAATGAGCTTCTGATGCCAGAAGTGGAAGGAATGAATTACAAAGAAAAAGAACAATGGTAAACTATAATCTAGATATACATCGGTAAATACATAGGTTCTCTGGAGTTGTGATCTGGTACAAACAACAAAAAAAAGATGAGACTCATAGTAGAGGCTGCTAGATTCTGCAGGGAATGTCCAGGGAAGGAAGAGTTTATTTAGTTATTTTTTTAGAGTCCATATATAAGTAACATCATGCACTATTTGTCTTTGTCTTATTTCACTTAGCATAGTGTCCTCCAGTTTTATCCATGTTGTCTTAAATGATAGGATTTTCTTCTTTTTTAAGGTTGAATAATATTCCATTGCATATATATATACCATATTTCCTTTATCCATTAATCTACTGTGGACACTTAGGTTGTTTTTATACCTTGGCTGTTGTGAATAATGCTACAGTGAACATGGGAGTACAGATATGTCTTCAAATAATGATGATGTTTCCTTTGGATATATACTCAGAAGTGGGAGGGAGGAAGAGCTTATGACACAAATTGACCATGTGTAAAAGATGTTGTAGGAATGAAAAACTCTGGACACCTAGGAAGAAAGGGGGACCATGAAGTATTTGGAACGGTTCAAGGTCATACATAGTTTAAAATTATGACATTTCAGTGAGCCTGTGTGCACGAAGCCTTGCTTATATTTCGGGATTTGAATACAGTGCAAAGAAGTGTTGCTAAATTTTTGATCAACATCAAAAAAAAGGGTGGAAATGTTTTTTCTTTTATTATGAAACTGGAGGAAAGGCAAGCCTTATAAGCAGCATGAGGCCCACTAGACTTTTCTCTGATGATAATGTGAATTTAGAAGAAGAAGAAGGATCCAAGGTCATAGAACAATTCTGAAAGCAAAATAAGGCTGCTGAGTCTTCACCCAGTGTATGAGATTAAGTTTTAATGGCATATGATGAAGTGGCCATGACACAGCTGGCAGAGCTGGTGGAGTTGTTGAAAATGGCTCTTAAAGCTACAGGAATTGGAGTAGGCATAGAAAAAGAACAAGGTATATCCAAAAGAGTGGAGGGACAAAATTAATGAAGAGAAAAGTCAAAAATAGAAGAAAAGCAGTAAACTTGACAAAACCAAAAGCTTGTTCTTTAGAAAGACCAATAAAATAAGCAATATTTGGCAGATATGATAGAGATGGGACTAGCTATAAAACAGAATATTTTTTTAACTGCAAAAGAATAGTATGCTAGCTTTAATGAACACATTTGAAAATCTGGACAAAATGGCTGATTATTGATAAGTTATATGCAGCCAATATTTACTCATATTTTGAGTAGAGAATACAAGTAGCTTTATGAAATTAGAAAATATAATCAAAGATATACACCTTAGAAAGACATTCGTTATTTTCCAATGTATTAAAAAAGCTAGAAGAGTCCTAATACAAAAATCAGATATGGAATATTTACCCAAAAAGTAACTAGAAGCACATTTCTTTTAAGATCTTAAGTTCTAACGAATATTAGCAAGTAGATACCAGCAACATATTTTTAAAAAGTCATTATGATCAAAAGGGATTTATCACCATCAAGCAGATATTTTAAAGTAGGATAAAGTTGGAATGAGGAAAGAAATGTCTGAATCCGATATCAAAACACACTCCAAGTTTCAGTAGTTTGAAAAAAATCTAATAAGCTATAACAGTACGTCAGTATATTATTAAACCAGAATAGGAACCCGTGTATATATGAGAAATAAAAATAGGGTAAATAAAGTACAGGCTGTCCTCACTGTGGAACTACAACAATGACCAAACGAGCTGAACTGTGCAAAGTTGATCTTAATGATCGATGGGGAAAATATTATTGTTCCATGACCTTAAAATCTTTCTGACAAAACACTAGAAACTTTCTTGTTGGTTATAAAGTTATAGATAGACTTAAAAAATTAGTAAACTTTATATTTAGTTAATACAGTACAACCAAAAACATTAGAAATATTGAGAATTAACATGTTTTATTCCATTGTAAAAAACTTATGAGACGTCTAGTTTTGAGTCCGGCATGGAAGGCGCTTGGAAGTTGCCACTCTGTCCTAACAGGTAAATATCTGAACACACTGAAAAATCAACAATTCTTCTTAGATTCATTAGAGAAGTGAGGTCACAGGAAAAATCACCGTGCCCAAAATTGGAGAGGCAGATAGCAGATACAGAGAATAACAACCTACTGGAACAGAAACCCAAGAGCAGAAATCTCTGTGGATACCAACAGTGAGGTAGGAAAACCTGAACTCTGTTTGATGGATTGCTGGAGGCTTGTGTAGAAAGATCTGAGGTAAAAACTCCAGGGAAGCCCCTATCCTTTTGCAAGTTTTGTCTCTTGAGCTCTACCAGGTTGTGACTACCAGGTGAAGGTCAAAGGAAACTCCCCTTGGAATTCTGGCAGGGGGAGGGTGAAAGGAGCAAGTTTGAAATACACCAGAGCATTCTGCTATTCTTCATAAGGCCTGCCCTCAGGAGAAACTGTTTTACCAGAGGCCTAACCTATGGAGTTTTGTCAGAGCGTAACTGACCTGGGGGAAGGGAAATATCCTACCCTGACCCATTCCAGCCATTGTGTTTCACCTAAGGGGAGGGAAAATACTGAGAGGCACTTGTGATGTTCATAGCTGAGGAGCACATGCTCATTATAAGACTGAGACCTAATCATAAGACTATGTAATGCTTCTATAACACCACATCTCTAAAGGACTATGTACTGCAGTTAATTTCACCAGTGCATCCTGTCTGGATTTTCAAGGAAGAGAAAAGTGAAACATATAAAATGCTTGATTAAAACCAGAAATGGCAGAAAAAGCGTGGAATATAAAAAAGAAACAAAGAACAATGGCAATAAATATGAAACAGTAACAAATACGGTAGATATTAATCCAATGATATCAATAACCATTTTAAATACCAATGGTATAAATATACCAATTAAAAGACAGAGATTGTCACAGAGGATCGATAAACAAGATCCAAATATAAGAAATCTACTTTAAATATGAAGGCACATATAGCTTAAAAGTAAGGGTTGGGGAAAGGTACATCATGCTAACACTAGTTAAAAGAAAGTTTGAGGGCTTCCCTGATGGCGCAGTGGTTGGGAGTCCACCTGCCGATGCAGGGGACGCGGGTTCGTGCCCCGGCCTGGGAAGATCCCACATGCTGTGGAGCAGCTGGGCCCGTGAGCCATGGCTGCTGGGCCTGCACGTCTGGAGCCTGTGCTTCTCAATGGGAGAGGCCACAGCAGTGAGAGGCCCGCGTACCGCACAAAAAAAAAAAAAAAGAAAGTTTGAGAAGCTGTATCAGTTTCAGACAAAGCAGAGTTAACAGCAAAGAAAATTATCAGGCACAAAGAGGGGCATTCCATAATGATAAAGGGGTCAGTTCTCCAAGAAGACATAACAATTCTTAATATTTAGGTGCCTAACAACAACGCATCAGAATTCGTGAGACAAAAACTGATAGAAGTGCAAGGAGAAAGAGATAAATCCACTATCATAGGTGGAGATTTCTATACCCCTCTATCATAAATGGACAGATCCATCAGGCAGAAAATCAGTACAGACATAGCTCAATTCAACAACACTCGACCGAATGGATATAATAAACATCTAAAGACTGCTTCATCCAACAACAGCAGAATACATGTTGTCTCAAGCTCACATGAAGTATACACCAAGACAGACCACATTCTGGGCCATAAAACACACTCTAACAAGTTTAAAACATCAGAAATCATATAAAGTCTGTTCTCAGACCACAGTGAGGTCAAACTGGAAATCAGTAACAAAAACAAAGCTGGAAAATTCCAAAATACTTGAAGATTAAACGGTTCAATTATAAGCAATACATGGATCTTGCTGTCTGTATGTGAACTGAATAACATGCACAGTGACCAAGCACCTACAGACTTCGAAAGAAGGGACCTGATTGTTCACTAATCATGATACACATCTGTTATATCCAGGGTGATTTGTGGACTTAAGAACTAGGTGTGAAGTTTGTACTTTATGCCCTTCCTCACAGTTAATATGGCAGTAACTGAAATTTGATTGTTTTGTTGGCATCCTGGGATTGTTTAACTAAATCATGGTAACAAATTCATGCATGGGCAAACTGTTCAGAGCGAGGACTGCATGTATAGCATACATTTGGCAATATTCCATTGCAAGAAACAAATACCTAGAAGAATGTAAAATAGGATAAGAAATCATATTCTTGTTATGAGGAAATCTGTCCCTAAGCAGAACATGAATCTGAGATATCATAAAGAAAAAGAGTTGATTTGACTTCATAAAAATTAAAGAATTCTGCACAGTAAAAGGGAACCCAAACATAAAGATAACTGACAAACTAGGAAACATAATGTAAACATTTGACCATGGATTTGGCCAACAATTCCTTTTCTTCACAATAGTATGAGGAGGGGAAATCTCAATGAGTCAGACCTCATTTATCAATAGATGAGAGGTTAGACTAAAGTTCTCATATGGTGTGGATTTAATTTTATGGAAGGCAAAGTACCTTCCAACAGAAGATGTGGAGTATTACCAGTCTTAGCCAGATCCTTGGCAATGCAAGTGGAGAAACCTTGAGTAACTCTGTGATAGATGAATCTCTTTTCTGTTCTATAAGAGAAGGAGAACAATCTCTCTTTTTCCAGGGCAGAGTCCCAATATTGTCTGTACCACTGAGCTTTGCAAAACATCGAAACCCACGGTCTTTAGCAAATCACTCTTAAACAATCAAGAGGGAAAGAAATGGAAAGGCTAATGAACTTGCCAATTACCTTTGTAGCCCTGACTGTTGAAAATAGCGATGATGGGAAATATGTGATGCCACGTATGTGAAACTTAAAGAGCACAGAGATTCAAATGGAGTAAAGTAGGGAAGAATGCCTCTGATAACCCACCCAAGTTGAATTATTTATAGTCTCGACTGGGAAATGTTGATTAAGAAATAAGAGGATACAGGCAGGAGCAGCTCCTGAAATTGTGCCTAAATACCTCAAATATTCCTAAGGAATCCCGTGGACAACTGTGTCAGAGAGGAGCTGACAAATGGAGTATAATAAGCGCAGAGATCATGCCCTTGTCAGCCAGCATACGGAGAGCATTACTGATCCTCAGCAAATCATTACTGATCCTCAGAAAAATGTACTGTGCCTGGGTCTAAAACCTGACTGGAATTTTCCATAGATGTGTGATACTGGAGATGGGTTTGCAGCTGCACTTGCCAAATCACCTTTGCAAAGCACAGTAGGTCACAGCCAGAGGAGCAAAGGCTGCTCTGCTCTTTCTCAAGCAGAAAAGGATTTTAGATGTGCCAAGTTCTCTCCCAGAAAGGATGGGGATAGCAGATTATGAATTAGTGATTAGTACAATATCTGTGATCCCTCGGCTAATTTCCATCTTGAAGCTGCGGTATAAAGACTCAGGTGTTGGGTGATGAGCCACAATCCCTCTGAACAGGTGCTTAATCAGGACTGGATAGGATGAATTCAGGCCTGGGCATGTGGCATCTGGTACCAGCCCTTTTTCTGGCAGGTTGCCTTTAGACATGTCCCTGACACCTTTGCATCTGTAGCTTTTCGTGTTGTTGTCTAGTTGTTTAAATATGTAAAATGGTGATAACACTCCTTGATGGCATATTCTATGTTAAAAAACCTTTCATTACTCAGCACACATCAAACAGTAAATGCTTTCTCTTAGTAAACCTGCATAACAATTTTCTAAACTCTTCTGCTCTGGGCAAGAGTCATAAATACACCAGGCAAACAAAGTGAAAGAGGAGACAGTACGTAGTGTTTTATTCAGTTGGGTCTTGATACCTAAGTGTGACTCTTAACCAAGGATTATGCAGTAGTTAAGGACACAGATTAAAGTTGTTTAGAGTGTGTCCTAAAGTTTCACTGCCAGAATTTAAATCTCTACTCTGGAAATTGTAGACCTGAGACAAATTACTTGCCTAAATTTCATTTCCTGCATCTGAGAAAGATAATAGTATCTACCTTGTAGTAGACTGAATAATACCTTTGCCCCCAAATGTCCACATTTTAATCCCCAGAACCTGTGAATGTCACCTTAAATGGCAGAAGGGACTTTGCCAATGGATTTAAAGTAAGAGTCTTGAGATGGGGAGATTCTCCTGGATTACCTGGATGGGCCCAAATGTAACCACTGGTGTTCTCATAAGAGAGAGGCAGAGGGAGTTTTTACTCCAAAGAGAATGTGATGATGAAGTTGGGGTTGGATTGATATGGCCAGAAGTCAAGGAGTGCTGGCAAGGAAGCAGATTCTCCCTTAGAGCCTCTAGAAGGTGGATGGACGGCCTTGTCAACTCCTGGTTTCAGCCCAGGGAAACTGGTTTTGGACCTCTGTCTTCCAGTACCATAAGAAAATAAGTGTATTTTGTTTTAAGCAAGCACATTTGTAGTAATTTGTTACAGCAGCCATAGGGAACTAATGCGTACCTCATAGGAACTATTTCTCCAATTAAAATGTGTGACTGGAAACACCGTTAGTGGCATGTCTGACACACGGTAGGTATGCTACCGCATGTCGTTCTTAGAAACTGAAGCCTTTGTTTTGAGGGATCATCAAAACCAGTACAATGGTTGCCATGTTTCTCCTTGTTCATCCTGGTGACAAACCTGTAGAGAGAGCTCCATCCTTTCCCACAGGACGCCCACCCCTAGTACTTACAGGGAAGAGGTTATGTCTCACTTCAGGCACCTTCCTCTTTTCCTTTCTACTTTTTTTCTTTTTTCATTAATCTTCATCCAACTGGCCTGTCTAAATTTTAAAGAAAACAAAACCATTTCTCGGTGGATTCAGATACTACCCCAAGTTAATACTCCAACCAAGTTCTTGTTCTTCCAGGTCTCATCACCAGAAATTTCTGAGCCGAAATCCTCTCTAGTTTCTAGGATCACTCATTTTCCCATTTCTCCTTTTAGTTCAGAGTCTTGTCAACTTAGTTCCTTCTCTAAACACAACTTATAATATGGTGACACAGCAAAGTGATGAAAGTCTAGACGGTCTGGTTTTAATCCTGGGTTTTTGCCACCTACTTATTGTGGGACATTAGACAAGCTATTCAACCTCTCTGGGCCTCAGTTTCTCCCCAAAAAGGCGAATATTATGTATAATACCTACCTATAGTGTTGCCATTATGAGGATTAAGTGAGTTAATATTTGCTAAGCACTTAGAATAGTACTTGTTATAGTCTTAGCACTACAATTGTGCTTAGCACTACAATTGTGTAAATAATAATAAATGCAATTCCAAGCATGTAACTTACTCAACTTTCTGTCATAACTTTGAGATATTTATTTGGTGAA
Organism: Pseudorca crassidens; assembly: GCF_039906515.1. Lineage (NCBI taxonomy): Eukaryota > Metazoa > Chordata > Mammalia > Artiodactyla > Delphinidae > Pseudorca > Pseudorca crassidens. Next base: position 40,194,864 of record NC_090302.1, on the reverse strand, counting down.
ATCAATAAAATCGTGTTTCAAGGAAACTGAAAAGTATTTTTGAGCGGTTGTCCATGTGGCTAGCTTAGATATTTCACCACAGTCAGTGTTTCCAAGTTTCTATACAATAGCCTGGGCGAGTCCTGTAGCAAACTAGAAATTGACGGAGCTCGTGTTTTGAACCCTTTATCTCAATGTCCCCCCCAACCCCAACCAATCCCCATATCTATAGACATAAACTTTCATTTGTCCTCCATCTTCTGAAAACCCACTTCTAAGAAAGTCTCTGATCTCCAACTTAGCGTGAATTTAAGACAAAAGTACTATTTGCCTCAGAGAGACAACTTTTCAAGAGTGGTTTTGTTGGGTTTGGTTTTTCTGTCTCTCCCAGCCCTTCAGCCTTGGACTAATCTAGGAGATCCCTATTACGGCTCTAACACTTAGCACCTGTGGCATTCTCTGAGCCTCAGTTTTCCTACCTGGGAGGGGCATCTGAGAACCATCTGGATTTCAACCAGTACTCCAGGTAATTCTGAGGCAGGTAGTCCTTATTCCATATTGAGCCAAATACTGGTCTAGGCCATCAGTGAGATCTCACCAAGGGCCTCACGTATCTTGTAAGATTAAACATTTTGTATGGCACTTCAGGCCAAAACTCTGGTTAGTAACAAGCAAGATGTTTTCCCTGCATATGTCTCTCAAGAATTAGAGAAAGTTCCGGTCCTGGGACTGCTGAGAGGACCATGCCAGCTCTGTCTCAGGTTAAGTATGAACTGCTAGTCAGGCAGCCTCACTACATCGTATCACCCTGGGTTCATGGCAGTGACTGGCTCAGGGAGGGCCTGGGCAGTCTCATAACGCTCAAGGGCTGTTTCTAGATCTCTAAAAAGAAAATATTTAGGACAAGAAAGACATGTATCCGTGAGTCTGAAATTCTCAAATCTTCCCCAAGCCACCTTCTAATTCTTGAGAGACATATGCAGGGAAAACACCCTGCTTATTACTAATCAGAGTGAGGCCCCCCTTGGAGAGATCTCGCTGAAGGCCTGGAGCAGTATTTGGCTCAATATGGAATAAGGACTACCTGCTTCAGAATAACCTGGAGTGCCGGCTGAAATCGAGTTGGTTAGCTCTCCCACAAAGCAGGGAAATTAGGGTGATGGGGCCAGAATTATGCACTTTCCATAATTAGTAATTAGCCATTATTTCTGGCCTAGCCTAAAAGCAATTTGGTCCCCTTTCTTTTAGGATCTTATCCTTACTTTGGTCTTACAGCTTCCAAACTGAGTAGGGGAGGGACAAGCCTTCTGGCAAAGGATTGGACCCAGCCAAGGAAACAATACTGAATTTGAAAATTTTAAAAATAATTTATTGTGGGCAAATAGTGCAGGGAGAAAAACAGAAGAAGGTGGGTCAAATTTTAGGAAAAGTAATGAAATCTTGTGAGAAGATAATAGTTGAAGTATAAAGCAAACTAACATATAGCATGAGTTTAAATAATTGATAGTAAAGACAGAAGTAGGGGCGTCATACCTAGAGAGAAGAAAATACAATCCTACCATACTCTTGTCCCCAGGACTGAGCAAAACTTAAATAGTTAATATAACTTCTTGGTTTTCCACCCTTAGTGTCAACCTGTAGGTAAAACACAGGACACTTTGCTGTGATTGCATAAGAAAATGTAAATGTCATCAGCACTGACAAACGAAACAAACGTGGTATTGACAGGAGGTGAGTTGTACAAGGGGAGAGGAAAGACAGAACTGTGGGTGCACGAATAGTCTCATGCAGAAAGAAAATTATGAGATTAGGGGGAAAGTTGATACGATAAGAAAGTTGATACTATAGCTATATACTAGAGCTAATATTTCTTGAGAGCTTCTGCGTGTCGGATACTAAAGGCTGCAAATGCCTAATTATTATTTGCATCATCCTGAGCAACTCATGCGATGGGGATCATCCATTTCCTCGTTCACAGGTGAGGAAACAGAGGCCCAGGAAGGTTATATAAATTACTCAGGATTGCAGAGCTATCTAGTCGAGGAACAAAGCTTCTGAGCCAGGTGGTCCATGTCCAGAACCAGTGCTTTTAGCTCCTATGCTACCACTTCTCCCATCAATAAAGCTAGCAAAACTACATGAAGTTACAAAAGAGAAGCAGCATGAGTAATGAAATGAATATGATGTATTGAAAAAGAACAGGGGTTGAGTAGTAGTGGGGGTAGGAGTTTATCTTTCTTCTTCATGTTAGGGTGTTAAAATTTATCTAAAATGGGTATAGCAGGATACACGTAATGTTTAGAATTATGGGGGTAACATTGAAGTAGCAAAAAAGCTGTCTCTGGAGAGGGGAACAGGGGTTAGAAGGGTTGAATTTCAGTATTATTTGAGTTGCTCTCATGTTCATGTATTATTTTCATAAAAAAGATAAGAATGTTTTTCTTTATTTAGAAATAGCTTCAACTGTGTAAATGCATCAAAACGTGAAATTTAAAATTATGTTTAAATCTCTCACACATTTGTTAAATGCTTCCCTTATCAGGATCGTCCCTTTCAGCTTTGAAGGCCATTTTTCAAAAACAAAAAGCCAAGAAGTATAAACTTTTAAAATTAAAAAGTTGTCCCTGGTAGTATTGCCAGGCACCACAGAGAGCAGGTGTGGAACTATTAGAAGCAGACTGGATTTCAGCCCTGCTTCTGGGAGGCAGTTCTGACTAGAAAGGGCAGGAGATTCTCTGAAGCCCGAGAGCAGGAGGTTTTTTTTTGTTTTTGTTTTTGTTTTTTTGACTTTTGTTTAAACATTTTTATTGGAGTATAATTGCTTTACAATGGTGTGTTAGTTTCTGCTGTGTAACAAAGTGAATCAGCTATACATATACATATATCCCCATAACTCCTCCCTCTTGCATCTCCCTCCCTCCCACCCTCCCTATCCCACCCCTCTAGGTGGTCATAAAGCACCGAGCTGATCTCCCTGTGCTATGCGGCTGCTTCCCACTAGCTATCTGTTTTGCATTTGGGAGTGTATATATGTCCATGCCACTCTCTCACTTCACCCCAGCTTCCCCTTCCCCCTCCCCATGTCCTGAAGTCCATTCTCTACATCTGCGTCTTTATTCGTGTCCTGCCCCAGCAATCCCACTACTGGGCATATACCCTGAGAAAACCATAATTCAAAAAGAGTCATGTACCACAATGTTCATTGTGGCTCTAGTTAGAATAGCCAGGACATGGAAGCAACCTAAGTGTCCATTAACAGATGAATGGATAAAGAAGATGTGGCACATATATACAATGGAATATTACTCAGCCATGAAAAGAAACGAAATTGAGTTATTTGTAGTGAGGTGGATGGACCTAGAGTCTGTCATACAGAGTGAAGTAAGTCAGAAAGAGAAAAACAAATACCATATGCTAACACGTATATATGGAATCTAAAAAACAACAACAAAAAAGCTTCAGGAGCAGGAGTTTTGATCCTCTGGAACCATAACAACTTAGAGTAAATAAGTCAGTCGGCCGGGTGCCTGGAGGAGTCTGGAAGCTTCGCTGTGATGGTGTTCTTTGTTTTTACAGGTCTAATCTCATAAATGTTACACTAGGCTCAGTGCTGTGCATTTTTAGGCTGAGTTATATTTTTCCATGTGAGTACTTCATAAAAGTAAGCACTTTTATGGTCCCTTTAAAGAGGGGATCTCCATTTGAATTGTCAAGTGAAAGCATTCGAAGAAATTCATTAAGCATACATATACGTGCAGTATGTCCATCTGTCATAGAAGTATGTTGTCTGTCTTATCTATCTGTCTATCTATATCTACCTGTCTATCCATCTATCCTTATGTATAGAATAATAACAATGGTTTATAAGTCACTTCCCTACATTATTTTATCCTTCCAAAGCTCTTGAGAGACAACTAGGCCATAGAAAAAGCACTGAGTTCACTGAAACCCTTGAAGGTTGAATTAACTTTTTGTGATCACACAGTCAATACATGGTGATGCAGGGAATTCAACACACATCTTCTCTGTCCTCCTTTCCCCCTTCCCTCCCTCCCACTTGCTGACTCTATTCCAGCCACATTATTTACTAACTCTTCCCTGAGGACACTGGCATCCTTCCTCTGGGCCTTGCAGAGGTTATTCCCATGATCTGGATGGAATGCTTTTCCCTCAGATGTATGACTCATCTGCCTCCCTCTAGACTGTTCAAATTCCACCTTCCCAGTAAGACTTATCCTGTCTACCGTTTAAGTTGAAACCCTTTCTTCTCTCTGCCCACAATCTCAACTCACCATATACTGCTTAATCTCCATAGCATTTATTATTGGCTGACCTACCAGATAGTGTACATGGGTTTCTGTTCTCCTCTCCAACTGGAAGATAGGCTGCACAGACTCAGGAATTTTGCCATTATTAAACCTACTGGAGGCCCAGCAGAACTCTAGGGTCAGCCTGAAGTGGGCACAATTATAACTCTTGTGACTTGATATTTTAGCGGTTTAGCTCAGAGCCAAGCCAGTTCTTAAAGAGGATGTTTTCTGCTATTTTAAGCAGCATGGTAAATTTGAGGTAAACTTAAATTTTCAATAATTACAGAGCAGGTATGAACTCTTCCTTTGTTTCTCCAGACACATGAACCTGGATGCCAAATCCCTCCTCTCCGGGTGGAGTGGGAATATATGACGCTGACTGGCCTAAGTCTGAATTGAATAAAAAGATGCCCCAAAAGACATTTAAACATTTTCAAAAACTAAAATCATAAAGTGTGGTTCCTTATCACACATCAGGGATTCTCTAGCCTCCAGTGTGGTCCGAGTGGTGAGGGGACAGAGACACATAGAGAGAAGCCAGGGTGAGTCACCCCATCTCTCCCTCCTCTAGACCTTCGTTCCTCCTGATTGTCACTCGCTACACTGAGAACAGATTTCAGGACTCAGCACATGCAGCCCTAACGTGTGCCTAATTCCACATCCCAGTCACTGGGACAAAGAATTTGGGGGCCTTAAGTCTGGCTCACACATCACCGCTCACATATGTCAGTTCTTCCTCTACAGCTGAGTCAGTGAGTAAAGACACATAAACAGAAGCAGATTAATACGAACAAGGTTTTATTGACATATATATATGGGTGTGTATATATATATATATATATATATATATTTATGTATATGTATATGTATACATAAAGCTGGGAAAGAGAAAGGCCCATTGAGGCAAATGCATAGGGGGAGAGGAAGCATCTGAAAGCAGCAGTGGGCATCCTGCCAGTTCCAAGTCTAGGCAAAACTGGCCGGGGGCTTGGGTCGGCCAAGTTAACAGTCAAGCCAGGGATGGCACAGTGGATGGTACAGGCAGCTCTCTTCCATTCTCCTAACTGGAACTTCTCGAGTCTGGTGTAGTTCTGAAGTAGACTCATGTGCTCCTCACCCTCCAACACACACACACACACGCACACGCACACACACACCACACACACTCACACACACACCCCACACACACTCACCCCCCCCACACCACACACACACCCCACACACACACACCACACACACACTCACCCCCCCACACACACACACCACACACACCACACACACACTCACACCCCACACACACACACACCCCACTCACACACACTCACACACACCACACACCCCCCACACACACTCACACACCACACACACACCCCACACACACACTCACACACACACACCACACACACCACACACACACACCACACACACACCACGCACACACACACCACACACACCACACACACACACACACACACGCACCACACACACACACCACACACACCACACACACCACACACACCACACACACACACACACACACTCTTGCACACCCCTGAGATGTGGTCCTGCGGCTTGCTGTAGGAAGAGAGGAGGTCAAGTTTCCCTTAAAGGGGCCGAACCGCTTTCCAGTGAGGCGAAGTCCATTCATGGTTACACACAGTTTGCAGAATAAGATCTGCTCTTCATTTGTTGAGTTTCTTCATAGAAGAGAAGAATTACCTGGTGGCTCCTATGAAGCCCTGGGCAGGTTATGAGGCTGCCAGACTCCTATGAGCACAGGCACAGCTGCCCTGACCGGGAGCCTCCAAACACAGTGCTGGCTCATCTAAGTCGGGGGTGTCCTGACTTGGGTGCCCCAGTGTTCTTCCTGAGAGTAGAGGTTCCTCTCTAAATATGGATGGTGCTGTCCCCCATGCCCCCCACCCCGTTCTCTGCACAGATGGGTTCCAAGTCTGATGGCAGTTAATACACAGGGCCTCCCAGCACCAGTGAGATGCTGTTCCCTCCATCTGCACCACCTATGTATTGGCCAGGTGCGTCCCAGTTGTTAGTGGGAATACCAGGTCCTCCAATCATGAGAATCGTGTTGTTCCATCCTATACAACCACCACCTGCATCGTAGGCAGGGGGGCCCCTTGTGTTTGGAAATAAGGTGAACTAGAAGTGTGTTGAAGCCCACGGGTGGTACCCACACTTGCAACTCCAGCAGATGTGGGGAGCTCTGATGGAAGGTGGAAACTGACACGTCCCTTGACAGAGATTTCTTCTCCTTGGTGATGGAACTCTTAAATGTAGGTTTTCTATGTCCAGATGGGCCCTGGGTACAATGATGGAAAGTGGCCTCCAATCGTGGGGATGGTGGTGTCCCCTGCCATCACCGTACCACCTGTATTCAGCCCAGGTAGGCCCCATGTATTTGGATTTAAGGTGGAATCAGGTATGTTCCCAAATGCTGAGATGGTGCCTGCCCCTCCTACTGCAGCAGCCTTGCTGTGGTCAGGTAGATGGCAGGTTATCTGGCCCAAAGTAGGAACAGAAGTGGTGCTGGGTGCCCCACTTAGTTCTGCCCCAAAGTTAAGTGGTCTGGATGCCTCTGAATGAGTGAGGCCTGGGGCTGACACACTGACTCCAAGGCTCCCACCGGCCGTAGGGGCTGCAGGTCCCATGAACAGTGGGCCTGGTGTGGTATTGGCAAAGAGCGAGCTACTGTCCCCAGTACTGGGCATCCTGGTGGCAACTCCAAAGCCAGTAGCAATGGATACAGCCCTGGGGAGAATGCCTGGGTTGTCGCCAAAGGCCGGCTGCGTGTTGATGGTGGTGGCGAATAGGGAAGCTGGCAAAGCTGACTGCATGATGCTGACTCGCGGTGGCTGGGCTGCAGGAGAGGTTAGGACTTTACCTTGTGCTGGAGCTGCTGGGTTTCCCAATAGAAAATAATCGTTAGGCCTCTGCCCATCATTGGCCCCCAGTGTGGCCTGAGCCGGGAGACCTGGGTCCAAGAGAAGCTTCAAGTGTTTGTCTGTTGGCCGACGTTGCAGGAAAATGAGTCGAGGCATGGGCTGACGCATTGCTACCACTGGGTGGTGTGTTCTCAGAACTAGGAGCAGCCGTGTGAAATGGGTATTGGTCCTACCTGGAGACAGGGGCAGACTGGAGAATGACAGCATAAGAAGGAGGTGTGGGGTCCATAGCTTCGGTGTCAGAGGTGCTGCCTGCTGAAGCACCGATGACAGCCGAAGCCATAAATGAGGGGCTGGGGAAAACAGGAGCACCAGGGAGAGAGGCTCTCTGCTGCCCATCAGAGGTCCCAAATATGGGCTGAGGGTTGGTTTGAGGGCCAAAGGGATTGTTGAAATTTGGGGTGGCGCAGGGGACCATCGGCACAGGTGGGGTGATGGACACTGGTACCCCTGCAGGGTGCCTCTGCTCCACCCTGAAACCTGGGGGAGACCTAAAAGTGACAGCTTGGGGAAGGGCAGGAGTGTCCATGTCAGTGACATCAGGATCTACAGTAGGCTGGAAGGTCAGACTTCCAGGTGCCATGACCATGCTGATGGAAGGGATTGCCATAGAAGTCATAGGCTGCCCAGTTAAAACAGGGGGATTGATGGTAGGGACTGGAAGAGGGTAGGTAAGTGTAAAGGAGGGGTAGAATCTACACAAATGGGTGTTGGGGGTTCCTTTTCACAGGACGGTGGCTGGAAGGAGAAAGCTGGGATGCTAGGAGGTGTGGGGAGGTCAGAAGTAAGAGGTGTTGTGGCTATGACTGAATAAAAAGGGGCTTCATTCTTCTTTAGTGGAATTCCCAAAATGGGATCAGAAGCTGAAACAGGAAGAGAATCAGCAGCACTGGCAACTTAGGGACTGTGTCTCTTGTTTCCTGATCAATATTGGGTGTCGGGGAAGGTGGAGGGACAGACAGGATGGGGGACCTGGAATATAGGTTGGCCGAGTCGGTGGTAGTAGCAGGGACCTCCAAAGGGTGAATGGTCAGGGACAGGGAGTCTGCATTCTGTGAGGCAGGTGGGGAGAGAGAAGGGGCAGGCTGAGGGGCACTGCAGTCTTCCTTGACCTTCCTTATATTATTCAGGATCTTGATCCGCTGACACTCAGTGTTCTTCTCCAAGGTGCCTGGGTTTTTGGCAAGAGCTAAGCACGGAAGCTTAGGAGCAGGGGGCAGCTCACCTTGATCCCATGTCAGTGGCAGGGTCGACCTCAGCCCCGGCAGCAGCAAAAAAAGCGTCAGGGGAATGTTCCGCTTGCAGGGCCTACGGCTGGTAGATACCAGGGAAGCGGAGCTTCTTGATGGGATGTCTGAAGATTTCTCACGCTGCGGCTCCTTCCCAGACATCAGTGAGCGTGGCGAGTTGGGCCGGTGGTCTTCACTCAGCACTTCTTTTGTTGGTCTCTCCAGCAGCAGGAAGCAGCGTGCGGTTGGGGCAGAGAACACCATGGCATGGGATTCAGGCTTCCAAGGAGGCAGGACATCTCCAGGATCTCCATCTGAGCGGATGACATGGCTTTCTGAGGAGGAGCTCATTGGAGACATCTGGGCATTCTCACTCAAGTTGTCTTCTGGGTGCTCGGGAAGGAGGTCCAGAGGCTCAGGATCGCACTCGAGGGAAGTGAGGACTCCACGGGTCTCCTGGGGCCTAGATCCCCATTGCTACGGTGGCCCTTCCGATCGTCCTCTCCTTCAGTCTTTGTGTGATCCTCCATCTTTGCCATGCCTCTTTGGGGCTCTTCTTGGACCTTCACCTCACTCTCCTTTGGGCAAGGAAGTGGGAGATGACTGGATGCTACCGGCTTCCTAACCTTGACTAGCTTGCTCAGGTGGTGAACGCAGGAGGGTAAATTTGCCCCCCAGTGGAGGACTCTTGATGATTCCCGAGTGGCTGAACATCATGGAATTATGAGCAGACAGCACGGACTTCTTTGGCGAGTCCCTCCAGTTCACCAAGGGAAGAATCCGCAGACGGGAGTATCTGGCCTGCTGAATGGGATACTGCCTTTTTGGTGCAATGTAAAAGCCAGACGATGAAGGCACTCGATCTCAGTGGGACAGCCTGCGACCAGGGCAGAAGACAGGCGCTGGAGCAGCGGGGTGATCCCGGTCGGATGTGGCAGCCTCCCGGGAGAGCAAAACCAGCAGGTGACAGCCCACCGGGGCCCCACAGCAGGGCCAGCAACGGGGCCAGCGCGGCAGAGCCAGGTAGGAAACTTTCAAAGTAAATTGCCCCTGTAGAAGGGTTGTACGCCAAGCGATCCGAGAATAGAGTGTGAAACTGGGAGAGCTTCTCCCTAGCTTCTGCCTCCTCTCGAGGTCTAGCACTCACTGGACGCTGGATGGATCAGTCTGGCGCTTGTTATGTGTCCATTGTATTGTCACAGAGAAAGGGCGGGTGGGGTGGGAGGTGGGGTGGGGGGTGCACGCAAGCCCAGCCCGTGGAGAAACCCCGGCCCAAGGGCAAAGGGCGGGACCCCGAGCCTGACCCCTTCTGGACTTTCTAGTGTCTGGGGCTTCTCGCTGTGGGTGGCAGGTGTTTGGCACCAGATGGGCCACCATGCAGAGACTGTTTAGCAATGTGGAAGCCTTCTCTGCCAGAGCTCACCCTGCCTTGGCACGGCTCTGCAGGCCCCTTAGCCCTGGGTATGTGTCGGCCAGCCCTTCCCCACCAAGGGGCCCAGAGGCCAGAACCTGCTCAGAGCTGAGTGCAGGAGGCACCCAGAGCTTGCCAGGGTGTGACCCGCCTCCTCCGAGGACCTCCCCAGCTTCTCTGAGAGGCCTGGAGACAGGAGCGCCTTCTCCAGGGCTGCTGAGCTGCCAGCATCACCATGAGCCAGGCGGTGAAGGCTTCTGAGCAGGGGATGCAGAGCCCTGACGCGACTGGATGCTGCCACGATGTCCCTTCCTGGCAGATAGGTTCTTTCTTCACTTCTTTTTCGAAATTTGGTAAAACAACATTTAAACCTTCGACTGTTCTTCAGGGTATACAGATGGTAGTGGCTTAGCCGGGATTCGAACCAAGCCTGTGTGATTCCAGAGCTCGTGCTCTGGACTCTGGTGCCTTCTTATCGTATATGCTTCATGTGTTACTATATATTTTTTTTCTTGTAGTCCTTATGATACTTAGCCCTAAGTGCCATACCTGCAATGAACACATACACTGCCCTGTAGGAGGTGTTCTTTTGTTCAATTCATGTATTGGTCATCCAACACACTGGGTTCTAGTCTCAGAAGATAAAGGTCAGGGACCACCAGTTGTCCGCATAGCACCACCCCACATTTCTAATTGAGGCTCGCAGCCCAGATTTTTCCTTTGGTCTAGTTTGAAGGATCCAGATATGTACAGATTATATTCTAGATAAATCACGGGCTATCCTGAGAGAAATTCACCAGTGAATCATTCTGTATGGATTAGAAGCCAGTTTCTCTGGCCTTCCTGGAGTATATCCAGTAAGGCATCTCATTCGTGTCTAGAAAGCAGATATATCATTTATTGCAGCTTCATCATGGAGCGATGTGTTGGTTTAAAGTACGATCAACACAATTTGGTCATTGTGAGTATGCCAGCTGGGCCCACTCTTTACTATACATATGTAACTGTAGAGATTCTTATGCCCAAGAGAGGAGACATACCCTTGGGTGTCTAGGACAAGGGAAACGTGTTGTTTTTCATGAGCTGGAAGCTTCAGCATGGCAGGAAAGAATTGAAAAATCCTGGTCTACACATCACTGTACCTTGTTCGAATCTTGTTTCTGTGGCTTGCTTCACTGGAGTGTTTTCTCTCTCCTGGGGCTGACATTGTGTGTTATATATCAGGCATGTGACATGTAGAAGTTTCAGAACCCAGAATCATACAGATCAGTAAAAATTTATTTGTGTATTTTTGTTTAAAATCTATTTAAAATAACACTGGGCATAATTCATATATTCCAAAAGTAGTTTGACCCTCTGCTCATGAGATTCTTTTTATGGTATGTCACAGCAAATTTGGACTTCCATCCCCAATAAACTTTGAGGTTGGAGGACACAAAAGATTTTGCTCAGACCTAAATTCTGTCTGAAAAAAAAGGTAACTATTATAAGCCCTTTCTAACCTCTCCAGGAGCAGAAATGATTTACAGCTGTGGCATTTAACCATGATTCCTTGATCTCATTTGAGAAGAGTTCAGTAAGAAACAACCTCTTGATTTCTGTTTGTTTTGTTTGTTCCCTGTGTTCTTGTCTGGCTTACCAACAATCCATTGTAATTCATGAGTTAGTATGGCAGCAGGCTGAGTGTTCCCTGGAGCTCATTAAATGAACTTTTTTCCCTAAAGTGAATTTTGTCTCCTTGTTTTCAGCCCCTCTTCTTTCCTCTGCCCTGTACTATAACCAGAGCTCATCAAAAGCTGACTGGCTTTGTGCAGACCCTACTTAGGGTAATCTTTTCTTAATTATTTTATTCATCACTCTGCCATTTCATTGTTTGCCTTCTCGAAATGTGTTGAAATCTTTCTGTGGTTGATGGCTTCCACAGTGTCTTGGCTTTTATTGGTTTATTAATTTTGGTATTTCTGCACTTTGATTTAAATATGGTTTCAGGAGGAACACAAAGTAAATATGTTTCCTAGTCTGCCATCTTGAGCTGAAACTCCATGTTGATTTTAGCATCCAATGTTCCCATGGAAAAAAACCCAACCTTGGCATTAATAGATGTAACACTCAAGATGGCAGCTTTTCTTGAGCAATCACTAAGGATTTAATAACTATCTCATTGAGTTGATTTGAGGGTTAAATTAGATAATGAACACGAAAATGCTTTGTAAGGTTTAAAAATCTATAAAAATGTTTTTGTTATTATTTGATTTGTTGCTATTTCAACTTTAGCTGACAGTTGTTTATGACTTTGCTTATGTGAGAAAATGCCTTCTGGTTTATTGTTTTGAAAGCCACATTATATTTTTCAATAACTCAATAGAAATGGCATCATTTGTAAAGGTTAAGGGTGAAGGCATAAAAGTTTCTTGACACCTATCACTTTACGATGTTTTCAGGAACTAATTTACTCACGTATTCCTCTTCCAAATTTTGTTGAGGACCTACTACCAGCCAGATGCCTTACATCAGGTGTTGGAAAGCATTTTCTGGATTTTAAATATCTTAGGCTTGTGGGCCACATGCAGGTTCTGTAGCTTCTCCTCCTCTTTCTTCTTCAACAACCTTTCTAAACATGAGAACCATTATTAGCTCACAGTCCCACAGATCCAGGCTGAGACCCTGATTGATTTGTGGCCATTATTTGCCGATTCCTGCTCTGTGTCCTCACTGAGGAGGGGGACCATGTTTGAGTAATCACTTCTTTGAATCAACTGTTGATCTTCTGGGGCTTGTCCTTACTCTCCTACAGTCTCTAATTAACATGGCTTCCAGAGAGATCTTGTTAAAACATAAGTCAGATCATGTCACTCAAGTCTCTTCAGTGGCTTCTTCACAGGAAAAGCAAAGTCCTCAAAGTGCCCCCACAGCCCTAGAAATCTGGGCCTCTGTTTCCTCTCTGACTGTTTCCTTCTCCTCTCCACTTTGCTCCCACTGTTTTCCACACACTGACATCCTTTCTGCTCCTTGGATACTCCAGGCCCACTCTTGCCTCATTGCCTTTCCATCTGACTGTTCTCTCTGCTTGTACTATTCATTTCCCACGTATGCACCTTACTCCCTCCCACAACCTTAAGTTCCCTCTTAAATTTTATCTTCCCCATAAAGCTGACATTGATCACTTAGTTTCAGGTCGCAGTCTCCCCCTACCAGCTAACAATCTCCATCTCCCTTCCTTGCTTGCTGTTTTTCTCCAGCACTTACCTGATATACTAGTTATTCTATCTATTTATTTAATTTTTATTTACTACTTACGATTTTATATTTGCTTATTTACTTTTGTCTCCCACCCTCAGCTCAAGAGAGGGTATAGTCATCTCTGTTAATCACTGCTCTGTTTCCTGAACATGCCTATAAAACATACTGAAGAAGGGTGCCTGAAATTTGGTAAGGGATCAATAAATTTTCTTGGCTGAATGAATAAACACGTTCATAAATTAATGAACAAATCTCTGGGGTTTCTGAAATGAGGAGTAATGAGAAGAGGAAGGCAAATGGTTGGAACAGGGTACTGCAAGAAGTAGTATTTGGAGTAGTCTGATAGCTATCCTAATAGATAAGATTTTGTTAATGTAAGTAGTTTTAATGAGAGAGCTGGGAACTAGGGACACACAGCATCAAGATTTTTATCATGCATTCTGTAGAGTTCTTTTTAAGTGTGTACAAGTATCATTGAAAATATATGTATGCATATACACCTCTGTTACTTTATTTAGTGCTTTACAAGAGCCCCTCAAGGAAGGGGTAGTAGCAACTCTCAGTATCCTTCCTTTCTGATGAGCTTAATTTATTCAAAGTTACATCATAATTTATTTGTAACTGTGAAACTGACTTAGTTTTTGACTAGGCCCTCCCTAGAAACCTGTGACATTAATAAAACCAACAAAAATGTGTTCAGTTTCCAATGATAAACACACTGCCAACTCAATTATGGGCCATCCATTTAAATGAAGGGAAGAAGTGATGTAACAAATACAGAGGAAACAGAATATTAAGTTTTGTCCTCCATTGATATTAGTAACAGATAAAGTGCGCTCCAACGCCTTTAAGATAGCTTGAGACCATCATCTCTGTCATGGGCAGGGGGGTGTTCAGCCAGGATGCCTTTCTCTGTCACTGAGGAAAATTTCCATAATATATAATGATACTTACTGAAACAGATATGGGGCATTTGGGTAATTAGGAATCAGTTAGCATATTTTTCTGGAAGCCTTGACTACAAAATGAAGACAGTAGATTTGGACACTTTCAGCTATGAAGAATTTGTTTGGATATTCATCTTTATGCCAAATGAAATAAGCTTATTTCATCTCTGCAGCTTCCCACATACCATTTTCCAACCTCTATTTTGTGTTTGGAAAGGCTTTTAGAAATTAAAAATCAAGTTAGAAAGTAAGTGACAACTTAAATGATATATGGAATATTTTGCTGACTTACAAGAGCATGCAGAATTAAATGTGACCCAGTTCAAATGTTAATTTTATTTTAATGTGTATGTTGGGGTGGAGTCTTCAAGGTGTCAGAAAACAAGAAGTCACCCATCCTGTTTGGAACTGCAGCACACACACACACCTTCAGTTACCAGTTATGTTCATTCCACAGAATCATCTTCAGAAAACATACTGTTTTCTATGTACCTGGTATATATCTCAATTAGTTTGGAGAATTTCCCAGTTACCTCTTAATATGTAGTACTCCAATTCCAATCTTGCCAAGTCCTGTACCAGTGACATAGCACACAGGAGTTTTATTTCTCTTTGTTTCTCTGGGTTGTTCAGAACCCAATGAAAGAACAATGGAATGGGATCGAAGAGATCAGGGTTCTTGTCCCAGATTTACCATAAAATAATTGTGTCCTCTTGGGAAAATTATGGTTATTCTAGGCCCCTTTCCTATTCTTTACTTTGAAAGAGCTGCACTAGATGACCCCAAATAACATTGCAGTAGTAGCTTTGCAGGAGTAGCTTAGATGTTATTGGTTTTCTGAAACAAATGAAGACAGTGACACATGAAGCTGTGCAACATCTCTGTAACTGTGTTTTCTTAAAGATGCCTCCATTTTACAGATGATAAGACGATGGAGCACAGAAGTAGGTGTTTTGACCAGAGGTTCCAAAGTAAATGGAACTAAACCACAAGTTTCCTTCTTTCCTGAAGCTCACTTAGCCAAAAACATAGGCTGCTGAATATTAAGCTGTAAAGCATATTATCAGTATAGTTTAAAAGAAGCTCTTCTTCTAGGATTTCCAATTAATAGCAGGCGGTTTTGAAATTCTTAGAAGATCATCTAATTTTGTGAGATTTACAGCTCTATTTTCCTGTCAAGCAAGTTGTATTAGTGCCAGACAATCATCTGAGCTTCTGGATGCTTCTCTGAACCTCTTGAAGTTTTCTTCTTGCTATCTGAAATTCATGCCAGATAAGCCTTTTTCTAGAGCGTATGTACACACTTGTATATTTTCATATACGAAAGTGATGCAGTGAGTCGGGGTGGGGGTTAAGCCCTCATTCTCAGAGTGGTATTGAGCTCCTGGTGAAATATAATCATCATTTCCTCAGAATAGAAAAGCAGTTATCTCAAGTTTTTAATCCCATTAACTATTTATACATTTACGTATGATACATGTATTTATTGTACCTACTAGGCGTGTTCTCTTTGGGAAGTACAAAGCTATTTGAGACATAGGTTGTTCATTTTTTTGTTTTCCCACACATACTGTGGGTGTGACCTTTTGAGCAGGAAGGTCTATATTTTTACTAACATCTAGAACCAGCAGCTAACACAGTGTCTAAGATGTAGTCAATAAACATGAAATAGATCAATGAACACATTTTAAAGTAACGGCCAGGACATGAACATATAGAAATTTTTCATTTTCAGTCACAAAGCAACAACAGACATAAAAATGACGCAGACAGCAAGTGCTACAGTCATTCAAAGAAGGCATAGATTAGATACAACAAGGATCTCCTCTATGGCACAGGGAACTGTGCTCAATATTTTGTAATAACTTATAAGGGAAAAGGATCTGAAAAGGAATCACTGTGCTGTACCCCTGAAACTAACATGACATTGTAAATCAACTATACTTCAATTAAAAACAAACAAACAGAAAACTACAACTAAAAAAACCCAAAGAGGTCATAGAAGTTCTTATGAGATTCCATAAGAGAAGCCAGATGAGGACGGGAGAGACGGCTTTTGAATCAATTCAGAGGAGAAGTCACAGAGAAATTAGTCTTTGACCTGAACTTGAGTTTCCACTAAGATTGCAACACAGGGATATTACAGATGAAGGTAATCACATAAACTTACTATACTGAAACTTGCAGAGGTTATGAGTGTTGTTCGAGATCCCAAAGCAAGTGCACTGTGGAATCAGAATTTTAAGTGAGGCCTAAAGAACTAAAAACAAAGAAACAAAAAAACAAGCCCTTTCTGTGATACCACGTTGCCTTTGAAGTCGTTTATTTGGTGAGTTGGTAGAAACTGGTTCCGGTGTTTCTTGCAGGAATGACTAGTTCTGTCCCCGCCGTTCCCCACCCCCAAGTTGATCCTCAGAGTTTCCTTTAGAATGGACTTGCTAGAATGCAGACACACAAGTATTCATGACGCCTGTGTCCAATCGTTTCTCCTGCCATTGCCTACTTCACTTCTGGATTATATGAACAATTCACTGTCTTGAATTACGCTTTTCCCTCCTCCAGGAATTCCTTTCTCCCTATGGGGCAACTGGAAAACCCACTTCATTTTTCAAAACTCAATTTACATATTATGTCTTTTGTGCAGTCTTCTTTTTAGTGTTGTGATCACACGCTCCTTTTCACTACCCCTGCACTTCTGCATGCCTGATTGCTGCACTCGCTTCACTGTATTATAGTTGTATTTTTTGTGTATCTCTGTGTTCTCCTGGGCAACATTCCTTGGGGCCAGGGACTACCTTTTTTCATCTACTGATGTTGCCTTAGCATGTTACTTGTTGTGAAGTAGTTAGTTATAAAAATGAGATTTGAATAAATTAAAAATTGTTATGTACACATTACTTATTATCACTTTACAGATATAACAGGAAAAAATATTAATGTTGGTGCTGAAAGTTCATTTCTAGTAAATGGTGGTGGTACTTGACTCCACCATTATTATATTATATATATATATTATATTATATATATATTTTTATATATATATAATATATATATATTATAATATATATATATATTATAATATATATATATATTATATTATATTTTTCCCAGTATTTTATATATTTCTACCTGATACCTCTTCTTTATTTCCATCTATGTTCCTTTATTACTAAACCAAGGAAAACAGGTGTGAGGGTAGGGCTAGGCCATACGTGGCTGGAATAGTAAAGAAGTTGTGTGGGTATTTGGTGAGAAAATCCTGAAGCATACAGGTCTGCGTGTTCCCTTTGAGGCATGTGGAGGGGTCTGCTTCTATAGAGTTTTATTAGCGATGAATCAAGATGTTTTTGCACAAGGCTCCTGATTAGCTGTTGGTATACTAAGAGTAAACCAGAGTTAGCATAGTTTCTGATTTGTTTTACATTGGAAACGTAGATGATCATTTTTTACTGCTGGGGGTGGTGGTGGTGGGGAGTGAGGGAATGTTCCTTTCCTCTTCCTGATGTCTCAGTCCTGTCACGAGAGCTCTTAGGGTCATGTCGGCCCTGCTTCTTTCCTGACTCTGCCCCAGAGTGATCAAGTGACTTATATAGAAAGCTCGAAAACAATTAAGTGGGCATGCTTGCCTTGACTAATTCTGTTCTCTGCCTTGAGAGCGTGAGTGGTGTCTTCTGTTTCTCTCATTCTGTGTATTACTAGTTAGTAAATCTGCCCAATTCTGGAGTTCAGTTTTGGGATCATTTCATTCAAACTGGATTCTCAAGCCAGGGTTGTCAACAGTAACAGGAATATTCTGACCTCATCTTTGCTCTTTAATCTTATTTCCTAATGTATTCCAAACCTAGATGGAATTAAGGCATTGCACTTGCTGGAAGGTCATTAAAAGACCCTAACATGGGCTTCCCTGGTGGCGCAGTGCTTGAGAGTCCGCCTGCCGATGCAGGGGACGCGGGTTCGTGCCCCGGTCCAGGAAGATCCCACATGCCGCGGAGCGGCTGGGCCCGTGAGCCATGGCCGCTGGGCCTGCGCGTCCGGAGCCTGTGCTCCGCAACGGGAGAGGCCACAACAGTGAGAGGCCCGCGTACCACAAAAAAAAAAAAAAAAAAAAGACCCTAACATTTGGTGCATTACCTGGGAACACTGAGAAAGAAAAAGAAAGGAGCAGACATTTGGGGGAAGAAAATGTCCGTGTGGAAAATGTTTTGGTACTGCCAAGGAAGGTAGTCTTGTGCCTTGGTCTTTAATGTATGGTGGGATGTTGGGACCTTTTGAAAATGTTTAGGTTTGTGCAGTAAACTGCTGAAGCCTAGGAAAGGTTTAATGCATACTGTATTAGCCTCCTTGCTTACTGTAACAGGTTACCACAAACTTGGAAGCTTAACACAATAGAAATGTACTATCTCACAGTTCTAGAGGCCAGAAGTCTGATATCCAGGTGTCAGCAAAGCATGTCTCTCTACAGATGCTCTAGGGGAAATTCTCTCCCTCTCCTCTTTCAGCTTTTGTTGGTTGCCAGCTTCCTTGGCTTGAGGCCACATCACCTCAAGTATACACCTTAGTATACAGAGACCTTTACCTGGCACTTGTCTCTGTCTTCACGTCACCCCCTTTCTGTGTCTGTATCTTCTTTTTTGTCTGTCTCAAATCTCCCTTGCCCTTCTTGTATAATAAGGAAAATTGTCATTATATTTAGGACCCATCCGGATAATACAGGATGGAAATCCCATCTGAAGATCCTTAATGACATTTGCAAAGCCTTTTTTCAGATGAGGTAACAGTCAAGGATTAGGACATGGATATATCCTTTTGGGGGCCACAGTTCAACCCGCTACACCAGCCATAAGATACTTTGATTTTGGCTGATGGCGTGGGAGAGTGGCTGTTTCTGTAGAGCCACTTAAGTAAAGGTCTGACATAAAGAAAAGGGGCCTTAGGGAGTTGCACGTGGCTGAGCAAATACCTGGAGTGGAATGAATAAGGCACCTCCAGGGTCTTTAGTATACAGAGACCTTTACCTGGCACTTGACTTTAGAGTGTGCAGGAGTTTACAGGGCAGGAAAGTCTCAGGCAGCTGCCCGCCTTGCCTTACTCTTCAGGTACAGTTTTTCCCAAGCAGGCTTGACTGAGACAAAGACTCAACTGTAAGGAAAACATGTTTTATAGAACTTGTCGGCATTGATACATATGGTCTACCATAGGCTCAAGTGACTCCCTTTACATGTGGACCCAAGCTGACACTGGATTTGTCGATTATGTTGGAGAAAGAAATGTTCTCTTAAAGGCAGCCGCCTTTGGTCTATGCAGTTCCATAGCAGGAGGCAGTGAAAACGGCCGTGGCGGCATAGGACTGTCAAATCTACGCATCACAACTGGAGGTGTAATGTCACTAGACAGAACCCATAATCAGTTCAGTACTGCGGTGTGAACCACAAGGTCATCAAAGGGGAAGGATAACTCAAGAGTCCATGTGTGATAGATGCTCAGGGCTGTGTACTGCACATGGCAAATTCATAGTGACAAATCAACCTCAGGCTAAAAGATTCCTCCCGGTTCGAAGTTTGCAGGTCAGAAATTTCAGATAAATGGCATAGACTAATGGACATCCTAGTGAGGCTAAAATCCAAGAGACTTTATCTTTCTCTCAAATGCCACTGAGTTTCTGCTATGTTCTTTGGTCGAATTCTGTACTGGATCCTGGGAACAAAAATGGGCCTAGTTTCACTATTCTAGGAATGGGGATTGGCTTTTGAGATTTTTTAAATTGTGGGGATAGTGCAGTAAAATCAGATTGTAGCTTATTAACTCTTTAGACTCTTTAAAAGTGTGGTTCAAGAGAGACTTGATAAACTGATAAAACAGCCAAGGCCCTGAGAGACGCACACCTGTGTCAGTGACAGAAGTCCAACCTACAGATACTGAAGGAGCCCTCAGTCCCATTCAGGCACCGAAAGCCCTGTCACTGAGAATGAATCAAAACGTACATTTGGGAGGATTATTTATGGATATTTAGGACTTTGGATTTTTAACCCACAGTAACAAGGAAACTTGATTTCAAAATTGGGCTTTAATACTTTGGGACCTTAATTCATAAGAGAGTTTAATCTGTGCCCTTTTAATTTCTCTCTGAAGAATTTGATACTGGCAAAGGTTTACTTTCAAATTTGTGACATTTCTATGATTTCTGAATTGTATTACTGGAATGCTTTTATGTATTTAATCTTAGTTCGTCATTTAACCTCATCAGATTTCTATGGTTAGCTGTGCTGTGGATGGCTGGTAGAACAAAAAGTTTTTTCTGATCATTGGATATGAGTAGCCTTGGAGTTAATTTAACTAATGCAATTTCTCACCCATATCAGAGACTTCTGGGATGAAAATGTAAGTCGTCCACCAGCAGTTCCAGGAGGCCACTCAAATGAGTAGCCCCATAAAAGTGGGAGCAGGACTGTCCTGATAAAGGTCTATTCTTTTCCTGAAGGGAGAGCCATATTCTGTTAATTATAGGCTTAAAGGCATAGTTCAGTGGGTTGAGAGATTTTAAAAAGCAGGGGAGCATTAGTGACAATTTCCCTTCTCATGCCTAATGGTACCACCATGTGAAGGGAATTTGATTAGTATAACTTTTAACCTCCCTGCTCTGTATTCACTGACACTGGCTAGGTGAGGTGACCTACTTGACTGGCAAAGTTGGGAAGAATAACTGGCCATGCTTTGCTAAGCTCTTCTTTTCTTCATCTTGGCAGTGAGTCTGGTGATATAGACAAAAGTTCTCTGCTCCACCGTGAGCATGCCCCTTTCACATGGGTTTACCTGGAACCTACTTGCTGCAACAAAGTGGGTAAGTCTGGATAATTCTAGAATTCAGTTGACAGACTCACTTGGCTATCTCATGAAGCTCCATTTTCCAACATGGGCTCTAAACAGTAAAAAGTGACATAATGTGTGGGCTCCAGTGCAAAATGAAAATATAGTGCCTCTTGTTCAAACTGCAAAGAAAAAGTGTTGTTGAAAGTATTTGTACTGGAGTGCATAGTGTCCTCCCCAAATTCATGTTCACCTGGAACCTGTGAATGTGACCAAGTAAATTCTTTCTTCAGATATAATTGAGATGAGATCATACTAGATTAGTGTGAGCCCTAAATGGGTTCTGTGGGTTGTTCTCTCTTCTCTTTTTCATATGTCATCTTTTTCAGCAGAAGTGTTTGGCTAGTATTGGGAAGTAACACGAGTAAGAAAGGATATGATAAGATTCCTTGGGCATTCTTGTTTCTTAAAAAACAACTGCTTTCTTTCTGTGTTAGAAGTGAGTTCAGATTCAAATGGAAAGCTTGGCCTCCCGGAGCTGTTAACACCTTCACTTAGTCTTGGATGTGACCAGTAGCACAGAATTCTGGTGGAACTCAGTAAGCCTCCAAATAGCTACAAAATAAGCATGTTATGGAAACCACACAATAAGCAGGGTGAAAACTATATGTGAATGAGGCAGCAGGAATGGTGGCAGACACACATATTGCACGTTTCCTTTGCTCATGCATACATTTTATTGTCCCATAAACTTTACTTACAAAATGTAAGTTCAAAGATAAAATTATTAAGAATTTCAAGACAGCAATAGCAGAGCATGAAACCAAGCAAGCGTGGGGCCCTTCTGAGCATGGTTCATGAGGGACTTGATAAACTGATAAAACAGCCAAGGCTCTGAGATACCCACACCATGTCAGTGACAGAAGTCCAAGCTACAGATATTGAAGGAACCCTCAATCCCACTCAGGCACTGAAAGCCCTGTCACTGAGAATGAACCAAAATGTAAAGGTGGAAGTATTATTTATGGACATTTAGGACTTTGGATTTTTAACCCACAATAACAAGAAAACTTCATTTGAAAAGAAAGTGTGAGGTCTTCAAGTTTGTTTTTCTTTCTCAAGATTGCTTTGGTTATTGAGGGTCCTTTGTGGTTACATATAAATTTTAGAGTAGTTTCTTCTGTTTCTGCAAAAATAGGGGATTTTGATAGGAATTGCATTAAATCTGTAGATAGCTTTGTGTAATATGGACATTTTAACAATTTTATGTCTGCTAGTTCATGAACATGGGATGTCTTTCCATTTATTTATGTCTTCCTTAATTTCTTTCAATAATGCTGTAGTTTTCGGTGTACAAGTCTTTCATGTCTTTGGTTAAGCTTATTCCTAAGTATTTTATTCTTTTTGATGCTATTGTAAATGGAATTGTTCTCCTAATTTCTTTTTCGGATTGTTCATTGTTGATGTACAGAAATGCAAGTGATGTGTGTATGTTGATTTCGTATTCTGCAAACCAACTTTGCTAAGTTGGTTTATTCTAATAGATATTTTTTTGAAATATTTAGCATTTTCTACATCTTTTTCAATAGTTTCACGTTCAGCCTAAGTGTATCCTTAAATCTAGGTGACATTTTGACCTCCATCTTAGGCTTTCATCTTAATTCTCAACTTATCCAGAGTCATAGTTGGTTAGTGTGCTCCTTATTGTTTGCCACTCTGGAGACTCCAACAAAATGTTCTACTCAAGCTGAGACCTCTTTTCTCTTCCACCTCTGAACCTGAATATCACTCACTTACTTCATTCTCTTAGAACTTAGCATTCGAAGTTTAAATGGTGATCTTTCTTAAAGGAGGTCAATATGCTCACCAAATTCAAGACCTCTGGTGAGTTGTGTCAAGTGTGTAGGAATCGTATTAACTTGTTGGCTCTTGGCACCCCTGGAAACATTTCTAAAGTGGCCTTTGAGCTTGATACTCAGGTTTATTAGACACCGCATTAAAGATTTTAACAGAATTAGAGTAGGCTGGTCTTTCCTAAAGCAGAGTTTATCAAAGTGTGACCTTCTAGTCACCTGCATCAGGCTCATCCTCGCTGAGTCATTGAGTGCCCTCACCCCACCCCCCAAACTATAAACTCCTTATAGACAAGAATTATGTTTTATAGCTCTTGTTCCCCTTCCCTATACCTAAATATGCCTGGAATAGAAGGTGCCTCTACGAATATGTGTTGATTTATTTTAAACTACATTAAGTACATGTATATGTTCATTTCCCTCTGGGAAAGGAGGCTACATCCCACAGGATTCAAATATCAAGCTTCTAAACTTCCTTGAACCCATAGATCTATAAATAGTTGCATAACTATGCTCCTTCTATACAACTCTAAGATGATCATATCAAAGTATGATCATTAATTGTTTTTAATTGCAAAGAGATAGTAAGCAAAGAGAAAGAAATTGCTTCTTAAAAGAACTTCTTCCATCAAAGTAAAGACTAAAGGTCAAAAAGTCAAATTAATATGGCATTTGTTACTATTCTAAATAATAAAGAACACTGACAAGAAATATCACAGTGCTGATTGCTATTATCATCTTTTCACTTTCCATTACAGTTGTTTATATTATTTTCTTGGGATTTCACTGAAGTTATCAAGGTTTTTCAATAGTTAAATTAAAAAAAAAAAATCCCTTGAAATGCCAATACAAAGAAAAATGTGTCAGAACATGAAAAATGTTTTAGACAAGTTGACAACATGTATTCTTTGCTCATTTCTCTTTTTGAGACAAGTTCCATCTTATTCACACCCACATGTACAATACACTGAATAAAATACAACCCCATCACTCTATGGTGATAAAAAAGAAAAGACAAGCTGGTTCCAGAAAATTCCTCTATTCCTAGTATCTTGTTGCATCTGGCAAAAAAAACATTTTGAAATATTCTCTAATTTTTTGTCTTTTATTTTATAATAATTTGCTTATTTATCTCAATGTATATATTAAAAACTCATGAGAAATATTTTAACATTTGGTATTTGACTATTCCTATCTATTTCCTTTAATGTTTCCTTTGCCTCCTATGATGATCTTTTAGGATAGACTGCACATACCACTCTCATACTCCCCAGACTCTACAGCCCCATACACATGCAAAATAGCTTGTGGGGATGTATTAACATACACTTGGTTGAGGCAGGAAGGCTGTAGAGTACATAGTTTTTACATCTCAACATTTTAAGTGTTTTTGGAAAGTAACCTTAGTTTGAGTGCAAGTTCCATTGATTATCAAATGCATTTCAGGTATACCTAGGTATGTCCAGTAAAATGGTAAGGCTATATTACTGGGAGACTATTTACATGAACAAGTGAAAATAAATCAGTGAAATAATGTATTATAACCAAGAGTCAGATATAATAGGTCAATCAAATAGAATGTAGATCCCAGAAACGTGTCCACACATATAAGGACAATTGACTTTTCAACAGAGGTGCAAAGCCAATTTAGAGGAGAAAGTATAGTCTTCTTGACAAATGGTGCTGGAAGCATGTTGTACACGGATATTGTGCATAGATAGCCATATGCAAAAGTATGAACTTTGATCCCTACCTCACACCATATAAAGAATTAACTAAATATAGATCAAAACATAAATCTCTAAAACTTGGACAAAATCTTTTTGACCTTGGGTTAAGCAAAGATTTCCTAGAGATGACACCAAAATCAAGATCCATAAAAGAAGAAAAGTGATAAATTGGGTTTCATCTTTGGAAGCCATTATTAATAAAAGAAAGGCCACAGGTTGGAAGAAAGTATTTACAAATTATATACCTGAAAAGACTTGTGTCTATAACACATAGAACTATCAAAACTCAGTAATTAGAAAAAAATTTTTTAATTAAAAACATGGATAAAAATATTTAAAAAGAGATCCTGCCAAGGAGGTGTATGGATGCAAGTAAGCACATGAAATTGCTCAATGTAATCAGTTATTAGCTAAATGAAAATTAAAGCCACAGGAGATACCACTACACACCTATTGAATGGCTAAAATTAGAAAAGTCCAGCCACACCAAGTATTGGTGAGGCAGTGTAGGAACTGGAAGTCTTTTACACTGCTAGTGGGAAGGAAAATGGTACAGTCACTTCAGTCAACAGTTTGGCTGTTTCTTTATAAGCTGAACATACACGTACTGTATGATCCCGCCTTTCTGCACCTAGATATTTATACAAGAAAAATGAAAGCATATGTTCATACAAAGACTTGTACATGGATCATCACAGCATCTTTATTTTTAATAGACAGAATTGTAACAACCTCAAGCATCCATCAGCAGGTGAATGAATAAACCTACTGTGGTATACTCATACAGTGAAACACTACTCAGCAAGACAAAGTAATAAACTGTTGATACCCACAAAAATATAAATTACTCTCAAAATCATTACATTGTGTGGAAGAAGCCAGATAAAAGAGTCCTCACTGTGTGAATCCATTTATATAAATTTCTAGAGAAATGCAAACACATCTATAATGATAGAAAACATATCAGTGGTCACCTGGGGATGTGGAGGAGTGAAATGTGGGGAAAAAAGGGGCTTTATGAATGAGGCATAAAAACACTTGCAAGTGATGGACATGTTCCTTTTCTTGATTGTGTTGGCAGTTCCACGGGTATGTGCATATTTCAGAACCTAAATTGTGTTCTTTAAGTATGTGCAGTTTACTGTGTGTCAGTTATGTTTTAATAGAGCCACTTAAAAAAGGCTAAGAATAGACGTTTGTCTCAACAAATAAATGTAGCAAAGAACAGAAAAGTCAAGTACAGTATGATCTCTGGCAGTTGAATTTTCCTATAGTTTATTTCCCTCAAAAAATACATCGCAGTTCTTAAAAGAGATGGGACTCTTAATAAAAGGTAAAAAAACCATATTCACTGATATTTCAGCAATAGTTTTTGATATCCCTCTAGCAACATGTTATAGAAAAGGAGAAAATAGGGCATCCCTGGTGGCGCAGTGGTTGGGAGTCCGCCTGCCGATGCAGGGGACACGGGTTCGTGCCCCGGTCCCAACGGGAGAGGCCACAGCAGTGAGAGGCCCGCGTACCGCAAAAAAAAAAGGAGAAAATAAAATTTACCCTACATCTACCCAGAACCTCTATGGCTTCACTGTGCTTGAGGATCATAGCCCCACTGTAACCCATCAGAGGCTCTAGTACATGTCTCTGGTTGCACTGATACCCAATGGCAACAGTGGTATCTGGTGATAAGTGGTTTTCCTGTGGCTGCTGGTGACTCTGGTGAGATACCTTCTGAATGTTTCATGCACAGGGAGACTATGCAAACATAGCAAGAGCAGGAGTGAAAGAAAATTGGAAGTTCTTTGTGGAGGTTGAGAGATTTGGTTGGTATCACTGTGGTAAACATGACTTGTATACAGAAATCATCTTTTTTCAAAGATAAATGCAGGTCTAATGATTGTAGCATCTCATAAATGCTTAAATGAGCCCTAAACCATTGCTACCAAATTTCTTGGGCTTAGGAAGCCTCTCTGGATTGATTAAAGAAGAATTGTTAACCACTGGCAGAAGGTCATCATTTATATAATATGATCTCATATCCCAAGGGAGATTCTCTTAATTTATTAACTTTTAATTGATATTTCCAGTGATTCCAAAGAGAGATATACGTAAAAGTGCCCTCATTCTCAAATAATTAGGAGATTAGGAGACCATACTAGTAATCCTAAACCTCATATTTGAAGTGCTTCCAGATTTAAGCCTTTTGAAGTGCTGTGTTTTCTCAACTACTTTTAAAAAAATTACTATTTAATGTTCTTTGAATCACAACTCTCCTACAGGGGACGAATATGCTAGAACAGATAAGAACATCTATTTTCAAAGGGCTTTCTACGTCAAGTTTAATAGTCTCCCAAAGTTTATATAACAGAGTCCCAGGCTGTTGCAAAGGTTTGACAGCAGTTCTGGGATTTATGTTAGGTAGCTTTTAGTGCCGATAAAGCAAAGGAAATTTACTGAATTCCTAAAGAACCAGTGATGCAGGCTCTTATTAATATTCTTGGTGGTAGTCAATACTCTTTCTTGCTGTTCTGCCTTAGAATGCTTCATTTTTCTTCTTCAGGGACTACTTGGCCCTTTTAAAGGCACATCAAGTTTGTTTTTTACCATTCAAATTTATATTACCACTTTTCCCATTTTTTGTCTCCTCTACACCGCTTGATTCACTCTGGCATATTTACAGTTTGTTCCTTTGGTAACATCAGGCTGCATCTGAAGGAAGGGCATGTAAATAAAGCAAAGACAATTGTGTGTGCAGTAAGCTCAGGCTGTTTGCACACTTGCATCCAGCCATTTTGTTTATTTTTATTGGTCACTCTTCAGAGATTTGCTAACATGCTTGAACTTTTACTGAGTAGAATCCTCTGGCTGCCTAAATCATTCACCTTATAATCCTGATTCTCAGAGGTAGAGAGAAGGTTTTTATAGGTCCAGCACCAGGTTGACCTCCCTCACCCCACCCCGCCCCCCCGCCGCCCCGAGGGCCTCTGAGCTCTACTGTATGAAGCCAGTGCTGAGCAGGGAGAGTTATGGCTGGAAAGTACCCCCTTCCTCATGACTGACATCAATTATCCTGACCCTCCACACTACATTATCCCTCATTCATGTGCTTACTATGAAGTGATCTTCCTGTGTATGGACCCCAAATACTCCAGAACTCTGCTTCCATAAAAGAAGTCATATATCGCAGTGCTCCTGTCTCATAGAAAATAGTATTTGAGATGGGAACAGCCAGAGAGTTCACAGAAACTCTGCAGCTAGGGCTATAAAACACGGGCAAGCAGGATACTTCTTTAGGGATTATGTTTTTAAACAGTTCAAGACATATATGGCCTTTACTTCTCCAAATATGAATTATTTTCAGGCAAACGGCAAATTGTATGACATCTTACAGATTCCATTTTGTAATTACCTACACTTTAGCCGACGGACTGACACATTTTACTGAATCCCAAAATGCTTGTTTAGTTTCTAATAACCCTCATGCAACGATAGCTACCTTCAAACTCCTCTTACCAGGAGAGTTCTGGGGATGTGTTGTTCTTGGTTTCTTTCTTGATTATTAGTGTTGTTACTTTATGTCTCACCAATTCATGGGGAGAAGCCTAGACCTGTACTTAGAGACCCTGATTCTTGGGCTTCTTAGTTGGGTGAATTGCTTCAATATCTCTGGAATTTAGTTTCCTCATCTACAAAATGGGAATCAGAACACCAGGATTGTTTTGAAGGTTAAGGGAAACAAGGTACTTACAGATGTTTTGAAGATGGTCGTGTGCCGTAGGAGCACACACTATTATTACTACTACTTTATTATATTATTCTTCCTCCTGTTTCTACCACACTGCTAATAACAACACTGTGTGAGGTGCTGTCCAGAAAATGTGCTCATCATTTTCAGTGAGTCTGACCTGCTTTGCACAAGATGGTATTACATTTTATATGTCTTATTTTTTGTTGAGGAATCGGTTTGCACTTGAATTTTTATTTATCAATACCTATAAATAACTGTGGAATGAAGCCTGATTACAGAACAAAAAGGGAAAATAGTATTTAAATTCAAGGAGCAAAGAGAATCAAAATCAAGAAATGTATAAAGTGTTCACACCTGCTAGAAAAATTATATATTTTTATTGTCTATTTATATCAGACAATGGTCCCAGATGAGATTAAGTCATTTGATATATTTATTGTGATTTCAACACTCAAAGGGATCCACTCAGCCTCTGTTTATCAGAGGAAGAGAAAGTACACACTGGGCAGAACCCTTTGTGAGGCTCTGTCCGTGAAAATCATAACATCACTCAAACCCCATGTATACTCCAAATCTTCATAACACGTTTTGTTAGAAGTAAATAGTTTCCTGGTAATGCTGTGCCTGAAATTTCTGAGCAGCTTGACACTCCAGTTTACCCCTGGAGGACATTATTAGTCACTCTATTGTAACAAAAAAAAAAAAAAAAAGCAGAGATAATGCGTGTGTCTATACAGTATGCATGCTGTGTAATAACCAAGGGCACAGGGTAGTTTACAGGCTACTGATGGGGCAGGTCTGCTTGCACACAGCTCTGCGTCAGCCCCACAGGTGGGCTCTTTGATGACCTGCCGCCACAGTATCACGTATGAGGCCTAACACGGGAAACTCTGCTTCCACATTTAGCATGTGTCCCCAGCCACAGATTATGAAAGAGAGAGCTAAACCTCAGTGGGTGGGTTTTAATCCAGACAGACACAAAGCTGATGATCAAATAAGTCTGCAACACCTGAGCTTAACAGGACAGGTTACCTGAGGAGCAGGCAGTGGGAAGAGGTAACCAGCTCAGGGTTAACCTGCTGTCGGGGGCTCGAGACAAGTGACACCACAGAGAGGCCTGATGGAAGCCGCTGCTCAGCCATGACAAGGAATGAAGACCTTCCTTTAAGAACTGATTAGTGGTGTGTCCCTGTGAGGACCTGTAAGTGATTCAGAGCTCTGGACACAACTGTTCACCTGGGATCTGTGACCAGTGTAGTGTATGCAGCTCCATTGACCATTTCCTTTCACATTTTTGGGCAATAACATGATCTGAGGAGGATCTGTTGTTTTTCTTGAAGAAGTTAAAAAAATATTTCATAGAAAGTATTTGGCTTTACAAAAAGTGAAGGAAATATTGCTTACTCTATATGGTGACTTGCTTGAGAATCGAGGAATAAGAATGTTTGCCGTATGAGAAGCTGACATCTGCAAACAGCCTCCCCACTTCCACCCCCCTCCCCAAATCTACCAGCTCCTGGCCAGTGCAGAGTTCCACTGGCATTCTTGTACAGGAGCTTTTTCATTACCGAATCCCAGACACCCGTTCAATTATTAAAGAACGGCCTGTTATATTTATTACAGAGGTGGCTGATATTCCTGCCAGTTGTCGAATTTCAGTTTCCTGTGGTTGATTTTCATGCATGAGGAACACACAGCTGCTGGGTGGATGCCAGGTCTCCATCAATCTCCCCAGGCTGCCTCGACCTCAGGATATGTAAGAGTAACGGATAAATTGGAAGATCAATGACTTGTCCCTCCTGCCTCAACAGCTGCTATTGAGAAATTAATATGAGGATCACTATAAATAAAAGATAAAAGGTGATATGGCTTACCGTGTAAAATATTAAGGCTGGACACAATGTGCTAGAGGAATCTAAACCAAAAGCGAAGGAAATTAACCCAGCAAGGGCCTTTCAGCACCTTGCTGGAAATCCAGTCTGAGAAAGAGAGATGGTGCTGGAAATCCAGTCTGAGAACGAGAGATGGTGCTGGAATGTGGCAAGGATCTCTTACTAGAGAAAGAGTTAACAAAAGAGTTTTCCTTCTCTTTTCTGTGTCAGAGTCTTAGGGTGAGAAGAGATTGCAGAAATTATTCATCCCTAGACACCTTATTTTACATGAGGAAACTGAGGACCAGAGAGCTAAGTGGTTTGCTCAAATATTTGCAGCTAGCCAGTGACGGAGCTGCTAATGGACCTGAGTTCCAATGCTCAATCCTTTTTATCAAGCTATCTGCTATCACAAAGTCTCTTCATAAAACTATCATTTTTGTGCTCTCTAGATCTTCCCTTAGAAGAATGCTAATTTGTAATCATGCCAGAAGCAGTGAAAGATGAGGGTATTTCTTAATATGCACTCAAGACCAAAGATCTACGTGCAGCATGCTAATAACTTGAGACAGATATTTGCAGAGCACCTTTGATTCTGAAGCATAACAGGGGACATTACCCACGTTTCTCCTGGGGAAGAGGAAACGGAACAGATGATCAGACTCAAAAAGATATGTGGAGCCCAAGAAAGAGTTTGGGAAAGAAAAGAAAAATGCCGCTTGTATTAGGAGAACACTGGTTGTGGAGAAAATAAGGCCTTAAGGGGAGCAACTTGACCTCGAAGTGGGAGCTGAAGTTGAGGAGTCATGGGTTAATTTCGTTTGAATCTAAAAGTCTAAATTCAACTGCTGGCTCTGGTGCAAATGGGTGTGTGTTAATCTTCCTGGCTCAACCCCAAAGTGACTGAATCACTGGGATTTCCATCTTTAAGTTTGACTCTGCCCCTACTGACAGCTTGAGACAGGAGACACAGGGCTCTTGTGGTTGCCAGACAGCTAGGTTCTGTCTACACCTTGATTTGCAATTCCTTTTGGCTGCTTCTCAGGACAACTAGATGGGATTTAGATTCCTTAAAATGCAATTATGAATCTATTGGCCTTGAGTCTAGCTTCTACCCACGAATTCATTTGTAGTTGGCAGAGAGCATTTAATTTCTCATCTCCTGCGTCATTCAAACCTCTCTTCAGAGCCGTCCTCACTCTCACCTGTTAATAATCAGGAGTCAGCTACAGGAAGCATTCAAGTCAGACTCCATCTCTTGAAGACAAATGCACTTAAAAAAAATAGTGGGATGCAGATTTTATTTAAAGCCGAGTCACTTCCTGGGTGACAAAGGCTGATTCTCTCTTCAGGTTAAAAAAGATCAGCAATCTCAAACTCTTGCTTTTCCTTAAAAAAAAAAAAAAAAACAAACTTCTATCAGAACTATTTCTTAAGGGCCAAAAAGTATACGTTACAAAAAGAGAAAGAAAAAAAGATTAGCGATCAATGCAAGCTCACCCTGAAATGCGTGCCTCAGTTGAGAAATGAATATGAAGATCCCTATAAATAAAAGATAAAGATGCTATGTCTTTTGGAGTAGAATATGAGGCCAGTCACAATGTGATGTGTCAAGTTTAACCAAATTAACCCCCTGGGATAAACAGGGGCTTGGATTTTGCTGCATTTGAAAAATGAACTGATATTAAAAAAAACAAGCTTATATATGAAAAGAGTCATCCAAGGGCTCAAAAAGGAGAATGCAGTTTCTTTCCTTTTAGGTAGTCTCTCTTAGACACCTGCACAAGATTTCGAAAATGCTTTCCCCTGGGCAACAGAAAGCAGAGCAATCATTCAGCATTCTGTGAAGGTGCACCAATTTATCTTATTGGTTGATGTGGTAGCTGGAAGCTCTGTTTAGGGGATGGATTATTTTTTGCCATTTCAGTCCACAAGCTTTGCTCAGAAAATATGCTTTCCATTAGGATGTACACAAATCACTTTTCTAATATACCATTCATTAGACTAATGTTAGTATTAGAGCCTTGCAGAGCGCATATGTGTCTTGGGCATTTTTCCAGAAATGCATTATGTAACACATGGATTTCCAATTCATAATTGTAAAGGTTTCAAAACCTGAGCTTCAGAGAAGACTTAGAAGCAGGCTAGCTGCAATGAATTTTTCACTCCCTTGCCTAACTAGTCTTCCCAAATTGTGTGCCTTTTCCAGGAAATGAGATCAAAATAAAAAAGAAATCTTGGTCCAGTCGAAGTGATTATTTTGATCTGTTGAGATTTTCCAGAGTTTTCCTCCAAGTCTGTGCATGTAGACTCCTTTTTCTGCATGTTTTGACCTTCTCTCTAACCCTGAAAGAATATAGATGGGTTGGGTGACTCACAGTCACTTTTGGAGAAGTGAGCTGAATTATTTAGCATAGGCAATGGGGGAAAGTGGAGGAGTAAGCAGGGAGAAATCTTTAGCTGGAGGAAAATTGGCCTACCTACACAAGAGTAAATATGGCATACGCAGCAATTCAAATACTCAAAGATGTCTGTTTTAGCAATAAAGACCAGATCTGGACACAGTCCCTGGCAGAGCCAAACATACACCTGCACGTTCACTTATCAAAAGAATCACAGAAGTGTGTTGAAAACTGCTTAAGTGAGAGACATAAACACAACTACAGATGAACGGACAGGAATTCAAGGCTTTAAATGCTGGACTGCTGGCCAAGCCGTCAGCAGGGTGAGCTCCAGCCAGTTTTCAATTGTGAGACACTAGGTGCACGTTACAGACATGCTAGGATGTTTGTTCTTCCTGCCCAGTATTTTAGATAAGATATTAAACACCCCGTTAAATACCTGCAAGTGATGGCCAGAGTGAAGCTGTGGAGAATGATGGCTCTGACTTTTAATTTAATATGGCTGTGCCTTTGTCGAGAGTCTCACTCAGAATTTCCAGGGTAATTTTCGAGTCAACTTTTTTTTTTTTTTGGATACATCTAACTCACCTCAAGAATATATCCACGTAGACTTGAAGTTAGGGACCAGCTGGTGTAAATTTGTGTGGATACCTCCTGACCTAACCTTTTAGCTTCTTTTTGTTCCCTGATTGTAGTTAAGCTTCATCTTGCCTCAGGGCCTTTGTATTTACTGTTCCCATTTTTTGGAAATATTATTTCCAGAAAAATTTTCCGTAAATGATTCCTTTCTATTCTTTGGCACTCATCTCTTAAAGATATTTTTTCCTTGATTGTCCTATTAGCCTAACTTAGTCCCAATTTATCAGATTACGTTACTTCTTTCACAGAATAATAGTAAAAACAAATATTATCTTTGGTGTCCATTTGTATTTAGATGAACTTCTTCCCGAAGAACTCAAGCCCCACCATGACAGAGGTTGATACCTTTCTTATCCCTTATTCTGTGTCTTAGAACTGTGTCTGGCATGTAGTAATCACTCGAGGTCTTTTGACTGTGTAAAGAATATGTGAGTAGATGAACAGATTTGGAGTTATTTGAGGTCACTCTTAATGACGTCTGGTGTTGGTGATTAAATTAAAATTGTAGGTTTTAGAGTTGGAAGTGATCTTGCTGAGTCTCACAGCTACGGCAAAACTCTCCCTACTGTAGCATCCCTGACAGATGATCAAGTCTGAGCTTGAATAACTGTATATGAAAGACCCTAACCGGGGCACCCTCCTAGCTCTCTTCAAGCAGATCACAACCTTCCATGGGAGTTTGCTCCCTATTATTCAGCTGTAATTAGGAGAAAACGGTTTGATGTACCCAGAATCATCTTCTCTCATTCTCCTTGTTCTAGTTCCTAGAGAATAGACTGGACAGAGTTTCCTCTAAATTACATCCTTTGGGTTTGCATTCCTGCTTGTAACAAAATAAGCACACTGCTATGGCAGAATTCCCCTTGACTGCCACTTATTGCTACATTCCTTGTTAGTGTTTAGAAATAATTTGTCTTAATGTTCTACATTATAATTGATGGAGTACAGAAATAAAAGAGATCTTGGGGGCTTCCCTTGTGGCGCAGTGGTTGAGAGTCCGCCTGCTGATGCAGGGGACGCGGGTTCGTGCCCCGGTCCAGGAAGATCCCACATGCCGCGGAGTGGCTGGGCCCGTGAGCCATGGCCGCTGGGCCTGCGCGTCCGGAGCCTGTTGCTCCGCAACGCAACGGGAGAGGCCACAACGGTGAGAGGCCCGCGTACCGCAAAAAAAAAAAAGAGAGATCTCGGGGTTATGTCAGAAGCAATCAGACAGATATTTTAACTTACCCTTTTGATGTATTTAATGCTGACGCTGTGAGAAACTGAGCAGTATAGTCACTGCATTATTGCCATTGCTGAAAAAATGTATTTATGGTGAAATTTATGGTAACTTTGAAAGCTTTACCTGATGGGGAAATTGTCAGCTACATCTTAGAGCTTTGAGCATTTCTCAAAAAGTTGTGATACAGAACACCTCTGCCTTTTCTTGTATTTCTGTTATGTTCATCTACTTCACAAAAAGCATTCTTCATATTCCTGAAATAATGATGGGCTTAGTTGAGATTCTTTTGGGTCCTAAGGGGCCAACATCTGTGCATAATAGCGTAGAGTTACACAGAGCCTGGATATTTGGCTCCAGACTGAAAGCCGCATGGAGTCGTTTTTTCACATCTGTTCACCAATGTGTATGAACGGGAGAAAACCAAAGTTCTGGTTTGTTCAATCAAGGAGAGCCAAACTCCTTTTACTTTTGCTGTGACAAACAGGT
The DNA here is from genome assembly GCF_039906515.1 of Pseudorca crassidens. NCBI lineage: Eukaryota > Metazoa > Chordata > Mammalia > Artiodactyla > Delphinidae > Pseudorca > Pseudorca crassidens. The sequence goes on along the minus strand of NC_090302.1, from coordinate 40,160,035 downwards.
AAAGAGGTGTAAAATATCTAAAAACAGCCTCTTAGGGTTTGGTAGAAAGTTTTAGTGGGATGTAGAGAATATACAACAAAAAGAAAAAGTGAGTACTGCTGGCAAACTTTTTCAAGGACAGCTAACGAAATAATAATAATAGTAACAACAATAGTAAGATTGATTTTGAAAGACTTAAGAGTGGCATAGATTCCTAACCAGTCTACATGTATTAACTCCACGCCACAGCTCTGTAAAATGGGTGAGGTTATTAACCCCTCGTTTTTCAGAGTGGAAGTGAAACACAAAGAAGTAACACTCCTGAAGTCCCACCACTAATAAGTGGTGGAGCTGGGAAAAAAAGATCCAGGCAAAATTAATTTCAGAGTTAGTGCTCTTAACCAGTAGGTTATGTACCACAGGTAATATTTGCACATTTTGAAATCACTTTACAAATACTATTTTACCCCTAAAGTATACAGGGAATACCCAGGGAAATTGGCATTCTAATTATTTTTATATCTTTGCCAATAATCTGTTAACTTTTGGCAGTTCAGTATCCTTCCCCAACTTCTTAAAGATTCAGCCTACAGTCCAAAAAAATAAGGGCTACTGGAAATAAATGTCTTGTAAACCCAGTTCAAGAGAGCAACTAAAAACTAAGGCCCGCAAGGATGTAAAAAAGAAAGCAAAAGAAAAGAAGAGACAAGAACCCCAAACCCAACGATGAAGCTCCATTTTCTTAGGCAAAGGGGCACTTAATGAATGCTTCTTTAATACCTTGTGCACAGAGCCATGCCTCTACAGAAGCCAAGGAGTCTCCCTTTCATCACTGATTCATGGTATGCTTCTGGCAGGGTCACTTCCTTCTTTGAGCCTCAAAGCTTTTCATCAATAAAATGAGGGAATTGGAACAAGGTTAGCTCTCACAACCCAGCTCTCATATTCTGTGCACCTGTGAGTCTAGGTAAGTGCTGAGTGTCTTTAACGTGACAGGTTATATTTTTTCTTAACCATTTCTCTTCTCCTGATTTTTATGTAATTTCTAATACATAGTAGAATAGTAGAAAAGAAAAAATACCAAACTGGAAGTAACTGATAACACTAAATTTCCATTCTCATTTCACCGCCAATTCAGCCAAACGCCTTCTGTAGAATTCTGATGCAGACCATGAAAACACACTGTAAGTGTTCCAAAGTCTTTTCCATATTTGGTAGTCCTGTGATTTCCATTGGCAGAACTATCTTGGACTGTCATCTGCAAATCTATCAAAAAGAAATTGAGTAATAGGAATTCCTATCAATGGTATTGGAGAAAGAAATCCTTGAACCTATCTTGCTGTGTGAACCTTCTTCCATGTACAAAATCAAAAAGAAAGGTTAAACTTTAAAGGCAACATACTCCCATGAATAGAAGGGAGAACATAACACAAATAATATATACAATGCTAACATTATGTACATACACACATATACAAGTGGTCTTGAAATATATTCCCAGATACTAATTGGATTAAAGTTTGGGACAATAAAGCATTTTTTCTCATAGAGAACATTATTCTTTAAGACACAGGCACACATATCTGCCCTGCTGGCCTCTCACAGTTTCAGTTGGTTCTAATCATGTCCCCAGTTCATTTACCCATATATTTATTCTCGGATTAGTGATTTTTGAACAGGTGTTCATCTCTTTAGAAATACCTGTGCCATGACCCCAAAGTACTCAGATTTCTTTTTGGCATTTGGTGGCATATGATGGGGAAAGTGACTAGTTGTATGACAGGAAAGGTAAAAGGTGAACCTTAGAGTAAGTAAGACTTTATGCATAGTTCTTAATCCCAAAAGGAAAAGAGAAGGATAGCAGCAAAAGTCATTGGAATAGAGGACCTCTCAGGTGAATCAGCATTAGGATAATTCATTGGTTACTGACTGTACAGTCGTTTTAGGTTATAAAGTATTCCTGAGTGACTGTATCACTTTATGAAAGGATCTACCTAACTATAAATTTATCTTGCTGGAATTAGTTTATATGACAATAATATGCATAGAAAATGGCAGTTGTGAATTCATGTCTTCCCAAAATTGAGGACACTCGTTAAGGTACAAGTTTACCCAAGAGTGCAAATGATTTACCCATACTATACTAACTGAGACTGTGTCTTACCATTCTTGTTTGTTAAAGGAGATAACAAGGCTAACTTTGAGTAGAGTAATAGCAGGATGCTTAGAAAATGCTTTCAGGTTAAGCTTTGTAAACAAAGTTCAGTGTTCACCCACCAAAAGCAAATCAGCTCATTTAGTATTTCGGGAAATGCCTTTATACTTTTTCATTGCCGCTAAAGGAATTTAAAACACCTGTTGGATATAGTCCCTCCTAGAATGCCATTTGTACACTTATTCATAATAGGACCTGTTATTTTAAATGCAAACTCATATTATAAGGCTCAGAATAGATACTCAGTATTTTTAGTGATCACATGGTTTAGGGCTCTCAGATTTGGGCTCAGGCTTGCATTTCAAGCATTGCAATCTGGGCCTGTGAAATGATTTCCTTGCAACCAGGAAAAATTGTTTATCTGAATCTAAAGTCCAATTAAATGTATTAGTGGTGATAGTGGTTGATGAAGCAGACTAGCATAGCAGCTAGGGCAATTATGGGCAAGTTACATTCAACCTCTCTGTGCCTCAGTGTCTTCATCTGAATACAGAAACTGAGTTTCTTCATCAATGGTGATAAATACTGGTACCAATCTCACAGAGTTATTGTAAGAAATGAAGGAGCTCACAAATTTTCTAAAGGCTTGGGCTTCCCTCATGGCACAGTGGTTGAGAGTCCGCCTGCCGATGCAGGGGACACAGGTTTGTGCCCCTGTCCAGGAAGATCCCACATGCCACGGAGTGGCTGGGCCCGTGAGCCATGGCCGCTGAGCCTGCGTGTCCGGAGCCCGTGCTCCGCAACGGGAGAGGCCACAACAGTGAGAGGCCTGCATACCGCAAAAAAAAAAAAAAAAAAATTTTCTAAAGGCTTCATGTTTGGCTTATTGTTACTAAATGCTGGTTTATTAGTAAAAAATATCCCTCTATTACTTATTATATCAAAATAATAATGATAAGACCCTGTTATTTTAGTAGTTCTATTTTTTGGTCATATAGTTTAGAGTAACTCATATTGTTTAAATGTGAAACAAAGAAGAAAAACAGTTTTTTTTTTTTTTAACCTGGTCAAGGAACCCAAATCACATAATTCAGAAATGTTTCTGACTTGGCATCTGCATTGATTCTGTCACAGCCAGAGAAAGTCTATTGTCTCAGAAAGTGACAGCCTTGTATTTGTGTAGCATAAAGAAGAAGATACATGCTAGATAAGATATATACCCCTTATCATAGTCATGCCACATATAGTGGAAAACTATTCCTGCTGGGTTCAACCATTGTGATCCAGAGCCTGCCATTGCCTATTATCAGGAGCAGGAAAGCATAAGAACCTTATGTGTTTGCCATTAAGTAGGTCTACAACACTGATACTGTCAATCAGCCTCTGATAGTACCCTCCCCGTGGACAACCTTCTGTGCTCTTTTGAGCATGCTCAGATGGAGTCTACCATCAGTGTGGTGGGAGTTCACTTCAAGTGTGTCCAAGTTGAAGGGTAAAATTAACAATACTAACCAAATCTGTGGCTGTACAAACGAGGAAAATAGTTAAGTGATCAGGACATGAAGAATCGGGCAAATACTCATTTGACATCAACCCAATAAAAAAGCTTCTTGGTAAGAAAAAAGTTGCCAAAGATGAAAGCCCAGAATAGTGCTACTTTAGCCTAACCACAGTGTCAAAACAAATAACCCACATACATACAAACACAAAAGGAAGCCCTCTTCACACTAATGCCCCAAAGTCCTCTATGGGTCTTCAAATTGAGCAGATTAGGTAAGTTGATAGTAGTCCTTTACAGACTGGGTCCACCTAACAAGACTGGTTACTAACAGAATATCTCTGTTTTGTCATTTAATAGACATCCCAAACTTAATACACCTTCCAATCAAATACACACATAGTCACTCATGCTTTTCCTGTAGACTTACCAAAACAGAAAAGCACAGCTCCATTCTTTCTGGTGCTCAGTTACAAAATGTGATTCATCTTCGACGTTTTTCTTTCTCTCTCCTTTCACATCCTATACACAAGCAGAATGTGTCAGCCCTATCTTTGAGATAGAACCAGAATTTGACAATTTCTCAATTTTTCCACTATTACCATTCAGGATTAAGATTTCATTGTCTCTCATCTTATTATCCCTCTGAAATCTGTCCTTAACACAGTGGCTGGAGAACCCTTTGAGAATCTAAGTCAGAAGAATTATGTGACTTCAGTGTCTTCCCCTCTCATCATAGTTGAAGCTGAAGTTCTTAAAATGCTGGAAAGTTGCTACATGATTACCCTCCACATTATATATTTGATCTCATCTCCTCCACCTCTACTCCTTGCTCACTCTTTTCCAAACACTTATACTCTTTAGTCCTTGATGTTCAACAAGTATAGTAGGCAGACATTTTCACTTGCTGTTCCCTTTACCTGAACTGCTGTTCTCTTTAATATCTACAGTACTCATCCACTCACTTTTTTAGGTCTTTGCTCAAATACCACCTTCTCCATTATGAGGACTTGCTTGGTTTCCCTGTAATAACCTGCAGCCCCACTAATACACCCTACCTCCTTAGAAGCCTCCCTTCTGCTGTAGAATCTGTTGAATGAATGAATGGAGTGAGCTATATCTAATTTCCAAAAATATAAACAGCAATTGTAAACACTTGTTGAGAGACAGAGTCACCAGGATATACATAATAAAAGAAGTGTAAATTCAGGCCTTACCATTCGCCATCCATTCCCTCAGGGTTCTGCTGTGGTGTATCTTTTAATAAAAAGCACAATTTGATAAGACTAATTAATAGCTTAATTCGTTAGAATCCCAAACCTTTTATAGTAGAAATGTGATAAAAATTGTGTCAGAGATTCTCAACAAAATGTTAGCAAATTGAAGCCAAAAAAGTATAAAAAGAATTATATACCATGACCAAGTGGGATTTGTCTCAGGTATGTAAGGCTGGTTCAACATTTGAAAATCAATTAATATAATCCATCCAAGACAAAAAAGGAAAAAAAAAACCCCACATAAATACATGCAGAAGAAGCCTTTGACAAAATCCAGCATGCACTCATGATAAAAACTCTCAGTAAGCTAGGAATAGAGAGGGACTTCCTTAACTTCATAAAGACTGTCTACAAAAAAACCAATAGCTAACATCATACTTACTGGCGAGAAACTCAAAGCTTTCCCACTAAACTTAAGAACAAGGCAAGAATGTCCTCCTTTATTATAACTTTTCAATATTGTGCTGCAAGTCCTTGCTAATGCACTAAGGCAAGAAAAGGAAATAAGAGGTGTACAGATTGAGAAGGAAGACATAAAACTGTCTTTGTTCACAGATGACATGATCATCTATGTAGAAAATCTTCAAGAGTTGACCAAAAGACTCCTGTAACTAATAAGTGATTATAGCAAGGTTGCAGGATCCAAGGTTAATATACAAGAGGTAATTGCTTTCCTATATACCAATAATGAACAAGTGGAATAGGTTAAAAAAAAAATACTGTTTACATTAGCACTGCCAAAAATGAAATGCTTCAGTATAAATCTAATAAAATATGTACAACCTCTATAGGAGGAAAACTACAAAACCCTGATGAATGAAATCAAAGAATAACTAAATAAATGGAGAAATATTGCATGTTCATGAATAGGAAAACTCAGTATTATCAAAATGTCAGTTCTTTCCGACTTAATCTGTAGAAATTCAGTGCGATCCCAATCAAAATCCCAGCAGGTTATTTTATGGATATTGGAAAACTGATTCTAAAGTCTATATGAAGAGGCAAGAGACCCAGAATAGCTATCGCCTTATTGAAGAAGGACAAAGTTGAAGGCATGACACTGCCCAACTTGAAGACTTATGAAGGTGCAGTAATGAAGACAGGGTGGTATTAGTGCTGAAACAGCTGGATGTCCATAGTAAAAAAAAAAAAAAAAAAAAAAAAAGAATCTAGACACTGACTTTACATCCTTCATAAAAATTCAAAATGAACCACAGACCTAAATGTAAAACACATCCTAGAAGATAACATAGGAGAAAGCGTAGATGACCTTGGGTATGGCAATGACTTTTAAGATATAACACCAAAGGCACAGTCCATGAAAGAAAGAATTGGTAAGCTAGACTTCATTAAAATAGAAAATTTCTGCTCTGTGAAAATCACTATCAAGATAATGAAAAGACAGGCCACAGAGTGGGAGAAAATATTTGTAAAAGACGCATCTTGTTAGGATAAAGTGGCAACTTTCAAGCTTCTTACATGTGCAACTGGTGTAATTTATTTTGGTATGTAGTGTGAGGTACAGACTTTATTTAGTTTTAAATGGGTGTGCAGTTTTCTAGCCATCAATTTTAAAGATTATCACTTCACTTTATCACAGTCAAACTTCCCAGACATACTTAGAAGTATTTGTGGATATTCTCTTCTGTTTAATCTGTATATGTGTTCATTCATGTAGTAATGCTACAATGTTTGAATTGTAGTGGCTTTATAGTAAATTATACAGCTGCTTGCTAATTAGCAGATACTCAACTTCTAATAAAATGTATTACTTGTACGTGAATGCCTCCAGATTATCTTCTCCATTCAGATTCTTTACTATTCACTCAGTGTAAATTCAGAGCTGATATACATTAAAAACTGAACTAAAGTGCTAACATTTTTTAGTTTTCATCTATATTCCTAGATTTAAAATATGAGAAAGTAATAGAATGCAACATTTTTAAAAACCTCTAATGACTCACATTTTCTATGTCTAATTAAAACAGAATACCCTGTGGAATATCTTTGCATCATTTACCTGGTTTCATTAATTCTGGCTACTGAAGTTAATTTAAATTCTCTCTTGTAAAATGAGAGCTCAGTATAAGCTTTTATTTCTGTTAGCATACTCAGTGAGACTTACAAATAGTCATCTGCTAGGTGGTAAACAGTAAACAGTCTTGTTTATTGCAAATAATCTTAGCCAATAAATGTTATTTATGCTCCATTTCAGAATAAAGATGTTAATCTGAGATCACAAAACGATCTTTTTGTTAAAGCTAAAAGCAATTCTGCTTTGATTAGTTGCAAATGCAAATATTACCCAACTTCTTTCTCCTTCTTTGATAGTTGTATAGAAATAAAACTAAATCTAAGAATGCAAGCCAAACCCACTACAAATGAAACTGCACTACAGGCCCTGTATCTTCAGTGATTTCTAGATGATGTGTATGCTCAAACCTTCATTCTGTCCTCTCTTCCTAAACAGAATTTTTTTTTTTTGGTTTTGAATAACTTTTATTACACAAGGGATTCATATTCATTATAGAGAAATCATGTAATCAAATAAACCAAAAATAGATTAAAAAGCAGCCATAATTCCACCTCTCAGATATATTATCACTGTATCTATTTTATAGTATAG